>NC_083501.1:3750000-4375000 GCF_905332965.1 Bombus pascuorum | reverse complement strand
TCCATACCAGGTAAGTATCGAAATTGTTTGACATTGAAAGTATTTTCTCATTTCATCCAATTTAACCTATTCGCGAATATCTTCTTAAAAAGTTTTTTAGAAAACTTATTTTCTCTTGTGAACAGTGTTTATATTGAAATTTTGACAATTTCCGAGGAACTGTAAAGTGATGATGTCCAAACGAATTTTCGAACATCTTTGCCTAAGTGGGACGTTTTTCTATTATAAAATGCAAATTATTTTCTGTATGATCTACCATGCTTAACATGCAAATCTGTTGCTCTAGTATAATGTGAACGTCTATTTTCTTTAGTCTATTGTTAAGTAATGATTTTGGTGACAGAGCATGTATGGAGCTATATGTATAGTTTTGATGCACAAAAATGAAGCTTGGTTAGAAATGGATGAAAGTTTCTGTAATTCTTTTAATCTGTATTGGTAGTAAAACTCATAGGTACATTTATATAAGTATTATAATTTGTAGGCTGCGAATGTTTATATACATTCATATACTTGCAACTGTGGATAAATGCAACATTGGAAATCTATCTTATTCTTTATTACAGTTTATATATTTTTGTAATATAATGTGCAGTCTGTAGATTCTTACATATATAAATTTTTCATAAATGTATATACATTCACAGTTTAATAATCGTTGTTCAAATTTGAGTGATAAAATACCAAAGAAAACACATGTAGTACAGATATACACCTGTAGTAATATATATATATATTTATTTGAATGATATTACATTTGTAGTATTTTATCGAAGCAATTTATATATTATCTCCTGTAAAATGAATATAAAAAATATTTATAGAATATCAATATCATGACAAGATCTTTACTATTTGTAGTTGTTTTAGGAAGTGACCCGAACAAGATGACGCAGAAGCGTTGTGCTGGCATGTCACATGTTGGGTGAGTCCTAACGAAATTATTATTTTTTTATTTACCACAATTGCACTCATCAAATACTATTAGATATTATTCAAATTATCTGTCACATTTTCTAATTAGTTAAGTTTTATGTTGTTGTATAATTTTTTATTCAAAATAATTTTTTAAATTTATGACAACTTAAATACATAATATTATTAATTATTATTATCCAATTTAATTCTACATTTTTCAATTAATCAAGCACAAAGCTCTTGTCTAATTTTCATTCCCAATCTTGCTTACTTATCACGGTTCTGTTTTAAATTATTTTCTACATTTTTTAATTAATTAGGTCTTCGTTTTTTATCAAATTTTAATTGTAAAAAAAATTAAAGAATGGTATATAAAAATCTGGGATTCTTAAATATTGATTTATTCTAATTTAATCTAATTTTATTTGTATTAAAAATATTCTAGAATTTTTTATTTCTTAGAAAATATTTTATAGGAAGGTTTTGTTACTAATGTTTTATTTCTAACAGATAGTGTAATATTTTTGTCGACACACATTGTGGATTGAGGAAATTTTGAGTCGTTCTCGATTAACACGATTCCAAGAAGTATTACAGTGGCGACAATGAGCCTGGCTACGATGTCTGGCACAATGGTAGGCGATTTTCTGGCTTGTCGATGCCCGCTAATATTCGTTCGTACAAGCGGTTGCGACATCGCGCTAGAAACATTTCGTTATCGTAAGTGTTGCATACCTTTACCTCCGTTGTAAACGGTTCTCGAACGTTACAACGCCTTGAAATGGCTCTTTGAACTGGGCATTTGCACGTTAATCGTCTATAAACGATCAGCAGATAAGCTTCTTGTTCATTGAAGCGGTAAATTTCTTCAAAGACGAAAAAGATACAGTGAGTAATCACTAGAAACTGAGAATTTTAGTAATACTAATGAAATTCAATAGTGATTTTTTAATATAAATATTAATTGTTAATAAATTATTTTGTTTTATTAAAATTATATACAATTTTAGATAATTTCTTCAAAATTCTAAAATTTTATTTATTGTAATTTCTTTGCTAGAACTTTAAGACTTTTCCTGGAATTTCAAAATTTTGATTTATCCTAATTTAATATAATATTATTTGAATTTAAAAAATTCTAGAATTTTTAAATACCTATATCTTTTTAGGTTTCTGCGATATAAAAGTAAGATTTGTCATTTGAAATGACATAGGAAATTAGTATTCTGTGATTAATTTTATATCCTAGAAATTTGTAAAAATAAAAATTAATTAGGAACGCGTTATAGCCGTTTCAACCGTATAATAGTTTTAACACAAAAAGACTGCAAGTTGTAATTGTTTATGTTTATACAAAGTTTGTTATATAGAGGATGGTTGGTCGTGTGGTTTAAACGACGAGATTACTCGATATTGAAACTGTCAAATATATTTTTAAATAATTAATAAATACAGAGAATGTTGGCCAAGGCGCTCGGTACTAACTGATTCGCTAAAGACTGTGTATTGATCGCTAATAAAATTGCTCGAGACTGAGACTGAAAAAACTGGTCACCTTACGATCGCGTTCGTTTATTTATACTGGTCGGGGGAGTGTCAGAAAATTTTAATTCGACCTTTTTGACGTTTGTACGGTTGCACGTAGCGGCGACATTGTTTCGCCCGGAGTTTATTTATTATTATATTATGTATGTCCTAATGATGTTGATAATCCGGGGTAAAACAACAACATGATTCGAATTGTCCTCTAGCTCATGTGTGGCTATAGTTATTTTTCTTGGGGAAAAGGAAGTTATGCAAAGAAAAATAAAAATGTAATACCGCTTAAATCACAAATCGCTTATACAGAAAATCATACCGATATTATATAAATGTCTATTACATAAAATATACATTATCTGAAACGATAACTACAGCAATGATTCGATGTAATAACTTACTTCCTTCGGTCGCTCTCATTAGCCTGTCTCCTTTTATTCTAATAATTCGTTTCATCTGTCTAATAAGTAACACAATAGGCAAACAAAGTTTCCTATTAGAATGTTGCTATCTGTCGTCTTGATAGAATTAGAAACTACAAGTTTTCATTTCTTTTCATTTGGTTATCCAAGTTTCACTTGGTGGATAGGTCGATTGAGTGAAAAGATCAAGGAAATTCTTCCGAAAGAAAATCACGAGCATTGCAAATCTTTCACAGAGAAGAATCTCTGAATCTTCTATGGAATTTCATGAGACAATCTTTAAATCCTCTACAAATGAAAATGCACTACAAAAGCACCAAATTATTTAATGAATCTTTCCAAGAGAATTAAAAAATAATGAGACAAGTTCACGAAAAAATTCTACAAAAGCTCCAAACCTCCCAGGAGAAGCTAAAACCAAAGATGATACCAACAATTTACTTCCTTCAGAATAATCTTGAAAATCTTCTAAAAAAAAGAGAGAGAAAGAAAAACAACACGAAAGAAATCTCCAAAGTTCCAGCTTCTCCGCAAACACCATCGTTCAAACTGTTTTCCATTGCGACTTCACACCGGCAGGAGCGATCCTGATCCTGGTCGTCCTCCTCGTGAGCATGTAGCGTGCGGAACGAGGACGATGCATCCCGGTTAAAAGTCATGCTTTACACAGTGGCTGTGTTCCGCGGCTCTCTGGTGGGAGAAGTGATAGTCCTTACCGGGGTATAGCACAGCGGCACATTATGCGGCTATGGTGGAATCAGTCACTGGCGAGTTGTGGGTGGTGACTAGTCGGCGACCCATCCGTCCGAGTAGGAACGTGCTTCCGCGTTTTCGTTCCTTTCGTTTCGTTTCGTCTCAACCGGACCGAAAATCGCGATCAAAAACATCGATCCGTCGATCGATCGTCATAAGTTACTCTCGAGCACGTGCCGTCGCGTTGCCTCGCTTCTTTCACCAGAGTATCCTCTCTCACCGTTATCTCGAATCGTTTCATGGTTTTGGACGTCCGTAATAATATACGTAAATATATAAACTAAACATTTCTTTTCAATTATGGAAGATTGTTCATCGATGGTGAAAGTGCGAAGATGGTGAAGTTGTAATCGTGGCGGGATTAATTATGAGAAAGGTTTGGACGGCTTGGATTTGAACTTTTGCAGCTTGATGGAGGTTTGGAGATTTCGTGAGTCGTGGGGTTGTCGGAGGTGCATTTGAATATGTGAGAATTCTTTCGTGGGAGACTTGTGCCTTGTTTGGGTTTGGTGGAGCTGAGGATTCTGATGCGATTGAGATTTGTATTTTGTGTGAAATATTCGCGAGTTAGTGCTGTTGATCGAGAAGATTCTTCGAACAGGGAAACGTACTCTCTTTGATAAACAAGACTTTTATTTATCTAAAAGTAAAGTGTACAAATAAAACTTTGTTATTTACGTTTGGAATAAGATCGATCGAGAAGATTCCTCGAGTAAGATGGAAAAATATTTCCTTTGGTGAACAAGGCTTTATTATTTGCATTTACTGGAAGAAGTAATATTACCCTGATTACTGGAACTAATCTCGCAAAGTGTTTAGTCGATTGTCATGTGACAAAGCTGGAGTTGAATTTCTGTTTCAAAAATCGAGCCACAATTTATCGAGAAGAAGTCGAGCCAGGTCTCCACATCGGTTCTAATGGAGCCAGGAACGAGAATCTTCGGTGAAACTTTGTTTATAATAATGGATGTCACTCAAGGGTCAATGGTGTAGATTACTTGGTTCTCACGACGTTCGTGAAAATATTTTGTCTGCAAAATGTCACCAAAGTTGCCAATATCGAACAATGTTCGTTCCATCGAGTTGTCTTTTATTCTCATCGAAGCTTCCTGTAATCGTACCAGAAATTGGATCTTTACTGAACTTTAACCGAAAACTGGATCAATATCCTGAATATTCCAGTTAAAAATCCAAACTTTGTAGTTTCTATGTAAATTTTTACAGAAATCTGTCTATTGTTAAAATATTCGTTGTTGAAATAGCAACTTTGGATTACGGTTTGCAAATAGATATCAAGTTACTAGAAAAGCTGAAGATTTCGTGTATCTTGAAGAGCAGAGGTGATCCTTCACAATAGCCTTGTCCAAATACGAAATATGTATTATTAAAAAATCATCGACTCAACATTTTATGGAAATGACTGTTTATCACCGAAATATCCATTGTGGAAGTGCAACACCGAATTAATATCCAAGTATAATTAATAATAATATAATTATTATTGCAAAAGTGGAGATTCTAAATATTTTGAAAAATAGCTGAGGATTTCCAGCTCGAGGATTGAATAAAATCCATCAAATATTCCAGATACTGTTATAGAGCTATGTACTCAACTTTTCACAGAAGTAACATCTCTTGTTAGAATATTTCTTATTAAGAATGCAACTTTGAACAAGTCAATGTCTAATTACATTTAGTTACAGCAAAATCTGTAGATTTTAACAATCCTGAAGAATGAGACTTTTCGCAACAACGTTGAGCAAAATAGATATTGCATTATCGAAGAAATATTTATGACTGGAAATTCAACTTTGAGAAGTTGCTTAAAATTACAGAGGAGTGGAAGGCTCAGAGTATTTTGAAAAACAGAACAAATAATAAGTTTGAAATATCCACGATAGTATTGCTGGAAAAGCTGGAATAAAGGTTGGAGGAGGCACGGATAATTCCTGCGCGCGTCACCCATAAATACCTGTTGGATCTCTGGAAAAAAGTCACTGGGGATATCTACGAGCAACAGGCCTGGAATATCTGGCAGAGACAGGCCCGCCGCGTCGCTGTGAACCGGGTGTAAAGTATCAAAGATTCGTCGAGCATAGATCTCTGCTAGAACCAGATGACGAGAAGATAACCCTGGCCAAGGTGAACGAACGGTCTCCACTTTTCCCATTCGAATCTTCCAATCCAATACGAATTACACATCAATGGAATTGCCATAAAGATGATCATTAAATTCTCGCCAATGAAACTGTTACAAAAATCATAAAATAAAAATTATTTTATCAAAAAGTGGAAAGGATTCTCTACTTTGAAAATTGAAGTGACCAATGAAATTCCTTTGAAACTCGTCGAATAAAATCATAAAAATCATAAAATAAAGTTACGAAAATTTGATACAGCAAGAAGCATTGGAAGATTAAGAGATGAAAGTCGTGAAAGTGGTAAAATAAAATTGCAATAACTCGACATAGCGGTAAAGATATTTTCTTTTTGAGAAGCTTCTGTGAGAACCATAAAACAAAACTATACAAAATAGATATAAGAAAAAGAATTTTTTCTTTGGAAAACTCGTCGATGGAACTTCTCCAATAAGTCGTGTAACTATAAAAATAAAATTAAGCGAAACTCCACATAGTAAGAAGGATATTTTTGAAAAACTATACAAAATAACGTGTGATGACTTTAGATTGCAAGAAGTTGGAAAGAATTATAATGAAAGAAGTTTGTAAGAAGATTGTCGATGAGAAGGGCATGCGTTTCGAGTTGAAGCTGAGAGTAGACTAGCTTTGGACTGTAAGAGAACAGTGGAAGATCCAGGTAATCCCTGTGGACACTTCCTGTGCAATCTGTGGGCCATCTTGAGATTTTGCGATAACCGGAGGAATACATGGAGTAAAATTTCTTTTAAACTGACCACGTAGAATCTCGTACTGAGATTAGAGGTAGCAAGATGATGAACTGATTTAAGAATCTTCATGAACAATTTCAGTCTACTGTACGTGGTTGTGAGGTTCAACCGTGACAACTGACTTTTTATAATTTGATCGAGGCTTCAGGGATATTGTCTTGAGGATTCCAACGCAACAGATGATTGAGAAATATATGTAGGTTCTAGAACTTTATAAGCAAGATTATCGCTGATGTCAGATAGAAACTTTCGGTAAAAGCTCAGCATAAATCCATGATTAATGAACACTCTATGAATAATCCAGAAATGAGTCTGATGTCTGTAATCTTTGTAGAGACCGAAAGAAATATTTCAGAATTAACACGGTAACGCTACATCTCTGGATAACAGAAAAATATTGTAACTTCAGCATTCCCAAGACTCAGAATAATAATTACCAGTCAGATTACATCTAATTCAACTTAAAGATCTTCGATCAACAAAAATTTACCACAGGAAGATTTCCAGCAAGTAATAAACATTCGACGCCGAAACAGCCACGGAAAAGTCTTTAATAATTAACGAAAATTTGTCACTAAAACCACATAGTACGCCACAGGAATTTAAAATAGCGAGAAAGTTTTATCACTGTTAAGACTGTGAAGAAATCTTTATCTTTATCTTTAAATCAATACGGTAAACTCTAAAAGCATAAAATAGTGGTAAATTTAAAAAAACATGTTTATCGTTGTTCAGTAACTCGGTGCTCAAGATGAATACTTAATATTCATTATAGGAATTAAACGAACTAAATAATTCTGCTACTTTAATATAGTTCCAACTCTAAAAACTTAAAATAGTGGCAAGTTAAACCAATTTTTATCATCGTTTTATGTGGATATCTAATACGGAGGATGAATATCTAATACTCTTTATATGAACTAAATGAAGTAACATTTTCTGGGAGGTGTTCGGTACGAGTTTTCGGTGTTGATTACAGTGGCAAAAAGGCCGACAAAATAGAGTACCCTGGTGGTAGCGGTATGTATGGGGGCGGGACGGGTGGTGGCGGGTATGGGGTAGGTTTGGGCCCAGGAGCGGGTCCATCGCATTACATACCCTCCGCCACATCCGTCGGCTACCAATTGCCGCCCCCGCCGCCTCCGCCGGCGTGTCCCAGCGCCGGAGGTCAGCTGCTCTCTTACGGGTCTAACCTGTCGCCCCATCATATGCAACAGACCCATGGAGACGCGCAACAGTCGAAAAGAAGGAGGTAACTTGTGTATTTCGATTTTGTTCTTACATTCCTTTGGGGCGCCGAATTTTAATTCTGCTACGATCCTCGAATTTTAATACTTGAGTCTCTATCATGTTAGCGACGAGAAGGATTTGTAGTGTTTTAAGAAAATGTTCGACGTAAAATTGAGACGAAGAAACGTTCCAGTGACGATTTTTTTTTTTTTTTTTTTTATTTTAATCGAATTTAAAATATTGTTTAATGTTAAGAAACAACATCGGGTCGAAAATGATAGAAAGAAGATAGTTGAGTTAAGACGAGTATGAGAAGGGCTTGAGAATGTTGAAGATTAGCTATCGAGCGGAAAACAAATTTTAATGTGTTTAACGTATTGTAGTTTGGCTTTTTACTCGTTTGTAATTAAAAGAGATCAGAGATATTCTTGATGGATACGTGGCTTGATTTTTCGGACGAAATGAAGTTAATATTTTCAGTTACGTAGGTTAGTTCTTTAGATATTTAGTATGTTTATTGTTAGAATTTTCGTTGAAGAAATAGGCTGTTTTTAAAAAAAAAGAAACCGCGCGGTTCGGTGTAATCGATATAGAATAGTTATAATTAGCACGAGAATATGGCCAAGTGAATTCTTGACCCATATGCTTATGAAGCTGCCTTGGTCTGGTCTTCTCTTTGATTAAAAAGATGCGGCCTTACAAAAAGGAACGCTGCATCTTTCCTTTAAACAAAGAACTTGCATTGTGTTACAATATCATTATGTGAATCACTTCCACTATATACTTCAACTCATGATTTGCTTACTAACACTCTAATTTCCAACACTTTGATATGCCGTCTGTAGAAATATTTAGAAAAATCAATCGAATACATAATCGCTAAATCCCCTTGACTTTTTACGATTGAATTCTTCTTTTCTTATGACGAAAAAAATGTCGATTAATTATATCTTTGTAACAAGAAGAATAGGAATTCACAATTGTTATTAACGAGTTGTTTCACAGCAATGCAGTGTTATTAGAATAAAATAAAATAATATCTAAAAATATTTATGTAGCTATTGACCATTCGGCAGTATAATAAAATGAAGATTTTAGAACGAACAATTTTGAAAATAATTATATATTTCTTTATCCTCAAGGTTTCTTGTATTTGTAATATCAGGAAAAAAAATTACAAAATTTAAATAATATTACAACATATTAAGACTCAACTTCGTAGAAACTTCTATTCCACTAATTCTATCGGAAATTCCAACGAGAAACGATTACATTCTCAGATCTCTTAACAACTCATTCCTTTTTCTATCTGTTTAGTTTATCTCTCCTCAAATCGTTCTCGATAGAAAACACGTGGTCAAGTCAGTACCAGGACATGAATTCTAAATTGTAAATGACTATTCTGCATGTTTAACGAAGGAAATAAAGTAAAGAAGGAGGGAAAAAAAATGAGATCCGAAAGGACAAGAGAGACTGGCAAAAGAATTCCAAGCTATGCTGCGTCGTGTTCGATCTAGTTTCACGTTGAAATCGTGACCGTTGTTCTCGCAATTGCTTATTGAAATTGAGAGAGGCAAGCGTGTGTTAGCGGTCATGGATTCGCTATTCCCTTAAATCAATAGCCCACGGGGGATACTTCTGCGGTTACCGTTCGGGAATTTCTTCTATCAGACCATTACCGTGTCGATTTATGCCAGATAGATCGGACAATGAGGATTATCGCGAAAGTAATCCGGATTTCTAACTGAACCACTTCGAGGATTACTCTACGTGTGTCCTTTCAGCGAATTTTTACCGTTTCTAGTTGGAAGTATTATCAGTTTTCTTTCTTTTCTTGTTTTGGCAGGAGAGGGGGGATTTTTATATTTACATTATGATAGAAATCCGGACAAAAGTTGAGAGATATTGGAAAAATGAGACAAGTTTTATTGTTAGCGAAGGAAAGTTTAGTTTTCTCTTTTTCTGTTCTATGAATTCTTCTAGAGAATTAAAATAGTTTCAAGTTTTGTCATTTTTCTTCCTTTTGTTATATTTTTATAAAAAATTTAGTGGAAATTTGGAGAATAAATTAGAAGAGTATTGTTAGTATTATATAAAAAAAGGAAAAAGGAGGTGGAGTTTTGATAAAGGAAACATTAATTTTCTTCTCTGTTATATGTGAGTCCATTTGCGGAATTTCGTTGGTTTCTATATTTCATTTCTGTCGAGTCATCTAAACGATTAACAAATTTAACATTAAAATCGAATTATTTAAATCGACAAAAATCATTAACCATTTCTAAAACATCTATGTGCTATGGAAACTATACGACTTTGCTATCTAAAACTTCCGAAACTCCTCAATTTGATCCCCCTAATCCACATTGATCGTTGATACTTTCGCAAACCTATTAAAAGGAGTTAAATATGATAAATGCCTTGTATTTGATTGCAATCGTCTCCTCAAACTTTGAACAATCAAACGTTCGAGTAAAATTAAAATTCTGCCTGTTATCTCTGAAATTAATCAAAACTCGGTTAATGCTTTAAGAAAGTATTAAATCTATAAATAGATCTATTTTGATGATGTAACAGGAAACTCGAAATCGTGGAAAGAACAACGTAAGATAAGAGGACAGAATCATAAGAGACGATTGAAAGGAGTGCCTTAATTGGCCAAGTGAACTTTGATACGGACGACGATCATCGAAATAGCATCGTCGAATGCCGAGTTTCTACATGAGAATTATCACGTACCGTGTTATCAGTGACAAAACAGTCCCGTCGTATTGGTAATAATTTCGCGTGGTTTGACGATTGGTCAGAAACGGTAGCTACTACTGTTGTTTTTGAATCGAGATAGTTGGATTATCGGCGAAATCCGCGTAAAAACAGCGTGGACCGTCGTAAAATCGCTTTACCGTCATCACGTGGACGGAAACACGAATATCATAGAATAGATAGCGAATTTGAAAACGTATTTACAGTTCACTAATACCACGTTACTCTGGTATTTTTATTCTTCTCTTTTTTTATTCCATTTTTTTCTCATCTTGTTTTTAACAAGAATTTCTTATTTAACATGTTTACTGTGACTGTGGTCATCGGTTATGATTACGTCTGTTACTAAATTTTCTTAGAACGGTTAAAACGAAATAAATTTCATGGACTAAGAAATTTTCAGCGATGTGACCGATTTATATACTATTGTGGGAAAAATGTACAGATAGAATATAATATTTTGCAGAAACTAATCAACATTAAAAGATTAGGAAGTACTGTACTATTTGTCAAGTGTGTTATTCGAATAAATTTCCGAGAAAGGAAATTTCAAAGCCTAAGAATATGAACTGATAACTTTTAAAGCGGTTCTAATCGCTTTGGTACCTTTTTCGTATCTTTAATGCTTGCGACGCTTAAATTCAGCTATTCAAATTTTCTAAACAAATGATAAAGTTCTCTGCTCTGTATAGAAATTTTTCTTTACATTATCACAATTTTTATAATTATTATTGTTTCATATCTCTCCTCGTATTTACTATGCTTATCAATTTTTTTAATTAATCCACTCTTTAAAGTTCTCTTAATATTTTCCAAATCTTCTTTTATTTCTATACCGTGATAAAAAATCATAAAAAGTAACATTGCTCAAATGAACACAATTAAATTTTTTCCAATGTGATTTTCAACCTACAACATGTCGAACATTATACTTGTAGATGGTATGTAAACTGTTTATTACAAGATCGGCAAATTTTTACAATGATATCCAAAACACGTCGGTTGGACGGATTATAAATAATGTCACGTTTTGGCGGAAGTAAATTGCTTCATTATTGTACAATGTCTTGTGTAACCAACGGCAGAGTTCATTATATATACAAAAGGACTAAAAAACGAATGTGCGTATGCGTACGACTTCCTCATACTTCGGCCCCCCGATACCTCCGGAGTTATAATGTTTATTGCGTGACTGTTTTTCAATCAACGCGATGTCGTTTCTACGAAATCTCTTCCCCGTTTAATTTCCGTTTGATCAAAACGAAAGCACAGAATTTTAGACGGCGCAAATAGTGCATAAAATTAATTTATCAAATTAATGATCGAAATTAATTAATGGAATGAATGAGACCATGTAATTGAATAAATGAAATTAATTTATGAAATTATGTAACTTAATAAATGGAATTAATTTATGAAATTCATTATAATACGTAATTGATTAAATGCAATTAATTTCATCCAATACAGAAGATTAAAAAGGGTGAAATGGAAAAAGGAACAGACAAAAGAAACGAAGATGACGAATAAGAAACATCAGGCAACATTTTAGTCTCGAAATATTTCGCAAGAATACTAATGTGTTAATTTAAAAAATTGCAAGAAATTTAACAAAATTACAAATTTGCCCCTAATCTCGTTCCTATTCCTTTTCATTTATTCAAAACCACCTCGGAAAGAGGAAACTGAGAAAAAAGAAAAGATAAACGAAGAACACAAAATACGAAAGAGGAACATCGGATAACCCGTTTCGCTTTCCAGCTATTGCTATTTTCTGTCTTCACACGTCGACAACAGGGGTATAAAGATCCCTTTGTTGGAAACGAAAAGAGACCCTGAACAGCGGTAGCCGAGCACTGGCATTTCTACGATCGCGTAAAAACTCGATCTATCGAAAGGGCAGTCGTTGCCGGTGGTAGAGCCGTGAAAGGGGCTTTTTTTTCCTTGCCACCACCGCTGCCACCTCCGCGATCCTCCACGCGGTTTTTCCATCGTCTGGCCATTATCCTCGCCGGTTTATTCTCACTTTCGTCGAATCCGACCGAGTCACGCTCCATCGACTTCTTCCTCCTCCTCCTCCTCTTCTTCTTCTTCTTCCTGTTCCTCGTCTTCTTCGTCAACTACTGTTCCTGGACATTCTTACGGTTAGCCGCGTCACGAACGAATCTTCTCGTAGCCTTGATGATGTATCAGTCGGGGATCTGGCTAGTTTTTACGAGATCATCGTTGTCTCGACCATCTCAAAGAGATGGCACGAGAAGTGATTTGATTTTCCATGGATTGCGATTCGTTTCTGTTTCTACGTTTCGTTCTTCTTCTTCTTCTTGTTTCTTTTCTGTGTGCTGTTCTTTTATAATTCTTTAATGAACGTTCTAATCTGTTAACTGGGTCGTTTCTTAGTCTAATGCTCTTTCGGAAAAGGAATTTAAAGGTGGAAGGCTAAGCCAAATCATACTGTGCTAGGCTGACACTTGTTTGATATATTAAAATGGAAATAAACAACAAGATAGAAACTAGAGTCTTGCGTGGGTATAAAGATAATTTTTAACTATCTTCTAAACCTAAAATAAATAAATAAAATTTGATGTGAGCTATTGATATAAGAAAAAGAGAATAGCAATATGTTGATACGTTAGATTACCATATGTTGATATATGAAATACTACTCGTTAAGCAGACTCCAGCATTTCATATATTTATAATTTGACCTTTATTTATGACATTTTAGGACGATGTGATATTAATTAGCAATACCTACCAAGGATAAAATAACACTCAAAAGGATAGTGTAAATCAACATTATACAAAAAGAAGAAAAATAGTTACTTATATACGTTCTGGTATACTTTTATACTAACAGATATTACTTTTCTACTTATAATACATTTGTATGCCATTTATTACCTAAGCTTATAATGAGGGAAAGCCTAACACAAGAATAATAATGGAAAGAAAATATTAGCCGTTAAGCTTGATAAAAGATCAGAAGGGATTACAAAAGAAGACATTTAAGAAAAAGAAACCATTTAACATTTTTTCATAAACTCTTACCTTTTAAATAATGCATCAATAAATACATTAATCATCATTCTAATAAATAAACCTGCACTTTTCAATGAATGCAGCTTCGCTTTCGACTGAAGAAATAAATCTAAAATAAATTGGATCTTATGCGAGAATTTAATAGTTAGATAAAACCATTAAAATAAATTTTCTTCGGTTGGTACGATATTTGTAGAACAATGATTCTTTATTGAGATTTTAATTCGCGTATGTTAGATGCAGGAATTATTCGTCTGTAATACGTTAATTTTGCTGAACAATCATGGCTCGTATGAAGATGCGTGTCGATACACGTTGTATGACATAAATATGCATTACGCGGTGCGTTTAGCGAGCGTTACTAATAAGCAGTTAATTATGAACGAAAATAATAAGCACGGCCGCCTCAATCTTGAAACACACTTTTCTCGTCGTCTGTTCATCCGGTTCAACGACTCCTCGAGAGAAAAGCGTCTATTGTAAATTAGGTGATATATCGAACGATCTGTTACTATCATATTAATTAGATAAAGTTTTTATTTAGGATTTCGTATACAATTATGAAAGATAAAGGTAGATTTCTTTAAATTTAACATTTTTTAAATTTCGACATTTGTAGGAAATTTAAATGTAAAACATCTACCTGATGTTATAACACGGAAAAATATAAAAAATATTCATTATGACGTTCAAAGTATATAACAAATTTGTATTTAGATTCAACTTCTTTGATTGCGTTCATAAAAATATGAATATAGAGAAATAGTCCATCGATAAGAGCAATGAATAAATATTACGCGTTTAAATAAATAATGTACATATAAATAAACGAATCAAATTTTTCAATGAAATTCAAAGTTTATTTTAAAAAAGATATAGCAAGTTTGTTCAATCAAAATGTATTTCGCCGTTGCTTTCTATAACTTTGAGTCATCTATCACGTAAGTGATGAATTCCATGGTGGAAAAATGCTGCGTCTCTAGGCAAGATCCAATCCTCAAGTGATTTTTGTGTCTGATCTTCTAATTGAAAGTGGGTATCGGTCAAGGCGCGTTGCATGCGACAATTAGTAATCCGAAGGAGTAATGTTTAGCGAATAAGCTGACTGTTGCATGACGCGCGGAGAAGACTCATTATGACGTTTTTCATCGTAGAAGCAATGTGTGGTCCACCGTCGTCACGCAGAAATTTCACAGAACGTCCTCCTTTTTTGGCTCTAATTTGTCATTAGGTGGTATCGACAAAATCCGCAATTACTTAGTTGCCAACCCAATAGATGGGTCAAAGTCATAAAAAACAGCGATACTTTAATTGAACAGTTTGCGGTATTTTTCTTTTAAACAGACTTTGAATTTCATTAAAAAAATTGAATTATTCATTTGTATATTTAATATAATATTAGGTACACCACAGATTAGATGTCTGTCGCCGATGATGAAAAATTGCTAAATGTAGAATAAAAGTATATATATATAGCTTTAATATATGCTTTAATTGGGTATTAACTAAAATTCTATTCCGATAAATAGAGCTCTATTATAAATCCAATATAAATCACAAGTGATACTCGAATAAATTAAATAATCCTGAAGCGAGCTACTCATCATCTATAAGTATTAAACATTCAAAGGGTTGAATCTGCATTTATATAATAATATATATAATATATATAATATATAATATATATAATAATATATATAATATATATAATATATATAATATATATAAGATATAGAAATTGAAAATAGATTAAAAGATTACTAAAGTTTATAATGTGTCAGTATGAAATTTTCTGTTATCCACCATTTTAGTATACCGTACTAAAAACAGCAGGGCCGAGGCGAAGAATTCCCCGTGGTTAGGATGTTACGTAACGTAATGATCTGGTAATCGGCCGCGTGAATTCGCGAACGGCCACAAATCTCTACTACGTGACGAATTCCGCGAGCACCGGGTTTTGTTTGGTCGACGCGTACCACGTTAAGCTGGTTGGCATTAGGCGGACAGCTCGTGGCTACCATCGGAACAGCTTGTGTTTCCTGCATCGTATTTAAGAGGAATCCACCGATAACACTATCCAGCACAGATTCTTCTCGTTGAATTTTTATCGTTCTCTGATAATCCTCCTTCAAAGCTTCTTCGTGTAAATATATTCCATTTTACTCTTTAGTAAATTTGTTTACATTATTCGAACAACAGCGATTATTTATCGTTTGAATTTATCTTTAAGGACCATGTTGTTGAAAAGTTTCTTATGAAGAGAGAAATACGGAATCTTACGATTAAGAGTTTTATTCTTGTATCAAACTCTTCCTCCAAGCAATACGAATCTTCTTGTACGTTAAAAGGAGAATGGAGATTGGAATATAAAAATTCAAAGACCATAACGTAGTTAAGAAAGCTAGTTACATAGATAGCAACTCTTCTTTCTCCAAACGATACAGAGTGAAACTTCATTAATTACATCCCCTCTTAAAAACAACCGACCACCCACTAATTAAAAAACTTTTTACCTGGCAACCAAAATGTAGCCTAAACAGTCTGGAAAGTGGCGTAATCGTTCTTAAACGAGCGTGTAATAACAAAAATGAGAGAAAAGAATGAGATTATAGGTAGAAAGTGGGAGTCAGAGTCGATAGAGCAGTTACACGGTGCATGAACAGGGTGGTAGCAAACGTTTCGCCGGCAATTAAGCGGATCTCCCTCTAATTTCCTCTTCCTTTTTGCGTTTTGGTCGCGTGACTTTCCGCTCGAGGCGAGCCCCCTATACTTGTATCGGAAACAACAATAAGGGTTTCCTCAGCCGTGAGAATGTTCCCCTTCAACGTTGTTTTCGTTCCATTCTACCGTGAAGCTGAAACCTCGATTCTCGTCCACTCACATTGTATCTTTCGTCGCGGTCCGGACGACCTAAAACGACCCAGAAATTTTCTGGCAACCGATGAAAATCCACCCTTCGCACGAACGTACGTTCCGATGCTTTCTTCTCCCTTTTTGTTTCCTGTGATTCTATTGTTGCCTGGAAGTAATTACATTCGTCGAACCGTTCCGCTATGACTAACGAACTGAAACGATCCAGATAAATTGCTCTATTTTTGCTACGTTTTTACCGAGCAAAAAGGAAGAGAGAAGAGTGTGAGGAGATTTTGGTAAGAGGTGGAAAGAGGCGTGAGTGATCGGTTCATTGAATTCGAGGGTGAGAGTTCCTGTGAGGGTGCAACAGGTATTGGAGCGATGCTGATAACATTGAGTCTGACGAATACTCTCTGACAAGTTTTTTAATGTACAGTGGCTATAGATAATGTTGATATACAATTGTATTTATTATTATGTATTACGTACTAATTAATCAGTCTAAATGGTGAAATATTAATTAGCTCTTACGTAAGTAGTACACCACAAGTTACCAGTATTTGATACTATTATTTGCTTATTTTTCTACTTCACGAGTAAAATTTCGCAATTGTAAGCTTGGTGTAATGTAATTGTATCGATTGTAATTGTGATTTGTCGTTCACATAGTAGGATTTCACGATAAACAGATTCAGTCATGTGTTGCCAGATGTGCATTTAATCGAGTACTACCCAAAAATTTCGTTTCAATAAATGCAGTTCTACTATAAATCCAAAGCAGATCATGTTTAATACTAAAAGAAAAAAGAATACTAAATTAAATCATTTTGAAACAAATCACGCCTCCTCTATAAATATTTGACACTCAAAGATTTAACTTCCAGTTATCCGAAGCAAATAATCTAAACTCTTCGGCGAAGCTCTATGAAATCAGTGGAATTCTATCTATGTGAACTTTGGAGATAAACACTTTATATAATGAAAGTCACTGATTATTTTCATTGCCAATGACTGTTTGTTCGTACAAAAGCAGCTCACATTCAGATAAGCCCAGACAAGTTTCAACAGAAATATAGCTTTAATTGGGTATTAACTAAAATTCTATTCCGATAAATAGAGCTCTACTATAAATCCAATATAAATCACAAGTGATACTCGAATAAATTAAATAATCCTGAAGCGAGCTACTCATCATCTATAAGTATTAAACATTCAAAGGGTTGAATCTGCACTTAGCTAATCCAGGTAACCCGAGTCTTCAGCCAACCTCACTCTACTCTACAGAATCTTGTATAGCGATCGTGGCTCGCGGAAAACTCTGTGCAAGAAGTCGGCGTATGTACAAGAAGAGGGTCGGCAGGAACGATCGGGGAGGCGGTGACCAATAAGGTCGGCGGAGAACGGATAAGAGTCCCGGAGTCGGAGAACGATGGACCGCCTCCTGGGCCCGTTCCCCGGGCCCGCCAATAGCTTCGCTCTTTCCTTTTAATATGCGAACACTCGCCGCCGTTCGATCGCCGTTCTCCTAATGAAAAAAACTCACGCTACCTACCGCCTAGGTGTTAGATTTCTGGTCACCGTCGCTGGACATTTCTACTCGCTAGCGCTACGCCTTCCTTACCTCGGCTCACGTCGATTCTACTTTGGTTTCCTCCTTTCGATCCTCTTTTTAGGTTATGGCTAACCTTGCATTTCTCGAGGCATCGTTTATGGGATATCGTGGCCGAGGTTAATTGGAATTAGTGTTTTATAGAATTGTCTAGAAACTGATGAGAGTATGAGGATATGATGTTTCGGGAATTGGGGTGCATTAGTTTGTTGGAGGTTGGAGGAGCTGCGCGAAGATAGTCGAAAATTTGGTAATGTTCTCGTCACATAATTTCAATTTAAGTTATGAATAAGTCCTGGACCTTGAAACGCTGTTTATGGAGTGTCGTGGTGGAGGTTAGTTGGAATTTGCGTTTTGTGGAATTGTTTCGTAGTTGATGACAGGATGAGTAATATTTTGAGGCTTTTTAGTGGAGTACTAGCTTCTTTGAGGTTAGCGAGATTTTGGGAAGATAGCAAAAGATTTGGTAGAGTCTCTTGATTAGTCATTTTATTTTAAGTATAATTGCTATTGTTTCACTTTCCCCGTCTTTCCGTCTGTACTATTTTATCGAACTCTGCGAGGAGTTGACCCTACAGGACCGTAATGTTTGCATGATCCTGTATACGAGGCAGATCAGTTGCATCCAAAGTACACGGCTTGGGCTGCAGATACGGGCCGAGTGTCGGACGTACTACAGGAAGGAGCCTAGGTGGATATAGCACACGTGGACGTAGAGGAATGGCGAACGTAAATGTACGAGGACGATCGCAGACAACGAGCAGAAAAAGGGGCAGGAATAGGGGGACAAGGGGGTCAAAGTCGTGACCACGGTGTCGAGCTGGAAAAATGCAAAAAGGCGCCACCGTAACCTGAACAGAGGCCACCGTATCACGTGACTCCCCTTCTTCTTTTGCTTTTTCCTCGAATTATTTCGGTCCTCTGCTTTCATTTCGTAAAACTCTTAGGTCTTACCCTCTTGTCTAATTTCGTGTATTTTATTGTACAATTTTTGAAAGTTCATTATGTAGCCCATAAGCAGTGGTGACTTGTCATGTATTATGAATTTTAAATATTTCTGTTGATAAACTAGTTTAAAACTTGAAGTTGAGTATTTAATTAAAGTGTGGTGTTGAGTGTTTCGCCCTGAAAGTTAATTTACAAACAAGTATCGCGTCTATGGAAAATATCTCTGAGTTGAAGTATAGTTTGTCTCTGCGTCGCACATATTTTTCAGATTGCAAAAGATCCAAAAATTTCTCAAGCTTCCATCCGTTCTCAGAATTGAAAAATATCGTGATCATCGAATAGCTTTTCATCGGATGACAAATCAATAACTATAGTAGTGCTTATTTTGAGAAACTTCAAGCAGTTATTTTTCAGAGCTGTATAGAAGTATCGAAATTGATTAAAACAATTAAAAATATAAAAATTCGTTGAATCATGAATCTTCTTAATTATCCCGGTACTTGTCCTATAAAGTCGTCGAAAAAATTCCAATAAGAAGGAGACTAATAACCGTGTTAGTTTAATAGAGTTACCTAGATAATGTACCGTAGGAATTAACGAAGCAAAACTTGAATAATGAAGATCGTTACGCTTCGTTTCTAGAAACGTCAGATTTTTGGTACGATATGGTCTACAGATTTGAATATTTGTAAAATGTTCTCTTCTATTCTATCAACTCCATCATCTCGATCATATCCTCACCAATTCATCAACGGCATCCCCACCATTCTTCATTCTTCTCCTCCATTATCTTTATCGTAATTGATCTCGATCGACTACCTAAACATTAACGTGTTAATATCTTCTCCAATCATCGAGTTAACAAATCGATCTCGTCTCTATCAAAAACAAACGAACCAGAAAGAAATCCCTGAACGTACAAGGCGACGATCGTTGCTATTCGCCGCGTGTTAAGATCGATCGCAACGCGTGTAACGACGCATCTCATTAACGCAAGCCGATACGAAGGAGAAGAGGAAGAGGAACCGGTCGAGGAAAGGTTATCAAGACATTATTACGATCCTTATACGCAGGATAATGGCCGATCAGGGAACGTGCTGTTCCCGGATTAACGAAGCTATTATTTGTTGTTTTTGTCGCACGTTCCTGGGATGAGATTCGCGCGTTTGCAAGACCGTTAAGAAGCTCTTCGTTTTATGTTCGAACGTTTTTGCACGCTTGGGTAATCGTATATGGTGATTGGGAAGATGTATTTTATTTTTATCGAGAGAGAGTTGATCAGGTTGTTTTATATAATAGCAATTGTAGTCTTGGATCTTTTGTAGAATTTTTACACAATTCAATTTGTCACGGATGAGATCTAGTTGAGATTGTTTTATATCATTGGGACCTTGAAATTCTTGTAGAATTTTTATACGAATATAATTTAGAAATTTGATAAGTGGTTCGATCAAATTTTGTTTGAATAAATTTTACTTAGATTTTATTGGAACGAATAGAAAATAAAAATGTTCGATTTATAGCTGGAAGGTTCGGTTAGATTCGTTTTACGTAATTTGTAAGATTTTTATGAATTCGATGTGGTAACTAAATTTAACTTAACCAAATGTTAATTAATTTTCATAAGAACAAAGGGAAATATAAAAGATATATAATAGTTTTTAACAATTGATTGATGAAATGTAACAGATAATTTAAATGTTTATAAAAGCGGACGAGAATAATGAATAGAAAAAATACAATAAAAGTCAACAAGAAAGGAATGAAAAATAAATAGAAATGAACGAATACAACATATTTAATAAGTTGGAGCAGTGCAAGGGTTGGAGAACGCAATAATTCCTGGTTCGTAACACAAAGATTTAGCGTTGCTTGCTTCCGATGATTTACTAACCAGATAAGAAAGATAAAAATCAGAATCGAGACTCCATTCCCACGGCGTTCGTGGCTACAAATTATCGAATGCTCCAAGATCCGAGAAATACAGAGATTTGTGATCTGACTGCAAAATCTACACGTGCGCGGTCCCCCTCTGAATCACTATACTAGACACTTTCACCGTGTTCTACCATCGATATCCAAAATGTCGTTACCTGCGATTTCTAACACGTTCTCCAAATCGTTTCAAATAATTAAAATAAATACGATAAATATGAACGAAAATGATCATTAAAAATTTCATTTAAAGAACACGAAAGAAGAAAATAATTAATATGAATTATTAATTCCTGACTTGTATTATTGCATCATAGGTGATATCTAATAGTTTAACATTTGAATTGCAGTACTGGAATTCTACTGAAATTCCAGTTGAAAAAAATATAAAAAAAGATTTTCTCGTAGCATTTCTGCTTATCCAAAGTATAGCCTAATCTACAACCTATGACTAAAAAGACGACCAATTAAAATCTAACACAAATAAGCTGTGTTCACAGATCCAAGTGGTTGACTATACTTCAAACTTTAACAAAATTTTTTAAATCTCGGTTCATTTTATACATTTTTTCGTATTACGTGAATTTTGCGCAATTTTGCACTTTTAGATTTCCTATAAATGCATTAAAGTCCACAGTCTATTTATATAATTTCATCGATTTTCCCTGTTTCGTGGAGTTAACCGATTTGTCAAACAAACGGCTTAAATAATCCCAAGAGCCTTCCACTATCCTCACTCCTACCACCCAAACGCGGCAAATCTCCTAACCGATCTCCGCCACGCACCGGACATCAACGTCTCAATGAATCCCAAAATCCCCTCCCTCTGGGTCCCCAAAAGCGGCGGCCTCTTACGGTGGTCGAGAAGATTCGGGCCCATGTCCGGGGACACCGCGTGTTCCCTGGCTACCAAGCATGCATACGTATCTGTTAAGTCGACGTAATACCGCGAGCCGCATCATTATGTACTCCATAAGTCTCCAGGTCCTATCGTCTCTCCTCGTCTCGCTGTGTATCCGACTCCTCCGTGGCAAAAAAAAAAAAAAAAAAAGGAGACCAGAAAAAGAGGTTCAAAGCTGGCAGACATACAGAGCGAGTATAAGGAAAGGGAGGGGAAGAGGGACGGTGAAGGAATATGGGGCCTTCTCGTTGTACCCGGATACAGTACGGGCCCTACAACCCCCACCGCCACCACCTCTGTTACCTATGGGTAGAGTGGTAGGGGGCAGATGCTGATGCTGTAGCACAGTGTAGCGTTTGCCAGAGCAGAGGAAGAGAAAAATGTATGTATGGGCAAGGGAAGGGGATGGAGGAAGGGGATCTCGGTTTTTCGCTCAGGGTCAGAGGCGTACATTAGAGATGGGATCAAGTATATCGCAAATAGGCTCGAATATGACTAGAAAGTTTCGAATAGATATGGTATAGTTATGAAAGTGTATACTGCCCGAAATAGTTAAAGGATCGCTGCTATAAATTGAGAGTTAGGGTTGAGAGTATATTAGACAATGTAGTTATAATGTAAATTAGGTAAATGGGCTCAAATATGACTGGAAAGTTTCGAGTAAATAATAAGGCGTATTTATGGGCATATACGCGATTCGATATAATTAAAGGATAGCTAATACGAATTAAGAACTAGGGGCGAGATCGGATATATTGCAAATGAGCTCGAACCTGTTTGAAAAGTTTCAAATAGGTTATACGATATAGTTATGAATATGTACTGAATACATATTGAAATTGATCCCATCCCTAGCGCACATTAGCTTGATGTAGTAGTTTGACGATCGACTGGATTTGTATATGTAGAGTAGTGTGGCTAACGAGAGCACAATTTTCTATTCTGTGCTTAATACAACCGCTTCCTTGATCGAGGGTACGCGGCTGACACCGGGGTAACGAGATGCCAATGACGGATTTACGATGCATCCTTCACTCTTCCTGCCATTTCACGTTTCCTCTTTTTATTCTTCTTCTTCTACTTTAATTAGATCATTTTTGTTATCGACTCTTATTCTTTTGTACCGTCGTTTGATTTTTTCCTTGGACAGGGTGGTTGAGAAATATTTTTATTTTAATATTCCATCTTGAAACATTTTCATCTTAATATTCAATCTTGATCAGTTACACTAAGAGTACCTTAATCAAGAATAAGTTAAAATGGGGAAGATACCAGGCTTAGAAACGCTAAAGTATAAATCAAGTGTACCTATATCTTCCGTACCTTGGTCAAATCAGTACATTCACACCGGGCATGTAGTAATTTGACAAATTAACATTAGTAGCATATATTCTTCTCTGAAGAACGAAGACGAAGACAAATTGTTGATTAGGCAAGAAAGAGAACGTATTGCCGAGAACAGATGCATATATCAAAGAAGGGATTATACCTCTAGTAAGAAAAAATGAAGTTTTTATTGAGATATAGAGGAAATTGTAAGGTATTCTCGACTGTATCGATTAATCAATTATAAAGTGTGACTTTTACGATTTAAAATCAATTAAAAGAATACTCAAAAAGATTTCAATACTTTACATAGAATATTCCTTGACCATGTTTTGCTTTTTTTCCTTTTTAGAAAAAATCTTATTTTATTATATTTAATTAATACACACTTCTTCTTACCTAAAACTTCTGAAACCTTTAGAACCTAATTAAACGAATATAACATCACGCGTGTCCAAGAATTCAAGTCTGCCCAATGTCTAAAAATTGTATTACTGCATTTGAAACTAACAAATGTGTCGTGACTCATGAATAGAAGTATAATAATTTTAATCTTATAATTTATAACTTCGAACCCTTGCTTAATCTGCAATTCCACCCTGCATAACTGCGAGCCTATAGAAAACTAAAACCGAATAGTATAGTAAAACCAAATGTCGTAGAATAAACGGCCTTGACCAGACAATATATTTAGACCCGTCTGAAAATTACAATGAAATTCATATCGAAATCCATATTTATCCTTCAAACTCGGCCACGTGAACGCGACTTCGTCACCATAGTGATATAGAGAGCAGAATGCTCGCGTGAATATTGCATGAGAGGGTCTTCTCTATTCGCGCTTACTGTTACACGAACGATCCAGATTTGGGGAAGTTGGATAGGCGACGGCCAATTTTGTAAGGCCTCGTGTCGCGTTTGGTAATCCGGAAGTGATTACACTACGACGTATCGGCGACGCGACATTTATTCACGACGTACATAGAATATCCGATCGGTTAAAACGGCAGATGGACCTCGAGTAACGACGTTCCACGAGAACGAGAAGGTCGAGGAAGAGTTTTCGCGTGGCTTTTTTGCGCAACGGAATCCTCTATTTATGCCGATCGACGTTGACGACCGTGGCTTTTGCCACGTGCTTCTTCCTCGCCTTGTTTTATTTTATTTCGCTCGTTTATTTTTTCATGTCTCGTAGTTTGAAATATTAGATATCGGACATTTTTATGCATAGGTGTACTTTCTAATATCTTCAGGAATATTGACATATACAGTGAATTATAAATTAATCACATATTGATAAATCTATAGCTTAGTTAAAATAATCACGTTGAAATAAACCGTCTGTTTTTTGAAAATTGAACAGTAACCGTATTACGTAGATAACGTAATCGACAAATTTACAAAAAATGGACTCGATCAATTCCGCTTCTAAGATGCTCATGTATCAATAAGAAATAAGAAAATCAAAATCTATTTTTGATAATTGCCTGTTATTTTACTATGTAACGATGGTCTAATTGACTGGAAAAGCAAAGATTATACATTACAAAATTATATTTTTATTGAATATGAAATATAATTGACACACTATATCAATATATCTACATAGATTCAACTGCAACATCTAGAATATACAATGATCATCTTCCCTATACTTATTTTCTATCAGTAAAATCTCTACCTTCATGATTGACGTAATTCATTTGAAATATTAAAAAATACATATGTCTTTTTAATTAATTAATTCCTATCGTAATGAGATACAGGAATAATAATAATAATTGGACCTAGAACATCGTTTTAAATGATCATAAACGCCTGTATCTTTACAGATCCGACGAGGATGATCCTAGCGGGTGTAAATATAGAAGGCTGGAGAACGAGAATGTACAGGACAAAGAAAGATTTGCGAGGTGAGTGTCAGGCTCGACGTAACTTGCATGCTGTTCGCCTTACGATAAATGAGAGGGGTCGGTGAACGGGTTAAACGTCTCCCCTTTTTTTTTCGTTGGAAAAATGCGTCCTTTCCTGAGCCAAGGGATTTTTGCGAGTAGACCATTTGCATACTGAACATAGAGCACTTGTTCTCTGGAAATTTTCAACTAGAAATCTGCTAATGAACAGAAGTATTATATTAGTGGGATTTAAATGATGTTAGGCGAGCTTTAGGAATTAAAAAATTTTTAATTTGAAAACAAGGACTGATATTTAGTAAAATCCCTGTTAACTTATTAGAATTTTCTATGTGATTCCATCAGAAAAAAATGTTGTGTTTTATAAAAGAGCGTTTAAGAAGGCTCTTAGTTACAATTCTATCAATGCATTCCGATGGAATTCTGACATCGATTTATTTTAAAAAAGTACTTATTTGATACTTTCTTCTGCTGTGTAAAGCTTCGTACATTTTGTTCTAAGACTCAGAAACGTCAAAAAAGCTGAAACTATCCAACAGCAATTAGTTCCCTTAGTTTTATAAGAATCTATATTTTCGTTTGATAAAAGTATTAAGTAATAGAGAAGCACGATATAACCAGTGTATATATAATTAAAAAAACTTGAGATTATCGAAGCAGTTCGTCTCCTTAGTTTCGTAATATCTTTATTTCGGCTTGACGAAAGTATTAAGAAAGAGAGAAGCAGAGACAAAGGGAGGACAAGTCTCCTTCCTGATACTGATGGAGGAGGGCATTGTTAATTCGTCTCACGAAATCCTGGGCCAATATGTTCCACCGGTACACCCTGTACATGGCCAGCCAAGTACGAAGATACATACATACCTACATGATACCCGCCAATGTGAGTCGATAGCGGAATGGGAAGCCCTCCAGGCTGCTCCAGCGTGGGAACACGGGCCACTTATACGCGCGCAGCGTTCGCATAAGTCCCGTCCGCGGCGAAGACACCGAGGATCTCGATCTTGCGACGCGATACCACCGTTGACACGCCAGGATCCATCGAAATGATATACGACGAGCGATCGATATTATGCCGAACTGTTTGACTACAGGAGTGCTGTTGCGTTTCAGGAATAACAGATGGGTTCTGATGAGTTTGGCTCTGTTTGCGTATACATACATACACGTAGAAAGGTGAAAAATGAATTGTCTTAGAAAAGAGGATGATGGATATTACGTCAGACTTCTCGTCTAGAGAAGCGTTGTAAATTTTCAAGAATGGGTTCTGACAGGATTTTGGAAAAGAGAGATCGATATAGGTTGGTTAAGGTTTGAACACGTTTGTAAATGGAAGGTTGAGCATAAATTGCATCAGGGAAAAAGGTGGTAGGTTCAGGCACATAGTAGACAATAGAAGTGTCGTTGGTTTTAAAAAATAACATATGTTTCATATAATATATAATAAACTGGTTGATATATGGGATTGTTTGAATTAGGTTTGAGCATGTTTGCATGCAGGACGAAGGTTGAAAATGAATTGTTTCAGACATGATTGAGATGGATATATCAAATCTCTCGTCACAGCAACTCTTTAGATCTCAAATCCTTCAACTCTATACCCTCGTTCTTCAATTCAAATCTCCCACGCCAACTACAAACTTGTTCTTCAACAGCAATTTTTCCAAAGGAGAAACTACTCTTCGCTCAGAGAACAAAACGAAACTTCACTTTCAAAAAAAAAAAAAAAAAAAAGAAAGGAAGAAAAATCAAAACTACCACCTACAACTGGCTGAAGTTCTAAAGAAGACATAACTTCCGTTTGAAAGAACTGGATGCAGCATCACCATCGCAAATTCTCGATGCAAGGCTATACTCGCGGTGGACAGACCTTCGTCTGTAACCGCGAATTTGCGTCGGAACCGCTGTATTTTACATTCGCCCCGGCACCGGGGCAAACTAGGGGGGTGTAGTGATTGTAGGCATGGGCCACTGTACGTACGCGTTTCATGGAAAAGTTGCGGCGGCGGCGATGTCGCGGCCGCTCGGATACCTCACTTTTAACGTAATAACGCAATTACCGCCTCCCGCCGCAAGGCGTACAACCCTCTTATCCTCCTTCACCCGGTGAAACAGGCCCGTCCACCCGCCTCCACCGCCATTTTCTTCCTTTCGTTGAGTTTCTCCTCGGTTTTCGGCGGCAAGGTCACCGCGATAAACCGCGAAATCTGCGATGAGGTTGGTTTCTAGTTGGTTTCTCCGTCGGGAATTTTCTAAGAGAATTTTTTAAGACCGTATAGTTAAAGAGAATTAAAGAATTTTTACATATAATCGTTCCTTCTTTCTTTCTTTTTTCTCTTCGTTTGTTTGTTGGATAAGAATTTTTAATACTGGAATTAGTGGGAATGCGGATGTTTATGCATTTATAGGAATTTTAAAATGCTGAAAATGCGCAGAGTGTATACGATACGCAAAAATAGAAATATTGTACTTGCTGTGATGTCTAGTGGATGAAATAAATTTTGAATTGAAGTTTCATTCCTTTGGTTACATTTATAAAAATGCGAATTTGTAGGAACTGTTGTCATTGTCTAGCGATAACGGAATGGTAATTAAAAGCGTGTGAAATGGAAGAAATGGAGGGAACAGAGTGAGAAGCGATGAAGGAGATGAAGGGAGAAGAGATGGTTAGAGAAGGAGGAAAAGAAGAAACAAAAAAGAGGAAGGATAGAAAGAAGCATCAGGTTGAATCAATATTTATACATAGCGTGTATTGATAATATGAATATAATATAAATATGTATATTCGTATTATGAACTATCGATATTTGTTTATGAAGAGTTTCTTTACAAAATTTCCATTTAAAAGAGAGAAATTCAAAAGAATCATGACGACATTTATAGAAAACAGACAACGTTTTAAGATGCACTTTCGATGAAAGTCATCGACACGATACGATCTTTCCGACCGCACGGAGATAGTACAGAAATATTTGAACTATGAAAATATAAATGAAGATTCGCCGATGGAAATGATTTTGCGAGCTGGTTATAGTCATTAGATCCTGACGGTCTTCCATTACCCGTAATGTCAGGCCTGTTCCTGCCAAGCATAATGGAATTATAAGACGATCTGCTCGTACAGTTAATGGCGGTCAATGACAAAACGAATAAAGAGTCGAGGGAACCTAAAAATGAAGAACAAGAGTTTTAAAATGTCGTTAACCTCCTGTAACCAGATTTTCCATTGCTTATAAAAAGAAGAATAAATCATCTCTCGTTATGATTTTTAATAATCAAAACAAATAACCATTTAGGTTGTGCTTCTTTAGTTATGCCCATCAAGATAAAAATATGAAATTAATGAAAAAATGAACAAATATAAAATTACGAATAACCACTTAGCATAGTGGAATCAACTTCTGTGTACATTTCTGTGTACATTTATAGAGTTTCGTACAGGATTAAATTAATAACAATTGACTTTTTATACCCAATAATTACTACAATATTATCTCATTAAAAAAATTATTCTATCACATTTAAAGAGTATTATTACTTGAAAAGGTTATTATATATGTATGCGCAAGGTTAAAAAAGGAATATTAGAAAGATCATTGGTTGACTTACGGTTGCACAGCAGTAAACCCAAGACAGGAGAAAATTTATCTTTCGACACTGGCCGAGATTATAACATCTTCGTTCGTAAATGATTTAAAGGGCACTCAACGGGTCGCATATTCGACGTGAAATTGCCTATTCCGATGTTCTATTATTTTATGAGCCGGTTTATGTTTGCGCGAAGCTCAGACACGACTGCTGGCGACCCTTTTCTTTTTAATCAGAATCTTTCCTTTCCTAAAACTATTTAAAATTAGTTGTGTTATCAGTGCTTGAAAGAAAATTCAAAATTATTCAAATGGCAAAGGAGAATTGATATAATTACAAGAACTAATTAGATACTGATATTTGCGTTTTCTGTTCAATCATGGTGCCCTATTTTGCCAGATAACGTTGAACCGTAACCATTTTATCGGTAGGACCAAACGTGATACTGATTTTCTTTTAAATACAGAATTCCAAGAAAAAGTTATTACAAATATTCCACAATTAATCCATTTTTTTTTTTTACTAAACACTATATCACATCATTCGCTGTTCTCAGGAAAATACGTCAGAATTAAATATCTTTATTTACTTAATTATTTTATCATACAGATGTTCTTAAAGTTACATGAAAACTACGTTTCAGTAATAAATTTATTTTCATATTTATCACGAGATAATAAACACGTAAAATGTACATAACAGGACGAATTTTAAATTAGTAGAAGTACCATTTTTACTCTACTGTCGTCTTCATCATCGAAATCCTAATCCTAAGAGAATTAATCCTCAACGATGAAAAATTTTTAAGTACTATCTTCATTTTGTTACCAGTCGAATTATCCAGTTTCCAATAGTAGAAAAGAAAAGTTTATCGAAAATAGGAAGCGTAAATTCCTAACCATAGAAGAATTAACGCCAAGGGAAAAAGGGCATGAAATTATCATTCTAACTCTAACACCGTCGTCAAATTTCCAACGAATAAGAGAAAGAGAAGGAAAAAAAAATCGAACTTCCGCGAAACGAATATTCAGAGCCATTAAGCATTCGGAATATTAAGATTTGGCATAAATCAATCGGTGTCTACAGCTCGTTAGCATACGTCCACGGCCGGAATATATTCGATAACGAATAGGATCGCATTAAACGTTCTTCGATCGATTCATAATTCATTTCATTGTTCGAACAGGAGGGTGTACGTAAGTTCTATCGACACGCCGGCGGACTCGATCGTTAGACGAATCCATAATTCACATACGGACATTGTCATTTATAGGATTGCCTCGTAATACCGAGCGTATCGATGATGACTCGAAACGATCTCCTACGCGATCTCCTTTCCTACCGTATCTATACGTGAATTTCTCTATGTATATGTTTGCAGGTGTATGTTCGCGTGTGTCGAGGAACTCGTTTTTTCCCCCTTAGAACGATTTTATGTGTGCGGTACGTGCATTTCAGTGCCGACTTTGTATCATCGTAATGCACAGATCGATATACTGGGTGGCAGCTTTCTTGGTATACCTCTTTGGCTGCTCTGATGCTTCAAATGAATATTTTGCAGGTTTTGAAGTAGTACGGTTAATGATTACTGTATGACAAGTTTAGAGGAAAAGCGCTACAAACGACAAAATTGTCGATCCTATAATCTACACCTGTTTGTACACCTGTAGAAATGAATATCGTAGGTTTTGAAACGGTACACTCTTCATAACACTGTGTGTGACGAGTTTAGAGGAAAAATGGTACAAATGACGAAATTTAACACCACCGGACATAATTATTATTCGAGTAAGTTGAAAGGTAGGCAGCTCGACTTTAGTTCTTGGTCTTTAATATTTCTTCCGTCTTTCATTTTTGAGGACACGAATAAATCGTGATTGAAGTACGTCAAATTAACGCGATCAATGCAAAGCTATGACAAAAATGACCGATCTTTCAACATTTGAGAGAATTTGAAAAATTCTCTAACTTATGAGAAAATAAAATATAAAATAGTGTTAACGCGTACATAGTAACGATATTGAAATCGGATACCTTTTTTTTATTCATTGGAAAGTTGATGACAAAATTAACATCACATTGAAACGTTAAAATAATACATTCAAAATTTTCTTTCTTACTCTTAATTTTTTCGTGGTTAGGAATTTACTTTCCAAATCCTAAAAACAAAAGACACATGAAAAGTGAAAAATACGTGAATATTATATATAGGAAAATTGAATAGCAAAGGGACCCACCGTAAAACGTAAGAAACGTTTGATCTGCCCACCCTGTATAGCGTTCGCTGGACCCACGGAGCGAGCGGGCAACTTCGGAACGTCTGACCCTTGACCCAGGAGGTTCCCTCCGTCCTGCTCTCGTTGGATCGCGTTCCTCTTCTGCCCCCTTCCTCCTCTTGTGTTCTTCTACCGTCCTGCACGGTACAGACTCTGCTTTATACTTGCGCTTTAAGCGTCCTGGCCTCTTTTAAATAGCGGCCCTTGCGCTGCTTCGACTTCGAGGCCCCACGTCGTCGAGGGCAGCGTTACCGATTCCAGCCGACAACTCTTTCTACGAAATGGATGGAAGAAAGTCCTGAAAAGTTGGAATATATGTAGAATATAGAAGCAACTGAGATTTGGCCGATTTTGGTGTATGACGAAGGAAAGCTTCTTTTTTTTTTAGAATTCAGGTGTGAGGAAGTCCAAGGTTAAATGATTTGAAATTGGTGGGATACGAGGAAGAGGTTTCCTTTTTAATGAAGATTCTGAGTAAGTCGACGAAAGTGGAGGATTTGGAGAAATCGTCGGTCTTTTTGAAAATTGGGAATAGATGAAGATTGCTTTGCGTTTCTATAGTATTGCAATTGATATGTTCTATTACTGTTCGTGGTATGGAAAATCGTAAAATTAGGCAAAGTTATGCAAATTGTAGGAATCTTCTGAAACGCTTTCTTCTTTCTTGAGGAAATGTTGCGTTAGGGAAATTCATACAGAATACTCTAGAATATATTTTAATAGAATTTTCTTGGAAAGTTATTGAACTTTCTGGAAATGAGAGCAAGCGAAAGATTCCTTTAATCTTCTATGATTTAGGTACATTACTAGCGTTCGCTGTATGAACATTCATAAAATAAATTTGTTGTCCCTTAATTTTATAGAAACATTGCCAAATTTCTGGTATTCTTAGCCTTTCTAAAAATTGAAGAAAAAAAAAATTGAAACATTTGTAGTGCTATTGAGGAAGAGACCCAATAACCATAGCTTCCCAGTTATATTTCACACTAAACTACCTTAAAATCGAGGATTTGGTGTCTTCAAAACCACAGAGTATCTGAAACTAATTGCGTTACAATAGAAGTGCTATCGCCGGCTTGGTCAGAGCAAGCTTTTGTACATGGAACAAACTGGAGAACAATTTTTCTGGTGCGAGGTCGCGATGTTTCAGACGGGGTGGACGTCCTGGACGCGGAACTTAACGAGAGGTCAATGTTCACGACACGAAGACATCAGCCTCACGTCAACTTCAGCAATATTTCACTCGAGAGTCTCTTTGTCCGATCGACAAAAAATGCAAACTGCTCCTCCTTAAAAAATGTAGTAAACCGTAGTAAAACGTAGAACAGAACACAAGTTCTTCGAACTATTTTCGTTGAAATTAGAACAAGACAACATTAGAACTTTACGTATGAAACGAGGAATTAATTATAGCTAAACTCTTCACAGATACATCATTCGCATAGAGGTTTTAATAAAAAGATTTGTAAAAGATCTATAAATATAAAGAGGTTAAAAGAATGATGTAATTAGGAATATTAAATAAACTATAATAAAGAAAAGAAGCATCGTAAATTAAAATTACTTTCCTTGAAATCGAGAAGAGTCCTTAGATATAAAATAAAAAATCAATTATAGCTAAAAGTTTTCATAAATCCAAACACGTTCAAAGAATTAAATAAAAATGCATAGAGTTTAAAAAATTCAACAAACTATAGCAGAAAAGTGTAAGAAGAAGCATGGTGAACTAAATGAAATTAATTTCGACGAAATTTAATTTAAAGATGACCAATGATGACCAATGAAGATGGTGAAGACACCAAATCTTCAATTTCTAGAAAGGCTAAGAATACCATAAATTTGGCAATGTTTCTATAAAATTAAGGTACAACAACAGATATGAAACGAAAAAATAATTACAACAAAACTTTTTACAGATATAATGGGTTATAAGTCAGACATAAAGGTTACAAGAATTAAATGAAAAAATGTAACTAGAGTTAAATTATAATAGTCAGGTAAATATCATCCCTAATCACGTTGGATACGATGAAAAAAGAGAATCGAGTAAGAGTTGATCGAATCTAGAGTCAGTTTGCACGAGGGAGAACGAAAGCTGGGAATCTGAAAGTGGAATAAGCACGGGGTAATAGTTCCTGATGGACCTGGAACGAGATGGAGGGTCTTATCTCGCGAGTAGACACAAAAGGAAGTTCTCTACCCCATAGCTGAGAGAGAGTCGCGATAGTTGAGCCAAGGAGAGAAACATCCCGGATACACCCGGCTCTAGAAAATAAACGAGTTCATTCATGTATTTCAAATTGCCTTTAATCTTCCGCAGTGTGCCTCTTCCATCCACCGAGAAACGACCTTGGTTACTTAATAAGAGGGAAGTCGTGCTCGGAAATTCTCACATTTGATATGAAGCTTTGCAATTTTTATAAGTCTACGTACATTATGGAATTTTTATTATTATTATTATTATTTTGCTTCATATTAGCAGCGAGAAATGAGAAAAATTTTATTTTAAGGGAAAATTCATATTGTGGAATTTTTATAAATCAATTTCATAGAATGTTTCCTATTTCATTCTTATTATTTCTTTTATATTAATAGTAGAAAATGAGAAGAATTGTATTTGAAGAAAGAAATTATCTTAAAGATTCTTTCGTTGTATAATCGTAATCTTCGCTTTGAAATTATCATAAATCAAATGTATTGAATTCTTAACATCTTGCCTTTTTTATTTTGCAAAGTCACTCTGAAAAGTTCTCAGACATACTCTCGTTTCTTCTTTCTCAGTTTCCAATCGTAAATTCTACGTTAATCTAGTCCTCGAAAATTCATAATAAAACATGTCCCCTAATCTCTGTGTTACATTATCTTTCTTACTGATAATGATTACTTACAATGTTATAAACACGTATCTATCTATATTTTGCAATGAGCTTAGTATGAACATAGAATCTCAAGAAATGGATAAAACAGGGGATGTTTCCAATAAATTTCATACGTTTCACTCTCGCGACGTTGAAAGTCGTTTGTTGCTCGTCCTTGTTGTTGTGTGGTACGTTCGACTGAAATTATCAGGAATTAAATGCCATTAAATTTACGATTGCTCGCCGACAATTACCGGTCTATAGAAAGCGGAGAAAAGACGCGCGCCGTTATTCGCGCCGGTTACCCTCTGGTAGCGGTAATAACAGGGGAGGCCTGAAATTGTGGTTTCACCCGATACCCCTTTTCTCGATGGGAGCATCGTTTCAGAATTTATTGGCTACATTGATCACTAGTACCCTTATCAATGACGTCGCCAATCAATGGAAACGCACGTCCCATCCGTGAATAGTTTTCTTAATGTTCCACGCACACTCGTGCTTCCATTATGGAAGCAGATGTATGCATATGCATATTGTATTTTTGAATTGTAGAAATCTCTCTCTAGATCTCTCTCCTTTTCTTTATATTGATGATCTACTGACGCGTTTTGGAAGATTTGCTGAATAGAAGTTTAAGGGTAAACAGCTTTTTTTTAGCTTAAACGTTTCTCATATTTTTTTTTTTTTAATTTCCTGTCATTTAAAGGATTTAGGGATGCAATAGTTCTCTTGAGACATTAAGACTTTTAATACTTCTTTTTGGATTTTTTGATTCGGAATAGTTTGCAGATTTTATGAACGAAAGTCTTAAGGATGATTAATCTTCTTAAGTCCGAACTTTTTAACGTCTCTTTGTACTCGTGATTAAATGAACTAATAAGCGCTGACATGTTGCGTTACGCTTTTCAATCATCCAACCACGACGACTCGTGCGTTAAAGTCTCCTCTGTCTATCCATTATCCACACGTTTCACTGTCTGAAAATCGCACAATACAGACCGGCGTGGTATCTGTATCTTGCACCTCTAAATCATGGAAACGAACCACACGCATACGATTGGCGTCATGCGTTTCCATAATCGACGGAATCGTATTCACGGTCGAGTTTCTTTTGCAATCGCATAACAGGACATTGGAAGGGGCATGTACTAAGGATACTGGGATTAATTTTGTGCTTGTATATAGGTGGAGAAATTTTTTGTTGACTGGTATTTATTAATAATCGAGTTTTGAAACAGTAACGTTAGTTTTGCTTAATTAAGATATTAATAGAAATTAGCTTGCCATTTTATTTCTATATTAAAGAAAGATCTAGATTTTTGTTTACTAAAATTTCATAAGCATCTGGGATACATTTTCGTCACGAAAAAAGAAAAAGATCTATACATTTGATGTATCTATCTATCGTTCAGTGAACTATGCAATTACCTTGGTTTTGTCTTGCGTCTTACTGTAGGGAGAATCATTGCGAAATTGAACGGCGGCGGCGGAACAAGATGACCGCCTATATTACCGAATTGTCCGACATGGTGCCGACGTGTTCAGCCCTCGCCAGGAAGCCGGACAAATTGACCATACTCAGGATGGCGGTCGCCCACATGAGGAACCTCAGAGGTAAGTCCCTTTCTTACCTCCTATTGTTTTTCGTATTTCAAGAAAATAAAGGGGACACTAAGGATGATGATGATACGAAACAATAGCATTTTCTTATGCTGATAAACATTTATTGAAAATTTCAATCCAACCAAACAGCGTCGTTTATGATCAAATGCAATGTTCTTTTACTGTTCCAGGTTCTTAAAAAATTCACAAAAATTTTGAAACACTTGTTGAATCCTCGTCTACATTACGCGATCAATTTTTAAGTCAAACGTTGTAAAGATTTTCCAGGAAAAATAAAAATTTGTTTCGTAAACAGTCATTTGCAAAATTTTGCTCAAAGCGTAAATAATTTTAATTTTAATTATAAATTTCGTCACGTTTCTCTTACTCAATATCATACTATAGATATTTTTATATAAAAACGTTAAAAAAATCCGGGCGGTATTTGTTGTGACTGTTTATAATGATTCTTATCGTATTTAATAATTTCTTGTTCAACTTATGAATCATGGAAGATAAAGGTTAGTTTACAACATCTTCTGCAGGATATTAATGGTCTCTGCCTCGCTCGATATTTCCAACCTTTCATATCGATAGCTGCGAAAGAATCGAATAAGCTGTACGGAGCGTAATTCAATCGGTCCGAGTCAAAGCTTAAAGATCGCGTTGCCAAAGTTATTTTACTGCTCGTGACGGATAACTCAAACATCGACGATGCTTAATCGTCACGTCCCGCATTGAACTACTTTGTTCCTTATCGGACAGCCAACGACTCGTTGAAAATTTTTATTTTCCTGTGTAACAATTCTGTAACTTGTGATTATTTAAAAAACAGTGTCATCAAAAAAATAATTAACTACTAAAACTACTTTTGACAATGAATTAAATATATTATTGTAATTGAAATAATATTACAAAAATTAGAAGATAGATACAATTACATTTTTATCCGAATGAAGGTCAACATCAATATTGCGAAAGTTTCTTCAGGTTCTTGATATTAGCTTGCTACACAATACACTAAAAACATTAAAAATAATTCTGATTCACTAAATAACCCAACTAAAATCTACTCTACTCCTACTAACTAAGAGAAGCATCCATTCCATCGGTTTTCCTGCACTACACATGTAGATACTGGAAAAGTCCAATTTTGAAGCTAAAATTAGCAAACTCCAGCTGAAGCAATTATCCTAAAAGAACAATGCCTCTATACACTATTTCCAATACACACTAAAGTTACTAAAAATAATTGTAATTGCAAACAACACGATCAAAACCTACTGTACCCTTGTTAACCAAGAAGACCATCCACCCCACCAATCTTCATCGCCAATATACTTTCAGATAACTCTAAAGTAACTTTTACAGTCCATTTTGAAACTGAACCTTCCATTCGGAACACAATCATTCTGAAAGAACCACAACGTCTTCATAATACAAGAAGTCGAAGTAAGCAAGGGGATGTCGCTTGCGGCACGGACACAGTGGGTTCTTTCTTTACTCGCGTCTCTTTCTCCGCGGAGAAAATTCATCCGGCCGAGGCGCACCGGAACGGTCGTAATTCACCGACGGTTTCGTCGTGTGCTGGGTCATATCGAATGCAGAAAGCGCGATATATGCTTCCGGTGCAAGAATGGGTGGAGTTGCCCCGTCGGCTGTCCCTTTAGCCCCGGCTCCCTTCTACGATGCGTGCACACACGCGTTCGTTCATACGACCTCTCTTTACCTCTTACTCTGTCTCTCTTTCTCCTCGTTTTGTTGGTGGATCGGTGTGCGTGCCGTGATTCCAGCTAAGTATTGGTGGTGCGTCGCATTGTTTATAGCCACTTCTCCTCTTTCCCGACAACGCGGCCGCTGAATACAAATTGCTCGAACCGGAGAGCTTCTCTCCTGTTCTTGCCTCGTTGCCTGTCTCTCTATACAATCTTTACCTACTGGGAGGAGAGAGGCGATCGCCTCCGGGATACGTAGCTCGTTCGCGCGCGTACACGCACCCACCCTTTGGCCAGGACGCGGTGCACCCACGGTGGGACGTCCAAGAGACGCTTTTCTACGGAGTTTTCCTGCTCTTCTTATTTTTTTTTCTTTTTTTGTTTGTTTGTTTGTTGGTTGGTTTATTGAAACAATATCTTTTTCGATAGTTTTGGTAAACTAATACACATTTATCGTAGACCTTGTTCGATTCCAATTAACGTGTAGTGTTTCCTTGCTCTTTCTCTTTCCTTTTCTTGCTATTTTATGTACCAGTATATGTTTTACTGGTTTTACTAAACCAATACATTTTACCGAAGATTTTATTCAATTTTGACTGATGGTTTGATACGTTCGAACCTGATGACGTCAAATTACGTCTAATAACAGGCCACAATTGACGTAAAAGTACGTGTTCTCGTAACAGACTACAATTGACGTAACATTACTTCTTTCTGTATGGTATTACTTATTGTAGCTAACGTAGAATTAAGATTGGCGTAAGTTGTAGTAGGTTACACCTGACGTAATATTACGTCGCTTCGTAAAACGTAGCGGGTTATCATTGACGTAATATTACGTTTCTTCGAAAGTTATAACTGATTCACGTTAACGTAGAATTACATCCTTTTGCAAAATATAGCTAATTAACACCGATGTAAAATTACATTGCATTATGAGGTACGAAGAATGAAAAGATTCAAAGTATGTAATACTAGTAACAAAAGTGTGTCCAGTTAGTAGTTTGTAGCGAAAGAAATTTAATCACAAGTAGGGATAATGGTGTTAATGATTGATTTCTCTTGAAGTTTTATTTTTACTGAGTGATTGGCGATTTACTAATCAGAATTATTTCTGTGAATCGATAGATCGTATCAGCTTCCGGTGTCTGTGTCCCATACTGTATAGGAATTAAATTCCAATGAAACTTAACAATGATCAGAACAACAATTCTAACAAATAGAATCTAAATTCCTTCCATTCCGTTTCTAATAACTACCACAGAGAAACATGTACTTAAGGTACTGAATGACTTCATCGGTGAATGGGTTAGGTTATCAATCATAAATTTACTCTTCAGTATCCTTCTACTAAACGTCATCATCGTTTCTTTCACTTTACACTCCATCATCAATTACTCTATCGTTCGACCTATCAAAAGATGTGTCAAACACAATCAATATCTTTTCCTCTATCAATCCAACCATAAATCCTCAATTTTAGTATCGCACTCTCTCAAAACTTCATCACTTATTTTCCTCTTCAACAATTCAATCCAAACATTCCACAGTCTATCCATCTACTCGCTTAAACATATTTCAGCATAATCAACATTATTCCCTTACGAACTTTGAATCATAAGAACAGAACTAGTATTCAATTTTTCCAACACCTCGCAACGTCCTTTCCTCTTCAACAAGCTCGTATAAATAAAAACGTTAGACCATACACATAAAATGAAGATGAAAAGCGTACTAAAGCTACCTCTAGGAACATGTTTCGCTAGATAGGTCAAGGGGAGCATCCGCGTCTTCTTTCGATGGAAGGAAACCGAGTAGAATCACGGCGGCATTAATGTCCATCGAAAGACCGTTCCTCTACGTGGAAGGTAATGGTAACGAAGGTCAGCCGGGGTCTTCCATAGATCTTGTTTGGAAGTCGTTAAAGTACCTCTTCCCGGAATTTCTCCGTATATCGGGGTAAAGATCGCATCGCGACCCTCTCTCTCTCTTGTTGTTTCTTTCTTTCTCCTTCTACCGCCTCATGCTCGCGGGATCCTGTCCGCTTTGCAATTCCGATCTTGCACCTCGATAGTTACCTACGCTGCCGAGCTGCCCCGTCCTCATTTTTGGTACCACGCTTCTTCCTTCTCCCTTCCTCTTTTGCTTGCTCCCCTCCGTCTCTTGCTTTAAGTTGGCGCTTCTTGTTGAATTTAAAAGATTTTGTCGTTTAATGTTGTCTTCGAAGGTTTGCGAAGGAAGACGCTTTTTGTAGTTCGTCTCGTATAAATGTTGGGTCGCAGGTAAATTATTATTCTCTGAAGCAAGAAATAAAGCATAGAAACGAGCCGCTTATTTGCCAAATCGATGAACTCAACAAAATAGAAGGTAGAGAAAATTGATGATATTGATGTAAGGTAAGAGTGCTTAGAATTTCAAAGATAGTAAAAAGCGGAGTTCATCACTTTGAGCTGTGAACAGCTCGAATAATACAACACGTAATACGTAATTTAGCCTAAAAAGATTGTCACTCGGGACGACACAATCGTCTCAAATTTTCTCTCTCTGAACTCTGATTCTTATTATAATTTTCTCTCCATTCTTCAATAATTCGAATCAGAGATTTTGCAACGAATTAAAGATTTCACATGCGTGATACTAGTTCTTGCAATTTCCAAATGGTGTTTCAGTTTGTTTGCTATAAGTATTCTAGTATAAACATTAGTTTTTAGTTTTCAGATTAAATTCTCAAAGGTCTAATTGAACCTTTCACGTGAATTCTTAGTCTCATGGTTTTGATGAAAAATTTATCGAGGGAAATAACGCGACGAGATTTGAGGCAACTTGAAGAAGTTCTTAAGTGGGTCTTATAGTAGTCTTATGTGGGCCAATGACCCGCTGTAGAATTATAAGCGGCATGTGATAGATGACATGAATATTATGTGATTAGTATATGCTGTAAAATAAAATGATTTAACTGTTCCTGAACATATTCTAATCTGTTTTTAATTGGTCGTATTAATAATGAAGTATTAATAGCCCACGTGTAATCGTCTGAATTTGGAACTGCATTTAATTCCTTTGTACCAACTACGTCGAATATCGTAGGATTCAACTATTACAATTCTTAATAAGAAAAGGACATTTCATTCGAGTGGACACACTTCGAAAAAGAATGCCCGATCTACACGTGGAGAAGTAGTGGCACGTATCCACGGACAAGCATTCGTTTCGCTTGAAAAGTGTTCCTCGTTACACGTGCATTCGATGTCGAGCGACCAGGTAGATCCCTCGATCGATACGGACCATTTACATCAAGCGCAATATAAAAGTTCAGTCTTCGTCAAAGATTAAACACGTGCCTTAAAGGAACAACTAATTTTCTCTTTCGAAAGACTAATTCTAAGGTTGGAGTTACACCAATCCTTCAATACCGAAAATCAATACCTTCATTAACTAAGAATAATTCCAAATCCAATATGCTTTGTCCCTTTAAATAGAACACTTCTATTAAGAAAATCTTAGTTCTAGTAATAAATAAATAAAATTAAGTAATTTTACAATAAATACGCCACAATCTACAGTCACAAATGTGCTGCAAATATACCACTTCTATGTCAATACTAACCTGCTAAAGTAAATTTATACAAATCAAAAATACAAGTCACTTGAATATTTTCTTTAATTAATTATTGGGTTTTCTCAAAAGTTTCTTTCGTTTTATAAGGAAATAATAAATGCAGAATATTTTTTGTTTTATATTATTTCATTGAATTATGTATGATCCATTTTGTTTCAATAGAATAACAAACTTTTAGGGCAACCTAATACAATTAATTGAAAGCCATAGAAAAGAAAGATACAAATTCTGTGGCAGGAACAGGAAACACCAGCTCGGATGGTGCGTACAAGCCTTCGTTTTTAACCGATCAAGAGCTGAAGCACCTGATCCTGGAGGCGGCGGATGGCTTCCTGTTCGTCGTGAACTGCACCAGCGGAATGATCATCTACGTATCCGATTCTGTGGCGCCTGTTTTGAATTACACTCAAAACGATTGGTATGGCACCAGCCTCTATTCACAAGTTCATCCGGACGATACAGAAAAAGTGAAGGAACAACTGAGCGGTGCCGAACCGGAAAACGGTGGCAGGGTACTTGACTTGAAAACGGGAACGGTGAAAAAAGAGGGACAATGTAAGTATATCTTCTCTTGCTAACTTCTTCAAAACTAAATATCTATTGGAGGTAGTCTACATAGTTTGATGTATAATTTTTCTTGGAATAGTTTATTCTAAACTATATCGAACCTCCAAAAAACTCCACGTTTTTATAAAATTACTGTATCCTGAAATACAACTATTCTAAACTACAACAAATTTCTCAAAAAGCCATAGTTAATATCTACAACCTCGTTTAAATTGTTACATTAAAATTCCGTTTATACGAACCTGAAAAACAATTCATATAATAATAGTCCAGACAAGTGAATTCAATTAATCCGGTAATTCATTTAATCAAACACTAGGTAAAATTTCATTGAAATAAACGGAGTTCTATTGTATGTTCTAAAACAAAACTATCCATAAATACACTAAAATCCTCAAGATCCCATAATCGATATAAACAATATAATAATTAATAATAAAATACAACGAAATATAATATCAATATTATAATAATAAACTCTTAATTATCCGTAGCATCGATGAGACTATGCATGGGCTCGAGGAGAGGATTTATCTGTCGCATGAAGGTTGGGAACATGCAGACGACTGGCGACATGGCTGCCGCCCATGGCCTCCACCACGTGAAGCAGAGGAACTCTCTCGGTCCTCCAGCTCGCGATGGTCAAAATTACGCTGTGGTTCATTGTACAGGGTACATCAAAAGCTGGCCCCCAAACGGTGAGTGTTCAACATAGGTTCCAACTTGTCGATGTTGTTTCGCCAATTGATTGTCATGATGATGGTGATGATGTACGTCGTTGTCGACGTATAACGGGGCCGCTCTGTTGATGGCCGCGCGCGAGACGTAGCGCCAACTTTCTATTTTAAAGCGAGGGAGACGTCGGCGTGCAGCAAGAATATGAACGAACCCGACGGCTTCGTAGAATACACGAGGATAGCGACGTTTGTACTATAAATTAAGGGGGCCGGCACTCGGTGGCGGTCACGGATAGTATGATCGGTTTATAAAGAATGAATGGAATCGTCTTGACCTAACAGCCGACAGAACGGCTGGAATACCGATAAACTATGTCGAGACGGGGCCCGATACGGAATTCGTATGCTTTATCAAGAACCTCAATGCATAATAACGGACTCCTCTGCGAGCCATTTTTCACGCGTTTCCGCCTTCTATATCGCTCCGTTTTCAATCATTTTATTAGGTCGTTCCATGAGTAATTTCATCTCTTATTTTGTGTTTTAAGCTTCCAAAGTGAATTTAAGTAGCAACTGGTAAAACCTACGATTGAAGAAATTTCTGAAGAAAAAATTTTGAGTGAATATGTACGTAGGTATGGGATGTATTTCCTAGTTGGATGCATTTCTATGAAACTTTGATTTATTTTGTAGATGTAAAAAGGACAATGTCTTTTTGAGAGTTGCTTTTCAGGAATTAATTTATTCCAGTTATTTTATGTTATGGAATTGTTCTTCAGAAATGTAATTCAGTCAGCAATTAGAAAAATTAGAAAAAGCGTTATCATTTCATTAAATTTTTATTTTAAAATTATATACATAAAGGCGATATTACCCATGGAGTGATCTAATATGTAGAGTTCAAAGTGTCCTTCCATTTAGATTTCTTATATAGAGATTCGTTGGGAATTTGTTTGTTACCATTGGGTGCTCGCGAGGGGATATTTTTGGAACTCTGTAATTAACACGTTCTTTACCGCATTACTCATATGTGAGTTACGATGTTATCTTGTGATATACATACGTACATATACATATGATCTTTTTTAGAACCGCGTCATGCATGTGTGATTCATAGAATCTACTGTTACTTATTTTAAATGAGCTGATAAAAAAACAAAGAAATAATTCCAATGAAGAAAAGAATGAAAGTAACACAAGTTGGATAGAAGTTGAAAGAAATTCTAAACATGCATGTTTATATTGAAGTATAATTAAATAATATTCTAAATTCTATCCATCTTAAAAGTACTTAGCATTGTTGTATCTAGCAGCATGTAAATCATAATCAGTTGTCGGTTATGAGGAACCATGGACTGACTCAACGTTTTACGCTGTAGGTGATTTTGTTCCCCCATGTGTACCAGGTATGGGACTAGCTGACAGAGAGGCTGTTCAAGTCGGACATGATGGGGTGGTCGCAGATGAGAACGTCAGCACTCACTGTTGCCTGGTTGCCATTGGGCGATTACAGGTCACCAGCACACCGAATAGTAGCGATTTAGCGGGTTCGAACAGCAATAACGGTAAGCATCAAGTAATTTTGGTTTAGGAGTGACTGACTGACTGGTTTTGCACAGTCTAAATATTTCACTTTGCAATATCCACTTTGTAAAATATGAATTAGACAATTAATTTCTTCTTTTTCTTTTTTATTTCAGAATTTATTTCACGCCATTCAGCAGAAGGTAAATTCACCTTCGTGGACCAAAGAGTCGGTGGAATTTTAGGGTATACGCCGTCCGAGCTCTTAGGTCATCCGTGCTATGAATTCTTTCATCCAGAAGATTTGACGCATATGCGAGAAAGTTTTGAGCAAGGTGAGGCTTCTTAAGACTGAGAAATATCGATTGTACTCGTGTTCCTTATTGTTAATGAGCATCTGTTGTTGCAGTGTTGAAGCTGAAAGGACAAGTGGTGTCTGTAATGTACAGATTTCGAGCCAAAAATCGTGACTGGGTGTGGTTAAGGACGTCTGCATTTGCATTTTTAAACCCGTACAATGACGACGTTGAATACATTGTCTGCACGAATACACATGCCAAGTACGAGACGTCATGCTAGACACTGAACTGTTTATTTCACTTATTTCGTATTGTGCAATTGTATTTTTTTTAAACTTAACACGTTCACAACATCCCAATTTTTTTTTATATATATGACATAAAAAATTGTAAATGTGTCGATAGAAGAGTAAACATAGTCAATTAAAACATCTTTGTTCTAATGTTCAAGGTCGTTCCATCCTGGTAGTGATGGTCAGACAGAAAATGAAGCTGTACCTGCTTATGGACAACCTGGCCTAGATTATTCCCTGCAGAGACACCCTACAAGGGATCCCCTCTATTCTGGGCATCATATGATGCAGCATCCAGCAGCTGTTGCTACAGCTGGTAAACTATTTTAGCTAACTTAAATCATGATAAAAAAAGATCATGATATTAATATATTCAGTATACTAAATTCTTGTTTGAGTTACATTTTGTACTAGATTCCTTATATTTAAAGTTGAAAAGTATATTGTATCGATATAATCATAAATTTATCAGGTCCTCAACAACCTAGGCCGTCCAGTACACAAAATGTTTATCAGGGATATGAAACAACACAGTCGCCCATAGCTTATGGTTCACCTGGTCAACAAAGCGCATCTTCTTCTGTTTTAAGTAGAATTCAGAAACCAGCTAACACATCACCAACCCCTGTGCAACAAGCCTGGGCTATTGGAAGACAGGTAAATATATAACAATGAATCTGTACTTAACTTTAATCTAAAGAATATTTTACAAAAGTTAGGTTATAATACTACTCATTGTTTTAGCAACCTGTAACAGAAGGATACCAATACAATCAGTTAAGCCCTTCAAGGTCACCGAATGGACCAACGTATACTCAGTTAAGTAGCGGTGCTAGGACACCAGCTACACAATATCATGCAGTCACGACTGTACCTAACAACCCCGGTAAGCCTAACCTTTAATTTAATATAAGTAGTCTGCAGATGTTCATGCATTTATGGAAATTTTGAAAAGTAGAAATACACAGAATAAATATAATATGCAAAAATATACAAAATATCCTATGTAAAGCTTTCATATAACATTAAATAAACGGAACAAATCCCTATTAGGTTCTATTCATAAAAATATAAACGATTATTATGATGTAGATGAATGTTATGATGGTAATTTTATTTAATCGTAGATGAAACAACGCTAAAATGGATTAAAAGAATAAATAATTTAATTTTTGTAGGTATGTGGGGATGGCAGAGTCAGCAACATCAAGCACCTCAACAAGATGGCGGACAATCAAATCCTCAGGTGGCCGGACAAGCGCAACAGCCTCATCCTTCTCAAGGTGGACCTGGCACACAACCCCAGGAACTGTCAGACATGTTACAAATGCTCCAAGACCAGGGTGGGGCGTCCGGTTTCGAGGAGTTAAATATGTTCAATACTAATTTCGAGTAGCGACAAGAAAACAATATGACCGATAAACATCTACCTTAAGGAAGCTTTAAGGTTCGAATTTCATTGGTAGAGTCCCAGAATCGCTCGAAGTATCGTAAATCACACTTTTACTCGAGCAATTAAGTACGATATGAGAATTCGCCAGTCAGCACCTCACGCGCAAAACTTCAAACGAATTAACTAACTTCACAATAAGTTTATCTGAATTTTATAAATTGATTTGTTAACGCATACGTTTTGCGAGAAGTTTTTATTTTATCGATTAACAGTACAATTTTAACGATCGTACAACAGCGCAATAAATTATTCGAAATTCGTGAATATCGTTTTGCAAAAGTGCCATGAAATGTCATATTGGGAAAATATAATATGGAAAGTGGAAACTTATAATATGCACAGATGGATCAGTTGATGAGATACAGGTTTTAACGTTTAATATGACTAATAACACAGAAGGATTTTCTGAGAGAAAATTATAATTTATATTTTTAAGTCTTCTTTTTTCGTTTGCTTCTTACAACTGAAATGTAGGTTAGATTGTATTTAATGAATGATCGTAAGATAATTTTCTTGCTATTTCTTTATATAAATCTGATTTTGCGATACTAAAGGAAGTAAGTTTAACGAAAGCAGCGTAAATTAAAGACAGAATTATTGACTCTCCTTATTGTTAAAAAAAACACAATTATAGTAAGATAAACTATATTTAAATTGTATATGAAGTTCCAAGAACGATGAAATAATAGGGAGGCCTAGAGTTTCATCGAGCTATTATTAAATGGATGTAAGTATCTGTATAAAATTTTGGATTAGAAGAAAACAAAAATATGTGTAAGATTTGTAACTGTTCGAGAAAAAGTAATGTTTCATTAAGATTCCAAACGAACACATTCGTTGTGTATCGGACTGCATGTATTTTGTACGATTATTATCACTTTACATTTTTATAGGATTTTAACGCCTCATCTGTGCTTATTAATAAGTAATAGAAAGTAATTTCTCTCCTTTTTTACGTAGTAGCGATTTTATTTCGAATAAGAAACTGGCGCACTTCGATAAACGTTCAAAGGGGTGCATTCTAAACGATAAGAGAAAAAACAAAAAATAAAACAAAGTATTTTTAAAAAACTTCTCAATCAAACTTACATAAATCACGGTAATTTTAATACCAGCTTATCGTTAGATTTCTAAGATTAGCTTAATTATTTTAATTTAGATCTTTGTAATTATAAATAGTGCAATCGTCAAAATCGACGTGGAATGGAAAGGAAAGCATCGTTTGAACTGGACAACAACAATGATGTACAAAAAAATATTATATGTAATCCACTTTGCTTCTCTGTGCAAAACAAGAAAAAAGCAAAAACACCATTTTTAGATATTTCTAAAGAAAAATATAGATAATGTTACGCATACAAAAACATAATTGCATTTATAAGTAACCATGTGTGATTTAGTGCATTGTAGATGTACATGTCTAGCAAATTCTTAAGTAGATCGAAGGAACAGTTGCAGCATATCATGATGAATTGGGAACATTTGTCACTAATATATATAAAAATTTACATTACACGTATAATTCTTTTTAATCATCCTTTGTCGAAAGTAGCTACGATTACTGACAATAATTAACATATTGAAGTCGACGAAGGCATCAATATGTATAACGCAAATAATTGATTAAACTCCGAAACATATTTCTGAAGCATTCTATGATCCTTTCTCCTCTATTATTTGAAATTATCTTTCCTTCTTTTTATATTATTAAAAAAAAAAATAATAAAATTAAACTTACCGACAACATAAGAGGTAGAGAAACCGATATTGCATATAAAAATTAATTTAATTTATTAACTTTAACTTAGAGGAACAGATTAGAAATTAAATGCTAATTATATAACATTTTCAATTTATATTTACATAACTTGGTACAAAAATTATAACTTTAACTTCATCGCAGATAGAACATTTTTTTGTTTCTTTCTACTGTCTGTGTCAGTCTTCGCTTTAATATGGCTCTTTACTTCGTCTTGCAGTTGATTAAAGAAAGCTGTAGAGGACTTAGGAGCTTTGAAACTGGACTCGTTCATTTTTATAATATTCCGATCCTTGCTTAGTTTCTTTACCAACGCTGTTGCCTTTTGTTTCTTGTATTTCTTAGCAACGCCTGGTTTGAGTGCATTTAATTTCTCTTTTTGCTCCATGGCCTGTCGTTGTGCACGTTGTTTCATCTTCTTACGTCTTCGTTCTCGTTTCATATCCGTTTTGGTTCTTTCCGATTTACCAATCACATTACCTCGTGGTTTGGCTTAAAGAAAAGGAAATGAAAAACATAATTGAATATAATAAATATGAAAAATTTAAACAGTGTACAAAATTTCTTTTACTCGATATACCTTTAATTTCCTCTGGAGCTAATAAGGTGGCATCACTCATTCCAACTGGTGCCACTTCCTCCATATTGATTGCAGGCATGTTATTAATGATCCTTATTTCGGGTTGAGTCTAAAAAAATGTGCAATTATTGATAAGCTGTAAGGAATTACAACATAAAAAAGCAAGTTTTTTTAATAATCTTCTTACCTGTTTTGGAGTGTAATGGAAGTTAGACAAAGCATTTAACTTGGAGAATACAGAATTCATCATCTCACGAATTTCCGTATGCAATTGTGGTTCCTCTTCTTCTTTCTCATTGGTATCTGGATTTAATGCTTCCTTCTGTTTAATGTACTCATTTTCGTAAATTTGAGATAAACTTTCTTTACTTTTTTCCTGATTCAAGATCAACTTCTTTTTGTACTCTAATGGTGTCTCAACTGGTTTAAATTTCTTTTCAACATCATCCCAAGCTTTGTCTTTTATTCTTTGCTTAATTATATCTTCTAGTTTTAATGTTGTTTGCTCAGTAATTACAGGTGCGGGTCGAGTTGTAATGTCAAACTCGACAAATTCCTCTAACAATGAATTCTGTGGCCTATTTGATGCATTGACTTCACCCTTTAATTGCCAAGGTTTTTCTCCTATAGCTTCCTCTTCTAGCTTTTCAATCCTCTTTTTTAATCTCTCTTGTCGCGTTTCTAGAGAAGACTTCATTTCTACATCCTCTTTCAGATTGATATTTTTATTTTCTATGCTATCTGTTTCATCAGAATCATTTGTGAGATTAAATGTGACCTTCTTCTTGGAAGACTTTGGATCTCCTATTTCACTATCTATATCCATTTCATTATCTATATTCATTTCATTATCTGAATCACTACCATCATTTAAGGATTCATTATCATCAGACTTTTTGTCATTTATACTTTTGCGTCGTTTGGAATAATGAAGATTTTCATCTTCACTTTCTGGACTATCAAAAAAGTCTGCATACTTCAATAGTTCTACTTTTTCACTTTGGTTGTCATCATCGGAAAAATAATTGAATAAATCTACAGATTCATCATTAGATTCTTCTTCATCCTTTTCATCGTCTTTCTCTTTTTTTTCTTCTTTCGTTAAGTACTCATCCAGCTCTTCTAATTTAAAAAATTTGTCATCTACTATTGATGATTTCTTATTTCTTTTCTTCACATTTGTTTGCTGTTTTAAATTACTTTGTAACCTTTCCTCATCCTCTGAGGTTTCATCCTCTACTACATTTTCTTCATTATCTGATAAATCTTCTTCATTACTTTGTTCAGATTCCGATATAGGATTAGTTGTACTGAGTGGTATTTTGAATGTTTTAGTTTTAGCTAAAAGTTTAGAAACATCACCAACCAGGTGATCAAGTTCACCCTCATTTTGCAATTCGAGCTGCTGCCAGATCTGTTCTTCATCAAAGCCTTCTGTAACAAGCTCTGGCAAGGCATTCGTATTTGTTTGTGACTGCTGTTTTGTAAAATCATATAAACGCTTTATGGAATTTTTAAAATCTATAGCAATGTCGTGTTGTACACTATAAACAAATGATTGTTATTACAGAATGATGTAGGTTAGGAAAAGAGAATACCAAAAGCATATTTACCTTAAAAATTGTTCCGGCCTCTTAGTATTATTATTAATGGTATTTAAAATACTATTAAATACTTCTATATCAGCCATTATATAAATTTATGTTTAACTTACTATCAACAAAAAAATATTCAATTGATAGGTTATACTCTTGTTACAAGTAACCACCATTAGTACAAGTTATGTACTAGTGGTTAGGTACTAGAAATAGGTTATGACATCTATCGATAATTATTAATACATATAATACCATTGATCGGTATTTGTTTTCATCACTCGATATGTTATTGACAGTTATATTTTTCATACGACATTATCGATTAAGTATAGTAGTGGTTTTAATTAAAATTAAATTTTGGATTAATATAATTAATTCTTAGATTACTATTTTCGGCATAAGAATGATGAAAATAGCAAACATTAAAAACTCTTTTTAATTATCTGCTCTGAAACTGCTGTAGTTTATTGACTGAATCACCAATCATACAGCATTTCAATTTTGCGCGCGACTTTATACGAATGAGAAGCCTTTCCACATCAACCAATCAGGAATCAGCTAGACGAAGTTTTGGCACGGTTCGTCATTGTACTGTTGAAAAGCATGGTATCAAGACGTATTGTCGTTTGAAGCGCGTGATTTCAACTACGTAGTATTTTTGTTACTATTTTATCGTTTTCTACCGATTATTATCAGGTGCGTTTAACTAATACATATCTTATTTAGTTTATTATGTCTTGTTATGACGAAATTCTATAGCTTTCCGAACTTTTTCTGTTCGTTTATCATCGATCGCTTATTTAAGCGTTAGCGTTAACAATAGCTCATATTGTAAACTTTATTTGAGATAGAATTTGAGTTGGATTATTTCTTCATTTTAACACAACTACTTGAATTTTTTACATTAATTCTAAATTTTTAGTTATGTTTTGCGTAGATCACTGATAACGTTTAATTTATTTTAACAAAGATTGAAAAATTGACGTCTTCAAAAATAAATTATAATATCTCATGCTTTGTTACAGATTTCTTACAGCTTCCACATCTTCTATAGAGTTCTGTGGTTTCTTTTTGATGATTGCTTTAGTGATGACGTCCTCTAAGCTACTGTAGCGTCGATAACAATGTTTTCGCATCTAATGGTGAGTCGCATGTGTTTATGTTTCTCTGGCCATCCAATCATATCGTAGCACAAAAGGTTCGAACCGAGACAAATGACTCGTATTACATAGAACTTTTGACGAACATGTTAACCAGGGATATTTATTATTAATATAATGTTGATTATTGAGATAAGTGGTATACTACTAACAATAGTTTGAGTATCTATGGTTAATAATACGTTCACCACACTTATCTTTAAAATCGGAATATCTATATTTAATATGGACCCACAGTCCATACAAATATTGCAATAATAAATATTGAAATGATTTTAATTGAACATTTTGTTGAAGGATATTCGACAACCAGTAGATTATAATATATAATTTACACATTTATAAAAAATAATCTTTAATTTCATTCTTTTTATGATATATGTATTGAAAGATTTATTACACGACAATTTATCAATTTCTAAAACTAAAATGTACCATTATTGAACAATTAATTATTAAATATATAAACTTAATATGTTTTTACAGATACAAGTTTGTCATAGTAATAAAAATTTTAGGATTAGTATATTAATTAATAGTAAAGTAAACAATGATAATAAGTTATTTTCAATTAAAGAAATTTCTCCTTTTACGATAATTTCTCTATCAATTCTCAAACACTGGTCCAAATTGCTAATTATTAACAGTTTTTACGAAAGACATTTGGATCTAGATCACCTTCCGCGATTTATATTTTTCCTTTACTTTTGTAAGTTATTTTCTATTACGATTATATTTTGTTGGCCCTTCTGGCTAGAAATTTGTTCTCTTTTACAGCAACTCGTACATTATCAAGACTATTATTATTTAAAATATGCATTGCTAAAGTATATTTGTTCGTTAATATTCGCCGTAGTAAGTCACAGAGGGCGTAAGAAATACTCTGACTTTTCAAAGTCGGTATTTCAGAACGTGAGACAGTGAGACACAAGCATTGACCGTCGATGCTGCAGAATCTGATCTGTGATTTTACCAATGATTTATTAGAACTGAATACAAATTGTCTCTGATGTCAAAGAGACAAATTGTAACTTCAAATGAAGATAAGTAAAAAATTGTTTAGAAATAATTGTTTTAAACTCGCTCAAAAATAAGCATTTGGTAACTCTTTTTACATCTGCAATTATTTCGTATAATCTTCCATGAAACTTTGTAAAATTCTAATCCAAATCTTCAAATTTAAATTCGGGATTATGTATGTACACCGTCATTGTACATATATAGACATTTGTTTCGTCAATAAGTACAGTTACCGATTGATGATCCTTCGCCACCAGGAGTCACCAGTTATAGCATTCATGGTAAGAAAGTTCGAATCTTCCAAGAACTCTGTATGATGTCGAAATGGAATTAGTTGCATATTTCAATTAAATTAATTATAAATAAAGTAACGAGATATTTTAATTTTCTTTGATTTTATAACCATACGTAAGAAGAAGTTTTAAATAATTACCGGATATCTTATATTATATAGAAAATACTATAAGTACCAGAATATTGATACACACGATATCCTCATCTTTTTTACTTACTTCCTCAAACCAACAGGAATCTCGTGAGGCGTTAATGGTGTACGTTTTAAGTTACGTCACATCGCGACTTTCTACATCCTCTTCGCGATACTGTTATAAAAATTCCCTCGACATTTAATCACGTGAAAGGAATCCTACAACTCTCGGACCCCGAGTTAATGCTTGTATCGACATAGATTACGCTCTTTCAGAATCGATACAGAAGGAAGAGGAAAGAAAAGGTAAAGGTAGGATTCTTGTATTAGTCGCTATAAAATATTACCACGTCTCGGTGGTCCATAGATGTTCAGTATAATGCTCTTAGGAATCAATTTTATTTTCTTGGTAAATGGTCTTGGTTTCGAATATTAGATACGGTTTCGAGATATTAGAACTTGAAACTTGTAAATCGATACCTTTAATTTTCACTTTTCACCGTCGTTATCGACATTTTTGTATATTTACGATTCACATATATTAGAATTCAGATATTTGGGGATTAATTATTTGGACTGTCAACCTTTCCATGTTCGACCTTCAACTTTCACTTGGATCCGGAATTTAGTCGTTAATTTATAATACCGTATATTTAAATATTAGAACTGGAAAACCAGAAATTCCTTAGAATTTTTACTTCTTCATGCATCCGCAGTCTTCAAATATTAGAACTCGAAACTTGCAAATTAACTGGTTTCTAAATATTGAAATTAAAAATCTGCAGACTAGTTGCTTGGATTTCCAGTTTTTACCCTCCTTACCATCACTCTTCGTATTCTCACGGTCTCCAAATGTTAAAATTCCTAACTTACAAACTAATTGCTTGGATCTTCCGACTTTTACATTACCTATTATCCTTACTAATTATTCGTAAATCTAAATATTGGAATTAAAACTCTGCAAATTAGTTGCCTGAATTTCCAGTTTTTACCCTCCTTACCACCACTCTTCGTATTTTCACAATCTTCAAATGTTAAAACTCCTAACTTACAAACTAATTGCTTGGATCTCAATTATCCTTACTAATTATTCGTAAATCTAAATATTGGAATTAAAAATCTGCAGATTAGTTGCTTGAATTTCCAGTTTTTACCCTCCTTACCACCACTCTTTGTATTTTCACGGCCTTCAAATGTTAAAACTCCTAACTTACAAACTAATTGCTTGGATCTCAATTATCCTTACTAATTATTCGTAAATCTAAATATTGGAATTAAAAATCTGCAGATTAGTTGCTTGAATTTCCAGTTTTTACCCTCCTTATCACCACTCTTTGTATTTTCACGGTCTTCAAATGTTAAAACTCCTAACTTACAAACTAATTGCTTGGATCTTCCGGTTTTTACATATCAATTATCCTTACTAATTATTCGTAAACTTCTGATAAAGATTCTCGAGACTTTTAATTTTTGCAAACTTGAAATATCTTTTATAAATCTATTTTTGTAGAATATCGATTATAGGGATAATATATCGATCGATGGCGGATCTTTGGCGAAAGGATGCGTGTTTCATGTTTTCACGGTTGATTTTACGTTGTACCGGAACCGTTTACTTTCTCAGCGGCGTTCTACCGTGACTCGTTGGGCACACGAGTCCTTTTCCTGTTTTCCCTATCTTTTTCCCTGAACGTTATCCCGCGATTAGGCGACAGGGCTCGTTACATGAAATTACGTAAACTTGTTTCCACGAGTTTCAGACCGTATTATCGGAGTAATCGACGTAAGCCGTTATTTTGATGAGATTGAACTTCCTCCAACGATTAAACGTAATACCAAGCAAACCGTGTATTTTATTTAAAAACATATTGCTTATTGGTATAGTCGAATTGCTGGTTAACAGAGTATAGTTCATAGAGAAATAACTATATTATACTATAGTCGATTCACCTGTGTGTGTCTGGTCGAAGGAAACGTTGATATCAAAGTCACGATTTTCTTATGGTTTTATTAGTACAGCAAATAGGCCGCATAATGTAACGGTACGAAAATAATGGCGATGATCAGAAATTGCCGTATTAATCTGATACTATCATATGCGTTACATTATACATTACTGATAGCACAGTAATGTATAAAAACATTTGATATATCAATATCATTTGAACGCACAGGTATTCTGATAATCAAGTTATTCACGTAAGATCTTGTGGACGAGTTTACAAGTACTGCAATACCAAAATGAAGATCGTGCTGAAATATTAGAAATTTCAAATACTTAAATAATTGAGATGTAAGATAAACTTAGCCGTTGAAGTACTGAAATTGACGAAATAAAAAGAAACAGGATAGGAAATGACGGAGAAAAATTCCTCTGGTTACTGTTGAAACGGATAACCGTACAAGGCAGAGGCCCCATTTTTATACGGTTTAAGTGAATTGTCTGGTAGTTTCCGCGTCAGCGAGCAAAACTTAAAATCAGTTTTTCAGTGAACCTTCCTCCTTTTCGTTTTCCGTTTCTTTACTCTGTTATAGATGTCAGTCCCGTTGGATTTGGCTTGGAAAACGTGTTTCGCATTCCATCGAGCCGGAGAGAACGCGCATACCATTCGTTAGGATCTTGTTTCATCTAATCGTTCACAAAGGTGCGAACTGTCGTTTACATGCACAGCGTTTAGATTACAAAGCTTCAATTACATTGATTCTTACCAACGATTAAGCATTTCTTGTTACATATGTACTACCTTTAGTTGATTCATAGTACAGATCGTAATTTACATATTACAGGCACTGTGAGGCATGTATTTCAGATATTTCACGATTATATGTTTGTTTATTGTTCGTTATAGGCGAACTGTTATTCGACAGTCGCGCTACATTAAAATGCTATCTCCGGTTAATTTTTAATCTCATCGAAATTGTAATTTTCAATATGTAGTTACAAATTTGCCATCTGCGGATAAATAAGCGAACGTATAGAATATAAATTGAACAAAATATAAATTTGAATAAATGTAAACCGACTGAAGTATAAATATAGATAAATACGAGTCGAACGAAATATGAATTTAAATAAATATAAATTGAACGAAATAGACATTTAAATAAATAGATACGGATCGAACGAGACGTAAATTGACCACTCGCAAATAAATAATAAAACGCAGTAAAATATAAATTTGCACGAACGACGCGACTAATTACTTTCAACCTGCACGAACAAAGAGAATACGCTTTTTTCCGTAGTCTAGACGCACCTTGAAGCGACCTTACTTGCGAATGGTCGAGTGCTCGAGTCGTCCGCGAGTTCGCCAACGATACTTAGCGCATCTGGTTAACATTCGTGGCAGCGGAGGTGTATACGTTCGCCGCGACTCGCTTTTGTCGATGGTCTCCTATATCGGGTGACCCGAATAAATAATACGACTGGATGATGATCTAGCTCTAATTTCTTTGCTGCACCGTTTTCGTCATCGCGCGGTCGGATACGCTCGATCACCTGTGCAAATCGATACTCGTGGATTGAGCAATCGAACACGATCAATAAACGCGATAGATTTTCATTTTAATTAATTTGTATCTCCGTTCGCGTGGTTAGATGGTCGTAACGTTGAAGAGGAGGCGTGACGACGCGTGTTAATTAATTGCAACGAACATTTATTTTTCGTTATCAGTAAACGAAAATGCTCGTATGACTTTTTCAAAATTATAGAAAATGGACGGTATAGTAGAAGCAAGCTATTTTATTCTTTTTTGATCAACGAACGAGTCAGTGATCTAGTTAGATACATATGGAGGGCTAATTTGTAAGAAGTATCCTGATTAAGCTAAAGTTTCCTTTAAAACTTGTTCGGTATATTATTATTACTATGTTATGTTATATAATATATTCGAATATGAATCTTTGTTTAATCATCGAAAAATTACGAATCGATGTTACAGTTCGAGGATGATCCTTTTCGTATTAGTCGACTGACCGATGCTCTACATGCAGTCCGTCCTTGCGAATCGTCTCACATATTAACTGACCTGAATAAATAATAAAGATAAATAGCCAGGTTTAGTTTTAGCCTCGCCTTTCATTTATATTCGTCGATTGGTTCTAATCCGCGCGTGCCGGGTTAATGTAATCCGCCATTGCGAATCCTAACCTCGTCCACTTCATGAACTGAATAAATATATCCATCGATTAATAAACCGCAAAGAAACAATTACAAGCAATATTATAAAGAAATATGGTGTTAGATGTAAGTGTCCGAGTAATACTCTCGATGTTCAACAATAAAGTTTATTTAAAGTTTGCTTCGCTGTTACGCTAGACCCTTCGCAGTTCGCAGTTCGAAACGGAATGAATCTTTTGTTCAAAACCAAACGGATTCTTTTCTTTGTTGCCCCTCGATATCCCCACTCGTTAGATGTCCGCGACCGTACGCTTTCTTCCGAATATTCGGTGAAAGGACCGTAGGGATATCGATGGTACATTGGGCATGTCAGCCTTACGCTTTGATGGTATAGCGCTTTGTGTGGCGAAGCTATCGGAAAGTTCCGTCGTCGAGTGCCACCACAGAAACATCTATCAATAAGCGAAAGAAATTTCTATTTAGATTTCAATTTTTAGATCGTTCATAAGAATATCTATTGTATTTGCATAAACGTCTGCAGCCTGTTTATTACATTTTTATTGATTTCGCAGAATTTAATGATAGGCGAACGAACTGATGGAAGGCTGACATGCCCAATGTACCGTCGATATCCCTATGGTCCTTTCACCGAATATTCGGAAGAAAGCGCACGCTCGCGGACGTCTAACGAACGCGAGCGTAGTGGGGATATGTTGATGGAAGTAAATGATTTACTTTTAACGAAATGAAAATTAATAGTATACCTGGATAATAAAAATGGAAATTTGACAAAGTTTTACATTAGTCATTTTAGCTTCTGATTGGGTAGATTTGTAAAGTTTGGAATTTCGATGTGATATATGGTTACGATTGGAATTTGTACCGAATCATTTGAGGATAGATCAGGGCTTGGAGTAAATATATTATTTTATTTTCACTCGTGCACGTTACGGGCTGTATCATTGCTGATATGTGATACATTTCGTTTTGTACGGTGCGCATACGAAACTATACTGCGGTTTGCTATCAGAGAACTGACGGTCTATAATTTGAAACAGTAAAGCTGAGTATTTCGATGATCGACTCGTACGATCCGTCGTTACTGCGAAACTTTCCGAGAAACGATAAACTATTACGTGTAAGATACTACACGTATGGTATGCTAATGAGTCGATTTTCTTTTGTTTGTTAATGTTGTATTTTCATTTTAAGTACCGTAACGTTTGCTTTTCTTCATATACGTTTTCATACTATTAGGTCGTCGGAAAAGTTTCTTTCGTTTTATAAGGAAATAATAGACGCACAATGTTTTTTGTTTTATATTAGTTTATCGAATTACGCACGAATATAATAATAGAAGTAGAACGAAATGGATCATATTTAATTGAATAAAATAATATAAAACAAAAATTGTTGTTCATCGCCTTATGAAACGAAAGAAACTTTTCGGACGACCTAATACGTGTATTCTACAAATATTCGTCCCTTTTGTCTCATAAATGAAACCAGGTTGTAAAAAAAGGTAAACGTCTTTTGGGTCATTGTTGGTTATTTTACGAGTACTCGAAGGATCAGTGTTAAATAAAAAGAGCACGATCGAAGTCGAAAGAAATTTTCATTCAATGATTTTTCATATAACAGGACTTTATGTTGGTTGTTTAGACCGTTACGATAGGAAAAGCGGAAAAGTATCTATCGACGTGGCACGTGTATAGAGGTAAAGAGTCATTAAAAAGATACATACATCGACGATGCAATGAAGTCATTTGTACCGATGAAATTCGAACGGCCCCGAACGAAACGATCGTGTGACGCGGATGAATATGAATTCGTCCTTCGCCAAGCAAGAAATTGTAAAAGCCTCCGAGGGAGCTTTCTATAAATGCGTATTTTTACGATGCTCGCGTAATGTTTATGGCATCCGTGAATTATGAATGACGTTATGCCGTATGACAGCATAGTGAAATTGCTTTGCGCTAGACAAACCCCACAGACAGCCATTAAATCGCCACCTTTTATTCGATATTTTCCTTTAATTTACGCTTGTGTTCGATAAATGGGACGGAAAATAGAAACGTATAGATTGCTTTGCGTCGATCGGGGTTACTTTAAATATTTGTTCCAATTGGATACTTACATCGATGCTTACAAGTATCATATCCAAACACTTGCTTATTTTTAATCTTTTAACATTCGAATTTCTTTTTGCGCTATGGAAACATTTTTTGGGAAAGAAAAACGATTGCTATTAGTTTATTAAACTAATTTATTTTTCATTTATTAAATTATTCTATTTATTTAATTAATTTGTTTAAATTAAAGGGATTACTGAAGTTTTATACAAATCCATATTTTTGTGGATGTAAATATAAGAATGGATTTTAAATGGAGATTCGTCTCGCCTATTGTGCATTTTAATATACCACTGATAAATTAGGAATTAATTAAAATTTTAAATTTGATTATTTTTGACTATTAGCTTATTATTGGTTTGTACGTAGTACTACCACAAATTGACGAAAGTGCACGCACATTTATAACTGGTAGTATAATTATCGTAGATGAATAGGCAGATTTGAGCGGATAATCGGATTACGAGAGTTGGATAACATTATTATTCGAAGAATTGCGCGCTCGCGATTCCGTACGCTCACGCACCCACCTTTGCAGAATCTTCTTCGAGTCACGGTTAATAAGACCACACAGGTCGGCGTCTCTCTGCGATGGTTAATTGCATCGAACATGCACGAACGTACCGCCTTCGTTCACGCATTCTTATCTTGCCCTCGACAGGCACGAAACCTCGTCAGTTACGGAATTCTCCAAAATCGCGATTATCTAGTCGAGAAAAGATAGAATTTGGTTTTGCAAGAATCGCACATTTCTATACAAATTTTCAGATTTGTCTCAAGTTCTGACAACGTAATCTCGCAATAACCTGTCGGAATATAGTATTAATGAAGTTTCAAAAGCTTGGATATAACACACGTAATACAGCCATAAAGAATTTCTGTGACAAACGTTCGAATAATTTTGCAATTGAATAATTTCACTATCAATTCAATGTTCTTTCTCGTTACATGCAAGGAGGATTTTATCTTTTATTATCGTCAGTAATAATTTATTCCTATCGTGCATCGTAAAATATTACGTGGTACGTTAACATTTATTCCTAGTAGTTAATGTGCAATAATGGAATCGACATCTGTAAACGTCAATTTGTAAACCTTACGCAGGAAGTTTGTTGGAAGAATTCTTTAGCATCGACAGAGAGATAAGATAACCCTGGGAGCACGATCGGTTGCACCTTCCGATCTCGTCGGTCGCTCGTTAATCGGTACACCCTATAGAGGCACCTGGCATCGGGTTAAGCGAGTCGAAGAGTATCTATATAAACGCGTAGGTGGAGGGGGCACGGTCCCCGTTGGAGGCCTCGACGGCAGAAAATCGTATTGGGGGACCGTATCGAGCTGAACAAGGAAAAACCGATACGCAGAGCGAATAGAAAGGAGAAGAAAGATAGTAATGGGACGAAGATGGCGCTAGTTGTGGCCAGAAGAGGAATCGCCCGCCATGGATCTGTTGCTTGCATTAGCGGTAGTGATGGGACCGACTTGATACTTATCTACCTGGTTTCGAAACCCTACACGTTAATTTAAATATTCCGATTCTCCACGTGCACGTGGCAAAGCAAGATGGAAGGGAAAAAGGAGCGCTCACCATGCTAGAAACATAGTCTTATACTCTACGTAATAACAGTTTTCATCTGCACAAGCTGCATCTCTGATGTTATCTCGCAAGAAAATCTCAGGTTTTAAGTTCAATGACTAATATCTGCCATCAATTTCGCAACATGTGCGAACACGATCACGTCCATGAAACGAGTGTAGCTCGATTTCACGGGTATATAACCAGACTGCCCAACGAGCAACGCTTGAACCTGACACGCTAACATTTGAAGAGAGAGGGCAGTTGAAAAAGTTGACAAGCAATCGACACCAGCCGCATGTTGTTTCCATCGCTAATCAATGGGGGCCTCTCTCTACCTGCCTGCCTCTTAACCTGCCATCCTCGGTGCAGGGGCAACGCTTACCGAGGAGGCTGAAACGGTCAGGTAGGGAGTCGTGGACGAAGACAGACGAGGAAAGACGAAGGAAGAGTAAGAAGGAAGGAGCGAGAGAGAAAGGGGAAGGGGCCCGGTTCTTCCACCACTTCCACCGCCGTTAACGCCATCTCTTTCCCTTTCCACCGTCTCTCCTCGTTCCTCGACGGGCCCCGGGACTAAAATTCAGGACAGAAAACCGTCCGGTTAGTTCGAGGCTGCTGGCAGAGAACGCGTTACCGGCGATCGCGAGTCGATCTCGGCAAGGTGTGGCGGTTCGTCCGAAAGAGAGAGGAGAAAGACAGGAGAGGAGAGCGCAGAGAAGATCAAGACCCGTCGAAACGGGCATTCGAAACGAGCGAGAGATTCCTCCCCTCCCCGTTAAAGGACAGACATAACCTCGACTCGAGTCGGTTAGTTTGCCTCTTTTTAACTAACTTTGAAACGTAGCTCGGCCTTTCTCGCTCGCTCACTCTCCCTTCGTCCGCGTTTCACTCGAGCTCTTCGCGGAGGATCTCCGCCGTGGAGTCAGTATCCCGTGATGGTTAGGTACGCGCGAATCCACTCGCGCCGCGTCGTTGACAAGTGAACTCTGCGAACAACAAGCGACGCTTTCTTACATATACGATATACAAAATCATTGGAATTTTTCTATATATTTTTGTAGTATTACAAATCTGTGTTTTCATTTTCTAAACTTCGTGCTTCGGATTACGTTTCCGTTCCGTTTCGTTTGCTTCTGCCTTCCGTTCCAACCGAGTTTCTTTGGCCAACGAGGAACGTACACAACAGTAAACAGAGAAACGCAACCGTGTGCATATAAAGAAACGCCTGGCGAGCGTGGAAAAGTGCTTTGGACTGGAGTCGCGCAGCTGTCAGATCGACCGAGGCGAGCTTCTACTCTTCTTGTTCTTCTTAGTCTTCTTCTTCTTCTGCTTCCTTCGCTTCGACGAGCTGGTGTGTGTCTGCCACAGGATTTGTGTACACCTATAGAAGCGCTACAGAGATACGGTTGTGCATGCTGTATGCACTACGTGGGACGTACGTACCGTACAACTTGTTCCTCTGCTCACCGAAACCAACCGCCGCCACCGCCGCCGCTGCTGTCTGCTTACCGAAGACCCGTTGATTCTTGGCCGCGGCTGCGTTGCTTAATTTCTGCGAAAATCGCCGCAAGCTCTCAGCATCCCGGACCCGTTCCGCTGCCGGTCAGTTTGTTTTACCATTTCTTTTCTCTTCTCTCCTGGCATTTTTACCTTGTACAATATTAACATCATCTTTTTTCTTTTTCTTCTTTTTTTCGAGAAGCTAGTAACGTAACGAAATTTTTGTTACTTTTGCGTGATTTTGACTGGAAAGTATCGCACAATGATTTGTTAATTACTGATATTAGTAATTTTGACGAGTTACAAACTTTTTACTTGTAATTTTATAATTTTACCATTTTTTTTATTTTGTTTCCCGTTGTATTTGTACTCCATAGAAAATTGTCATGGTTTCTCTTTTTTCATTTGTGTAGAAATTAAACCGAATTGAAATTTCATAAACTCGAAGAAACAAAAAGCCGATGATGTGTTACAAACACTGTTTTTTAAATTTACCATTATTTAAAATAGCTACCTTCTTGCAATCAGTAAATTTATGAATAAGTCATTTCTTTCTTGAAGATCAAATATGAATCGTGTACATGTATAACTATAAAATAATGAAATTAAGAAATTAATAAAGGGTTGATCAGTTTGGCTTCTTAGTGGTTCTAATATATACTACCATATATAGTATTACAAATTATAAGTATAAAAAAATACGTTAAAAATAGATTAACCAAAGGATCCGTATTTTATGAGACATATTTGAATTTATTAATACCAATTATTTCTGATTAGCAAAATTTTACAAATAGTCCCACTGCAATTACAACAACTCTATTCTAATTTTCTGTTGATTCGACACATTACTCAAGGAGATGTTAATTGACAGAACTCTTTAAAATCGTCAAGTCAAGCCTGTTTATGGCTATTCACGCTCGTAGTAAATACAATTTAAATTTGAATACACGGCGCTAAGGATGAAACGATCAAGCTAAACGCTATAAATACGATTTGAATTTGAATACTCGCCGCCAAACATGGAATAATCGTTTACAACATCAAGTCGAAGAAATTCGAATCTAATCATTTCCGGCGTGATGATGAAAGCTACAGATTCGAAAGTTGCAATTCTTACATCGCGATTCTCGCATTAATTCCAACTGTTCGAGTAACCGTGGTTTTGTAACGTTTAAACGATCGTAATTTCCATTCATCGGAATGTTCCCAGCATCTGATAACAAATAATAAACGATTTGAAAGTTCATAGATCATTTCTTTTTCTTTCTTCCATGCTTACGATCTCTACGTTTCTTTAAACGAAGTTTCTTTTAATAAAAAATACTTCCTTGTTGTATGTAGAACGCAGATTGAAAGTCGATGGTATTTAGATATCGTCCGCACGAGACCCGTAAAAACAGGAATTTCGATACGATAACATTGATTGTTTCATTATAATAACTACTAGAAAATAGTAATCATAATGTAGCTTAAACTTGTGATCGTCAATTTTTCTTACATTTCAATCTTGCTCTCACTTTAACAACGAAAAAGATTCGTACGATTTAAAAATATGTTCAACAGGTTGAATGTGCCACGTGAATTTTATGTTTTGTTCTGACAAATATACTACTGCACGATAACATTTAATTTTTGCAAAATATTACAAGTAATAATAATGAATCATTCGTATCGTCAAACATTTTCTAATCCATAAATTTCATCTTATTTTAATCATTCTAAGAAATTGGATGATGAATACCGTAGCTGGTCAACGTGTTAACGTAAAATTGAGTTGATTTATATTTCGTTGAAACTTTAGATATTTCTTCACGTTAGAAGATTATAATTGGATCGAAAATGGACGAAAGAACGTAGCAGGGTTAATATAGATGTTGAAAGACTGTTAATCAGGGTTTGTACATTGGATGGTGTATATGTAGCCGGATAAACGAATGCGATTTATCGTTAAAAGAAACATAACTCTTCTTGTAAACGGTTTTGTGTCCGTAGGTAAAGCGAGCCTATTACATATTTACGGCTACACGCGAGCGTATAAGATTTCGAAACGCGTGTAATGCATAAATAAAGAGAACAACCGTAAGAGCGGACAGTATCGTGTACAGTTTCGCGTGCTTTAGTCGCATGTATATCGAGCGGATCAAGTTCGAGCATTTCCAAAAGCGAGAGTTCACACTTTTTCAACGTTTCTTCCGTTTCTTTGAAAGTTAGCTGGTTTTTACAGTTATAAAAATGTACACGTCTTTTTTCTTCCTAACAAATACATTTTATTCCTATTCGAGCTATCTTCTTAATTGCTACGATTCTTTGAATTTGCTTTAATCGTGTTTTGTTTTCTGTCTAGGAAAAGACTCGATCTTCTAAAGAGATTAGCACGCCATTGAATTATATGTATTAATAACGACTCATTTAGGTTTCCCTTACGTTTTTAAGTCGGATGTAATCCTGCAATTATTTAAATCTCAATCTTGTTTGAGTTTCAACCGAGAAACGGGTTTTTAATGCTTCAAGAAAATCACTAGCATGTAATTAAAACTGAGAAGTTGTATCATGTTGTAATAAGGATTCCTTCGTATTTTTCTTGAATTTGAACGATTTTCTGACGATATAAAAATATGATTGGAAATAATCCAAAAGATTTAACAGGGTTAGAAAATTTGGAACGAAAAATGATCGTAATTTGTCCTAGAAGACAATTCTATTTATCTTCAATGTTCTTTTGTATCCTATTTCGAATATCTTGGATATTATATTATTCTCTGTAATTTACATCGCTCATTTATAAGTACTTCGTTCATTTAAGTGTACATTTCATTTCATTTACTTCGTTTAAGTTTAATAGGTAGGTACTTTATTCACATATTTAATTCGGGCTTAATCAGTTAATTGACTGTAATCAAGCAAAATTTATGAAAGTTAGACAAAAACTAGCGTTAAATGCATATTAAAACCAGTTAAACATTAATTTCTTGAAAAAGTACTTGAAAATTTCAATCTCGTATCTCAGGATCTTGGACAGTCCAAGATAATTGTATGGAAGCTATCGAAACGAACAGGTTATGCATGAAAAATCGGTGGATAATCGATCGTCCGAGGTCGACATTGATCCTGAACGTGTTTTTGTTCCGGTTCCTGGGATATTTTCGCTTTAGATCGGCATGGACGCGATGCAGATCGGTGGGAACCGATTCTTCGCGAGACGGTTAACGTAGAAAACGGGTTTAAGCGTGAAAGTAATTGAGGAAGCGGATGAACAGACAAGCCGTTCGTGTTCTTCGCCAGTCAGCTACGGCTGTGTAAGCTTGCCTCGTGGAAAATCGCCGTTTTTGCGCCAGGGAAACGTTATGAACACGCCATGTCCGATAAAAAGAATCTTTTATAGTAAGAATTGCAATAATTATCGTGTTATGCTGAAGTATCATCTGGTGTCCCGATTCTCACTGTTGGCTCCAGCAATGTGTTCGATCAACTATCGAAAACTTTTCATCAAACTTATGAGAATTTTTATAAACCATTGACAGTTTTTTCTTCGAGAGGTTGGATTAATATATTTTTGAAATTATAAATTTTCAACTAATAAATTTGAATACTTGGACACTGGAAAATGCGCATCTTTGAAACTTTAATAAGAATTTTAATATTTATCGTGCTATGGTGTCTCAAATAATTAAATCGTAGATTTCCCAATTTCTAAATTCACAGTCTTTTAACTCTCAAGAATCGTCACATCTTCAACCAAACTCTCAATCAAATTTTCAACCAAATTCTCAACCTATCACCGTTTCCTCCCTCAACTTCCAAGCGTTCATTTCTCAAAGAGTCCATAATCATCCCACCTCTGAATAAACTAAAAGCCTCCAAGCTAACGAGCGATGCATCTTTTCTTTAGTCGAACAGTGAGTGATGGCCCTGCGTCTGAGGAGCAGCAAGGATGTCAAGAAGAGCTCGTACTATGTTTGGTACCTGGGCGCTCGAGAGGCCAAGGGGGTGGATGCGATGCCTGGTGCCATAGCTTACCTGCTCGAGCGAGAACGGCTTCAGGAGCCTTTCAAGGTCACGCTGCAGGTGAGCGGTACCATTTCGGAGATCCGGTTTCGTGGCCGAAAATATCGCGTGAAAGAGTATTAATTGTCCGGATCAGAAAAGGGAGACCACGTTTCTTCATTAAGTTTAACCCTTTGCGGTCCTGTAGCGGTCCTATAGCGGATGTAACTCAACACTATGTTTCGTATTATAATAACATACAATGCGCACAATATAATACGATACGTAGTATATAGGAACATTATTGTATTCTTTTCTTATTAAAGGTATTAAAATACAAGTAAAATCATAAGACCCGGGACTGATTTGATTTGACTGTGACGAAAGTTGGAAAATCTGAGACACAAGAGCTTTGGTGGTATAAAAGTTTGAGATCTTTGAAATTTGCAGAGTGGAGAATTAAAATTCTAAGATGCTTGGAAAGTGAAGAATTACGAATTTCGACAAGTTTGGAAAGTCGAGAGAAACAAAAATGTTAAAACTTTGCAAGTTTGCGTTTGATATGCTTCAAGTTTTGAGTCAATTAATATAATACTAGATACGTGAATAAGTACGTATAGCGCTGTCGTAGCGATGCTATTCGACTATGAAGACAAATTTGAAATGCCTCCACCGTAACGACATTCGACTGCAAAGGGTTATTACTTGTACGCGTCGATCGGCTGCCAGTGAAAGCAGTCTGCAGGTCGAATAAAAATCACCAATTTATGACCTCAGCCTACATACTGAGATCGCCAGTCCTCGACCTATTCGAGGCGGTTATCAATTTCCCCGAGAACGTTCATATTTTTCCACCAAATTCACCTCGAAATAAGTAAAAAACTTAGGAATGGGGTTGTACCTCGCATTAATGACTCTGTTTTGATCTTTTCGAGGTTAAGCAGATAAAAGCAACAGTTGTAAAATCAAGATATGCAAATGAGTAGTATAAAATGGGCAAGGTGACGGCTAAATTTTACGAAGAATCTTGTTTTGGAAATTGATAGCCACGGGTTTTCGGGGGTGGAGTTGGATTCGCGGTTTAATAGCGGTCGTAAGCCAGCTTTTTTAAATTCCTCTGTCGTAGAAATCCCATTTTGGGAGCGGTTCTTTGTTTGGAAAACAACTCGGATGATGTTGGAACGAGAAGGTGGAAAAAGTCAGTTAGAGCAGAATTATTTTTAGATTTCTTCGGATTTTTGTTGAATTGTTTGGTTTACAGCCTCAAAACTATCCGGACGCTTGCTTGTTTTCGATTAAATGTATTTTAATTACGAACAAACTTCGTACGATACGATGAATTAAATATTTTGTATTATTCATGACAATCAATAATAAACTTTTTGTATTATAGATCTTCTTAATATTATTAAACATATTGTCATTTATAACAAATTTCTTCTTCTTTACTGTGGTTGGTAATTGACGATTGGACAAAATCTGATGGATGGTACCTGATTAAGTCGGATTTTGGAAGTCAGTATGCAATAATAAAACTGGTGTTTGCAGATTGTCAAATCTTGTGGAACTATTTTCTTAGAAATTCTTCTGGATAAAACATTTATTTACCGAATTTTTCATTTTTGAATTATGAGATAGATCGAGAAAAGTCTTCTAAACTAATAGAAAATTTTTTATGTTAAATGACAAATGTAGTAAGAAAATATAGCACTAAAATATTAAAACATACTATTGTTATATCTCTTAATAGATAATTTAGATTTATATCCTAGTGGTTGCATTAAAAGGTAGTAAGCGTCGCTCGTAATTAGTAATTCATCGCTAATTTGCATACTTTGGTGAAATTCACATACTATCACTAGAAATTGAGTCAGAGTATATGTTGCCTCTAATTAATGATTCATCGTTAATTCGTATACTTTGATGAAATCTACATACTGTTACTAGAAATTGATGAAAGTATCGGGATATTTATGAGAGATAGTGTATATAGAATTTAATGTGGTCTCTTAAAATTCGTTTCGTGTTGTTTCTAGGAAAGTTTCGTTCCTTGATTCCCTCGAAACCTAGATTTTGTTGTTACGAAAACGTGCCACGAGCAATTGTTGCATCAGAAAGTTAGAAAAGTTCCTGGAACGATGTCAAGCGATTCTTCTTCGCCCCCGCTATAAATCATTCGTGTGAACTTTCGTTGAACTTTCAATAGAATCGATAGTTTCTTCAGGTGTATCTTCTTATTTCGTTTAGCCAGAATTAAATACACTGGCTGGCTTATGAAAGTATTCGAACACTTACAGATTCGTTTTCTTAATATACTACGTATATTTCATTTCATTAATGCTCTTATGGGACTCGATTATCATAATTACATTAATAAAGTTTGAAACAAATCTGAAAATCTACGTAGAAGCTACAAGATATTTGGCGCAAGTGTAAATTTTACAAGGATCCCGAAAACATTTAAATTGCCAATAATTCATTTTTAAAATAAAATTCCATATTGTATACCAATTTTTTACTACATATATAATGTTCATATTTGTATTAAAAATTTTGTAACTGCTATATTCATTTTCAGATTGGTTTCAAGTTTCCTGCTCTAATCGCAATAGTCAGATGTAATTACAGTGCTAATAGAATTTCAGAAAGTTTTGCATAATACACACAATACATTTATAAAAAATTTCTACGTTTAGTGCTGAACCACTGCTGTGGGTGTATCAGTAGCATCTATACACAGATGTAAATAAAAACATTAGAAGTTAGACTTGTCAAAACATTTCTCAGGCTCAAAGATCCAGTTATATATAAAGACATTAATAAGTGGTTTCATTGAGCCAGATTAATTAGATAAGCGCAATAAATGATTCGTTGACCCGAATGTTAGCAAAAACGAGCACGCCGCTAATACATCCGGCGCGTTCAATATGGGAAAGAGAAAATAAATGGATGACACCGAAATTGTCCCGTGACCGTTAAGCTGGCATGTTGCTCGACATTCCCGTTGCATGTCAATCGAAATTTACTGAAAGGGGTTGCATGTCGATTTTAAAATCACCTCGTTATTCTTCGTTCCTTACCAAATTGGTCTTGCTTTCCTCGTCCGTACGAAGTCCACGATGAATGATCGTCTTTGAGTCGTCTTTTATTTCTTCACTTATCAGAAGATCCAGTTAGCTACAGTTGAAGAATCTAAAAAACCTTTATGATTCGTATTTCTTGTTCACAAAGAGTATTAAGAATTTTTTGCAAAAATTTAGGGAACCTGTGGAAGAAATTATTATTACTTCCTTCTGCACAGACAAAAATGTATAATCATCGTAGTAGACTTCTCAAAACCGAAGAAGTTGTTTTTTCATCTACTAAAATATACAGTTAACTGCAATCTAAGAGTCTGAAAAACCCTCATGATCCGTATTTCTTGTTCGCAAAGAGTTTAAACAATTTTTTGCATAAAAGAGGAATTTAGGGAAAAGTCACTGCTATTACTTCCCTTTGAACAGTATAAAATATAATTATGGTATTAACAATTTTTTGCATAAAAGAGGAATTTAGGGGAAAGTCACTGTTATTACTTCCCTTTGAACAGTATAAAATATAATCATGGTAGACTTCCCAAAATCGACGAAGTTATTTTTTTATTTACTATAACATCCAATTAACTGCGATTCGAGAATCCGAAAGAAACCTTTATGATTCATATTTCTTATTCACAAAGGATATTAGTAATTTCTTCTAGGAACTTAGAGAAATGTAAAAACAGATTATTATCATCGTCCTCTGCTCAACAAAAAGAAAAATTCCTATAATCATGGTGGACCTCATAAACCGACAAAAGGTCTTTATAAAGATCTGAATCATAGAATTTAACAGGTGTCGTCATAAAAAAGTGTATCTCGCGTCCGAGAAGCTTATCGTTGGGTGATTTATTGCGCGTTTAGGTACCGGCAAGCTTCTCGAAGCTTTATCGCCTGGAAAACAAAGGTGTTCTTCTTATCGACGCGTTCAATCTTAATGGGCGTCGTTCTGCGTAGATTTAGGCGGCGTGTTAATTCGCCGCGGGCACGTTTTACAAGGAACAGAGAGAGGGAACGGGCGCGAGAAGAAAGAAAAAGGAAAGAAAAAGATTGTTGCGAAATTACGCGAGGCCCCCCTAATTGTTGTGCAAGTGTAATTGCCAGGTCGTTGCGAGAGATCGCTCGCCTTGAGAATATTTTAACGCGCCGAATTTTCGCGATGGAGACTCGCGTCAGCTGTAATGAACAGTCTTCGCGGCCGACGAAAATTGCCCGCGTCATTTTCTCCTTGCCCGATCTCGCCGAAACCGCAGACGCGAGGACAGCGCTGATTATTGTTCGTGCATCTGTTACGATGTTCGCTTCGGAATTGGATTTTGTAATTTTCTTGCCACTCCAACTGCGAGCAGAGTTGTTCGGCGTATGGGCAAAAATGCTTGAGAAAATTTCTTAGTAATCGCGTGTGGTAATGGATTTTTTCAGAATACATCTGGTATTGCAATACCTCAATGTAAATATCGCAAAGTTTTCAACCTGAAGCAATATTTTTTTAGCAATTTGCAACTTTTTCAGATAGTTTCTAAAAGGAAGGTTTAATTCTGGCAAGCAATCGCAGTAGAGAAATAAATTCCAGGAAGATTCTTGAAAATTGCGTGCTAATGGACGTTTGAATATAACATTGTTTCAATATCAAACAATTTCCTTAAATGATATGTTTTTAACATAGCAACGTTTCTGATCTCGAATAATCTTTTTTATATTCTATATTTTTTAGACATCTTCTGAAATGAAAAGTTCATTGTAAGAATTGACAAGAGTAAGGAATTGGCACTTTCTTGAGAAATTTTCTTGTAGTTCGTGAATGGACTTTTCTAAATATAGGAAATGATATAATTCATCCATGTGGAACAATTTGTTGCAGTTGATGCATTTTTAGAAGATCTTTACGAATTTCTATACTTCTAGACATCTTCCGAGAAGGAAACTTTAATTCGAATGAGATTTGAATTTCTCAGAGAGATTTTGCGTCGATAGAAACAACTTATGTTTTTGACCAAAAGCATATCGTGTTTACGACCGACCCATGTCGAAAATCAGTTACTCATCAGGTTACTCATCGACTTTTTAATGGATCTTCATGGCCGCTAATAAAACGGCGTTGCTGGTAATTTCAGCACCTTGGGGCGAGCAATAATCATCGATATGCTCGTACGCACATTCCTAAGAGCGTGATCGTAAAGTAGAGAAAGTCCATTTTTTTTTCTTGAACTATCGTGTTCGCTTTCATCGTTACGCTGTTATTATATGCTTTCCAAAAGGAAATTGCATTTTTACGCAGCAGCAAATAACATGCAGAACATGGTATTGTTATGGGGAAAGCATTTCTTCTTTGATATTATTGGAAAATAGAGTGTGCTTGTAACTATCGTCAAAATTTAGTAGTACATTAGTAATAGCATACCAATTAAAAAATAATTCAGCAGTATATCAGTAATAATACATCAGCAATACACATTAGTAGATAATTATATGGTTGAGTACAAGTTATAACTGTAACTGCAAGATTCAAGTGTATTTGTATTTTTATGAGCGCGGAGCTAACTGTATCTGTAGATGTAAATTATAAATCGAATTGGACCTTGACAACGCAGATGCAAATGTCAATTATCAAACGTCTATAAATAACTATATTAGACTACAGCAATAGGAAAAGGAGACACTCACCTCATTGAGCTTCTTCCTCGCACATGTCGATACTGTATATATTCGAACTGCCGATAGATTCCACAGAGAGACTGTTATAATTACATTGTGATAATAAAAAAAAGAAAATGAATTATTCGACGTAATTTACCAAATTTTAGTGGTAACTATTATATGTAAACGAACAACGTATAGATATAAGCATAAGTACAAACACGTGTGAAATTATTCTTTGTGAAACGTAGGATTAAAACAGCTCGCAAACCAGAATAATTTAAAGACTTAAAAATAGGATAAAAATCGCAAGAAGTAGAGGAAAATCTCGCAGCTCGCGAAAGATTTAAAGTACAATTGCATTTTTCAACACGAATTCAGGTTGATTGAAACTGTAAATATAAAAGTGTCTTTAAAGCTTCGTTGAAAGACGAAGAATCGAAAGAACGTGAGTTTATCGAGTCAAATAAAAATGGAAATAAAAAATAAATAAAAAATCTCCAAGATCATAACTCTAGAACGAAAAAATGCAAAAATGGTTGCAACGTTCTCTCGGCATTCCGTTTCCTTTTAAGGCAGAAAATCGAGGCGACGTTAACGTTCATTAAAGCTCGGTCCGCCGATGCGTTACAGCCATCAAAGTAGCACGATCCTCGCTAGTATAATGTATCCATCGGTCGATTTGCATTTTAGTACGCAACAATGGCGCGTTTCCGTGGCCGCGTAACTCATCGTCGAGGCTACGTCGAGTGCGCGTTAAACCACCGTTAAACGTGTACCTGCTATTAAAGCGGCGACCAGCTGATCGTCCACGTTTTACGATTGTCAGGTGAGCAACAAAGGCCTGAAGATTATACAGACGGTCCATCCGGGCGGTTCGACGAGGTCGGCCGTGAAGCATTTAGTGCCAGGACACGCTGTACTCGCTGCGGTACAACGAGAGGACGTCGTCGCCGCCACTCTTCTGCTTCCAAATCCGGCCACCAATAATCCTGTCCACGTGCACGCCTACAGGTTACTATATACACGCTTTTAAGAATCATATTTTCAACCAACATGCATAATTAACCCTACTGCGATCCTCAAATTTTTATATTTCATTGTTGCTCGTTTTAGCAATTCAGGTGTTGCTCTATTCGTCAAGTATTCTTTATGAAACGAAGAACCAAAACGACCCATGAAACAGAAGTAAAGATGAAGTAAGAGAACTGTAGAAAAATTGTGCAGCTCGCGAAATATTCAGGATGCAATTCGCTCTGGTTTAATTAATATTTTAGAAGAACGTTTAGTACAAAATTGAAACGAGAAATCATACAGTAAAATTTTTTATCAATGCTGACATACTTTTTAGTATTAACAAAATGTAATTGGGTTGAGGATGACTGAAAGGACGCAGCAGGGTTAAAATAATACTACAATGGAACTTCGTTTATTTGAACTTATTGAAGGATAAGTAGTCTGTACGATGGAAGTTCAATGATTGAAATAATTTTAGTATAATATTCACTGTCTTAAACAGTCCGAGTTCACTGGAGGATCAGTAGTTCATACAATAGAAGTTCAGATAGTTATTGTAGATTCAATTATCAGAAATTTAAATTGGACATTAAGCAAAAGATTAAGTCAGGCGCCTTTTGAAATCGCTTACGTGTAATCCAATGAAAGCATTCGCAATAGGCCGTTTGGTCAAGTCAAACGAAGATCTGATCGTACCGTGACCGCCAGTCTGAATCAAGTTTGAATTTTCGTCCTAACGTACAGTTAATAACGGAATGAAACGATGAACCAGGGCGGCCCTGAGGCAGTAAAACAGTATTTTTCGACGCTCTCTTTTTCCCTCGTAGAGATCTTTGATATTTATTATCATAACTTACCACGAATCTCTAATTAAATAGAACCGCGAGAAACGACCAGTTCGCACAATTTGATCGCATTAGTACCAATTAACAGATAATTATCCGGCAAACGACCGCGTTACCGATTCCGTGAGATCGTTCGAAATGCGTTAATTTCCGGCCACAACCTCGTTAACTCGGCTAACCTAACGCCAGTAAGTACGGTGAACGTAAAATGCCAACTTTTTGGAAAATGAAATAGATACTGATCGCGTACTCGTAATTAAATTGAGAAATTTATAAAATGTGGAATTAAATCGATTTGACTCGCGAGAGTCTTAGAAAAAAAACACTCCGATAAAAAAAACTTCTGGCAGCCACTGTGACCATTTTGTTAGCTCAAGGCGTTCGCTAATTAACGATCTGCGCGATTGTAACGGGTTACTAATAACACTCAGAAGCCAATGTTCGCACATGCTAATCCCATTGGCGCTATAGAGGAACAGCCTTGCCATTGAAAACAAGATTACCGTATTTTTATCCCGTGAGAAGAGCGCCTTTCTTTTTTCTTTTCTTCTCTTCCATATGGTACAATGATTTCCTGATACGTAATGGAACCGCGGATTATACAACATCGCCATTGAATTCATGAATCGACTGTTTCGATCGAAACCAGGTAAATGGTTCATTCGGGAACGCGGCTCTTTTCGAGGCATGCGATCGTTCGTTGGCCGCGATTTCTTGCCGAGTTCATGGAAAATAATAAAAGGTCATCGATCGCGGAGACTATGGTTTCAATGGCGGTTGCTTAGAAATTAAAAGGCGACCTCTGCTCTGGTGTGAGAAATAGGAAAATAAGTCGATATTTGTCTTGATCACGAGGTTGAGCCTTCTAGTACTTTGGTTCTCGAACTTGTAGAATTGTAACGAAATTGTGCAATTTATAAAATCTTTCTTTGAATTCTAACAAAATTACCAAGTTACTTTCTCTAGTACTTTGGTCTTTGAACTTGTAAAGTTTGAAAAAAGGTCATAAATTCTCTTTATCCTCCTTATCGATGTCTACTTGAAATAAATGAAAAATTCTGTTACTAGAAAGTTAATGAAATCGTAAGTTAAAATAATTAGGTCTACGCATGTATATTTAATAATAATCAGGTTATCCGAGTACCCACATAGGAGGTAAATATTAGATTCCTGCCAGAGTTTACCTACAAATTCTATTTACAACATTCATCTATCTAGATATTACATTAGGCTTTTCTAAAAACCTGTAAATTTATCGTTAAAAAGTAACTTTACATTTTTGTAGAAAATTATTTAATACTTTTGGTCCGCATATATTAAGATTTATATTATGTTTACATATTTATCATAAGCTTACATAGCTTACTCATATGAACGAGGAGGTGAATAAAATTTACACGACAATTTGATATGATGATTACATAAAACATTCAATTTACATAAAACACGCAATCAATGAAAATAACATCTCAGCGTGGCAAATACATAAAAAGGAATATTTACGACAATAACCAGATTCTCTGCAAAACATCAATCTGCCTATCTATTAGGTCATAACTAGTCGTTAAGTATAAACAGACAGAGAAGAATGTTAATTTATAAATTAATGGTTATGGAATGACATTGAAAGCTTTTAGACACTGACATAAGTGTTGACAAATTTTGAAAAATTGAATTTAATTAAAAATTTGATTCTAATCTTAGTTAAATTAATAAGTTTTAAATTAATAAAAGAACTTTCCTAACATACGTTGTTCTTACTCGTGGATTTGATTCTTGTAACTTTAGATGCGACTCGGTTGAGACAGCGGAATTATTGGGTGGCCAGTTGAAAGCATTGGCATCACACACCGACAATTTGGCAAGGGTGAACTCGCTGGAAGGCAGAGCTCGTAGCAATTTAGGTAGCGACGGTAGGAGCACCAGAGAATCAGAGTCATCGGAGGGTAGTGGCGAACTTAGACACGATACCGTGCAGACTACCACGATATACGAGTCTTTGGCTGCGGAATTGCGTGCCAAGCTGGGTAAATATTTCTTCAAAAGTAATTTCTACCATTAAATTATTTAAATTACAAAAATCTCTATTCGAAAGACGATAGTGAATACATTTCTAATTTAGAACTTCATTTTATTAGACAAAAATACAATTATATTTGAGTTGTGAAATTTAACACTAGAACTAGCAGAATGGTCAAAATGACCAATTCGTTATTTTTCATAGAAATTTTATAAATCTACGCTACATTTCTAAAGATTCGTATGGTATCTTGTAAAATATATGAATAAAACATTATATTCTATAATACACATAATATGCCTATAAATACAAATTTTCTGTGCCGAGTGTTGAAATACCTTGAGGCACTACAGATATAAGAAAAGATACAAACATGGGTACAAGTAGGAATATCGATGACAACTTGGTTGAAGCTGCTTGGTACGAGGGAGATGAGCGCGAGACACGGCTTATTCCTTTTCAGGCAGAGGCAACTCAGGGGACAATGACGTGGGTCCGATTTTGCTGCCTCCGCGGGATTACGATACGGTGCACCGACACCGGGGCAATCTGGCTGGAATAGAATTCAGGCGTTGTCTGAATCAAACGATCGTAGGCGGTAGTACTACGGTTGACAGAGGTGGCACGAGGAGTGCGGCGAGCAGTGGAATAGGCTCGGACAGCGCTGCTACACCTCCACCTTATCAGAGTCATCATCCTTTGGGCCCCAGACCCTCCAGACCTTCTAGAGATTCTTCCTCCGGTAAGTCAATCATGCCAGCTTCCATTCTTTTCTTTTTGTCCTTCTGAAATTCCTATTTTTATATGTCGACTGCTGTCAATACAAATTTTTATTCTCCTTGTTCCCTTCGAACTTTTATTCTCATTCTTTGACGTCCTAATACGAGCTTCCATTCTTATCGAATTTCGTCCCACGAAAAGTATTCGGGATTTTCCTCCGGTAAGAAGATTACACCGTTCTTCTCGTTTTCTCTAACGGGAATTTCTATTTTTATATTTCGACTGCCAATAGAAGCTCCCACTCTTTTCGTTCCTGTCGAACTTTTATTTTTATTCTTCGACGTGCCAACACGAACTTTCATTCGTATCGTCCTCTTCTTTCCGGATTTCATTCCACGAAATGCACTCGGACTTACGGTGGATTTATCGTGGTGAATTTCCCTCCGAGATTTTCCTCGGTTTCTCCTTCTCGGGTTTCTATTTTTTTATTTCGTTTCCCAATAGAAGCTTCTATGCGATTTGTGTGCTCTGAATTTTTACTTTCATATTTTGACATCCTTTCCGAATTTCATTCCACGGAACTCATTCGAATTTCATTCCACGAAACTCATTCGAGTTTATCGTCGTGGATTTATCGCGGGACTCACGAGAATGATGTCACGCGAAACATCGAAACGGATTCCGTAACGAAACGCCAAGCTAAATAGCGCGAAAGAGGGGAAATTACGACAGCACGGAGGCGTTACGTTCTCGCGGCGATTCGATAGTCATGCTGAGCAAGTGTGAAATTTATTGTGAATGAAAAGCGCGAGTAAACTCGTTGTTCACCGTGACTTCACGGTGTCAGCGACACGTAGCCATTCAAACGAGTCTAGTTTACATTGGTAAAACCTATCAAAGCAATTGCAGTGTATTTTTGTAAATATTTGTATCGTTTTAATAAAAAGATCAACCCACACCGTGAGAATTGTTCTCCTTGAATTTTGGCCAATTTTTTCATTCGAGAAACCTGAAATTCCAATATTTTTTTATAATATTCACCGAGAAGAAGCTTTCACAGCCGTACACAATACCATCGTTCATTCCCTTGAATGAAAAGATTCAATAGCATCGTAAAGAAACAAGAATGCAAGAGCAATTACACACGATTGTCGTTTAACTGCCAAGTGGAAAGCGGTTGAAGTGTTTTCCTGGGAAATTAGGCGATCTTGCTGAACGCGCCATTACGCCCGCTAAACGATCGCGCGTACTGTTGGTTGATGCTGCACGAAAGTGAAAGTCTCCGCTTCTTGTTTTCCTGGTCCCGCTCGGGAAACGATCCCGTGATCCTTCTCCTTCACGAAAACTGATGAACCACGACGCAGTTGCTCTTCCGCGATATTAAATCCTGGAAGAAGTTTGTCATGCTTTTTGCTAACTTTAATTACATATAAAGATTACAGGAAAAGGCATGATAAATGTATTTCTGTTATCGTTTTTCCTCTTAGTATCACATTACTATTAGAAAGGAACATTTTTACACTCGATAGATAAAAATAAAACGAACCTGTTATACGAAGATATGGTTCATGTAGAAGCAAAGACTGTAACTGTCGAAATAAACAATATTATATAATATTTTTTAAGTTAAGATTCAGATGAAAGAAATACGTTTTAGCCTCAGGACCAAATAATTTATCAAATAAAATGACGGAAATTATATTTTTGTACAGAAATGTTATTTCATAATACTAGGAGAGTAAACAATTTAAAAGAAAAATATTTGTATTTTCGATAAAAAATTTTGGCTATTTACTGTTCTCTTTCTCATAACAATATCATGAATGTTCAATTCGATAGATTATAGCAAATCACAGACAAATGTGATATAATCGGATAATTCAGAGTAAATATAATCATCGTTTATTTCATATTCACCGTGTTAGGAGTTTATTCCAGCCTTTTTTGTTGCTTCCCGAAGAAAAAGAGACGTCGGTAAACTTCAAAGCTAAAAACCGAAGCTATAAAATTCTAAAAAAAACTTTCGTAAAACGTGGATGATGCACGTAAAAAGTGAACTTTCTCTGAAATTTCGAGCGCAATGAAAGAAACGTGGTCGAACTTGAAATACGAAAAAAGAAAAAAAAAAGAGAAGCAACATTGCGTTGGAGATTCGTGACGATGACAAAAATTTGGACGCTTTCTACCGGGTTGAACAGGTGGCCGCGCGTGTATGTTCCGCCTCGAATCTTATCGGCGCTCGTAGAAAACCGGGCGGAAGGCGACCTGGTAACCCAGTTTCTCGTCGAGCTACGAAAAATCGTTTCTTCGTACGTTCCTCGTCGTCGTCGTCGTCGTCGTCATCCCTCCTCGATTTTTCTCTCTTCGCGTCATTGCTCCTCGAGCTGAATGCAAACGCGCCTCTAATATCGCCAATCCTCTCGTCTGCTTTCACTTCGATCGCTCGACGACGTCTCTCTTTTGGAATTTTATCCCGACGAATCGCTAAACGAATACGCCTTCGTCGAAGAAAGTTTCGATTTTCGAAACGTTTCTCGGAATTTTGCATTATCCCGTCCATCTCGATTTATTAACGCTTCCTACACTCCTTGAATTTTTGTATTTCAATATTGCACTCACTTTGGCAAATAAAAAGAGTTCGTAATATTTCAAGACGTTTAACGTAGAATTGAAACAAGAAATCATAGTAAATCATAGTAAATTATGTAGTACCAATGAGATTTATATTTCGTCCAAACCGACAATACTTGTTATTAATATTTTTATTTGTTAAAAAATATAATTACAAAAATACAATATAATATAATATAATAAAAAATATAAATATAAAAATATAATGACCGAAGAAACGTAGCAGGATTAGGTTTGGAATGCAGTAGCGAGATAGTACATTTCTCATTCATTTTTGTTGTAGTTTTTTAAGAGATGATTGTTTGTTATTTATGTCATTTGACGATATTTTGATAATAAAGGAGAGGGACTATTTAATAGCAGATTTGTACTTGTTTGAAATACCTGTCAGTAGAGTTTCAAAAATGTCGAAAAATCTGCCTATGTAATCTACTTATACACCTACTTATGCAGGAGTGGTTGGAAGAAGAATAACTGAAAATTGACAAAAAGCAAATTAACCCATCCGATTCTTGGACATCTTACATAAAACGAAAACGAGGTAAAAAGATTGGGATAATCAAAAACAAATGAAAGGTAATAAAGAGGAATGGCTGAAACTTGTCTGACCACATAGCGGCGCAAGCTACTTAAACCTGCTATTACCTGACGGAACACTACCTATATTCAAAAGCGTGATTCCTAAGAAAAAAGAACGTCGCGTTGGTCGAAACGTGGCAAGTTCCCGCAGGTTGCCTTTAATCGGCGATAAAACAGGATTAAAGAGGGCCTCTCCACTCGCTCAGGGATTGAAACTTCAAAGTCAGTCGGCGGTCGTTGTTAAGGCGTGCCGCGTTCCCCATCTCACCGTGAAACACGTTTTTAACGGACGACTGACCTATATAACGAATAAACGAATAAATTTCGCGAACGAAGGAAGCCAATGAAAGAGAGAAGAAAAAAAACACGAGAGAAAAAAAAGAAAACAAGAAGAAGAAGAAGAAGACAGAGGAACCAGGTTGTTTTTGTGGTCGTGTGTCGGTGCTGACCGAGCTCCGTGTTTTAACTACGTGTACGAAGAGGACGTTGGTATTGGGCACCTGTTACAGTCGAAGGAATACCGTTAGGACGTCGTGTCAGCGGCAGGTACCAGCCTACGGGTACACGCATACATCTTCCCCGAGCTCCGCAGGCAGCCGCAACCGGGCAAAAATCGAGCTGCTTCGACACCAGGCCCTGATGTCCAGACGCCGCTACCGGAATCGCTACACGCGTTCCAACCGGAGAGTATCTGTTCCGCTAATTCGACGTCTGTCGTCCGACTAGGGTTATCTCCTGAGCACCTGCACTGTTGAGACAGTCGATGTGTTGTAAATTATGTTTGAGTCGGAGAGGACTTAGAAGAATGTTTGATCGATGACAGGCAGGATTGGAATCATGAGTGTTAACTGGCAGATGGCTTTTTTTTAGTTTGTTGCGTTAGATTGTTTTGATGGGCATTTGAAAATGGAGAGTGTCGAGGTTGGGGAGATTGGCATTTGAAATTTACGAAAAAAGTTACGAAATTAATTTAGGCGGTTTGTAAGTGGATTTTCGATTATGTTACATTAGGAGGTTTTTAAATTGGATTTTGAATTAAGTTTTTTAGGAAGTTCCTGACTGATGTTTCAATCAGATCTCTTCGGCAGATTTCTAAATAGCGTTTCTTCGATCACTGCCATTTGTCAATCCTATCTATAGTATGTTAATGAAGCGTGTTTTATAATTTAAATTAAATGAATTCATTAAACGAAGTGTTTTAAATAGATTAGTTATATAGTTCGTCGAATTGAATTGCTTCGATTAGAAATTAGAATGTGCAGAATGGTCTCTCTGACTTCAATTAATTAGAAAGGTTTTTTAATTGGTATTTCTGCGAGTCTACGAAACTAAATACTATCAAAGTGTGATTTTTAATTTGAATTAATTCAGCCAATTTGTATTAACGAGCGTGGTATCAACGAATACCCATAAATCCCAATTAGAAATTTTAATTCCGAGATACGACACAGTCGTTCGTTATTCCTGTGCAATTTGCATTCTGCGGAGCTCGAATGACTAGAAAGAAATAAATTTCGAATATTATGGCTTGAAATCTGTCCAGGTGCTGTGCAGTTGTTTTTTGGTCCCATGCAATTAAATTGTGAATGGATCGGAAGTCATTTGGCAGATTTACGACTTTAAAGCGAGCATACATCAGCTGCTTAGATAATTATGCGATTTTTCATTGAGCACCGATGTTTTCTAGCCGAACGTGCCACTGACCGACTAAAGCCGCTTTTCACCAACGTCAGTTTTTATGGACACTCGCTATTAATCTTTCCTGGATTTTCGGCTCCATTTAATCTTTTTACGACGACCTTAATACACACAGCCTTTTAATACTTTCTCTATGAGCTCGAAATCTTTACAAATCGTACTCAAAAAGTACACTTCGTGCTCCAGGGAATTGTCCCTAAAGCGTCTTTAGATTGTTAAACGCGGAAGTTTACTTTAAAACAAAATAGATTTGCGCCAGTAGTAGAAATGAAGATAACTTTATTAAGAACTGTGTCATTATCTACACATCACTATCTACGCTGTCGATCAAGAAATTAATTTACATACATATACCGAGTCTTCTATTAATTTAAAATAATGTTTATACTTTCCCTCGTTATTATATATAGTGGCGAATAAAAGGATATTTGAAATTGCTACACTATGAGCTCTAGTATCTTCTATGCTAAAAATGTATTACCATGTTGATAACAGTCATCTGCGTATTATATTCGTTCACTGCTCCTATTAAATGTAAATCCATTTCCTAAATTTTTCTTTATCCGTCACGGTGGATGCTTGATGAAATAATTTCTTAAGACAACAGAATTCTCAATTCACTTCCTTAAAACCTTTAAATCTTTCACTTCTACGGGGCACACGGTGATCCCAAACGTTTATCGCGAATGTGTTAAAATCAAAAGACGACAAAGAAGGAAACGTGAAGCCTGTCTAGGAAAATAGTTCGGCTCGTTATATCATTGGTGTTTTACGCCGCATGAAGGAACCCGTTTCGCAACAGGTGTCTCGGGGACACGGCTCGATCACGATTTCCACGTTCGTATCTCCATATAAGCGGCGCTTCTCGCTTGTTCGCGATCTGGCACACTTTGCTCACGATCCGCGGTCCCTGTATCGCTGTTTCTCGCGCGTTGATGCATCGCGCGAAACTATCTTGTGCTTGCCAGATTCCGACCGTCGATTAGGACGATTAATTTATCGCCACGTTCGGTAGCTACTTTATGCTCAAAGTGTTACTTCGTCGCGTGTACTTTTGATATAGACTTTAATGGATGATTGGTAGATCGCAGATTTTTATGCATTTGTGGCAGACTGAAAGGCGCAACATTGCAGAAAATATAAAATATCTACTTAAATTCTTAATTTAAGACTGCCTGTAAAGTAGTAGACATAAAAATACACGGTCTAGCGATTGGTCTAATGAAAAATGGACTTTTCGTTTAAGTAATCATCGTTTGGGGTTTCTGATTGATTAATTATATTTTTTGTGCAGGAAGTTAAGTAGAACATTTTTCCAAAGGGGTTTGTAGTTAAATAAGCGTTCTTTATATAGGACATTTTGTCTAAAGAAACTTCTAATTATACAGTTAATTATATGTTAGAGTTATAAATTAGATTGCTGTAGAAATTTCAAGCATTAAAGAATAAGTAATTAACTTTTATTTCATTTTATAAATCGACCACCTTGCTTTCAGCGTTTAATTCATTTTATAAATTAATCATTTTACTCTTTCTTTTTAATCAATCTCACCATTAGTGCTTAGTATGCTTTACAAATCGACAACATTTCCTATCCACTCAATTTCAATATAAAATCTAATCCCTTTTTTCTCTAAAGACAATCCACTTTCTCATTCAATTACTCATGAACACCAGAACGACCGAGAAAAAGCAATCAAGCCTATAGAACGGGTAGAACTATAGTTGAAACCTCTTCTCAGGATCCCAAGGATCGTCGATGATATTCAGAAGAATCTCAGGCTCTTTGCCTTTTAACTTTTACCTGGTGCGGCATTCGCGTCTGCACGGTGTATTGCGCAAAACGTTAGCTCTCGAAAGGCTGATTTCCATGAACGTTCGCCTTCTCGCGTCCTTTCTTATTTAACCTGTGTTCTGTTATGCCCTTTGATCATTTTCGACCGAATCGTACTTCTGTATCGTTAGACAGTTTCTTAAATTTAAGAAAACTACAAGAGAATTGTTATCGACACGCGTCAAATTTTTTCATTTAAATTTTACACTAAAGATGTTTTTTTTTAATATTAACCCTGCTACGATCCTCGAATTTTTACTTATATATTTCAATCCTGCTTTCGTTTTAGCAAACGAAAAGAATTTGAAATGTCCTAAGAAGGTGTATGACATGAAATTGAAACAGGGAATCATTTTAATCATGCATATCCATAAGACTTTTGTTATATGATGAAGATATTTTTTAACGTTAGAAAAATATAAGATTGAGTTGGATTGAGTTTTTTTTGGTGAAAGTAAAGCGAGACAAAGATATAAAAAAAAAAGGTTAATAAACGTCATCGTGTATCGAAAGATAATGACGAGGATCGATATGAACGTGTACCAATCCACCGACTGTTGATGAATTCGCGTGCAAATCGACCTCGTGGGAGGTCACACACAACAGCGGAATAAAGTTCCGCATTCTCGGCCCACAGCCTGAGGCAGCTGTTAGCCTGCCTCCTCTTTCGGCCTCGTCTCGACGTCACACGTTGCCTTCGTGTCTTTTCCAGCTTCTTTTCAAACCTTCCTGACCTCTTCGAACAGATCTGAGAAAGAGACACACGTTGATCTTTTTCTTCTGTTTCTTCTCCCTTTTCTTGGCCAAGCGACAGGTTGCTTGATAAAAGAGAAATTGAGACTCTTACCGAGGACTCTCTCGATTCTTCTTCTTCTTTTATCCTCGTGTTTTTAGCTGATCCATTGTTCAATCGTAGCTTTCTACTTTGTAGAACGAAGGATTCATGGCGCAGTGATTAATCCTCGAAATGATGTCAATCATTTCCTGTAGCGATAGACTCATTTGAAACGCACCTGTACGATATAAGGGATGTGTGCGTATAAGATACATCAAAAGGAGAAAAGCTTGTTCAATCACTATTATTATCCTTAGCTGTAATCATCATAATCCAGTAGCGTGTACAGTATAATGTTGGTGAAATTTCAAAATGTTTGGTATAACGTATAATTCATTCATAAAAATGTAATCTGTATAAAAACTGTACAAGAATATAGTCTCTTTAATTTATTTACAAAGTTATTATGTTTTGCGTATAGAAGATTGATTGTAAATAAGCTTGCTATATAAGAAAAAGGGAATGTTAATCATTTGTGATTTATTTCAGACGACGACTGGGGAGTGCCAGCAGAAGAGAATGATTATTTGCCAGAGACGGAAACGACTGGGACGAGTCTAACGCTGCCAAGATTACCGAGAAGTCCTGAAAGATTGCCCAGTCAAGTGAACAGAGGTGTTTCACCAAGTTGTAATAGAAGTCGTAGAGCACCAGAGTTTAGGCAACGATCGCCTAGCCCTCAGTATCAACCGAGGATGAATCCTGGTGAAGTGACGAGCCCTAGAGAAAGATTCCAGGATGCTAAGGAGATGTTTCGAGCTATGGAGAGAGAGGCTATCTCTAGACCTGTCCTTTCAAGGCAGAGAGATGTTGACAGCCATCCTGCTCATAGGTATGGCTCTATTTTCGTGATCTTTCTTCTCTTCGCCACTTTCCTACTCTTTATCTTCATTTTTTTATCTGCAGTCAAACCTTTGATCTTTACCTTTAATTAAATTTCCTTAGTTAAATAGAGGAAATATGTAATGGAGCGTTAAAAAGTACAGATATTCTTCTTAATTAATATTATCAGTTAAAACTATTTCGTTTTATGTATGAGTCGCTTAGAAGTCAACCGAATCAATTCTGTCTTTTACACATTTCTTCGTTTGTGTACACAGTACATGTATTATTGGTGCTTGACCTTTGAAAAATAAGATCAATACATCTTCTCGATAAAGTTACTAAAATTAGTTTCTGCGTGGTTGACGTGCAAATCAGGAAGATTTACATTGGTTTGACAAGCGCTAAAGCTATCCATAACTAAAAAGAAAAGATGAAGAAAAAGACAGTGAAAAGACAGTTCTACTCCTTGTTATGAAATACAGATGACATAACCCAGATACCATCACTGAAATACCTGTAATATCTTTATGTCTCTAAAACATCTTAAAATCATAAATACTTCTTTTTCTTAAAGATACTATTGACAGAGAGCTTGGAAATTGAGAAAGACACGATGTACCACTAATAAAAAGTAAAAAGTCAAGGTACACACATATATATAGCGATCAGAATCAATTGGAAACAGCTTTCAGTACCACAAATGCCATTATGGCAAACGTGGATCTTAACGAGTTCGACGTATTCGTTTTCTAATCTAAAGAATCTGCACCGATTCCATTGTGAGGAACCGATTCGACCGGCCTCTTCTCATTTTCTCCCGTGCCCAGACCAGAAAGACTAGTTTTAAAAGGCCACGCGGTTGTCTTTGCTTTTCCTCCGGTGGCATTCGTTTTGGGCCAGCAATCACCGGTGTCAATCTCAAGTAAAAGCTGCCCGACCAGCTGGATAGCGATTCCAGAGCAAATAGCAGCTGAAAAGTCGACGATTGTCTCATAGATAACATACATCTATATGCGAGCTCGGTCCATTGATGCCAGCCAACGAACTTCTCATTCAGAGCACGAAGAATATATTTCAATGGTGTTGCTCGACTTCCTACTAACTTTATTTCTATGAAAATTATCGTTTCACTCGACGGCTATTCGAGTTAAATAGAAATAAAACAATTCAATTCTATCGAGGTTAAAGCATTAGCTTTCGAAAGGTTTGACATTAATCACTAGACTGCGGACTTTTTTTTGAAAATTTATGAGAGGTTTGTAAGTATGAAAATTGAACGGAATGCAAATAACATATAAAATGTTTAATGTGGAGTATTTATCGTAATATTTTATAGGCGAAAGAAATATCTGCTTAGGTTTTATTTCTTTCATTGAAGCTATAAAATTTAGATAAATACTCGCAGTTTATTAAACGGCTAGACTACGGATGTTTGCTCATCTATGGAAAATTCATTACCTTGCAAACATTTGCAGTGCACAGGTTGCTTTAAAGAACATGATATTTTCTATAAGTATATATTATACTATTTACTGGATGAAACAAATCACTGTTTATATTTCATAAAAATATGAATTTCAATAAATATCTGCAGTCTATTAATCATACAAACACACACACACACATATATATATTCTGTATTGAGAAATTGTTGAAAATTGGATGTATTGGATAGTATGTCAATTTGATTCCTAAGTGACTCATCTAGGATTCTATTTATTAGTTTGTAGTTTAAGTTCGTTGTAGGATGTTCAGGGAAATTGATGAACGTCCCTATCGATTTATTTTACAAGTGACTGCCAGAAGTAGCACATGGCAAGTGGAACAAATTCGGAAGTGGCACATAGTGATATAACTCTGTGAGCTCTCCCAAACGTGTCTAGAAAATTCCAGATACCTTGTCCATTTGATTTAAATAGATTCGATGATTTAGCCTCTGAATTAATAGAATAGGCTAAAAATTTCCATCAATGTGGAAATATTAAAACTTGCGAATGATCCTGATAAGCTCCACTTTCTATTAATTTGTTCATTTCATTACATAAATGTACAATTAATATTCAAGAAACAAATGTTTTATTCCCATAAGATCATTAGTCGCCACAAGAATAGCGAAAAATTCTAAAATAAATTTAGAAAATTCTCACTTCTCTGTACTTTTTAATTTATGGAGATGATCAGCATCATGACTTTGATTACGGATCAACAGATCCGTAGTGTCACGTGAAAATTTCCCTGCACGTTTGCTGCCTGTTTATGACACTATGAGTGTGTTGCGTGTCTGACTATGCGATCTGCATCTCTTTAGAATACCGAGTGCGACCTGTTGCACGAATTCTACTTCCGATTCAATGAAGATAAGTTCTGATTGCAATAAAATTTGCTTTGAAGTCGGAGCTCCTGTATATTTCTTATTATTCATATGGAAAGCAAATAAGTAAGTTGCTAAGTCATGTTGTTAGAAAAATACTAACAGGTTAAAAGTGCAGTATTATTAAGAATGTTAAATTCCAACATCTATTATCTTGAAAATAAGAAAAATTAAATTTTCCTTGGAATTATTTACGATCACAATATCTTTTGCAATCATGTTTAAATTAAACGTTTACGTACGTATAAACATATATCGGTTTCCTTCAAGGAATTAAAAAAACAAAGAGTTTAAAAGATCTGTTATCGAAGAAAATAAAAGTAAACTTGGTAAGATCTACTTATGTTAATCATCATCTAATGTTTTCTGATATGTGACGAATTTTTATATGTAATAGGGTCGAGTCAGCGAGGCAGAGCCACGAGGACCAATCTACTCGTCAGCATTCGGCAAGCAACAGTTCAACGACTGGCCACGAACACCTGATCAGACGGAATCATTCGGAGGTATCGGAACGAGAGAACGATATTTCTTACAGGGCCCGACCACGGCCGCGAACCCATCATTACGCGATGGAACGCCCACCGGAGCAAGAGGTCTCGAGGCCTCGGCCGAGAAGCTTCTACGAAAACCCAACCGTTGGAAGAGACTTCCGAGATCAAAGGAACGTCGCTGATCCGAGAGAAGTAAGGGTCATTGATTCCACGCCCTCCTCTTCGACCGTTCCTCGAGTTTCCTGCCACGAAAAATTCCTGAAACTCGTTATTGTCATCTCATCGTCAGAGATCATCTGGAATTATTTCCATAATATGTTTTGTTTATAATATATGAAGATCATAGGGGATTGACATAATATGCAACATTTTTCGTTTCACATACGAAGATTACAGGAGAAGAACACGATAAGTTACATTCTTCTTTCTAAGATAAAAGAAGATTTTTAAATTCAATATGTTATCGTGTATGTTACCAAAATTATCTTTTTCTTTGATTAGGTGCTGTAGGTACACATATCCCCTTCGTAATTTAAAAAATACTGCTTACTTTTAGTATTTTTATATTGGATCTAAGGGGTGGTATTCATTTTCAACTATGTCATACTATTCTTTGATCACAAAATGACATTAAAATTAGAAAATCAACAAAATTATGTTTGTCATATTTTTCTCCTGCAATCTTCATATTCATATTTTCTAGATTCGATTTACAAATGTATTTCAAGATTCTCGATTTTACGACTGCATGATTCCAAGTGTCGTCTGAAACTTTCTTATTTGGGTTTGCACTTTCTATGACCACTATTGGTGATCTTGCATGGAAATGCTAATTGCTTGTCCTGTGGATAAGGAGTTGCGTGATTTCTTGCTTCTTCTACTATGTCGTTTGCTTGTGAATTTTACTGCAAATAATGCTGCTCTCTAGTACAAGCCTATCTCGTAGCACTGTTTGTGCTTGTAGGGTGAAAAGAAAAACGTGAACTTCCATAGCGAAGAATGTCATTGCCAGTCACTCATTGACAAGTTGATGTCTTTTTTAAGAAACGTGTAGTATTATACTCCGTTAATCACTTTCAATTCTATATGTATTACTACAGCTACAAGTTTCTACTTTATACCGACATTGAAGTATTCAGTGCTTTGTTTTATTAAATTCCAACATCTTATATTATATATTGTAGTAATCGTTACATTATTAACATACAATTCTTCACAATCTGAGCTGTCAAGGTTCTCATTTTGCATTGAATTAAACCATTAACTTCTTCTATTTACCAATTATTTTTATTATTGGAAAAGATCGAATTATGTTTTGCATTTCTACACAATGTGACATTATGTCGTCAACCTGTTACTATTTGAACAATATTTTATCATCGATAAACGCATCACCTACCAATTACATCTGTTACATTTATGTATTCTGTGCATGCCTTATTACGTTGCACATTTTCATACCACTGAGTTTCACTACCACTTCTACAACATTTTCACTAGACTATAGTCGTATGTGTCTTCTATCAATTACGTCTGTTATATGTAGGTATGTTATGCACGTCTATGATTATATTATACATTTCTACGTAACTGCACTTCACTACTACTTCTACAATATCTTCATTAAATTGTAGATGTACTCGTGCACCTTCTACCAATTACATCTTTTACATTTATGCATGTCTGCTATTATACATTTTTACATAATTTACCCTTACGTCATCGATGCTTAAACCTTTATTATCGCTTCTACAATAGGCATGTTCATTAAATCATCAACTTGTTTAACTTTTACCAATTGTTTCTGTTACATTTACATATGCCTACTATTACTTTATATATTTCTATACAATTTAGCATTACATCGTCAATGTTTATACCTTTATCACATCTATAATAGGTATGTTCATTAAATCATCTCGTCTTGTTTCATTTTCGCCAATTATTTCTATTTCATAAAATTTTGTCGACAGGCTCGAGATTTCCGTGACCGTGCACACGTGCGAGAGATACGCGAGAAAGTGCGTGCCAGGGCAACCACGTACCAGGAACTCTCCGAACACGAGAGATACCCAGGTCTGGATCGCGACAGCGCCAGGCCACCCTTGGAAATTGTGCCCACACCGGGTCGATATCGACACAGCTACGCAGAGCCACCTAGACTCGGTCTAGCAGCCCTTCATCCGTACTGAGTCGATTTGCTCGTTGTTAACTAATAAATTATTTAATTAATCGACCGTATCGTTATCGTACCATTCGCGGCTGTCCAGCGTCCTCGACGATTCTTCGTGAAGACGTTAAATGTAGTAATTACGGGGAGCAAATATAAACCTCATGACGATCATTTCATATTAGGATATTTTGTTGAGAATTTCTTTAGAAAACGTGATTCGTTATAGAAAGATCTAGGTGTATTTTCCAAGCTTCTGTTCTTAAATAGCAACATTTTTTAGATTCCTCTGTTTAATTAATCCTTTCAGGAACAATTTTGTCCACCCTATGGTATAGAAAAATTGTTAAAAATAATCATAGATAGTAATTTAGATAGATATTTATCTCTGGAAATTTCATTTCATTAAATTGTGTTGATGAATAGTAATAATAATTTTATTCCAATAGAAACATATCTTTTGGAATGATTTTTTAAACAATGTACATCGCACCAAAATTTCAGATTAATTTTACAAACAAGTGCGTTTATCGTTTGTATTAATTAATAAGTCTCTAAAGTACGATGTTGCACGACATTTTTTGTTGGCATTGCATAGCGTGAAAGGGTTAATTGAAATCTGATAAATCTTCTCATAAATCTTATAAACCTTCCTAAATTTACAATTATTGTTGTTATAATGTTCACTGCCATATTGTATCTCTCTCAATTAACATCAGAATCGAAAGAGGAAAAGGAATAAAATTTATTCTTCTGAAATTATATTATAATGGCGAAGCTACACCTCTTGTGTGCTTTTCATTTCGATGGTTTCGTTTGCCTCACTTTTATACGATAGATTCAAGGAGGTCGTGGATTTTTCTATGGAAAAACATCGATGGCCCTGAGCGATCAGGACGAATGGTGATCGAGCATTTATTATTCTCTCTTGAGCTCGTGCCGTTCGTCGCGACATGATCCTCGAAGTCGTGGGTCGTCTGTTGACCTTTGACTTCCGTGCACTATATTGTTATTCGCGCCGGATGCCAGACTAACGATAATGATAGGAACAAGTAACAAGCAGTAATATTGACAGTAACAATAACAATAATAACGGTTAATAACAAATAAGGATTGTCGTTCTTTTCCTTCATCTCCTTCGTGCATCCTTCAGATCAAATCGTGGCTATCATTTTGGAAAAATTTATTACGAAAAATACTTATTTTATTTGTTACAATAGCAGTGCTTCAAAGGTAGTTTAGTGGCGATTTCTTCTATGTTATCTCCTTCTGCAATAATTTTATTAAAAATAATTTCGCTTAAGATTAAATTCTAAATTAGATTTTTAAATTAAGAAACAATATTTTCTTCTTTGATTTTTTGGCTGTTTTAGTTTAAAGATAAAAATAGGTATTCGAATGTATTATAATTTATAAGAACGTGCATCGTCTAGACATAGTTTAAATCTTGGAAAATGTATTATGTTAACGACGTTTTGAGTTTAATGCTAGTTTCAAAAATGGAAAAAGCAATTTTGAGAATAATTTAATGGTAATTTCAGAATTAAAAAAACTGTTTTGCTTTGAAAATAGAAAGGCGTGTTTGAATGTAATTTTTTCGAATGTGCAGTCTGTAAACCGATTTATGCCTTCGACTTTGAAAGTAGCTGATATGATAATCGCAACTAAATATTTATTAAATTAGCGATGTTTTGAAGATAGTTTAATAGGAGTTTTCGTGGTATTACTTTGGTTTAATAGTAAAAGTGAGTATTTATTTATAATTTATAAGAATGGTAAAGGGGCAGTTTGTTTAATAATTCATGAGTCGACGCACTCAAGAGAAAAGTTTCCAAATATATATGGCAAGTAAATCTCAGAAGACCGTGAAATAAATGTTTCATGGAGATAGATTCGTCTTTGAGCAGCATAATGCGAACTGCAGTTGGATTTTTGTTTCCGTTTATCTTTTTATTGCCTTTATTACATTCTTTTTAGTATTATCTCTGAATAAATGCGTAATTACAACGATTATCTTAATGTAATATTTTTAGACACGATACACTGTTGAAATCTCCTCCTTTTATCTCTCAATTTACAACTTTTTATTCATAGCTTGGATGATAATTAATTAGAAAGTATTTCCCGGTACCTATTTCAATTTTGTAATAATTAATTCGTGCACGAAATACTTCACGACACAGCGAATTATGGAAAGCAGATTGGCTTGAGAAAATGTGCGCGCAATTATCTCCTTTGACGCCTCTGTTATTGCATTCTTTCACCGCAATTTATACTCTTTTCGTCTTAATATCTGCTCCGAAACAACCTGCATACCACGCGTTCCCCGAAATTCCTCGAAAGCGCAAATTTTACGTAAACGCACGTAATCTTTGCTAAATTTAGAAATTTCACAAATTCCTCTTCCTCCGAGATATGCATTATAAAACGTCAAAAATAATCAAAATTTCCCGTCTTCGCAAATTCTAAATTCCAAAAATAACCATAATGAGTCCTTGGCTTGTTCAATTTTCGATATTGGATACTATATACCAAAAATCATCGTCACTTTTCTTCTCTCCAATTATTCTAGGAATAATCGTGATAAAATATCCGCTGCAAGGTGCGCCGAGATTCGCGTGTAATGATATGCGGCCATTAACTTACTCGCGTATACATTTTCTCTCTGCAGATCGTGCGTCAATTCATTAGCACCGTTTCGAGACGGTACGAAAATTTCTCTGATAAGCCACAGGCACACGTCCACTGGCTAGATCACGTACGGTGGCTCGTTAAATTGCTTTCATGGTTAACGGAGCAGGAAGTGGCCGGTTTGCATTGTTTCGATGTCTATAGTTGTTGCACGAATAACAAATGAATAGAAAGTCTTTCGTGCCAGAGCGACGAATAAATCTCAGGCTCGTCCGTTCTGTTTTTTCTCCCAATTGGATAATTGAATTTCCTCTTTGTTTCGAAAAAATTCATTTACCCGAAGAATTCTTACTACTCTTCTTTCCTCATTGGAAGAATTAGAGTTTAACTAGCTTTTTTAATCCTTTTTGCGATTTAAACAATTCTTTGTATCATCGTGAGCGGTATTACTTCGTGATTTCTTGAATTAATCAAACAGATTGCAGAGAATCGTATTAGACCGTAGTAATCGTAATCATCGCGATTCTAAGAAATCGCCAAGATCTAAGAAACCACCACAGCGACAGCAGTCGCGTTCACCGCACAAGCCAGATCCACTTACCCCCGATTTCTAATGCATCTCGGTTAGCCCGCGGTTTTCCTCGTTTCTCGGTGGAATTTCGCAAGCTTCGACCGGCTTGTTACGTAAGATATATCGCTGAACTAAAGTATCGAAGTATGAGCGAAAACTCAGCTCTGCCTCACGAAACAAATTAGAAAAATATTGGTCAGAATGGAACTTGTATTCCCACAAACATATATTGAAGTTCTCTATCTCTATTTTTTCCTGTTTAGAATCACAGAAAATTCCAGTCACTCTCGAAGCATCGTTTTTGTGTTTTCCATTTGTCACAGGTACTTTGTACGGACAGAAAGAAGAAAATTGAAGAAATTAAACATTCCGTGGCGAAAAATGCTTTAGATTCTTTATCACGGAACTAAAAAACATTCTTCTTCTTTTAGACTTAAACAAAACTCTCCAATTCTCGTCCACGTGCCTTTTTGGCATCTCTCATCCTTCATAAATACTTTAAACTCGTAAACTCATAAACTAACCGAAAAATGAACGAAGAAAATACGCTAAAGAATATCATAGAACTCAAAGCTTGCATCTTGTTCATTCTAAAAGATTCTCTGTCATAGAAGTAAAATCTTCCGTGTCTCTTAGAGTCGAAGCGTTGATTAATATCATCTACCTGTTTTTATCTTCCACTTCCTAAAATCGATGTCAATTTAAAGAGAGAAAGAGGGATAAGATAAAAAGAGTCGCAGCCGTTCGCGAACTTTCCTTGTTAGATGATGGAGGCCAGAAATCGCGCACAACGTCGTCGGATTCGCAGGCTAAACCGTTATAGCGGAGACGTGGGGAACGGTATCGTGGAGTAGGTCCGGTTGTCGGGATTGGGTAATGAAATTCGCGCGTCTAGTGGAATTCAGAAATTTGATTACCGTTGCCAGCGACCACGCTGACGCATTCTGAACGGAGTTGACACCTTGGCCTTGAGAAACGAGCGAGGACAACCGTGGTTTGGATGGAATGCGAAGAAAGAAACGAAACCTTGATTTCAAGGGAGCTTGAGGGAAAAGTGACGAGTCCACTGCACAGGAATGCTGGCAAAAGGAAACCGCGTCTTGGTTGATTTTACTTGAAAACGCAAAGAGAAAGTTCTTTGTTTTTGGAAGATGATATTTGTTCTGTCTTGAGACGCAAATAAAACAGCATCTTCACAGAGACTTGAAGAAAATGAAACTTGAATTTTAAAACACGAATATTCGCAAGTTTTTACGGCGTACGAAACTTTTTGGTCATTTGTTAAACCATGTACGAAACTATTAGCTGAAGATGAAATATGCAACGTCGCGTGACAAGAATAATTTTAAATGTAACTTTACCATTAACAAAGCATTAACAATATGTGTAACTATTAATCAAAGATAAAGAACACAATATTGTATCGGAAAAATAAAAATCTGGAGAACATCGTGAATTCTATAAAGCTTCCTGTCGAGGAAAATGTTACACGATACTAACATATATTTTTATTATATTATACTTTGTTATATCTTTGCTTATCTTTCTAATGTTAAAGAGGCTCCAGTTACACTTACTTGAAAGAATTCCTAACAAAAGCTACAAGTAGGACAAATGTCGAATTCCTCGAAGATAGACTTCTAAAGAAATCTTGATTAAATATCGTTTCTCACAGTTGGATACTTCGACGTTTAAAGTTGCAACACGTACGGTTCGTCGCAGGCCGTGAGAGAAACAGATTTACGGATTAAAAGAAGTAACCCGACGATGATTGTGTGTGTTCCATGGACACGTACATGGAATAAAGTGGATCCCCTTCTCCCATAAAGAGACCTGGAACTACGAACCTGCTCGCTTCTCTCGATGGCAGTGACCTGTTATAGGTCTCTCTCACGGGGCCTCATGCTTTATGCTCACGTGCGATCCCTCGGTTAAATGCCAGGCCTTTTGTGCGGCTAGGAAATTTGTCCGTCGATGTTATTGTTCGCCATTACGCAAACCTAAACCGCGAGAAAATTCGTAAGGCAACCGGGCGACTCCAATGGATTCCATTCGATCGAATCACTAGCATTTTTAACTTACGCTTTTAAAGTATTTTCATCGTGGGTTGATCAATGTTGGATAAACGTTTGCTTTGTCGTTTGAACAGCTTGACTCAGGTACTTTTACAATTAGGAAAGTTCAAATTTGTGATGTTTAGACCGTAGATTTTTATGCAATTATAAGATATTTGAAAGTGCAAAGATACATATAATGCAAGAATATATAAAACATTGAAAATATAGTACTCTCTATAACATTTAACAGGCAAAGCAAATCTCTGTCCAGATTTTGTTCGTTTAATTGTATCCATGAAAATATTTGCATAAAAATTCACAGTAACTACTTAATAATTTTCCATTTCACACCAATTTCTCACAAAATTTATTTCCCCGGTTTTCGTCAATCTTCTATGTAATCGACAATTCGTTTCTGAGAAGCTACGAATTCTCGGTATGCAGAACAGTCTTCCAGACTAAAGGATACCTGTCTCGGCTTCTTTCTTTTGGGCTATTTTGCCGGACCGTTCCCATTAAGATCACGAGATCAACCCTTCAGAATGTGTTCCTGCGAATTCACCTTGAAACCTCACTTTCCTAAAATTTCTGCAGCGTAACGAAATTAGGAACGAATAGAGAAAGGTTGGCCATCCTGGGATTCGGAGCAAAATCGTGAAACGAGCACGGTTCGGTGCACAAGCATCGATGAGGTCGTAGAAAGAATTCGAGTGGTATTCCGTGAGGCGCCCATGGGTGCACGTCACTCGACGCTGTTTTCGCATGAGTTTCATGTTCGTAGCTCCTGCCATCAATAGTCATGTCGATGTATTGCAAGCTATGACCCGATGACTATCTAAAGGCACACGGCTACGTGACGGAAAAGCGGATATTCCGTGCCGGAAGTTCCTGTTGCTCCCGATGCGCGTACCTGAAAGAATTTTTCTAGTTTCTCCTGCGGTATTCGCGCTGATTATGAATATAATCCTCCTTTCTTGGTGTCTGTCAGACAACCGAGAGGCAATTAAAACGTGGTTACTAATTAAGGAAGAAAGTCGAAGGGAAATTTATTACTTCTCATGGATCTTCTTTCAATCCTAGTCGATATGACTTATTTATCATTTTATTTTTTAATTGAAATTTTACAGGTTTGCTATAGTACAGTCTGGAAGATTTTTATGATATTTGTGATGAAATGTATGCTAGAGCAATGAGAGGCAATCGAAGCGTGGTTACTATTTAACGTGGAATAAAATCGAAGGCAAATTTATTACTTCTCATGAATCTTCTTTGAATAGTAATCGAGATGGAGTATTTGTAATTTTCTTTTTTAATGGAAATTTTATAGATTTGCGATAGTATAGTTTGGAAGATTTTAATAACCTTTCATCTAAAATATATGCACAGGAGTTTGTACTTGTTTGTTAGACCACTAGGAGGCAATTAAAGGCAATTAAAATAAAGTCAAAACTACAGAAACAAAGATCATTTTCGTATGTACGAATGGACTCTATAAGAACATGTAATATTATTCAAATCGATTCAGAAAGCTAGGTATCGTGAAAACGAAGAATAATTTCTAGATTGCGTGCAGCAAAATGATGTTTACAAAATATGTTTCTCAAATATTGGAAATTTTACTTTATCAAACATTTCGAATGCATTTCTCGGAGCATTCGTGAGAGCATTCTTGAAAGACTATCAAGAATGTTTGGAACAAGTATCTTCGTGCATATTAAATGAAGTGTTAATTAATAGAAGGAATGTTCAGTGGAACGACACCCGTTAGATTGGCAGGGCAACGACGTCTTAAGTCGGCCGCATTAGTAAAAGTGAACCGCTATGGAGCAACACACCTCATCTCTCCTTCCGTTATTCTAACTGGCTGGAGATTTCAATGCGCGCATATACACAGCGCGAACTATATCGGCACGGTGCAGTCAATAGATGGTTGAGCCTTATGGTTGAATGAGATTACCACAACGATCGTATTAAAAAGGGGATTCTCTTAATATAAAAATATAAGAATTCATTTTTATAGTTCATTAAGCCGTTTCTTTATGATATTAGCTCTATTCAAATTGTATTCTTATTTTAATTTTAAATTTTAGTTCATGACATTGAAATTCATCAGAAGCAAAAATTGATCATTTCCATATTATTGTATGGATGATTATACATTTATGAGACATTTAAAAACACAATCGTATAAGTGTAGTAGTCGTATGATGTTCACCGAATGAAAGAAATTTGGGTAGGTTTCGTTCATAGAAAATATAAATTTGCATAAACACTCACCATCTATTTGTATATGTTTCGAAAGTAGACAGCTCAGTTTAATAAGCGAAGCCGTAAAACAAATCATAGAAATAATTAAGAAACGGTAATTGTCCAATTTTCCAACCACCGGACTAGTAATTTAATTATAGAAAAGCGTCCAAGCTGAACTCCTCGACTTTTACAATTTTGTATTCGTCTAGCTTTGATACTTGTTTTATGATAAAGGAGAAAGTTTCGTAATAATCGAAGTGTAGATATTTTCTCAAGACGCAAAAACATTCCGAAGTAATCGCGCTTATTAGCAGAACCGATTTCGCGTTTCTCAGTCGCGCTTTCGACGGATCGAACGTTAACCAAATCGTCTTAATTAACACTCCACTCGTTTGGCCAGTGACCAAGTCGTCACGTAACCGGAAGAGCGATCATTACGTCAATGCAACCCCTATTTTTACGTTCGACGAACTTTCTCGCGTTCCTTCGACTCTCAAACGATGCTCAGACTGACAAACAGCTTTCTTAGTGTTGGAAAATGACGACACGAGATGGAAAGTATGAGGTGTTTGAAGTGTTAAAGAGAGATTCTTACGTGCGTCTCATAGCCTACGGCTTATTTGCGTAGAACTTTCGAAGCTTCCTCGGCACGAGGTAGTAGAAAGCAGTCAAGATCGTCGACGTGCCTTGCAAACGATTGATCTACGACTCAAGGATCTACATGGTACGCGGCAAGGTTGAACTTCGCGGAAATCGTGTACAGAGCGCTCAGATAGAAACGTAAGAAGGAACTATTTAGTCGATGAGATAGTTTGATTACGAAACAGAACGGTAGAAACTTTGAAAGAACTGTGTATTTTGGGCAAAAATAGTTGATATTTTTATATTGAAAAAAATTTTCTATAAACAAAACATTCGAAATATATAATGTAATAAATATTAATATGAATAATCGATGATATAAATGAAATGTTGGAAAGTTATTGGAGTAAGTGAAAGCATTGAAATATTTAAATTTTTTAAGAATAATGTGATTTAAATGTTCCTGGTAAATAAAATATTCCAGGATTAGATGAATGTAAATTCCAATTATTTAAGAGTAACTTGGTGTCTAATCGATGATATAAATGAAATGTTGGAAGGTTATTTGAGCAAGTGAAAGTATCGAAATATTTAAATTTTCGAGAATAATGTGATTTAAATGTTCCTGGTAAATAAAATATTCCAGGATTAGTTGAATGTAAATTTCAGTCATTTAAGAGTAACTTGGTGTCCATGTGAATAAAATATTCAAATTAATCGACATGGACTTAATTTGATTTTTATCAGATTTAAATTACATTAGGATTTGATTAAATCTGCCTTAGATATATGTCTATAATATAGTATTATAAATTTGAATATAATATTCTCGTATATAAAATATTGGGAGATTATAAAATTAATCGAAGAAGAATTTAAATTCTTTAAAAATAATTTCGTTTTAAAACAGGTTACTCTCTGAGATGAAAGCATCTTTTCGTCCATGTCGATGGAAAACGAAACATTCAAATAACGATTCCACAGACGAATATAAATATTTCTTTTTCGCAAAGAATTTAAAAATACACGCGAAGCGCTCGGGTCGCAGACGAGAAAGGATACTTTCTTTCCTTTTTATCGGGGTACCGTGACTCGAGTCGCTAACGGTGAGGTTATTGCATTTCCACCGGACAGAATTCTCTGCATATCTCTTGGCTTTTCTTCATACCGCAATTGAAACACACTGGATCATCCCATGTCATTAGTTCGCTCTCCTAATTTCTCGCTCGAAATTATACCTCTTTTAATGATTAATATTAACTGTACCACTTTTTCACGTTGCTCTCTTGAAAAACATTAATTCCTTACCTGTCAAAGACGTTGATAAATCGTGTAAAAAGGGAATCATCAACCGCGATCGTTCTCACAGAGAGCAATTAAATTAAGAAAAAAGTCGCCGGTCTTTTTGAGGATGTTTTTAGCAAATTCGAAACGGTATACCGTTTTATGCCGGAAACTCGAGGCTGTGTCATGCATCGACGCTTAGAATATGTTGACCGATATTACTCTTAGTCATGGGAAGGCTTTTTGTCGCAGGCTCAAGCCGATCAGAACGGTGATTCGAAAAAGATGTCAGCGTTCCTTCGAAAGATTGCAATATCATTTGTGCATCGTAATTTTTCTTTTTATTCGTATTACAGTTACGCCGGCCATAAGTATTTGGCAATATAATGCAGTTCTATCAAATGGATGGTATTTTCGTTACTAATGGATTGATGAACTGTTTGCAAACGTACAGTGAAAAACATAATGTTACAAAGTATGGAGGAAAAAGGAAACGACATCGTAACATTGAGGATCATTAGAAGCTAATTAATGATTTTTGTAGTAATATGTGCTACGTTTAAGTATACAGAAAAGATATAATCACCGAATTGAGATTCTTCGTCGAAATCGGTATAAAAAAATATACAGAAAACAAATTTTTATAGATTTCACTAAACTTTCACAAAAATTGTATTATTCAAAAATTGTTCAATTGCTAAAATAGTAATTTAATTATAATAATTTATAATAATATAATTATTTGGACACGCAACGCAATTGGATGAAAATGTTGGTATTTCTATTACAATTGGATTGACGAGCTGTTTGCAAATGTACAATGAAAATTACAATGTTGTGAGGTGAAGTATGGAGGAAAAAGGAAACGAGCAAGTGTCCCAACATCGTTAACCCGGAAAAAGAGAAAGAAGATTGCCAAGTATCTTAAAAGCTTTCCCCGGCTACCTCGAGACCGGTATTGCTCTTTTACCGGAAATATAAGTGGGATTTCTTTGTAGCTTCGAACTCTCTGGTAAAAGTTTGTCACGGTTCTGGTATTACTCGTTACTCGACTACCATTATTCCTAATTATTATATATTAGGATACTGAAGTATCCTAGAATGGGCAATTTTTATCAATAAAATCAGGATGTTATAATGTTATAACGAAAGCAGTTACGCTATAACGATCGTCATTTATCCTCTTCATACGAATGTTACATTATTTATTCTTCCTTTTAGGGAAAGTTTATTCACGATTTAACAAATAACGGTATATGACATTTAAATAGATCATTATTATTATTTTTATGTTATTTTTATTCAGCGATGACTTGGAATTTCTCTAAGTAGAAAATTTTAATATTTTAATTAAGCTGTCAACTCTAGTGTATAATTAACTATACTATGCATACACAGTTTCAATTAAAAGGTATGTGGTCAATTAAAATGTAAGGAAAAGGCATAGGTCTGAATAACAGCCATATAATAATTGTCCGTTATTCGTATCAAATAAAAATCAAGTTTCCTGAAACCATTTACATATTTTCAACAATTGGAAAAATAGGAAATTGAAACTCAACAAAATACCAAATCTCGCTACGAAAAATTAGGCTAACGTATCCCATTGTGTAAATTTCGGCAGAAAAGATATTTTTCATTGTGAATATGAGTGACCTGAAAAAAATATGATTTATATGACAGGAATGTACAACGAAACGTTTCATTTCCATGTTGTCATTGTTGGAAATGGCGAGAACGAAAAGTAAAGGAGGAGAAGCGAAGAGAATTCCTGTACAAGGAGGTGATTGCTCGAGGTGTATGCAGCCTCTGGATTCCTCGTAATTAACGTGACAACGACCCACTGACCCACTCGATCGACGATTTCAGGAACCTTCGAAACGTCAGGGTGCAACCCACTCTGTTCTGAAATAAAATCGCTCAACAGAAATATTTTTCACATTCCAACGATATCCTCGCCCATGAATTGAACTAAGCTATCTCTCCTATAAATATAGCATCGTAAAATCGTACAATTTCTAAGAAAGTGTAATCTTTTTACCAAGTAATAACGTAACCGATTTATATAGATATTAAATTTATTATTTAGCAAAGTTTCTGACAACGATTAGAAAGCTCGTCTTTCTTAACGTTCTTCTCATTTTCTGCGAAGAAAATAAAATTACTAGCACCATGGAACAGTTCTGTCGGCGTCGATAAAAAGCAAACACGGCACAGAAAAAGACACGGTTCGTGTTTAGATAAGATCGCAAGGAAAATCATAAAACGAGGATACAGCGAGTCGAACGATTTACGTCGATTTCAACGATCGTCCTTCGAAGGATCTCGCGTGGTTCCATCTTCTGAAATAAATACGCAGACGAGTCGGCCCTGGACCCATTTGCATACTAATGTTCCATTCTCGACTGGTCCAGTGTGCTCGCGTGTTTTCGGCATTCTGCCTTTTTTATCCACTTCAAACGAGACCGTAAAGATCGGAAGATACGTCTGGTATTCGTGATATCTTCGCGGGATTTTATTTTCTAATTATAGAAGTTAGTGAATTCTGTCGAAACTATCTTGAAATTTCTTCAAATTGATGCTTGATTCCCAAGTTGTATAAATCTATTAATACAGTGTATAGTGCTCAGTATCATTTCTGATCGTTTCTCATCGATTTTACAATTCGCTCAAAATGTTAAGTTTTGTATTCTAATCATTATTCTAATATATTTTCGAACGTTCTTCCTGTCAGAAAACTTTGTTACAATGGTTTAAACAAACTACTAGGTTTATTTAGAAATAGACGTGAAAGTTGTCTCTATTGGAAATTCGTCTACCTGACACTCATGAAAAATATAATCAAAGTGCTATTTTATACAACAATTTATTCGGTAATGGGTATATGTATATCTGAATGATTACTATAAAACGATATCTCCAATGATAGGTTTTGCATTGCCTTTTTTATCATTTATATTTCGACAGTTAAAACATGCCTGTGATTTTGTGAAATTTTTCTCACATAAAATTGTAAGTACACAAGAGCAAAATCTGGTGACTTTTCGTCTACTATAATTTCAAATAATAACGAAAAATATTTCCTTTGCTACTGACGAGGTGTACAAATAACGTCCAACGCGCGATTTTTCACAGAACTGTTTATTTAGTAACATAACACCGTCTTTTTAAAATCTATCCTTAATTTTAATTTTAATTAACATTTACGATTTATTTTCCAAAGCTTAAAATACGCTCGTGAAAGAACTCTTCGGTCATTTTATTCCATCATAATTTCCACTAATAAAAGTGAAAAATATTTCTTTTACTACCGTGGAATTAAACGATCGAGTGAAAAAAAAATACGAAGCTATAAGAATCCTGTTTGCAGCGTCATACGCAGACTATGAGTAATTCCGGTTGGAATTTCCGGCGTGGAAGAGCCGTTCCCCCACAATTTCTACGTCTTCCCTTTGGATTAAGAGCGGACGACGTTTTCCATGTAATTAGTCGCGAGTACAGGAAGCGGCGAGGAATCGTAGAACGCGAGCGTGTCACGTGAAACCAGAAAACATGGAATCAGGGTCGCGTGACCGAAGACCCTGACAGTGGCCAACTCGCGAGATTTTGTCTTGTGAAACCACTTGAAAATGAATAATTATATAAAATACAGGAAATGTGACTTAACATGTTTCCCACCTGTGGTTTTCAATCACGGGGCATCCTGTAAAATGAACAGATAGATAGAAAAAGAAGGTAAATAAGAAATTGTAACTCTGATTCGATTTAGAATTTATTAGAAGTAAAAGCAAGATCTATAAATCTTCCTCATTAGCGCGTGTAATTAATGTTTCTTATCGTGGGTTATTGGAGTGTGAAATTTTGAGATTATGAAGTGTAGATGTTAATTTTAGATGGAAGGAAAAAGTTGATAATGCAACGTGTACCTAATACGATTTATAGCGATTAAATTAATTAAAGAATTCGTGCGAGATAGAAGTTATTCGACTGTGATAAGCGGAGAATATCTAAAGATTATACACATCTATGCAAAATGATAATTAATTCCTAGTATTTGTATAATCACTCACCAACATTTACATGCTGTTTCTTCTTTGGAACTAATAGGGGATAGTTTGAAACATATGTTGTTTAATATCTGACAGCCGTCCGCTTTACGTAATTAAAAATGTTATCTCTAAGAGGTAAGAATTGCTAGATCTCATAAATAGTATACAAAATTTGTATATCACGGAATGACAGAATCGTTGCAATTTCTACCAACTAACGGGATTTGAGGAAGTTACAAGAAATTTATTGCAAACATACACCGAGCAAGAAATTAATATACACTAGGAATAATAGTATTAAACATGCAATTAATGCATTATATATACGATAAAGTATCGTGGCTTATTAATATAGAGAATAGTTGATTGTTCGAATACTTTGATTTTCTTTGCTTCCAGCTTCTAATATAAATTTTCAAATCCTTTTCAAATTTTATCCATATGATCATGATAGTCTTGCTACAGCTTACTGCTAATAACATTTCAAAATGTTTCCTATAATATGTACATAAAAAGTTTCTACAAGTGTTTGAATATTTATACCAATCAATGATCGTACTGTCTACGATAGCAAATGGCCTTCCTCTCGAATGAAATACAAATCCGTCGCAGATAAAATGACAGATGAGAGAAACCTAATTAAGTGGCAAATATTGAACATTTTGACACCTGTATGTAAGATCACGTATGCTGACATGTCCTTTATAGGTCAGAGACTGCAGGATCACAGTGAACGAGGTGAACGCTTACAATTCTCTTTTGACAGAGGCCGATTCCAGGTCTCCAGGTCGAGTCGTCTGGATGTCCGCTTCGCTTCGCGGCTCGTCGCGTGGCCACGAAGGCGAAATCGCGAATATTTATTGCGCAACTGCACGAATCGAAGCATTCGCCGTTAATGCTTTGAAAAGGGAACGCGTCTGTGAAAATCGAATCATTGCCATTTAATGGTAAACTGGCGTTGCAATTCCTTTCGTTATCTAATCCACTCTTTATTCCGAGGAATTTCTGATTTATTACGTACACTCTTCTTTAGCACTTGAATTTGTGGTTGGCCTAACAAAATTTACAACGCAGTTCCATCGAACACTCGATTTTTTTAAACAAAGAAATAACATCTGTTTTGGGGAATTTGAGGAGGCATTCCATGGACAATTACAATTTTGCTTCTTGTCTCATCTGTTCCTCTTCTTGAAATATGAATATAGTATTTTGAGAAAATTTGGAAAAAGTTCTCGTTGAAAAACGTATCTGTGATTTAATCATGAAAAGGACGTTTGTCACTAGAAATATATTGTACCGTAGTTTAAAGGAGAGTTGAATTTCAAAGTTCAGACGTCGATGCTTAAATCTTACCGCGAGATATATCGCTGCGACGCGAAACTGCTTCGCTAAATATTTATGAACGGGGTATTCATGAATTCGATCGTAACGTGTATCGTTTTCACGAGTAATCCGTGTTAACCCTTTCCCTGCGATTTCGTCCGTAAATCAGGGTGTCGAAAATTCTGTGTCGACACACAGACTCTGTTAATTTTCATGAAAGCCGCCTTTACAACATAAAACGCGTACTTTCTTACACGTTCTAAACTGCAAAATTTAATCATTCCTTATTAATATTATAGAACTATCAATGCGAAAAAATTCTAATTCTTAAGTTTTTAGATATATGTCGGATTTATAAAAATGCCTTTTACCGAATTTTGTCTGTTTTGTTGGAAAAATTTATAAACATGAACGCACCTGTTGTATCACAAAATGTGATATTTGATACACGTTGAATGCTTTTCATTGCTTTAGTTGTGTGCTTCTGTTCTTTTAAAAAAAAACTCGTTGTTTCGTTAGTATAGCATATGTGGAATATAAAAATATTAAATAAATTGAAATTTGTTAGATTTTGCAGAAGATTGGTGTCTTAATACCTGCATTTAGTAACGCACATTGTACATGGTTTTATCTTCTCCTGCGTTATGTAACTTTTCTTATACCATTCATTTTAGCTTCTTTGGTGTTATTTCCAGCAAATTACTTGAATGGCATCGAAAAAAGAAAAAGGTGGTACCCATTCGTTTCTTCTCTTCCGTAGCCATAAACTCTTCTGACTATAAAATTTACGACTTCGCAATTCAAAACTCATAATTAATTCTCAGAAATGCTGTAAGTATCGAAAGTGATATATCAGATTCCACCAAATCGTCTCGAAGCACATAGTTCTTCTTGTTTTCATTTTCTTGAAACTAACTGGAATAATTTTGAATCTTAGAATCATCAAAGTGACTAAAATGAATGGTTCCTCTCAACTTCTCTATTTTAGCCAAATATTCCAAAAATACTTAAACGTAATTTTCATGCTTCGTTCCTCTCTAATGCTAATGCTAATGCTAATCCTAATCCTAATCACTTCTCCATTCCCATTACAAATTTCTCCAGCTTCCTCCATCGTCATCAGGAATCCATTCAACCGAGAACAGCTCGGAACAAAACACTGTTGGTTGCATCACTCGATTCCGCGAAAAGAAGTACGATGATAGAAAGAGAAGGCTATCGGCGTTCCTCGGCAAAATCGGCTCGGAAGAATGTCCATTTTCCTCGGCACAGTTCCAGACACCCCATCGGGCGAAGGGTTCCCGAGGCAGATACGGCCTTTGCCAGGGAGTGCCTTTCCCGAGGCAGAAAAGCGGCAGAAAGAGAATCAGAAGAAGAAGGAAGAAAGAGGGAGAAGAAGAAAGAAAGAGAGAAGGGGCCTGGTGGAATAGTGGGGCCCAGTCGGTCGAAGTCTCACGCCTTCCGTCAGTCCTCAGTCTGACGGGGAGCGTACAAGCGTCAACAGCCTCGCTGTTCAATTCCTACCTTCTCTCCGTGCGCGTTCTACCATCAGAAACCTCGCTGTGGAACACCAATCTCGTATTCCACTTCTACGTACCCAACACGATCCTCCAGGGGCCATAAACAAGAAATAAATTCGTCAAAGTGGGACCAGTCGTCAAGTGAATGCGACCTCAACGCCATCTATGCGAAACACAGTACAGTAATAGTGAAGAACATCGGAAGTAGCCGTTGAAAGTTCGACCAATAATATCGGATAAACGCAATCAGGATATAGGTACACGTATATCTGGACATTTATCCCAGTTGTGAGTGCCGATGAGACATAGAGGAACGTCAGAGACGACGGCCTGCGTAGCTGACGAGGCCTGTCGACCGCGCCTCTGGATTCCAACGGCGGCGACACACTCAGCGTGCCCGTTCGATCGTCGGTGAGCGTTCCCTCGGTGAAAAGAGTGTGTACCTGTCGGTGGATCGGTACACGTGGAGGTAAGGGGCAACCAGGAGGACGTAGACGCCACTGGTGTACACCGCATACCACAGGAGGACCTGGCTTGAGCGGCTGGTAGAGAAAGGTGGGAGAAAAAGGATTGGTGGGGGTTGAAAAAGGTTGGTAAGAGTCGGGCCAGGACGCGTTGGTAGAAAGAAAAACGGACTGACACAGAGGAGGAGAAGGCCAGGTAGAAGAGGAGACACGGCCAGGTAGCTAGTTGGTGGGGAAGTCGTCAGAAGGCGGCCATAATGGCCTGACGCGATCTCTCGCGAGCGGCGGCTACAGCTGCTGCGAAATAGCCGAGAGCGGCTCTCTCGTCCACGCACGCGTATTTTGCAACCGGGCTACGTCTTTGGAAAGTGACTGCGTAATCGCGAGTGGAGTGTGTTACCGGGTGGAGTCCTCTGTAACGTTGTTCCGTGTGTACCTTACGGTCGCGTGTGTTCCTTGAATTCTATTCATTCGAATCGATGGTTACACGGTGTCCGATGATTCGATGGTTCTGAATGGTTGCTGGCTTCTTTACGCGTAGTATGTTTCTGCTCCTCTTCCGAGAGTATTCATCTTGATAGAAGAGGATAATAAGCCAAAACGACGTAGAATAATCATCGCAAGAATCTTCGGTCTACTGATCAGTGATCACTAGTATTGGATCCGACGGTCTGACCTAACGAATACAAAAATGAGAGGTGCCAATCAGGATACGGCGACGCCGTACTGTCGCTGCAGAGTCCTTTACTTAGGCAGCTCGGTGCCCCATGCGAGTAAGGAAGGTTTGCTAGGGGTGCAGGAACCTTTGAGAGAATTATACCCAGAACAGGGTGCCTTGGGAGCACGTGGACTCGACTCCTGGCTGAGCGTCTGGAGCAACGGCCTGCTGCTGGAGAATGTGGACGAGCATCGCAAGAAGGTCACCAGGTTCTTTCCCATCGAGGCGCTGCACTACTGCGCTGCTGTGAGGCATGTCAAAGGCGGAAGCGGCGACGCCTCGAACACGAGGTTCCTTCCCTTGGACTCTCCCTTCGCTAGAACGCCCAGTGCCAACCATCCGCCGCTTTTCGCCGCGGTTCTGCGACGAACCACGGGTATCAAGGTTCTCGAATGTCACGCATTTATATGCAAGCGCGACATGGCGGCCAACGCCCTGGTCAGGTGTTGCTTTCACGCGTACGCGGACAGTAGCTACGCCAAGGGCCTTGATCCCTCTGCCACAACGACCAACGGAGTCACCGGTGGACATCCTTCGAATAACAGTCTCTACCACACTCTAGGAGGATCCAGTACTACCCTAGACGGTCCACAAGCGACTCGTTTAGACGCTACCTCAACAGACGACCTTAGCTTGTATAATGGAGATGAGAATCATAAGGTCTGGGCCAGAGGTCGAGAAGAGGTAGACGGTTTATATCAAGAACAGGGGACTCTGAGAAGCACCAAGGGATCCAGACCTCGTCAGCTGGTCGCTCCACCTCCTCCACCGCCTCCGCCCCCTCCACCTTCTCAACCTTTGCTCCTTGAAGAATCTTCATCGTCCTCAGTCCGCAGAAAAGCGAACAAGAAGCTCAAGAAGCTGAAAAACCGATCCTCTCACGAAGATCCCTTGCAACAAGCTCACCTTCATCCTCAGTTGCATCAAGGAATATACACTAATGGCCATGGACACCATACTCTGGGTCATCCAGTGAGGCAACAGCACTATCATCCTCATCCTCTGCCACCTAGCAGTCGATCAGTCGCAGGAACTTTGGCCAGACCAGCGCCAGTTTTATTGGTACCAGCCGCAACTTTACCTAGGAAAGCTCACCATCATCCTAAAGGGCTCAGACCGATTCCAGCAGCCGCTCCAATCGTTCCAGTGTACGCTCCACTACCTGTAGTGCCTCCTCCACCCGCTGCAGCTATTTATCCAGCTGGAACTTATGGGACAGCTGGAAACAGAGGCAGAAGACAGCATCTTGAGGCGGAGTCTTCGACTCTAGGAGCTTCCAGAAGACTGGCTGCCTCTCACGCGGATCTTACCACCGCAGAGATGAGCAGAGCAGCTGATAGCCCAGAGAACGAGTCGCGTTTTGGAACCGGAATCTATAGAAGAAAGGGTCATTTGAACGAAAGAGCGTTCTCATATAGCATTCGCGCGGAGCATCGTAGCAGAAGTCACGGAAGTTTGGCCTCTCTGGGCTTCAGCGGGCAAAATGGAAACGCGCTGCCCAAAGAAGAGAAGAAGGACAGGGAGATTGCTCAGTTGGTGGCTGGTTTGAACCTGGATGACAGCCCTGAGAGGGTACAGCCGATGCCAGCTAACTCCAAGAGCGGTTACTCGCACCATCAGCAACAGCTTCAGCCTCTACCTAGGCCACGACCTCGTTAGGAATTTTCTGGATGTCGATTCTTATTGTAATCATGAGAATTAATCGATGAGTCGAGTCTGGAAGTTATACAGTCGGTCTAATATGAAGGCAGATGTTGTTCTATTTGGATTCTGGTTGTTGAAGACGCTTTGTTGCTTCATGGTAATGTGAAAAAGCTTGTTTGAGACTGGACCGTTTAGTCAGAGACCAGATAGCAGTGTGAACAGACGACTTGGACCGATTGTCTTACTGTTTGTTGAATAAGAACGTATGGTGTTGTCCATTGTTTTGGATGGAAAGTGATTTTCATAGGAAATTTGGACTCGTTTTCTGGAGTCTATGGACTGTTAATCGAGGCACTAGTTTATGAGGGAAAAGATTGGTTCGTGGTGTTAGCGTGGAAAATCGCGATGGGTGGTCGAGTGCCCGACTGGTTCAGTTGGCTTTCGTTTCTTGGAAGAACCTTGCCCGAGTAGGAAAATTACGGATAGGCAAAAAGCTGAAGAACACCCGGCCTCATCTTCGTCTCGCTGGTTTCTACCTGTGACCTCGATCGTCTTATCTCGAGAGTCGATCACCTTTGTCGAATTCAGGGCTTTGATCGTGGGACGCATCGAAAAAACTCGAGTAGAAATCCAATTTGGATAAATTGAGTTTTGAAGTATTTTTGTGAATTTTCAGATGGGGTTTTAACATTTTTATTCTTTTATTTAGAATTTATTCGGTTTTATTTATATCTTACTTGTTTTCTTCGTAAGTTGCCAACTTTTGCTATTTCTAATTTTTAATTTGGAATTGTATAATTTTATTTATGTCTCGATTTTCTATATAATTTGAAATTGATTATTTTTCTTGCCGTTTTTCGTTTGACAAAAGGTTCGAGAATTTTTATCGCGGCTGGCGGAAAAGATTGACGACGACGTAATATTTTTGCGCGACCTTCCTGTCGCAAAATGAACAGGCTAATTGGACGAGCTCGAATTATTGTCGTCCAACGAAGATCGTTCTAATGGCCGGAGCTCGTTAGACACAGACACGCAACTTTGCAATGTTTCCTCCGAGTTGGCAGAATTACAACTCTGTTTAGGATCCTCCTTCACTAACAGAAAATTACTCAGGAATCGTTAAAATTGTTCAACAATCAAAAAGTCGTCTTTTTTCAATATTGCAATCGTTCTTTATTTGACAATTCGTTAATGAATTTATTGCGCATGAATTTTTGAAATTTTTACAAATTAATCATAATATAAAATTTTGCTTAAAACAATTAGAGGATTTATTAAGAACCTTTTTAAGAATTTTCTCTCTCTTTATTTTTTAAACCTTAGAATTTCTTATACTCGTTTACAATGTAAAGTTTTGTATGAAACTATTGGAAGATCGTCTTTGTTTAATGAAATAGTCGTTTTTCGTTTTATAATTTCTCTCTGAATTCGATTGAAATTTCTTTGTCGTATTAATGTTGATAACCTCGCTATATTTTGTTATAATCGAGGAATCGTATCAGTGGTTTCCCCTAGAAAAGATTACGCGACGGTTCGGATCTCCGACGCACGAGTTACAGCCGACTTGCTCGTGAGAACGTGAACGTTAATCTTAATTGCATGAGAAAAAGTTATACGGCGAGGGTTTCGAGAGCCTTAAGAAACAGAGAACTTTGCATTTCACCGCCTTTCTTTCGTATAATGCTCCGGGAAAAGAGCGAAATAATTAAGACGCTTAGAAACCATGTTGATCAATTCAATGCATTGAAGCACAGCAAAAAATAACGATATTGCAAACATTACTTTTAAAAAATCTGTCTTGAAATTTGCAATTATTTACCATAAATGAATTTATGAAAATCAGTAAACTTGTTCTTCGGAAGTGGAATGTTTCATAATATCTAGGCAATCTTGCGCGGTTAAACTAATATCATTAATAAAATTTTACAAGTTATAAGTTATCGGTATTAACTTTTCTATATAATAATCAACAAGTTTGATGAGAAATGAAATTTTTAAAATTGTGATTGGATTTCTTATGGAAATTTTCTAAAGCATAGAATGCATATAAAATACGTATAAGATAAAAAAATATTCAAAGTGTAGTACTCGTTATAATATTGATTATAATATTATTAGTTATTAAATTGTTGTGCAAGAATCCTCAAATATAATAAAATTAACTAATTTACAAAAGACAGGATTGAGCCGATTTTGACTTCCGAAAGATTCTCATCCAACATTTTCTACGTCAAAATTCTTCACCAATAATTTACACGAATCTATCAGAAAGTTAACGCAAACACGAAGAACGAACGATCAACGTTATCGCTTTCACGACAAATCAGGTTTCGTAAACGCGATTAATTGCGAACTGGCCTTGCGGTATTAGCCTCAAATCCTGTTACGACCGCTAATTACTCAGATCTATGAAATATCCCACGCAACACATGATAATTACGATCGTTTGCATGGTGTTCGCTTCTTTATCTTTTTATTTGACCTGCAACACGATGAGAAAAATGAGAGGAGATTGTAGGGGCGCCAACATTAACATGAAGGGGATTTGCATCGCATTCCTTTGACGTACGGCCTCGTTTTTCCATGAGAAAATGCAACGATAATGAACGACTGTTTAATAACCACGGAGACATCGAGATTGCTTAAGTCTAATAGTTCGACGCGATTTCGCGCTTATGAGAACGAAATCTGGGAAATCCCAGATGCAATCTCGAACACTGTGCAACAGTATCACCAGCTCACGAAGCTGGCAAACACGTTCCAGACAATTAACCTAACGATCGTAATTAGAACGCGGTTTAATGGCGAGGAAAATTTCGCGAGACCTCTAGTTCTCTACGTTTTAATAAAAAATTGAGAGATCATTTTGATCTCTGTGCCTTTTGTTCAAGACATTTGACATTAGAAAATTTACACAGATTTGTCCTTAGCGATAATTTGAAAAATGATATCATTCCCTCCCCTTATTTCGAGATTAAATCGAATGCATCGATGAAATTTTCGTACTTTGATAGAAATATTAAAAATTAGAAGAGTGAGCCGAATAGGTTGCATTCTCCTTTTTCAATATAATAATTATCAATAATTTGGCGATAATAAATATCAAATTATTTGAGAAATATCATCGTTTCTTACTTTATTTGGATGCTATATTATTGTTAATTTAAAAGAAAGATATTGTTTTAGAAGGATGATAGAAGTACAATATTTTGGGAAATAAACGAATGCAGTGAACAATACATCCATAAATAATGAAATAAAAATATTTAGTAATCGTTGCTTTAACAAAATAATGAATATACTTGGATTAATAGGTCTGAAATATTGAAAGATTACTTTTTAATTAAGATAAATTCTTCGTCCGTCGAAAAAATTACGCGGAGGGATTAGGAACTTAATTAATAGCATCGATGAAAGGGAAAAAGGGTCTGAATTAATTACCTGAAATTTTACCATTCAATTCAGAGACGCGTGTTTGCTCAAGCATCGAGCATGCCTGTTTCGAAACTGGTTACAGATACCTCGTATGCTCGGATGAATACACATTCCTATCGTCGCATATGCATATACAATTAGGTTCAATTATTATCGATTCGTGGTCGACGCGAGACTGTTACGCTTGCCGCGACATATCTCGTTATTCAACGTGGTTTTTCTCTCTGGCTTTCTCATCTGAGCACTTTGAAGAAATATGTACTTTACCCCGATGAAAATGGAAAATATCTTTATTTATCGAGTCATCTGTCTTGTTTGACTTTGAGAATATTTTATTTTTAAGTTGCTTTTATAGATTTATTAAGCCATCGAATATGTACTTATGAATATTATTTAAATATTAGAAGAACCAATGCATTTGAAGCTTCAGCTTAAAAATAATCCGTGATCATGAGACTGAAAGGAATTTTTCGTTAAATACAATAATGTCAGTATGTTATATTTAATAATATCAGTAAATAATAACGAATAATTTCATCAGTAAATATGCATTTCCTTGAAAAACCGGCAAACTTATTTCTATCGATCTTATTAACTCAAGAATCGAACACTATTGTAATTTCTTCAGCTTATAAACGTTTCATAATCTCTCGGGAGGAGAAAATCTTTTTTTAACTCCTTGTTTTATTATTAAAAGACGTCAATCGCCTGTCTGTGGCTGGAAGGAAAACAAAATCGGAAAGATTACAACGTCTACGATTCTCGACGTTCCTTTCTTGCTAGTCGAGATTGCGCAGCGATCTTCTGACAGGACGAGAAAAAGGACCTAAAAGGATTAAAGGCATAAACGTGGTTAATGATCGGCAGACGAACGTATGCAAATGAATGGGTATCGCGCAGCATTGCCTGGAAGCGTTGCTTTTTGCTGCTCGCGCTTCATCGATCGCATTGATCGACTCGGTGAAAAGTGTCGCTTCGGTTTCGCAACGAGTTTCTCCGTTCTCGCGACACGTAACTCGCGACGATTGCAATAAGAGAGAGAGAGAAAGAGAGAGAGAGAGAGAGAAAAGAAAAAACTGAAGAAAAAAAGAATGAATTGCGTGGTAATTTCAAGGTATCGCGAGTGCAATGGACCGAATTATGCCGCTGAATATATTATTCATAGATAGCAAAATCCCACGTGCGTTGCATGATTTCGTTTAGCAAGGTCGTAGATACATTTTCGATGGAAGAATCGAAAGGAGAATTTAAAACAATCTTTCGTGCAGTAAGATACCTAAAATGTAGCGAAATTTTCAAAAATTAGAGAAATTCTGCATAGGGTTTGCAAAGGCCGAAATTAAAATGATGTTAATAAATATATGAAACCGAATAAAGAATCTCTTTCATAATAAAGTATAAAATCCACAAGAAATGCACGAATTGTTCATACAAACGAAAAAATCGTTAAAAATCAGAAAAATTCACAAGTTTTTCATAAGAACCACGTTCAGAGTTGATTTTTCCAAGAGATATATTCACGATCGACTATTTCGCTTATTCTTGCCTCCACGATGTAGTTGTGAGTTTAACAAACGGAAACAAGTACGTGGACAGGCCACGTAATCGCTTTTCGTAACCACATTCGGTGGTCGAAGGAGTTTATGAAACACTGACGACCCACTGACACTTATCAGGCAACAAACTGAAGTCTCTATCTTGCGACATGACGAAAATTCCTTTCACTGTGCGCAAATTGATTGTTCTCGAGTGGACTGTTCTTCGATTCTGATGGCGTCACTATCTCAAACGAATCTAAATACGGTCTCGTTATAGCAATGAAAATGTTTCGAAAATTTCTCTGAAGAAATTTCAATGTTAATTCGATTTTATGCAAACGATCTTCCAATTGTTCTGTTCGTTATAGTACTAAAAATGATTGGCTAAATTGGCCACTAAAAGTCAGAAATAACTGGAAAGATACACAGAAGAAATTTCAATTTCAGTTGCATTTTATGACAAGGATCTTCCAATTGTACCATTCGTTATAGTAATAAAAAAATATTTGACAAATTGGTTATCCAATTTTCCACGCTAAAATCACAAATTCTTCCCTTCGACAGCGAATCGTTAACCGTGCACGCAACGAGTGCCGTAGCTTTTATTCTGTAAAAGATCGATAAACGACAGCTTTAGCGAAGCGTTAGCCAGCATGGGAATCAGTGCCAAACGCCATAAATTGTCCGACTTTGCAAAATTGTATCGCGACTGTTTTTGCTCCTTTCAGAATGTCACGTTTAATTCCTTCGCTGTGCTGAATTTAACAGAAAGAAGTGTCCTGTTCCTTCAAACTTAATGGGGATGACACGCGAGTTTTCGTGAATTCGCCTAGTCATTAAGGTTATCAGGCTGGAACGGAAGTTTCGCTCGTTTGTTCCTCGAGGTTGACAAAAATTAGTTTTAGTAGCCTTTTTAACACGTTGCCTACCACGACGAACATCGGTTACCTAAGTTACTATATTTTTTTAGTATGTTTAAAAGAAGATAAATTTCATGTACTAAAAAATTATTAACAATATGAATGACTTAGGTAACATCGTTAGAAAAAGGTGCGCAAATGTGATATAATATTTTGTAAAAATCGAATATTACACGATGCAGTATATTTCAATGTATTGCGAATCCCAGTGCAAAATAGTATATAAAAGTGTATATAAAATTCGCGTGGCAGTCAACGTGTTAAGTATCAGGTTGTACCATAAGTAATCTCTAGACAGCGGATTTTTATGCATTTATAGAAAATTTGAAAATACAAAATTGTAGAGGATACACGTAATATAAAACATCCAAAGTAGATAGCGCTTTCTATGATACTTGGTAGGTAAGACAATTTTCTACTAAAGTTCTACTTTTTTAAATATATATTCACATATATATTCATAACATTTATATCCCCAAAAATATGAATTTGCATAAAAATCCGCGATCTAGTAATCTCACTTTTTATGTTGCGTCTTGATTCGTAAGATAAAATGAAACAATACGTAGACTGCGGATTTTTACGCGATTATGGGATATTTGAAAATGCAAAACTACACGGAATACACACAATATGTGCAGTAATACAGAGAATATCCGAAGTATGTCACACATTATGATATTTTAACAGGTAAAGAAAATTTCTGCTTAGGTTCTATTCTTCCAGTTGCGATGAGAAAAATTTTATGTTTGCATAAATATCCGCCGACTAATAATAAGTAATACGAAGATTTATATCGATGCTAATACAACGCGCAATCATTGAAGATACTTTACGATATAGTAAAAGCAATATCACATAAAATGAAATTATATTTTTCATTCCTGCTAACTTTAATACATTTATTTTATTCTAAAGTAAAATTTACTCGAAAATAAAATGAAAGTATTGAAAGGGATACTAAAAATACTTTGTCCGCTTTTCGTCGAGCTTATCGAATTTGTTATTCGTAAATTTAGCTTCACAGCGAAAGGATCGAACGAAATCTCGAAAGAGCGACACACGGCTGCCTTCGACGTCCTCGGTTCTTAATCGCGATCGAGGACAAGGTTAACAGTTCCGTAACAGAGATCAGCCCGGTGTCATAAAAGAAGAAGAAAGAATCGATCTTCGAGAGTTGCAAGTCGAGCAGGAGGTGTGCAACTGGAACTTATTTATTTAATCGTATGTGCCAGATGATTGTATAGGAAGTTTCAACCAGTGGAGTGTTTTCAACTCGACGATAATTATTGTACTCGAAACAAACCCTTCGATCGAACAGAATCGTATAAATCGTGGCAAATATTTGCAGAGCAAAATTCTCTTATATTCCTTCCTCGATGTAATTCAGCCTTCGATGATAATTGCATCGCAGATAACAAAAAGATATCGTGTTTTACTCTGCGAATAATTGTACATTTCTGTTGAAGGGTGAAACGAATCGTTCACGGTCGATGGTAGTTACAGTTTCTTAGGATTTTCTCGCGGGAATTATTGTTATTAACTCTTCGTTTGACGAATAAAATCAACACTAACCATTAAAGAGTAAAGCAAAAGAGAAAGAGAGGTGAAAAGAAATTAACAGATCAAGGGAGAAATGGGCTGCTCAAACGAAGAGTTAAACGAAAAGCGGAGATTGGGCCATTCAGAAGTCAAATTTATCGAAGACTCATTTTTTAGAATCTTTTATTTTACTTCAATAATAATAATAACAATAATAATAATAGTAAGTAAATTATTGTTAATCGTTGTTTACTAGAATATATGATTTTACGTCGTTTGATTTTTGAAAAAACACAAGATAGATGTCGATGGAGTTGATAAGTTTGGTTTCTGTGTGACTCAGTTGCGCGAGATCATGACGAAGCGCAAACGATTATTTATTTATCGTGGTCTGTGCTTGTTTCGCGGACGTGTACCGTAATGAAAATGTATTTATCACACGGCGAACGCGATGGAGTCTTCTCGCATCTGTTTTCTGGTAGCTTCGTGTTGCCCTGCATAATGCAAACTTCTCTCGTGACACGCTTATGTCTACATCCATCCTCTTACGTAAGCCTTTTAAAGATCACCGATTCCAACATGCAGAGTGCTATTTTCTTGTGCACGAAATATTCGATAAAAGTCGAGGAGTTTCTCTGTGTAGTTTAATGTTAAAAAGGACATCAACTCAGGTATTCTTTTACTCTTTGGATAATGTAATTTTTGTTTCTATTGAGATCTAAATTGATACGAGGTATACGAATTAAAGTTTCGCTGTTATTAATTAAAGTTTATCGCTGTTAGCCACTTTTTTTTAGAAAATAACCATTCCTCCGGAAGAATGCTGTTGGAAATCATAAGATGAAATAATTTTATCTTCGTCATTTTGGAAGATCGACAGACATATCTGATTTAATTCGATTCGATTTTGTTGTGTTTCGGATTTTTTATTTTTTATTCCATATTTAGTTTCTATAGCGTGTCGTGATAAATTTTGTAAATTGGATAGTAAGCATTCTGCATGCGACGAGTTTAATTTTTGCTCGAAAAAGAGAGCGAAGACATTTCTTCTAAAAATGGCGCGCATGAAATACCAGAAGCGGAGATCCGTCCTATCCTCTTAAATTACTTGTGAACATATTATGTATATTGTTACGTGTCGATTGCCATGCAAGATTAATTAATAATAAACTAACAATGCAACTAAAAATCGGTCAGCAGAATTTTAATTTTCTAAACTGAAAGGAAAATGGAAAATAATTCCATGAGTGAGAAATAGCACAAATTACAAAATTTCCGATTTGGAAAACTTGTTCTTAAAAATTACAACAAAAAGGAACACTGAACATATTATAAAAAATATTATAAAAGAAGTATATTATAAAAAAGAAAGCTTCCATTACCTAAAACAGAAATATTCCTAATAGAAAAAGAAGAGAAATGCAACTCTAGATGTGGATCATCTTACGAACCATTCAGAAGCCACATTGATCAATTCAATAAATTGAAAAGTGCAGAAAAGCGATGATATTGCAAAACATTGCTTTTTTCCATTCACCTTACAATTTACTATTATTTACATGACATCTTTTTACAATAGGCAAACTTAAGTCATTTGTTTCTTGAGAATTAAAGATTAGATACTAGAATCGTGTGCCGATATAGTGAAATTAAAAAATTAATAAAAAATAGAATTACGATCAATTCGAAGTCACTCCTAAGAGGTTCATTGATATTTAATACTTTACAACGCTAGACTGCGGATTTTTGTGTATTTAGAGGAAATTTGAACTTTGCACATACTGCAAAGTAAAATACTTATTGTCATTTGAATAAATAAAACATCCATCTAATCTCCGTTTTTTATCTATATTCATAAAAATATAAAATTGCATAAACATCCGCAAGTCTATTAACAATAATTGTATCGATATGTAAGTATAAATAATTTTATAATAAATAGTACAGTTTTAGTTTTATAAATCTGGTGAGACATACAGAATTCGATAGATGTTAACATACAAAGCAGCTTTAATAAAATAAGCAATAAATAACGTAATGCTTGAATGGTGCTATGTGCTATTTTCAGTCGATAGGGATAATTAGTCACATGTGTAGACTTTCGTAATTGACTATACGCTGGTCTCTTCACACTCACACATTCGTCGACTACATTCCATTCTCGCGTGCAATTTTCAGGGTTAACCACAGCCGACGATACGCCAGTTTCGCGATCGCGGTAAACGTCCCTGGAATGCAAATCGCCTTGATTGGCAGCCTAAGTGGAACGCTTTTTTCCTTCTTTATTTCTCCTCGACGGTTTTGAAAACGAGTCTCGTTGAACTCTTCTATCGCGAATCCTTCATTGGTAGACCTACGTTAGACGTGTTGCATTTCCAATCCAACGTGTCGAGAATTTCAATGAAATTTCCTTGGATCTCCTTTATTGGCTCGTTTCCTTGTTTTCATCGACTTGTTCGCTTCGCTGGGATTTCTTTGGAAATTTCCACGATGACTGACTCTTAAGTTTATTAGTAATTGAAAATTGATTTCAAGAAGGTCAGCTTCTAAATCGTCCATTCGAAGATTCAGATATTCGTAATTAATACTTCGTCGTAGTAAATTAGAAATTAATAATTGGAGATTAGTTTCGAAACGTTTAGCTTCGAAATGAAAGTTGTCGATTAATAATTAATTAAAGAAGATTAATTTCGAAACGTAACAATGATCTTCCCGATATTTCTTATTTTTTATTTGCGCCACTTTTACGACCATAATAAACAGGATTCCCATTAACTCGTCTCCAATAAACGGAACTAACAAGTCTCCTAATCACGAAGAAACGTGTCTCGTTGCATATGATCACTGCCAATCGTCGTGTTTAATCTGAAAAAACAACATCACGGTTGATTAGTCTTAAAATTCTCGTGATACGTAGATTACCGGGATCGAGGCGATGACACCAGCTGTTTAGACGTGCCAACCTTACGGCAGGTCGAGTGCATCCAACCGATTCGCGTTCCTACAGCTAATTATCGTATATTACGTGTTCGTACGCCACTTTTTTTTCCTCGGCACTATGAAAGTCTCAGAACATCCATCTAAATTACGATTGAAATTACACTTTGATACTTGGAAGAGCTTCTGGAATAGTCCTCGATGATGATAGACGATTACTTTGAACGATGACAAGATATAAAGAATATAAAAAGACAGCCTTGGATTATGAACGCGCGAGAATCGACCTTCGTTGTGCATCTGCACCTGACGTAACTCAGAAAATCCGTGTCCCATCTTTTAATCCGTTTTCCTTCTTTTGAAAGGAAAGGAATTTAATTTTATCCTCTTGCATAATTCATCATCCAGTAACTAACATATTACGGATTTTCATGCAATTATGAGATATTTGAAGGTACGAAGGTTACTTTATATGTATTAGTTTTCTTAAATTTAAGAAATAAATTGTACGATAATTGAAGATAATTAATTTTGTTTTAAGAATTATAAAAAGAAAATCATTCTCAAAGAAGATACATTTTGCTTTTTTTTTATAAAATCTTTCTTGTTCAAAGGATTTTTCAATTTTAAATAAATTTATTTTTCCCAACAACTATACCGTATCAACGTGGGAGTGAACGGTATAACAGTACTTACTAAAACAATGGTAACACAAGCAGTCCCGTTACAGATTGAAATTTACAAACAAGAGTTACCGAGCACTGCGAATAATTCATAAATTATAATATGATGGCGATTTTACGCAAACTGTCGGCAACTAAATCGTGGGAAAGATTCGGGTGAATAAAGATCCACCCCCACCCCCAATAGAAACTTCTTCAAAATTTATAGATACATGTTATTCATAATAATTAAATTTTCTAAATAACTAAATTTTCGGCATATCGTTATTTAAGTAATCGAGGATTCTTTTAAAGAATTTTATAAACGTTCAGAGACTTTTTCATAGATTTTCCTCTAGAAAACATCCACATTGATTATGAAATAATTATTCTCAAGATTTAGATTTTTTAAATACAATTTTCGATAAAGTACTATCCACAGCTTCAGAGAATTCTTCGTATATCTTCTCTCGAAAAACTTTCAGATTCTTTTTAAAACTATTTTTCCAAGGATTTTCCGCAATGAAAGTATTCAACTACAATTGTAATTACAATCGAAGGACGGATACGCATAATTTCTTAAGACATGATTACCAGATAAGAACGTCCTCGTTTAAAAAACACGAAAGAAGAGATGAAAATGTAGAATTGAAAGATCTCAGATGCGTAACTGTGATTTTCACATTGAAGGTAATCATCGATTGGAATGTGCCATCGAGAAAATTACTCGTTCCATTCGAAGTACATAATTTTACAATTAATTAAAACTTTGATCGAGCAGTTATCATAAATTTTACGATAATCGAAGAAAATTAATTTTAATTGAAGAAAAATAAAAAAGAAATATTATTTTTCTCTTTTTACGATATTTTCTTCCTAGAATTTTTAATCTTTCACAACTAGAGAGTGACTAAGATTAGCAAAAATCATCAGAGAGAAATCTTAGTGTCAAGAAAATTGATGAAATAAACAAACAATTCAATGATAAAACAAGTGCACGTATACTGTTGGTCATAAGAGTATTATGACAATATTCTCTTTATTATTTATTGAGAAGCTCTCCAAAATTTTATTTTATTTACTACTTTTAGTTATAAGACAGATACGAAGCAACTGAAATAACAGATCTATAGCAAAATATCTAGAGGATAAAAGCAGAAGAGAAAAACATTCGATTTGTACGAGACATCAGAAAGTGTTTGAAATAGTTACGTTCGGCAATGTACGCAATGCGTAGAGAGAAAAATGATCTTTGTTAAGTTTCCATGTAATTTCACCGTGAGAACATCAATAGCCTGCATTACAGTTAGAAGGTAACGCGACAATTTTACAGTTACATATACGTGCACGTACAAGCGTACACGCTTTTAGGTAGAAACAAGGTCAGCGACGAAACGACACGGTCATTCGTGAAATTCCGTGCATCAGTTATCGATCGATATCTAATTATTCGTAAAATTTATTTTTCTAACGGGACTATGTAATTGAGGCAATTTGCGAATCGAACGCTGCACCGTTACCATACTTCAGTAAACATTTTTTCAGTATAACAATTTTGTTATCTGCATCTTCGATCTTTTGACCAGCAAGAGTATTGGTACTTCAGAGGTTCAAGGATATTTGCAAGAAACGATGCTAATGTAAATATTTTCTGATAAATTCCAAAAATGGTAAAAAATTCAGGAAAATTATTGTATTGAAATAGAAAATAAAAAAGAGATACTTCAAAAGGTTTGGGATACATTTAATAAAGATATGATGATGATTACTTCGAAAAACCTACATTATCAGGATTAAGTTGGAAAATGCAAATTATTACGAAATGGAAAGTGTAATAATTACTTCTTTAATTATTTCTTTTTTAATCTAAATTATGATCGAATTATTTTTACAAATTCAAACGACCATTCGATTCTTTTAAAAACCTCAGTTATGCTAATTATTTATAAAAACGCAAGAATTTCGGTAAGTGAAAGATTTTTAACTTCTAAAGAAAAGCAAGTCCAAACTACATTCAGGCACTTCAGTTCGCACGAGAGATTTTCCTCTACAAATGTGGCAGATGAAAGATTAAAAGAGGCCTCCAAAGCAAATTACACTTTCAATCGTCTAGGTCACCGAATTCGAAAGAAACACGAAGGTTAAAAGACGAGGTACGATAAATTCCAGTATTACCTCCAATTGTCCACGCGTTTCTCAGCGTTGACAATCGCGCGTTCCTTTTCGTACGAAGCAGACTGTGTAATTGCATCACGCATGCTCGCGACTGGATCAAGAGGAAACAAGCGGAGAACAGCACAAAGGAAACTTTTAAAAGAGGTCTATATTATAAACGGGGAACTTGTAAGTGGATAATGTATCCGGTTTTGAATAGGAATGAGAAAGAAACGACCGATGCATGACGCGAATTAAATTAGTCAGATTAAAGTTGATAATGGGGATTTTGGTTTCGTTTTAAGAAAGAAACAACAAAGGGCTTCTTGTAGAACAATTTACTAAGTAATAATGTTAGTCAATTGACAAATTATCAATTGCGGATTGTAAACCTATCTTTTACAATTTTATAGCTTTATGTCAAATATAATAATCGAATGAACAAAAAGTATGATGAATCGTTTGATAGCTTATCAAAAGGAAACATCAAATTTCAACCTGGTATATCAAAAGGGAGGGTTGTTAGAATGAAAATTCAGATTACTCATTTTTGTACTATTTTTCTTATTTAATGGCATGTAAATATCTTAACAAAATTCTGGAATATGTTACAGGATATTTGTAGATCTTTTTACCACGAATCCTAGACGCAAGAAATGAGAAACACTAAAAAATGTGGATTTCGTATAAGGATTTATATATCGGTGTAACTATTGTCCTCAATATTTTTTTTTCAAAGCATCGATTGCAATATTAGTACAATAAATACAATCGACAACACCAATGAATGCAATAAATATTTCTGTGTTCGCTATATTAGGAAATATATGTCTGACATCAAATGACATTAAGGACTAACGGTCAGACATTTTCTTCCAGGAATTCCAATTGTATTTCGCTCCACATTTACAGAAGGATATAATTGAAGAGCGATTATCACTGAAACATAGTTTCAGCGTCCATTTGTCGCCTTCAGAAGGAGATAATAGAACCAATTATGAAACCAATGTGAAAATATGATTGAATGGTATAATTACCGAACAAATAGCAGTACTAGAGATAATTTTCGAAGATCAAAGGATATTTATAAACTTTGATATTTGTGCAAAAATCTGCAATAGCCAGAAATGGAAAAACATCGAAGCTTCGAAAGAAATCAATGTAAATAATTGAAGAATCAATATGAAAATATAGTTAAACGATATGATTATAGAAGAAATAACGATGCTAGAGATAATTTGCAAATACCACAAGATATATTTATGAACTTGGATATTTGTATAAAAACATTGCATAACCGGCGATTGAAAAAAGAAACGGGAGACAGCGACAGCTGCGAAAGCGAGTCGATGAAAAATCAACGGCCACGATAACTTCCGCTTCGAAGCGGTATCCACCAGCTGTCGTTAATGAAACGATACCTACGTAGTCGTATAATGGTACAATGCATAAAATAACTGGACATTATTGTAAAATTACCAGCATGTATTAATCAAAGCAACCGCAAACATGGAAAAGGAGGAACTTCGCTTGTCTTCCGAGAATCTGAAAAGTAGGTGCAATCACTTTTTACTGTCAATATCGATTTTTGCAGCTTTTAACAGTCTTTGTCCCCCCAAGTTTTACGTTCCTTTCGAATAAATCGTAAAAAGGTGGCCAACTTTTTCTTTTTTACTGAAACTGCGTTAAAGATCTTTATGCAAGTCAGTATTTTTATAAATCTAATTAAGCAAATACAATCAATTACAAGTAGAGATTTATTTCGTCAATTAAATATTATAGCAAGTACTACACTTTGAATATTTTGCATATTTTCTTGTATTTCTGTATATTTTTCTATATTTTTGTATAGTGTTGAATAATTTTACATAATTTTGCATAATTTTACATAATTTTGCATATTTTTTCATATTTTTGTATGTTTTTATATATTTCTGTATATTACGTGTATTTTACTTTTGTTTGGAATGTTACTTTTCCTATAAATGCATATTATTTAATTATTATTTAATTGTTAGCAATGCTCTCTTTTGTCTAATTATGTTTAGAATGAAAACGAAATAATTCTTTCTTTTACGAATAAAAAAGAAATAATTTTCAATTACTATGAAAATAGTTTTAATTACAATATCGTGTTTCGTTTTTAATAAACCTACTAATATTGACAGCTTTTCAAATTATGATTGTTTCTGAATATATATAATTGGAAGCATAGGCAGGATCTGAAGTATAAGTATACTAATTCAAGAGCTAGTGAATAATTGTTTACCTTAATATCTAGAATAAATAAATCATTGATAAAACAATATCAATTGTTGCCTGTGTCATGAGATTGTGTCTCAAAAATTGGCATTGAAAAAAGGGAGGGCTTAAGCTAAATTCATGGAATAATTGTTGGTAGAAAGCAGAAGAATTTGCTGAGAGTGCGTTTATCGTTCAAACGATTACTTTCGCCGCGATAATGTCGCCAGAATGGAGAAAAAGGCGAGCAGATACGAGAATCGTAAGCAAGAAATTAAAATATGCAAATGGATGGACAGGGAATATACCTATAAACGAGGGTACTTTACAGCGTTCTTGTACCGTTAAAATTACTATTTCCAAGTCCACCTTATTTCAAGATGAACTTTGATCCCGTCGTGTATGAGCGATCACATTAGTGATTATTACATAAGTATAAGCGTGGCTAATGCGATCCATCTAGGCACACACAGCTTGAATATCAAGTTCAGGATGAAAAGGAACGAAACATTCGTGTGAGAAAATATTTTTTTATGGAAATATCACTGAATGCATTTTTCTCCTAGATTTTTGTCGTGGATTTTTCTGATAGATCTTTTTCATCGAAATATAAATTAAATCTTTAGAAAGCTCGAATGTATTATAGAATATGTCGATTTTGCAACTTGCAGGTGTTTTTATAAATGTTATTTCAAAATATACATAAGCAATTTTAAAATTGAATAATCAAATTCCATATTACCACGGTTCTTTTAATTGGTTATTGAACTTACACGTGTATTTTTATTCCCTCTTCACCGTTCAAAAATGATTTTTTTATTAAAATTTCATAGATATATTACCCATTTTCAGGAAACCTGCATCTTTTAAGTTGTACGACTATCAAAGTTGTTCGAAATAAGAAAGATGTACAAAAATGGTCATGTTTCGTCCATGTGCTGCATCTATTATTAACGAAATAAAAGTTAATATAATTGTTCTGTAAATATTAACGACAAAGATCTTGTTGAAGTCTAAGAGCGACTAATTGGAAGAACCAAATTTCATCCTTTCCCTTAAAATTAAAAATTTCATTTAATAGCGCATACGTAAACCCTTTTCTTACTGCTTTCTCGTTATCACTACTAAATCTCGTCTACTTGATATCCACAAAATTACAAAATTACCATTTACTATTACATATTCCCAAAATATTCTCTTTATTAATATAATCTCTTCAACCCCACATTTAATTTTTTTAATTAGAAATTTCATTTAATCGTCACTTACGTAGAACCCAATCTCCTGCTCCCTATTTTTCTCAAAACCTCTTTCATTGTCACTACTAAAATTTCTAAAATACTCTCGGTATTCGAAAAAATTACCATTTACTGTTACATATTCCCAAGATATTCTCCTTATCAATTTAATCTACTCCATACTTAATTTTCTAGCATTCCTCCGTCAACAACGTTCCTGTCGAAGGCTAAAGAACGACTAACAACCATTCGTGTTGCTTTACGCTCGCCGATCGGTGAAGGAGCAGGACAAATAAGACCAACTAGTCAATGGTGGAACAGAGAGGGCAACTGCATCGTTGGAATAACAGTACTCTCACATTGGTGAACGCCGTCGAAGCACGGTACCGTTATCGGTTACCGCGTTACCACGCCGACGAGGACCGGCGACGGAAACCAGAGAATCCAGACTGCTCCTCAGCTTCTCCCGTAAGCCTCCTCCTCCACCTCCTCCTTTCTTTCTTCGTGTTCTCGTTGCTCCATGTGTTTCCTTGACCCCACGCGTCCTTTCCCGGACAGGATAAAGATGTTGGTCACTAGATATACGATGCCAGTGAAAAGTATTATTATCAAAAGTACTATTAATAGTATTATTATAAGTATAATGATACTATAATGGTATTATAAATATGTTGATATTTAGTATGGATCGAACGCTTCTCACTGTTTCTAGTTTTTAGTTGCTTTATTACAAACCTGTTATTTCTTTTGCGAAATATCTGTCTTTATGGGAATTTTATGCAACTTTGCAATTTCAAATTTTCTACAAGTGTATAAAAAGGTGCAGTGATATGTTAATAACTTTCGTATTAGATATTTTTCACCATGTTGTTGACAGTCATTTCTGGAATTTTATCGTGTATATGCTCGTATAATAATTTTTATATTAGATATTTTTTACCGTGTTGCTGATAGTTGCCTATTCTGGAATTTAATAATAAATAATAATAAATAATAACTTGTATTGCAGATTTAAATATATTTTGTAAAATTGTGCCAGCTTTTATTGAACTTTCTTCCGTCCGCTACTGTATATATTCAGAGTAAATCTCGTTATAGTTATTGGTAATCTGACCACAGTTAAACATTTTGGTTTATGAGCTGTCTTTTTGAATTTATAGAGATGAATTCGGGACGATGTTAATGGCTTAAAATTTTGGTTTGCTTTCTATATGCTAATCTCAGGTCGACTGTTTGGACGTTGTTTTAACCGGATAAAATTCCATGGTTTCTGATCACTGGCGTTTAGCTAACTGGAGGATTTTAGGGCTAGAATTTTTAGATTTCGTGAAAATTGTAACTGGGTACTAATTGAAATTTATTGAAACTAAATTTTGAAAATTTTGAATATTAAACAGTTTAATCGATAGACATTTTAATTAACAGATCATTATCTGAATAGAAAATATTCTTTTTAGAAAATATTCGCTGTATTCTTTAGAATAATTGTTTTTGGGCCACAAAAGTCGAAAGAGTTAAGAGTGTCTGTTATTTTCTCGAGGGAAATTGTTCGTTAGAAAACGTCTCGAAATTTCTTCGACAGTAATCACACGTGTTTCTGCTGTGAGAGACAATGGGGTTTGGTTTTCTTCCGTAATTCTATTTCGATGTATATATTTCAATTTAGTATTATAATGGTAATAAGAGACAGGAACGTTTTTCAGTTCCTCGATACTTTCGGCCTTCCCTGAATGATGGTTACCACATTAAATGCACCGTAATTAGCGTAATATACGTAACTAGTTTTCGACCTACTTTCCTACTGTTGAATTTCTTCGGCTTGCTAAAGCGCAGGAGTTTGAATAAACTATCATTACTAATAGTCTATTGTAGTTTTCCAGTACCTTTTGTTCCACAAAAGTACTCATCGAGTACGTGAAAACGTTTAATCGTGATCTTTGAAATTTCGAAATTAGTATTCCCGTGTGTTCTACTTTTCCTGTCTCTTTTTGAAGAATATTCCGTATGATAGTTACAGTGGAAAAGGGACTAAAAGAAACAGGAATGAAGCAAATTTTGTAAAAGATGTTGTTGGAAAAATTAATACCTAAATTTATAGCAATTGCTTAAAGAAACACAAAATATCTTTAATTAATTGGTATTTCTCACGATCGAGAAAAGATTGGCATTTTTCTTATTAATATTTCCTACTATTAAAAATTAATATTTTCCTCGTTAATACCTTTCAAAAGGAAAATCAATACTTCACATCATCGAATTCTGCCTCAAAATATTGAAGTGTATAATTCTCCTCAACAAGCAAAATAAACAAGAAGAAAAATCATCTCTCCACATCTTCCAAACTATTAACTTCCCCAAAAAGTGCAAAATTTCTCCAAAAAGTAATTCTCTAATATATTCCAAACTGTGTCCATTTTCTCAAAAGGGCCAATAGTGATAAATTTTCCTTAAGAATCAAACAAAACCTAACATTTCTTCAAAAACTAATTTTCTAAGATATTCTAAATCGTCTATGCTCCGAAAAAATGATAAAATACCAAATCTCCATTAAAAATTCAAAAGTTAATTTTTTCCAAATATTCCAAATCTTTGTGAAAAGCTCAAAATCGTTAGACTTTCGTTGAAAATCGGTCACAGCAACACTTCTCATCTCATACCCACGCCAGGAATATCAAACTCATGAGAAATAGATATCGATATTGAACCAATTAATCGCAATGATGCGTACGTGTCAGGCGAGGCACGACGCACAAGATTTCCGGTAAAAAGCCACGACCAGACATTCACCCTTCCCGTGGAGCAGCAGAAAGGCTCTCTCCGTCGATCTTCATCCTCCTGCTCCTCCTGTTCTTCCTCCTTCTCCTCGCTCCAGCGTGGAGGAGCCGACTCACTGGCTAGAGAACTCGAGTCTCTCCTGCGGAACATCCCCGGCAGTTTCACGTCGACGGTCATCCGGATCGACTCGTGGCCAAGGTCGATCGTCAACGGCAACGTTCTTTTCGTGTGAAAAACGTCGGTTTCTTAATATTTCCTGCTGAACGAAGTCGATTGTCTATTGAAAATCTGTGAAATTATAACAGCTGATTATTCATTGAAAATTTGTGAAATTACAAAAATTGATTGTTCATTGCGACAGTCGATGATCTATCGAAAATTTGTGGAATTACGCCAATTGGATTATCTATTTGAATATTTGTGAAATTACAAGAATCGATTGTCCTCTGTTACAACGATCGATTATCTGCTGAAAATTTGTGAAATTTGAAATCGAGCAAGTGTTTCTTACATTTCATTTCATATTGTGGTATCGATACAAAGAAGATGGAGGAGTCCGGAGAACCGTGGATCTATACGATCTAAGTGATCTATACGATAATATGGGATTCGTGGCGGTGGTGTGCTGGTGTTTTTCGAGAGACTTTAGAAAACTTTTGTTTAGGAGACTCTGTTTGAGGATTTTTGGGCTAAATTGAGATCGTGGAGCATTGGAAAGTAAGTGGATGAATTTTGATATCTTGTTGCATATTCGAGATCACGTTCTACAGAAGCTTGGATGGATCTCTGACTCTGGAATACTATGGTGGGGTACTGTGTTCTCCATTTATTTTCGATTTAGTTATTTTTTAGATATCGTAGTTCTCTATTATTTACACTTTCTTGTATCCGACACGAGACTGTTTAATCATTGGTTTGAACCTGTTTGAAGTAGATATTATGATATTAAAATTGTACTTTTCAATCATCTTAATACCCTACTATTACTCATTTTCATTATCATTTAGGCTGTTTAGAGTTCACATTTGCTGATAATTTTCTAACATGGAGAAACCAAGGTTACTTAATAATAGGTTTGAACTTGTTTAAAGAGAGTACTCTGTCAGATTATGGATATTTTTCAACCATTTTGAATTTTTATCTTTCTATCTCCCCCCTTATATATCATAGAATTAGAAATACAAATGAGGATTTAGAATCAGAAATACAAATATCATCTACCTCCTCGATATCTTCTTCCATCATCTAAGATTCGAACGGTGGCTTAAATTGTACTTTCTTCTACCTAGATTTTATTTATTTATCCGAAATTGGGATTTTTACCGCGGAGAGACGACTCCGATACGATTTTCCCTGGCACGCGAACAGTTTCGTGCGTCCGGTTGCTTCCGTTCGTTTATTCGATTCCCATTAGACCGAACTCGGCTGGTAAACGAACCGTGAACTTGGTAATTGCAAGTTGAACGATCCACACACGCTTTAAATCCGGCCGCGCATGTTAGCTTCTCCACGCGATTCGTCGACACGTGATGCTGTAATCTGTTTGTCGACCTTAATACCGTTGCCTTCGACGCATTGAACGAGGATCCTTCGTCATTCGTAGTGCTGACAGTCGCCTAAACGTCCAACAATTGGTTTACCATGTAATTGGCTGTAAATTAATGGAAACTGGCAAACCAAGAAAACTAGTGGCTTAGAAAGATTAATAGCAGAGTAGAAGAACAAATGTTTTAATATTTCGATAGAGATCCTGAATAAGAATTTTTAAAATAATATAAACCTTCTCCCTCGGATCATTAAATTTTGAATATCTTAATTTTTGAATATTTCGAATATTAGATATTTTAAATTAAAATTGATATTGTTATTATGTTTCAAATGTTTGAATCTTTTAATATTCGGAACTTCAAGCTTTTTAAATTTCGGCAAACTTACATTTGCATTCAGTAATTTTCAAATTCTACAGGATCGCAGTGGATATAATTCGGTCTCTTCCTTCCAAAGATTTAAAATCAAAGTAGAAAAATTACGAAGCAAATTTCGAAACGAAGATAGGAATATTTAATTGATGCGGCTAAAAATCAAAGAGACGTATAACTGTGAATCGAGTCCAGTTGTAAAATTTACCCTCGTTATTCATCTTGAGCAAAAATTAAACGCGTGCCTTAATTGTCCTTAATTGACCGTGCCTTAACTTAATGAAACATTCAACAAGATTCCATTTTGTAAACGCACCTGAGACAAAGTACTGGTCCATAAAGTTGAACGAAATTTTGTTTCTCGTGTTCACGAGGCGTTAACTTTACGACTACGTCTTGTCAATTAGATTCATTTTATTTTTAAATCAAGAAACAATTACGTTTTAAAATAAATTGCCAACAAATTTATAAACATTAATAAATCGTATTATCGTTCTAACCAATCCATCTTTCATCCTTAGAATTTTATCAATCGATTCGTGGTTTTATAGCATGTACGTGATACCAAATATTCAAACGAAGAACATAAATTAAAAATCACCAGGATTTAAACGCAATTTTCATGACATTCATAAACGAAACACATACGTAAGATTTTCCAACACAGAAATATATTTATACAAAAATTATTTATTAGCACATACATAGGATAGAAATTAAATTATTAAAACAAATCTTCAAAGAAATCTGCCATCGGTATTATTATGTTATTAAATCAAAAGCATTAGATTTCATATCGGTCTATAATTCGAACGAACAAGTGTTCGAATTGAAAGTTCAATTGAAAATCCATGACCAGTATTCCAACCATGATCTTCTCGAAATCGATTCGTTCCCGTTGCCGTAATTAGCTGGTCGGATCGGTAATCGTCCAATTTTCGATAATCAGTTTCGTCACGACCTCGGCGTGCAACGGTGAACACGTGAACAGATGGGCTCCGTTTACGTGTACGTGTCAGCGACAGTTATTCCCCATAATACGCGAGCCGACAGACGCCTTTCTGAAAAGTCCCTCGATCCGGCTAACTGTAAAAGATTTCACGCTGCTTCGTTTCCCAGTAGAATACGACGTAAAATTAGAAATTCTAATTACCAACGGATAAGCTGTACCTTCGACTTATTTTCGACAAAACTTCATATGGTTCGCACTAGAAACTCTTTTATCGGTTATTCTTTATTCCTTTCTCTTCCATTAGGCCACTTATATAGGTTTTAAGTGGAATAATAAATAGTAGCGTTAGTCACTAACCATTCATTACGACGACATCGCTAACGTTTTTGAGGATATCAAAATTTATATACAAAGTTTCACAATGATATATTGGATTTTACGTAAGTAAGAATTTAGTGGCGGATTAAACGAATTTTTTTATTATTTGGAGAACGATGGAATTTGCCAATAAATTGGGTATTTCTACGAAAGGAAGAATTAAAATTTTGGGATTATGAGTTAGACATGGAATGATTAAGGACTGGAGTAAATCATTTTAATATTACGAGAAAAAATGAAATTTGGACTTTGGAACTTGGATATTGGGTAGAAATTGGAATACACTTCTTGTTTCGAAAAGCGTGAAACTTGAGAAGGAAGAATTGAATATCGAATAAGGAGGGATTGCAATAGATGTTTGATTGTATAGAAAAAGGATGATATCTGCGGACGATGGATTGGAAATTTAATAGTTAAGTATTATATTATAGTATAGTTAAGTATAGAAGAAAAAAAGAATTGAAATTTTGGAACTGTGCAACAATCAACGTATTAAAAGAAACTCGACGAGCCTCGCGCAGAAAATCGAGCGGCGGTATGCTGATGGCATGCACGCGATAATTCTACACGAGTGGGTATCGAGTGCCGCGTACCCGCGATTTCTACCGCGGTGAACAATGCGATCTTTCGCGAAATGCAATCCCTTCTTCCCACTTGGAGAACCATATTCTTCGTGTGATTGGCGAGCTTGTAAATGAGTGACGGCGCGGCGCCACGAGTGTGAAAATTTCGCTGGAATTCGCTGATGCAACAATAGCAAAAACGTTCCAGTTATTATGTTTTGCGAGCAGACACGAACTATAGGCAAACAGTGATTCATCTGACATAGTTATGGGACAGTAAATCTTTTTGATGATATACACAAAATGTTTGTCGGGAATTATAGGCTGAGAAATGTTCGTAGGAACGATATTATTAGGTTAATTAGACTGATGATGTTTATGCAATTTCATATTTTATGAATGCAACTTACGATATGAAACTTTAATTAGCGCTTTGAATATTTCATAAATTTCTGCTCTTTGTTAATGTCCCCAAAATTTAAATCAACACTCGTATAATTTTATATAAATTATAATGAATATTCTTCGTTGATGATGTTTATCATTTAAAATATAAAATGTTAGCTGATTAAGTGCCTCAAAAACAAGTAACCTGATAAAACTTGTCCTAGCTATTTACGATCCAGAGATACTTGTTAAGATGGATAACCGATCATAAATGTCTCACAATCTCTGTTCCAACAAGCACGTTTCACGCTACATGTTTGAAAAGGATACAGCCGATGGCCTTGATTAAAAGTACCGTCTCAAAGGGTGAAATTACGAGTTGCCCGCCACTTTTACTCGAGCCCAGATTCGAAACGGTGTCTGTCGATCGTTCTTCATCCAGTCTTGTCTTGCAATTACAGTTTTAATTGCCATTATCCGACGTGATACGTATTCTCGAATAAATTTAACGCAGACTGCGGACCAGCAGCAAGGGTCCGTGGAAACGAGGTGAGATCCTGTCCAGATCTCACCTCTTTCGAATCTTTCGAACTTTGTTAACTACGAGTGTTTCTGAACAAATTTCTATCGAACATCGAGGCGTTCATTGTTTGTTCTTAGGTTCGATGCAGATGTTACGTGGTTGATTTTTCAATAGCGATACTGTGTAATTAAGCAGATCTATAAATACAGTCACAAAAATCTACACAAATCCCTTAAATGTAAAATACAGTAAAATCTCTATGTATATGTTTTGAACGCATTAAGACACATATTGTTAAATTATATAATAATTTGCATGGATATCTTTGTGTTGTGTCTGTACTTCCATGAATTAACACAATTAAGTGAAGATGCATTGATCGATAGGAGAGATGGTATTTCCATTAAATAAAACACGATTTTTACATTGAATTTGTATTTAACCTTTCCACATTTACATAATAATTAACATTTATATAATACTTAATATTAATTAGACTTCTAGAGAGCAGATTTCTGAAATAAGTAGACCAGTTTCTGCTTTATAACACTGTATTATTTATTAACACTGTATAAATACACAGAGTGTATATAATATAAAAATATATATAAAATATCGAAAGTATGCCATTCGTCGTTACAATATTTAGCGAGTGAAACAAATCTCTCTACTTATTTTCAGATTCTATCTCTTTACTTGCATTTATAAAAATTTAAGTTGGCATAAATATCTGCAGTCTAATTATAAGAATTGCTGTTTGATATAAAATAATTACTATTTCATTGGTATAATTAATCGATAAAATTATGAAAAGAGATCGCACATACATATTTAGAAAACGATCGAGATTAGATATTCTTCATAAGGATGGTTGAATTGTTCCAGAACGAATGACGTCGCTCGATGAAAACACGACGAAGAGAAAAGCTCCAGGGAGCTTAAAAGAGATACAGACGTGGATCGTGCTCTAGTTTAGATCTAGAGCCGAATATGTCTTGCTTGGGAATGTCCTGTTACGAGGATGGCTTCCGGTTGGCTGGTCCCGCATCGGAATGCTCCCTCAGAAGCAAGGCCCGCATCGATGCCCTGTTCGAAGATTCGAGGTACGATTTTCACTTAGTTATTCAATTCAGACTCGTTTAAAAATTTTTAATACAACTCGATAAATTGTTTTAACTCGCTTTATAATTTTTAATACAACTCAGTAAAAAAGTACTGTACCAAACTCAAATAACAAACGACACACTTCTTCATTAATTTCGCAAGACAATACAATTTTATAAAAAGATTCCTAAAAGGCTACAGTGAAACTTATTGATTCAGGTCGATCTACGGATCGAACATTGGCGGTTGGTATGGCGCGGTATCAACCATGAACTCGAATCAGCTGGAGGACATGGGGGTGGACGAGCAAAGAAGGGTGAACAGCGCCGTGCAGGCGAGGATCGAGGCGATGTTCGCTTCCGTGGAAGCCGAAAGCGAAACACCCGGAGAATGCGCCGCCGCGATTTTACCGGTAAATATATCGATTACTTTCCTCCGTGGTTCTTCGTCGTTTTCGTGCCACCAGCCACTTTTCTCTACTCTCGTGAACCTGTAGAACGATATTATCGCTCATTGTTGGTACATTCATTAATCAAACTCATCGTTAGTATCACTGTTAGTAGTGTATTGATCTCGAAAATATGCATACAGTGGCGTTTATATTGGAATCTTTCTTCTGAAAGAATTTTTCTTACATTAAAGATACGATATCGTAATTTTAACAGTAGCAATTGTGGTCTTTGTAATTAAATATTACAGCGTAAGTTTCAATGTACTCGACTTAATATTATTAAATACTCGACTTACATTCAAATATTATTAAAAGACGTTTCTTTCTGCTTTTACTGTTAAAGTTTCTTACGAGGGAATTTTTCTTTTATTAAAGATAGAAAATATCACAGTATAAATGTTAATGCACTTGTCGTTTCAAATGTCGTTAGAAGACATTGCTTTCCTTTCATTGTCAAACTAGAGTTAGTCAGAAAATTCTACGTTCGTATTTCTTTTATCGTTTGTATATTCATTCGTCGAGATACAAGAACGAAGTCGATTTGATCGAAATCAGTTGTCGTAGAGTCGAATGCAGCGCGGATCCGCGCAACAAAGATTTCACTGCAATTAGACGGGATCACGAAGAAAAAGAGGATTTTCACTTATGTTAATTCGATCGTACGGCCGCGTCGCCGCGTCCCTGCCCCCGTGCACAGAAAAATCTCGGGGAACGGCCATTCGTTCCACTCTCGAGACGAGTTCGCAGCTGTTCGCGCCTTGGCCAAGGATTCACCTACTTCGCGGCCTGAAAATCGCCTCGAAACACGCACCGACCGTGTATTTCATATTTCGCTACGAAAACCTCGGACTTTTACGGACGTTGCACGAAAACGCCTCGCTGTCTTTCCATATTGCTTTTCTCGTTTAATTTCATTGCATTTTTTAGAAGAAATATTAGCAGAGCATACGAATAGACTGGGGATTTTCATGCATTTACGAGGAATTTGAAAATCCAAAAGTGCACGTAATATGCAAAAATATTTAAAAGCAATATTTTGCCTGAGTTGCTTTTTCTTAATTATATCCGCAAGAATATGAATTTGCATAAACACTCGTAGTCCAAATATGGGAAATGAGAATATAAGAAAGTATGAAATATTCAAATGTCAAAGGAGTTTACTAAAATATAAAATGTTCCAATCATTTTATATAAACCTGACTTACTCGACAATTCGTTCGTGTACCAAAATCGACGAATTTATCTGATACATTTACGAATGGAAATAAAATTGAGATCGACGTATAATTGGTCTGGTGAACTGCTTGCTCGTTCGAAGACGAAGAGAAGCAAAAAAATAAAAAGGTAGAAGAAGGGTAACAAAAATAGAATTTTTGCAGTTTTGTGCTCAACTGGAATATGGTCTCGTGTTACTTCTAGTTAAGTATGAATTTAGGTGGATGATTATGAAGAATATTTTTCGAATATTTTTGTTTAATGTCGAATTAAATATCTTTGCTATCTGATGCTTCCATATAGGCGTGTATTAAATAATATTTAGTTGAATGAGAGTAGAACGAAACGTGCTGGCAGAGATTAAGAACGTCGTAACACTTAATATTGCGTACTACTAATTATGCGACACGGTCGAGCGCAGTTTTCATCGAGTAGGAGGCGAATATCGTTCTTGATGTCTAGGGAACGGTGAAAAATATGCCGATGAGGATTGTTCGTACTATGGAAACATTATTTCCGTTCGATTTCAAGTTCCATCGCATGATATCGTGCCATAATCTTTTTCAAAATTTGATTTCTCCGGGGAAAAGCCTAGTTAAAGTACATAGTTGCAGTATGAAACATAATTGGTGTAGAAATCGAACGATATATTATATTTTCTTCAATTCAACAGAATGATACAGGACTTTTTTTCTTTTTTTATTTTTCATAGTTTTTCCTCTCCGAGTTACGACCAATTTTCAGTTATATTTCTTCAATTTGATTACGTTTGATTTTCAATCAGCAAGCTTAACATTTCTCGTACTTAACATTTGGACTTCAAATCTGCAATTTAAACTTGACCTTAGAATATACAGTGGAATCTCGGTTGTTCGAGTCCCGTTTAACCGAAGTGCTGTACTATCAGAGATGCTCTGAACTTTACGGTAACTTCGTTTTTTTTTAAACTTTAACGCGAAGATTACGAAGATATAAATAGTCAAGTGTTGTGAAAGTAGTTAATAAAACTTTCAACCGTTTAAATAATTAATCAAACCTAAATACGTGTTCAACATCGTACTACCAAAAGTTTTCTACGATTTTACGATTTTATAATTTATGAACTTTATAATTTATGAAAGTTAATAGACTATTCCGTATTATCCGAGTTTTCGACTACTCGAGATCGGGCCGGTCCACGTCACCTCGGGTAATCGAGATTCCACTCTACCTCTTCTATCCTTATTCTCTATACTTTTGCTAATTATATTCTCTCGATGCCTACATTTCGATAACATACAAATCCAAAAAGAAAGATAAAATATGAAACTTTAAGAATATAAAATATAAAGATGCAAAAATATAATATAAAACGCACAAAATAAAATTTGTTTTTTCCAGTCATGTCAGTCCGGTGCTAAAAATGCAAAATCATATTCTCCCGAACGTAATTACATAATTAGAATTTGGATAAAAAATTGTTTTATCTGTTAAATACTGTAAAAGGTACCATACTTTGGATATTTCATATATTTTCGCACGTTATGTACATCCCGTGCATTTATGCATCTCCAAATTTTTCATAAATAATAAAAAGTCCGCAGTCTCTCGATAAGTACCCTAAGTCATTCTTAAAGACAAATTGCATGACTTTCCTCGAGCGGCCGTGGTCCCAGCGATTTTTAATCATCACTTTCATTCCGTTCACGATTCGCGAAGCGTGACGGGGCTTGCTCCTGACTATTTGGAGCATTGAAAAATTCCCCTTCGTTGCCGCGGATCGGTATGCGGATTTTTCTTATTGCCCCGCTTTTATGGCCTCCCTCTTCCGCATCGTTTCGTTGCGCCATCCTCGATGATGCGTTCGTCGAGGTCAGCAACAACTTCAGATCATTGCCTCGACGTCCATAGAGATACAATCTTAAAACCTGTAGAATTTCATCCGCGCTTCGATTTTACGAACTTTTATACTTATCAGGTCTTAACCATCCAATATGTACGGATGAAGAGCACGTTTTATGAAAGATAGCGGCTCCGAAGCTGCGATGGGACGATAAAGAAAATGGGTAAGTAGGTTCCTGAGAAATTTTAAAAAGGGACGCAAGAAGAACTCATACAGCGTCTCGTAAAAAACGTATTCGGACACTTGTAGAAACTTTCATGAATACACGTATATCACGTGCTACGTGAAACACTCTGAAATTTCATTAACACAGATCTATGAAATTTTATACATAATCGAGCAGAGAATCATTTTTTAAATGTACAGTGGGGTGCATAAGAGATACATAATTAATTCTACAACTAGTCGTAGGACTGCATTGTTAACATTAAATTGATTATTTAATTTTTCATTTATTAAATTCTAAAATTTTGAAATATATATGCACATAGGGGTGACAAAATATCTAGTACAAATAATATATGATAATGATAGTAATATTAATTTCACAAAGATTATACATTCAAGATAGTTATTAGTGCTTTTTGGATAAATATATATTTATATTAAATTACATAAATTTTCAGAATGTTTTCAAACTTGACCAATACAATCATGAAAATCGCGTCTCATTAAAAATTTTAAATGCTATTAACTTACTGCAAATAATTCGTAGAATTTATATGCATATTCACTGGAAATTATGTACATACCCAACCTTGGTACATCCAATATATTCTTTTACGTATTTTATAAATCGTAAAAATGTCAAATGTCATGTGACGTTCAAATATAATCCATTACCATATCGACTATTTGTCCAACATCCGCAAATATGTGTCCCAATATGCAAATCAGCCTCGTCATTACATCAGAGGATAGCGAACAAAGACTCGTAGAATGATAAAAGAATATGTCACGTTGTTGTCTCTTCCAGAACAGGATAAGAATTCAACATTTTACTGCCTCGATTATAACCGCATAATTGCGTTTAGAAATAACTTCTTCATTAAAAGCCATTACAGTTTATATCTTCATGAAATAAATATCCATTCCTTAGAAGATACGAGAGACCGGAATTTTTATAAAAATGGCACTTTATTGCGTGTTTTGACGTTCTTCCAATGAAAACACGCTGCATCTCGTAACGACGAAACCTCAGAGATACTTTCAATTTTTATATATTGCATCAAAAATATTTTACATGTTGAAACGAAGTTTAAAATTATATTGAGAAACAAGTTAGCCTTTCCTTTCCTAAAAAAGAGTAAATTACGTTTAGTGGAAAAAAGAAACTCGTTAGAACGTAAGAAAAAAGTAGAGGACCGTTTATCTTCGTTTCATAATTGCAGAACCAGTATGACATCCAAATTATACAAAAAGTGGAATTGGACAAGTTGACTCAACAATCGAACTCGCGACAAAAAGGAATTGTAATAGTAACTTTCAGTTTGGCTGCTCACTCCTAAATATTTCTAACCGGATTTATCCTGTTATATCTCATACCAAGTACCTGTATAAAAATGGAGAAAATGGTTTCACGCTTATGACAGGCAATATACTTTTCGTTTCGTTCGTGGAAGATAAGAAGATAAGGTTTAGTAAGTATTCTAAGCGTGAAGATAACCGATACTTTACGTTTCGCTTTTAATGGAAACGTGTTTCGCGCGCATCGTGAAACGTTTTACACTGGTCGTAGTTAGTGCTAATGGCCGATGAAAACTCCCGATAACGGCGCACCATCGATTAATCTACGTAATTTACACCGTACTTGCATCTTGGTGAACTTTCATTATCCTGTCGTTCATGGCGCCTCCTTGTGCTTCTAGTAGAGCTGTTATCTCTTTCTCATCTTGGTGATGTCGGTAAAAAGCGAGGTACTTGCCACGAACTTGATGTTCTTCGATATTTTCTAATTTGGAGTACTATAACGATGTATCGAAGGATTACATTCTATTGTATTTCTTGTAATTAGGTGCACTATGAAAAAGGGGCTTAAGTGGCCATTAAATGGCCATTAAATGACCATCAAATTACCTTTCCAGGTGAAATATATGGGCGCAGCACCTGTGGGTGGTCGCGTGGCAAGCGTTCGAGGCCTCCAAGAACCCCTACGTCAGCTTCTGGAAAGAATCCAATGTTCTGTGCGGGCGGAACTCGAAGTCTCCAGACGAGGGTTGACTTTCCGCACGTCTGACGCCTGCGAGAAGAACAACCCCTTCCGCAGGATCGCCGTGTGGAGTGCACTGAGGCTTCGTAATAAACGTATGCCATCGGGAGAGCTGCATCACGCTTTCTTGCCGTTAGTCGGTGATCACGAACAGAGCCAGACAAGCGAGGAGAAGCACGCAGACTTGTACAGGTGAGCATGGCGATGGAAAGCGCCATCGGGTGAAATTAATGGCGTTGTGGCTACCTGTAATTAATTTTCAGTTCACGCTTGGATTGCAAAAATTATTTTGAAAAGGTTTATTCGGTTGATTTCAGGGAAACTTTGGTTTGACAAACTTTGTCAAACTTTGTCGTGTTTGTAGGTATTTTAGACGAGCATCTTGAATTTTTAGGTATTTCAGGAATTTTCAGATAATCATTTTAGGATTTTAGGTGTTTCAGATAGTCAAATTTTATATCTTGTGGTATTTCGGATAATCGTCAAATTTTTATATATTTTAGATAATCAATCTGGCTTTCTGGATGTCTTAGGTAATTATTTTAGGCTTTTAAGTATTTTAGGTAATCACTTTAAGTTTTCAGATATTCTAGGTAATTGTTTGAATACACAGAAATAATGATTTATTACGATGATAAATATAAATGTAAAAGACGATTGCTTTTTAATTACTTTACATTATTCTACGTTTTCGAAGCGTATTTTTCGTTGGAATAGTTGATATTTTTTAATTAGCGTTATACTTCATTCAAACAAAAGTCCAAGTAGAACTACAAAAATAGGTTTACAACAACTTACGAAATTACAATTAAATTTAAAACACACGTGTTTCAGAACAATGCGTGGCCTGAAAACGACATCAGACCACTATTCACCGATATTTGCAGTAGTAATGCGACGACCAGGGGCGACCAGGTTACTAGAATGCCACGCGTTCGCGTGTGAGACGGAAGAGGATGCAGTGGCTGCTGCGGCGACCCTCTACAGGTCTCTACTCGCTGATTTGGACGCGAATCGACGTCGTCCAAGGCACACGAACGGCGTTGGTTGCATGAGCATAGCCTCGGTAGCCTCCAGCGTCAGAGAACCGAGTCCAAGCAGCAGGCTCAGTACCAGAATGAACATATTACAATCGGAAGCTATCAGATCGACTCCTCAACATCCTGTGAGACCTCCAAGAACGAAGAAGACCTCCGTATCCAGCTCGGTAACGGAAGAGGAAACTGAAAAATCATCTGGTTTACAAAAAACTCCCAGAAGAAAGAAGAAAAATTCTGATATCAAAGCAGAAGATGTTTTGGAGGCTCGAGGAAGAAGAAAAGAGGCTGGTCCGAAAGAAAAGACCAATCCAGTGGTCCAGAGCTTCAGTTCTATTCAGACGAACTTTGACTCGAAAGTTTCCAAGAAAGAGGAACGCGAAAATTCGAAGAATAAAACGTTCGGAATTAAACAAGAATTAAACGCTGCTGAAAAGATCGAAGTAGAAAACTCGAATAATTCTGCGAACAAGATTTACGACATAGGGGCCAATGGATTTTATGAGACAGTCTCTAACAGATACGAGAAGCTTCCAATAATTGGAAAAGCGGGGAAAGTCGAGAGTCCGGCGCAAGAAACTCCGATTAAAGAAGCAGATGACGTGAAGGAAAGAATGTACGAAAAATCTCACGGTTCCTATGACCTGAATAATCCTGTGTCCTCGAGAGACGCGTCTAAGGATCAAGAAACACACTCTGCGAGGTCAGACGTTATAATCTACGACAGGATCGAAAGATCAGGCTGCAAGAGCGAAGAAAATGCATTGTACGAACGAGCTTTGAAGAGAAACAGCAAAGAGAGGCTCTATGAGGAACACTTTAAAGATGTTGATAAAATATACAGTCTTGCCCAGGAAGAAATTTACAGTGGCAGAGGTAGCAAACTGGGGCCAGGGAAGATAAAGAGTTCGCAAGAAGATATATTCTTTGGTAGATCCTGTAATAGCGAGATTTATCAGTTGAGTCAGGAGAGTCGTGGAGATTCTGTGTCAGTGGAACGAAGAAGATCCAGGGACCAAGAGAAGATCACACCTGGAAGACGAGTGAGCAGAGTGGTTACCATGGATAAACCTTTGAAGAAGCAACTGAGCGATTCCACGTCGAATTTGAATTTGATAGAGCATAATCAGCCAAGAGTCAGAAAGAGAAGCAGAGCTGGAAGTGAACCACCTGTCAGCAGATCAGAGGATGCTACGAAGGCTCTCGAGGAGACTAGATTGAAGAGATCTCAGAGTGATATAGACGTGGATAGAGGAGATTTGATGACCAGAGTCGAGTTGCCCAGGAGAGGAAGCTTTTTGAATCCTGGAAGCGCTAGGAGACCTAATAGTATCAAAGGTGGCACTCCTTTGGGATTCACCGAACTTTTTGATGAGTTTAGGAATCAGGAGGGTCTGACTAGTGTCGACGACATCTTGGCTGCTATTATCGGTAAGTATTAATCAAGAAAGCTTCAAGATTGAAGATTTACTATTGTTTGAATAATTTTAAAAGACTTTGAAGATGCAGATTTATAGCTGACCATATTGATTTTTTATGAATTTCAACTTTTTTTTTATAAATTGTAGGAGAACAATATAGAAACGATGACGAGGAAGAAACGTATATTATTATACTAATATTATTATAGCACTTCCTCTTACTTTTATGTTAATAATATTATATGTATTCTTTTCTTTTATTATCAGATTAATTGAAAGCCAACCTTTCATTTGCAATCTTTTTCAGTCAACTTATATCGTGGAATTCTTTTTCTTTTATACATATAAGTTTCGTTTGTTAATTAACTTTTACACACTGTGTACTATATCACTGTGCCTAGTCCTTAATAAGTTAATATGAAATGCTTTTCTATTTCATATTAAATGCTTCTTCTATTATCACATTCTATCACTATGTTGTTTGATTCCTTTAGATCCTGAAGGGATGTCATTCAACGACTTGAAACCCCTGTACAAAGAGTTCTTGTTAAAATTGGCCGCCACACTGACACAGGATGAGCTATATCAGAGATCAGCGAGCATAATGAGGAGGCGTCGAAGGCCACAACGAAGACGATCCAGTCGTCGAACCTGCTTACTTGGCAGGGCTATCAAAAGGTCTGTGTCGAGGTTGAAGGGTGGACCGACGGAATTCACTTCCGTGATCTTCCCTGCGAGAAGACTGAACGATAGTTTCGGTAGTAGCTCTTCTTGCGACGCCAGGAACAATCATAGGAATCGTGTATTGGCTAATAAATTAGGCAAGAGAAGATCTTCGTGGAGGACGAGTAAAAATGGCGCCTGCCATACTACTTCTGAAGATAGCGACACTTGTGAGTATTGTAATGTATTTCAGCATCGTCTCAATATTTCTAATTTCTTGATATCTGAGATTCAGATGATACAAAACTGATGTATCCGAAGGTGTAAAACTTTCTGAAACAACGTATACGTTTATATGCTGTAGAACAGTTTGTATACTTTTACACGATGTATCTTTCAAGATTCAGCATTTTTCACACAATTCCGATAATCTGCCAAAGAAATGCTTTGAACAAAAAGTTTAAGTTTCAAGACGACCTTCACTTTTTATGGAATTAAAAATTTATTGGAAACTTTGAATATCCAAACGTTTCTTTGGGAGATGATCGAAAATGTACATAATTTCGTTTATAGAGCAGAAAATTTTTGTAGTCGTATGAAAATACAAAAGACTGATACGAAACTTAATGTACTTAAACCTAATTAATTAGTACGTAAAATAATGCAATGGTGTTCAAACATGTTTCTCTCTTTTATTTTTTTTTTTTTTTTTTTTTTTTTTTGTAGCCACTGTAAAATAAGTTTTACTAAAACCCGATGATATTGCTGTTCAGGCAGAAGACTAAACAGAAGCGCAGGAGCGGCAGCGAACAGGAGCAGCAGCGGTTACGTGAGTTGCAGCGAGTGTAGCTACGATTCAGAGTCGTGCACCTGCGTGTCAGCGGACAAATGCTACTGCTCGTTGTCGAGGAGGATCCCGACGCAGCCTCACGTTCCTCCAAACACGGTGGTATGTGCTTGTGACACTGACAGCTGCTCTGAAAGCAATAAGTGTTACTGTGCTCGGCAGCCGATCCGGCCGACGATACTGGAGCAGCTAAGGCAGAGAGGCATCGTGCCCTCTGAAGGCACCCTCAGCCGAGCCGGAAGCCCGGACAAAGCTCGAGCGGTCAAGACCAGCAGATGTCGAACGCCCTCCCAAGGTTTGGATGTACTCAAGGTAATTCGAAACGTAAAAATCCTAATTCCTATACAGGGTGAGTTATAAATGTTCGTATTTCAGGAGATGAATCTATACACACTGCAATAAGTAAAGAACATCTGATGAAAACACGTACCGTGTACTTTAGTTTTTCAGTTGTATACGATCGTAGAACATTTTTGAACTTCATAGGACGATTCTAAAATTCCATACATTCTTCAGTAATTCTATATCGAAGCTATTTTTTCGTTCCATTGTTTGATCAAATATGCGTTTTTCTTCTTCTCTGGAACGCTTAAACAGTTTCAATAACATTAACGATGCAGAGTAATATTAATCAAGTTAAATTAACGATCGAACCGATCGGTTCGATTCGAACCGAACATCTCCGATTTCGATGATTTTTGGATATGTTGTAGAAATCGATATTTTGAACAACTTTTTCATACGGTGGTTTCGCTTAGTTTGCGAGATATTCGCAGAAACCTGTCAGTAGCGCTACAGTGAATTTTGCCTATAATTGTGAGTCTGTGGCAACGTATGTATCAGCATTGTTTGGTAAATTAACGTAGGTAGTAAAATAAATCGTTGATTGTTTTATCAACCCATTTTCTAATCTCTTGTATTTCTTGATCTTTTATAGAGAATTGTTAAGATGAGAGGAATGAACGGTTCATCGATCTATTCCAACTATTAGAAAAAATGTTTGTTTGATTATAAAAGAAGAAATTTTAGCTGATTATAGTACGACGAATGAGGCTTCTTATTGTTTTTATTCGTTTCCAGAAGCAGTCATCGTCAAGCTACGGTAGTTCGAACAACTTCGCCCTAGATTACGACCTGTTCAATCCAGGACGAAAGTCTCAACAGTCTTCGGACAGCGAGAAGGTGCTAGTCGTTAGTGCTAGAGACACGCAGGGCCGTTTAGTGTACGTCGGTGGCGCTGACAGAGACAAGAAATGTCTTTCCCATTGTTCCAGTCGATCTGGAGCGCATCACGAAGCCCTTTCGATCAAGAAAAGCGCGGAAATCGCGGCCATCTTCGGCGCTGAATCGAGTAGAATCAGCAGGCGAACCAGTAACGCTTCCAGCGTCAAGAGTTCCATTAGTTTGGAGGCTGGTTTAGGATATTTACCATGAAGATCCTTTTTTCCTTGATAAAATTACATCCTCTGCTTGATCTGATCGGAAAATTATAAGGATTAGAAAATATAGTTATATCACAGGATGATTGTAAATTAAATTAATACGCCAAATTATACAGTAATGACATTTACATGACATTAAGTAAAAAGTAAGGACCGGAAAAGTTTAAAAGATTTAAATTTGTCCTAGTAATTTTCTAAATTCTTCTTTCATAATTGTTTCCATTTTTGTAGAGATAATATCTTCCATTATGTCAAAGCAGAGAAATTTCTTCTTCGTGTATACTTTTAATTTTTAACTTTTATATACGCATTCTTTTTAAAATTAAATAAAGTATAAACCATTAATCAATCATCAAAAAATATAGAAAAGTCTATTCTTGAGGAAAAATTTTCGATCAGATTTAGTAGATATTATACATAAATATACATATATATATATAGCTATTTTTTTATTTTTTATTAAAAAAAAAGACACCATTTAGCAAAGAGGTGTAAATACTGAAATAAATACTTCAAAGAGAACGCCGAAGAAAAAAAAGATACGTAAAAGACATCGAACTATTTTTTACGAGGGCATAAACGCTCCAGCAATAATAGTTTCTATTTTTACTTTTAGAATATTATTTGTCTTTTACTAAAGAAATACCTTGAACTCGCGTTTTTGATATTCAATTACTATTTAGTTGATTCAAGCTAATTGGCATGAAAAATCACGGAGATATAATGTCTACGTATATATTGATATTATAGCGCGTGTATATTAATTAATAACGGTACTGTCGTTTACATGGTTCGCAGAAATGTACCAGTTCTTTCCATAACGGTACCATATTCTCGTTTCTGCGAGACTTGATCTCAGCAAAAGTGACTCTGAGTCGAGCACGCTAAAATTAGCGATTTACTGTTCGCACTACAGACATTATAAAAATGGAAAATATTCAATACCGTGATTCTGATAACGTGTACGAATATCTTGCAAGTACCTGCATTATCACTTGTAAAATTTTCTTTCCTTTATTTTTGCATTCTTGACAATTATTTATAGATCAAAGTATCTATTGAGATTTAAACAATTTTTTTATTCGTCTTTTTGACTGCTGTTTAATGTATACGTGAAAATAATTCGCAATGATAGCTGATCCAATTTAGTATAGATCTGTTTGTAAGATTTTTGGTTGAATATGATCAATTATTAGTTTGTATTTTTGTCAATCCTCTGTTGCTACACAGGACCTGATAACTTGACTAAAGATAGTTTAACAAACGAAGCAAGGGAACAGTGCAATACCACGCGCAGCCTCGTCTCTTCTGAGGTAAATTATCGTTTTATTATAATATGTACAGTTCTTGTGCAATGTGTATGAAATATGAGGCAATTCCTATTGTTGCACCGATATTTCTTCATGTACTATTAATAAAGTCTTGATCCATTTTATGGAATTTTTCTGTGTACTCAGAGGGGACTTCTACGTCTTTCAGATTATCCAAGCCTATTTCTTCTTCTGTCCTAAAATTTAAGAAACATTCGTTAAGAATTACAATTTAAAAAGAAAATTGGAAAAGATATAAGATTGTAAAATAGGAGCAAAATTTCGTACTTGATCAAAATATCTACGACATTCTCACAGGTTAATAACGCATTCTTATTCTGTTCCCATTTATGATACTCTCTGAGTATTATATATGTATTTTGTGTTCTCAATATTTCCCTGCCTTTTTTTGTTGCACAAAGTTGAGCTAAGGCTTCTAGTAATATGATCCTAAAACACAATAGAAAAATAACAGTTTCCATTTAGAAATATTATTGATTTCATAGATACGTTTCCACACCTGATATCCAGGTCTGGCTCTCTCTGTTTCGTCTCTGACAAATATTGCAGACTAATTGGTAATTTATCATTGTCCTCGTCATCAAGTTCTTCTGGCCCAGCCAATGGTAACAGAAGGTATGACAAAATATCCACTTCAGGACTTAATAACCATTCATGATTTTGTACGTCAAAGCAACAGTTTTTTAAAGTGCCAACAATTCCACCGCGTCTCACTAAGCTGCCTGCATATTCTGTAAAAGGAAGCAGTCTCTGGATGACACAGCGGTCTTTGTCCATTAAATACCTATGGACAGTAAATTCGCAATTTGATGAATTATAATTTATAAACATATTAATTAGCGATTAGATATAAATTATAAAGGATTAATTATTGATCACCTTCTCACATGTGGAGACTGACTGAGATTACTGAAAACTGGGCCTAAATAATGCAGATTGGCTCCAGAATTGTTATAATGCTTTGCAGTGAATGCTGCCACAATGGAGTCCCATGTATAACCGCTTGTTTCAATAAGTGCTATAACTCTATCAACCAAGTGCTGTGGTCTGGTCATATTGGAAAGGATCATACAGCATGGATCTGCCAAGATGCTTTCTTCATCCATTATACACCTACCAAGAGAAGCAAATGATAAAAGAAAAAAAGAAGAGTGTTATTTAGTGTTGTTAATAATGTGTTTACCTAATACAAACATGTATTAAATTGTAATTATATTTTCCATCCTTTGGTTGAGTTTCTGATATCAACAGAAATGCACTGGTTCCTGCTTCATCCGCAGTTATGTTTATTAAAGCCAGAGCTGCATCTTTGGAGATTGCTGCAGAAGAATCTTGTGTCAATGCAATTAATTGCGTCAATAAATCTGGAAGTTTTAATAGCAGCTCTCGTCCCTCTGTGGTTCCAGTTACGCCTGATATTCAAAGATTATTATGAAAATTAATAAAAATAAGAGGTTAGGATCACAAGGATTGAACACTTTTTGATCATAACTACTCACTGAGGACATGTTGTAATGCAACAGCTTTTAAGTCTAGTCGCGTATTTGGATTTAAGTATTGAGAAATTTCTTGAAGGGACTCCATTCTAATTAAGTAACTTTTTAAAATAAAATATGTATCGTATATTGATCGAACACGCGTAAAAAAACGATTATAGTGATATCTAACGGTGAATGCGTTAAACTGAATAAAATGATACTAGGGTAACCATTGGCATTACCTGTTGAAGTTAAGATAAGTCACGAATTTATTTTGGGTAAAAGTTTCCAACATATGTTAACAGATGTCCCTAGTTTATTAGGACCATTTCCAATATGGCGCTCGTAACCACGTGAATACATAACCTATTCTAATTTAGTGGGAAAGAAGCAATCTTTGTTTATAATACTGTTATTGAAATAAAAATCGTTAATAAAAAATGACGACTGATGAAAAAGTAACCACAGCAGAGGAGATATTGAATAACAAATTGTCTGATATTGCAGACACAAATAATATAATTATTACCAATAATACGAAAAAAGTAAAAGCTAAGAAAGAGAAATCATTCGAGCAACAAATTCCAAAAGGTAAACCAAAGTCTGGTAGGATATGGAAGGAACAAAAGAAGAGGTTCGTAGAATAAAGAAGAAAGATATATTTGATTTTATTGAGGTTAACCTTAAAGGCTGTGTTTGTTTTATAAACAGGTTTTCATCTATCGTGAAAACACGTGGCATACGATCGTCCTTTGACAAGAAACAAAAATTGAGGGATGATTTAAAACACGTTAAAGAAATGTCAAGAGCGATAAAGGCAGAAAAACAGGCAGAAAAGGAGGCAAAGAAAGAGAGAAGGAGAGCTAATCTAAAACGCGCAAAGGAGAATGAGAAGAAGAGTGAAATAGTACAAGTTGTAAGTGTCATTGTTAATAATTTAAATTGTTCCAGTATAAAATTAAATTAATAATTTTAAAAAAAGTAAAATTATGATTAAATATAACGTTTATTTATAGATTACAAATACTGCAAAATTAAAGAAGATGAAGAAGAAACATCTAAGAATGATACAAAAAAGAGATACGCTCAATATGTAAAAAACAAAGCATTTGTTGAAACTAATGTTTGTGATCTATTTAAGATGGATAACAAAATTGTCTTCATTTTATATATTAAAAAAAAAAGAAATGTTTGTAATGTATATAAAATCTAAGATTATGTCATTCATGGTAAAATTTAGTATATCATGTGACATATTAACAAAATATGCATTCCGTTTGCGGATACAGGTTTTGTATTGAATACATATATATACTTTTTAAATGTCATATGAATTTATAACACGCACATAATCTTACTAAATATCATCATATTTCTTAATTTAACCAGTTTCGTTAACTGTTTGTAATTCCTAATAGTTTTTCTTCTCTTGCCTTTTGTTTTGATACAAAGTCTTTAAGATTCTCTCTCAAGTTGTATCCATTTTGGTTGACCCACTGAAAATAAATCATTAATGAAAATATTAAAGCAATTAAAGCAATGCTAAGTTAAAATGCTAAAAAATGTACCATCGTTTTCACCCATTTTGGAAGATTTTCCTTATATTCATGCATCAGAAACCTAAAGAATAAACGAATCAATCATACTTCTAACAAAAACTTTCCATTTATATTCTGCTAAATGATCAACAACCTTTCATCGACTAGCAATACAGCTCCCCAATCGTTAATATGTCTCAAGCAACGACCTAAAGCTTGATTCAATGCCCTAAAAGCTTGTATATTGTACCACTCTGAACCCTTCAACAATCCTTTCTTAACGTTCGTATCATTGTAATTCAGTTTCATATCAATCACAGGATCTTTTCTTACTGCATATGGTATTCCAACCTAAACAACAATATTGTAAATTTGGTCATGATTTTCTCTTTTCAATTCTACTAAAAAGTGATAGAAACTTACAGTAATGACACAACGTGCTTCATTATCCTTAAAATCAATCCCTTCTGCTACTTTTCCTCTGAAGACAGCCAGAAATAAAGCTCCAGTGATTTTTCCTCTTCGTTCAGTAGATGTCTGCTCTATCACTTGACGATATTCATACATGATATCTTTAAGATCATCACCATGGCGTGGTTCTATGAAGACTTGCTTCACATCGTTGATTTTCATCCAAATGGAATTATTTTTCCACCTCTGTATTTGTGTGTGCATTACGTTATAGGATGAGAAGAAGCAAAGGATTCCATGTGGCACTGACTCACAAACATCCAACAATACTGCACCTAGTTCATCCTGGAAAAAAATCATATATCAACTATATATCAGCTCAAATAGAACAGGACAATACTTTGAAGTAATAAAGATTTCCAATTTAGTAACACAACGACTAAAAAAGCCATTTTATATGCAATCCCTAATAATAGAGTTTTAGTAGTATTAAATGTGCTGAATTATTATATAAAGAGAAATTAGAAATTTTATCAAAAATTAAATAAAATTGTAAAGAAAGCGACATTATACTTGAAAGGTCGAATTTTTAGTATGCAATAGCGAATACGTTAAACTATTCTCAAGAGAAAATGTATAATTTTGTTATTCAAATTATAAAGAAGGAAATATATATGCATAACATACTTGAAAAGCCCAGCTGTTCACAGATTGATAATTCGCCCTTAGTTTAACTTCATTCGGTCCTCGAGGTATGCACATAGCGTAAACTTGTTCCTTGGGTATCACGTGGCCGGTGTTGAGCACGTGTGCAAATGACGTTCCCAATTCGCCTTGGAACGACGCAGTCGGACTCAGGGTACCGGACGCGAGGATTATAGAGCGCGCTTGTCGAGCAAGCGGTGCAAAGGTCACACCCGGATTCATGCACAGTAGTTTCAAGGTTCGTACACGCTGTGTACACACTTTCGATGACAACCATGTATTCTCAGTGGCCTGCGATTTTGGGAAGAAATCAGAAATTCTGTGATTTTCTTTTAAATACAATCTTTTTTAGGGGAACAGAGATTTCAAATTCTATTAAATTAATCGGATCTGAAATATTTCAAAATAAGAGAATATAAAGAATTTGTAGATCTTAAAAAAGTAAATTTATCATATTTTTATTTAACATTGGAAAAAATAACTTTCGAATGATTCCTGAATCCTAAATATAATGTCATTGGAAATAAAATGTAATATCCTAAATATAATATCATATCAAAATTTTTTAAAATAATCGTCTTAGAGAATTCTTCTGTTTCAAATAATTTTTTTCATTCATAACTTGAAAAAATAATTCATATGTGCCTTGTAAATTTATTTAATTTTCTTTAATCAGACGCAATTGTAAAAAACGAATTTTCAATTTTAAACTTACGTATTTGAAATCATTTACTGTGGTTTCTGTTACACAGGCCCTAAAGTCATTCATGTATTCGCTAGAAGTGATCATCCGTACAGTGAACATTAGTTGTTCAATTAATCTCTTGGTAGCTGGTGAAATGATCGGCTTTAACACTTTCTGAGTTGTTCTACTCTCCTCTTTCGCTTTATTCGAATCTGCAATTGCTGCGTTGCACGCTCCCAGGAAATTAGTATACATGGTTTCGTTTAAACCGTTCATGTTAAATAATTCTAACAGCTCTGCACCGGTCCAGTACGGACTTGAAAGATTGTCGCTGTTATAGCCCTATTAACAGAATTTACTATATTGCAATGTTAGAGGAAGATCTTTAGAAAATATTTAACTGTTCGAAACAATAATTTTACAATTTTATAATAATGACATAATCGGGATAAAATTAATGGGGTAATAGAATTAATAGATTAAATTTGTCTAGTATTAAATAATTAGAAATCAGATTAACTAAACATGAACTAAATACTAAATAATTATGGAATTTCAATTAAATTAATTAGATGCCATAAGAAAATACATAACAAGGTATATCTTGAATTGAAAACTGGATTGAAGTGCTAGATATACCATACGTATTTTGATATTATAATCAAGCGATCGTGTAATTTTATTGTATAAATAATTTCTTGAGTAATTAACAAAAGGCTTACGATTTTATCGACGCCCGTGATTTTCAGAAAATTCACCAGCTTGAGGGAATACGTTTGAAGAGTTCCATAAATCTCGGAATCTGGAGCTCTTTGTTTCATAAGAGATTCACATTCAGTCGCAACGGCTGTAAGATGATCCTCGCGAAAACTAACGCTTGCAGCTTCTCTGCAGATGTCTTCTATATTATGAGCTTCGTCCAGAATAATCACATGGCCGGCCACATTGAGTTGCATCTGAATAAATTATAAAATATTGTATGAAACTTCAATAGAATATTTTGCACGTATTATTTCAATAAATAGACTCACACTTTCACGAATATCGGGATCCACGATGTAGTTATAAGGGCAGAAAATAATGTCCGCGTGATCCATTAAATTTCTGGCGGCGAAATATGGACACAGTTCTTCGTTTCTTCCGATCGCTACCAAGTCTTCGATGTCCCATATATCGTCCAAACCTCGACTTTTCGCCCCGCGAAACGTTGCAATGATCTTTTTGTTAGATTCGTTGTAAAACGGACAGCCTTTGCGCTATAAGAATTTTTTGGATTTTTAACTACATTGGAAAATTCGCCTTCGAAGTTGGGAACAAAATGTAGGAGTTCGTCTGGAGAACATTTTTACGCAAAGAAATTGTTTGGAAAGATTATCGAAGAAATTTTGGAAACTTTGGAATTTAGGAAGTTGGAATTTTTCCACGGAGATTTCCTTTTCTTGAAACATTGGAACGTTTCTTCGAAAATTAGAACTTGGAATTTGTTCACGAAGATTCTTTTTACAAAATTAGAATAGAGTCAAAGCGTTGGAAGTAGTTTCAAAAAATTCCACGAACAATCAGAAAGTCGATTAATTTTCAGGATCTGGGTGAAAACAAACATTTTGAATGTCCAACAGGTCGTTGCAGAGCTCAGTTTTATTTTTCGTAGTCTCTTGGATGCAAGTGCGCTCTCTACTGCTCAAAATAGTCATTCTAAAAAAAAGAAGAAAAAGGAAGAGCAATCAAATTAGAAATTTCCTTCCAATGTAAGCTACTGAAAAACTTTCTCTTACTTTTTGTGTCTGTACGAAGTTTTCTTTAATTCCCTTACAACCTGTTCGATTTGCTTGTGCGTTCGCGTACCGTAGAATATTTTTGATATCTTTATCTTCTTTCTAAAACGATATTATACATTCATACGGACAAAAATAAATTGAAAAATTTGGTTACGAAGTTGGAATAATTCTCACAATTCTTCATACGAGTTCCTGAGATCTTCCTCCTCGTCATAGTCCTCGCAATAATCCATACATTTTGTATTCGAGCTTTCAGGAAGGTCTTCTCCATTGTTTTCGCGCGACGTCGTTGATTTGCAGTCCTCTGAAACAAATTCCGCTTGATAAAAATATTTAAATCTGCCCTTTACCGTCATTGAGTTCAAGAAATTATACTTGAGATTCTTTGACGAGAGAAAAGGTATGTCAATAATTCTTTTCTTCAGTAAGTATCTTTCCTCTGCAACCATCCCTTTTATAATTTATCCGTTATCAACCGAAGAACTCGTATTATTAACTCAAAACCTTCCAGTAACGTAGAATCGTAATAGCAATCAAACATAAGAAATTTTCTAATTTTATATTCACCACAGAACTACTTTCAAAATATGTGTGTTTTTCGAATAAAAATCTTTCTTCCACCCCTTGCGTCCAAAAATATGATAATACAAAAGAATACAAATTAAATATAAATTCTCTTTCCATTTTTAAAAGCTTTGTTCCATTTCGTTTATTAAAGAATTTACTAAAATTATTATAAGAAATTTAAAAAGGATCTATCAGATCTATATCCTCCTTAATCTAATGTTGTTTCAATCCCTGCGTCTTCTTATACACTTTGAATTCGTTTATTTATATACGATAAAAATACGAAGATAAGCAAAGATGCGAAGTATAATAAAATACAATAAAACGCTATATAACAACAAATGTCATTCCATTGGAAAAGCTTGCAAATTTGAAATCTATATGCGCTACATCTCGATCTTCTTCAACCCTTTCTCTCATGTCTTTCGTTGTATATTAAAATTTTTATGAAAAGAAATCCTACGCAAAGATTATTAAAGAAATTACGAATTTTTCCCTGAAGATTTCTTGAAAACTTGGAATATTTCTTCCCGGTCGTTCATAGTAATATATTCCAAGATCCTGTGCACAATAAAAAAAGCCGAATGCGAAATAAGCAAAAATTCGCCGATTCGTACGTGGATCGCAAAGAGCAGAAAAAGCAGCTGCAATAAAAAATATCACATTCTCAAGAAATTTCCTAATCTCGTATAATAAAAAGTAGCTCTCGAATCTGTATCCACTATATCTCAGCCCTTTTCAACCCCTTCCCTTATACATTCCAAGTCCCGCGCCATTTATACACAATGAGGAAGCCGAATAAGAAATAAGCAAAAATCCGCCGATTCATTTTCAGATCACAAAGAACAAAAAGAAACGGAGAGTAGAAAGAAGAAGAAGAAGAAGAAGAAAAAGAAGAAAAAAAAGAAAATAAAAACGAGGCCAAGGGGCGAAACGTCGGAAAAGGGACAGGAATCTTTCATCGAATTCGCATGATCCCCGGGCGCATCCTCGATGCGAGCGATTTCTAAGGGGCGCGCTCGACTAACTGAAAAGGATTACGCTTATTTAGGAAGTTCCTCGCCGTTGAAAAGGATCTCTTCTCCGCAATACAGACAGGGAGAGAGAGAGAGAGAGAGATCATCTTTCCTCTCGTTTTCGCTCGTTCTGTTCTATTAATGCCTGTGAAAACGAGACGAGGAGACGAGCGAGAGGAATGTCAAAACAGCGGGATCGGTGGCAGGTGAAAGGGCAGGGAATCCATTGAGCGGGATCAATAGGGGTGGTTTAATCCACCCTCTCGCTGGATGTCGACAAAAGGGGCCAAGCTACTCGAAGGAAACGCACAGATGGGGCCGAAGAAGATGGAGAAGGGGCGGTTTTAATCCTTTCGCGTGCCTCGGTTTGCTTCGAGTCAGAAAAATAGAAATGATGGTGAAATGACAGTGAAAAGCCAATGAAATGGATGTTTATTCGTAAGCGGATTTCGACGAACGCGTACGAAGATCACTGGTAGAGGTCCTTCACGGGGTATTCGAAGATTTTCGAGAGGTAAATCCATTTCTCGATGCAGATGGGGTAGTTTGATGAATGATATTTGACATGATGTTTGACGAGGAGGAATGCGAGGTGAAGCCATTTCGTGATTGAGGACGCGGTACTGTGATGGATGATATTTGACGTTGATAAGATTCGAGCAGCAGGTGGATGAATTTCTACCGATGTAGATGGGGCGGTACGTTCGACGTTATTTTTGTGTTCGTTGACATCGTCTTTATATAAGCACGTTTTGTAATATCGATGACATTTTATTTTTATATCGATATTTCGTGTGCATAATATATTTTAGATTGTCTTTAGACTGTATATTAAGATTATATTTGTGGATGGTTGAACCGATATCGATAGGATACGAAGATTCTCTTTTGGAGGTGGTATTATTATGAATATTTATCGACATTATTTTAATGATTCTTCGTGAGTTTCTACATAAACGTTTTGTAACATTGTGTGATAAGATTATTTATTAATTTAGGACGATCATAAAGTATCTGATTTTATTTTATCGCTTCTCACGAAAATTCTTCTTGGAGATTTAAAATAACAAATATTTAGAATGAAATGTAAAAAGTGTGTCGTTTCCACATTAAATACATAAAAGTTAAAAAATACACATTTTAATTACGAAACTATCATCTTCTAACGAATTCCACGTCGAACCATTTCCTCGAAGCGATGTCTCCACCAATATTCAATATTCAATATCCGCATATGAAGGAGAAAATCCTAAGTTTCAACATGATACACAAAACGATCTATGAAGATGAAAATATTTGACGAACAAAAGGAAGGTTTAAAAAGTTGATACAAAAAAATAAAACAATAATTCAGATAATATAAATTTTCTCCACGCGATGTCTCCGTCAGTATTTAGTATCTGTATAAGAAAGGAAAAATCCTAAGTTTCAACGTGATATACAAAAAGACCTATGAAGATGAAAATATTTGTTGAACAAAAAGGAGATTTAAAGAATTAATATAATAAAATCAAACTATAATACGTACACCGTAGTGTAAATAATTAATAATTCATATACGTATAACACCTACTTTTGTAATTCTTTAAAGTACATTTTCATAAATGATTCACCTCAAACGCAGAAAAATGAAAAGTTAAATACCAATATGAATAAGTAAGCCTATTTTGGAGAACCACTTACGTACAAATACAAATATTTATTCCGTAGAAAAAAGAATCTACAGGGTGAACACAAAATTCCAATTATTCACATAGTAAAGTAATGCATAAAACAAATTTGTCAACAATTTTCTCGAACTTCATTCAAACGCTATTAATAACCCTTCTTGACGACAGCAGTGTTTAAAGGGTTAGTACATTTATAGCTAACATCCTATAGCTATGAACAAATAGTTAACAATAAGAATAAGAAAAGAATATTCAAAACCCATTTCTTTAAGCGGAAATTTATGGCTTTGGCATAAACGGGACGATACCATGTATAGTGTAAATAATTAATAATTTCTCAGTTTATGCCTTCGTAAGCAATTCCAGCCGATATCGACTATCCTATCGAAAATTCCGGCTTAACGAACAACCATTTTCGAACGAATTCGAGGTGGAAGCGTGTCCTCGACGTCTCCATCGATCCCTTTTGGCTGGCACGAACGCAACAACCCGCAAGTGTCCGGACGTCGAGGGCGTAATTCGATGGCGACGTTAAAGGGGGCGTCTCTCAGGGGTGCGATAACTTTCGGCGTCGACTGTATCGCTGGATGATACCCCTCGGGGTTTTCTCCCCTCGGGTGTTGGGGTGTGTTTCGTTGCCAGGCAACGACACCCTCAAAGTCCCCGCTCTGATTGGCCCCGTCCCGCTTCTTCCTGTCTTAGCCTCTCTCTTCTCACCCCCTTCGACAATCAGCCAGCCGCGACCGTGCCTCCTATCGACGATCAAAACCACCCTTCCCCTCTGCATCCCTCGTTTCGCCCATCGAGCCGTTCCTCAACGACGAAAATGGAAAGTCGAACACCTTTTCTGCGCTCGATTGAATCGAATTCGATTTATTCGATATCCACTTCCACGATTTTACTAATACGCGATTAACCCTCCATTCACGAGTCACCTCTTTATTTTTCTGTGCAAAATCGTCGGAGCGATTTACATCTCGTATAGGTTTATCATCGAGAGAACTTTAATGGAATAGAAAAATTGAAGTAAATAGAAAAAAGAAACAAAGGAAATATTTTTGTTCGTTAACTTACGACTTACAAACAGTGTGATCTGCTAAAATTAATAGAATAGAGCGCAATTTCGAATCTCTCGACTTCTGTGATTTCTTCGATCGTTTCGAGTGCAGTAGATCGAATTTGATTTACTCGATGTATCTACTTGTACGAGTTTCGAATATGATATGGATATTTGATTAATTTTCTTCACTTGTGATTTCTTTGATCATCGCTTTCGACAAGTAAACTATAACGTGGCTGGATTTTATAAAATCTTTCATTAAGATTTTGTATCTCTTTTCTTTTTGGTTTGATACAAATGTACAGTTTCGATATAAATTATCAGTCATGTTTGAACCATCGATTTCGTGCAGGATTCCGTGTTGAGGGAGAATAATCTCAACTTGCCCCAAGGACCTACTTTAAGAACCTTCTCGTTGAGATGTTCCATTTTTCGTTTGTTTTAAAGTATCATCACAAAGTTTCTGTTACATTCTCTGTAAAGTAGAACGCGAACGTTAACCTACTCCAACAAACGATCCATAGATCCACAAATAGCAATAGTTTCACGACACTATCTTATCAAACGATGTATGCAAAATGCATGTAAATGAGTTCGCAAAAAAACTTTAGAATTGTATCTATAAAAATACGAATTTTTCTCAAACATTCGCAGTTATAAAACAAGTTTATAAAATAAAATAAAAATAGATCACAAAAGTAACAGAAAGCATTCGACTTCTGGTTAGACACAGCATAAGTATTAATACTTATGGGTGGCAGTATGATTGCTAGAAGCGTAAATTTCTAAATAAAATAAATAAATTTAACAATTACACTTTACTACCTTGTACTATTAAACTGTTTTAATTAAATAAATTTAGCTGCTTACGCGTGGTCAGTGTAACCGCTAAAAGTTTACATTTTCGGTATAAATAAAAAATACTGGTCGCTAAAAGCTCCAATAAATTATTCTAACAAGATAAATTGAACTACAGTTGATGTAACTCATTGCGTAAATGGATTGAAACAATTTTGCTGATGGTGAACGAAATTACAATATGAGATAATAAAAACTGTGCGGTATTCGAATATCAAAGTTACTCGCTGTACTTAATTATACGATGTACAAATTCAAATTGAAATTAACCTCGTCGAAAAGCGATACGCGAGAAAAGTGTTGCATTCGAAGATCATCAGTTTGGCGCGCGAAAATGTCAACGAGACCGCTCGAATCCAGCAATTAATTTGATTCTCGGTCCACACGAGTTAATTCGTATCACCGTGGCGATATTTTGAAATTTATTATACGGCGCGTAAACCGAGCTTCCTCCGGCAAGCAATTATACCAATTAACCATTGGCTCTCATTTCCATTCGCCGATTCGTTAAAGTATCGCGCTACTCTTTCATTCGATTCATCCTCTCTTCTTCCTGAATTAAAATTATCGAACAAAACATTGACCATAAAAACAGTATGACTGTGTTAAAAATGAAAATCGAACGCAGAAATATGCGCTCGTATTTTTCATTGATCGAGGAGGATTTAATTGATATTTAATCGCGGAGAACGACCTTTGTTTGGAACGAAATCGAGGTCAAGATGCGTTCGATGATATCGCGCGCTATTGAGAGCCCCCCAAATGAATCGTCCACTGTGCCGCTTCTTATCTTTGCGAATAATTCTGGCCGAGAAGGAAGAAACAGAAAAAATGGAAAAGAAGAAAATCCAAGAGGAACAATACGGTGTCGTGTCCCGTTGCGTATTTCATTCCCATTCATCGTGGCCAGTATGAATGAACTCGTTTCACGTCGATCACTCGCTCCGTATCTCGCGCATACTCGTTCACGTATATCGCGAATAAATAAACAGTTGATTCCGCGAGCATAAAGCGGTCGATTCTTCGATTCTAGTCTGTGGATCGTTCGTACGATTTGCTGCGGAGAATAATTAATATCGGTTATCGTAAGCATAATCGCTACTTGGAGAGAATATTGGAATATACAGGGTGTGGTCGAATAACATACACAAATAGGTACGAAGTGATTCTTTATGGAAAAATAAGAACGAAATATGGAATAAAATTTGTTCGTTTAAAGTTTAATTTTCGAGAAAGTCTAGTTTGAAAATTTATCAAGTATACTTGAACATGAACGTGTATGTAGAGTGATGAAAAGAATGATACGCGAGGAATATTAGCCCTGACCGCGATCTGTGGATCGTGAATTTAACGCGAATTCTTCTACGTCAATTTTTCTCTCATTTAAAGAAACGAAAAATATGTTCTAATTTCATAACATTTCGAAAGATGTCGAACGTAAAATTGAAACGAGAACACGCATGCTAATGATATGTTTCTCCATTTTGTTCGAACAAGAGATACTTTTTAACGGTAGAAAAATATAATGGGTCAAGAAACGTAGCGACATTAAACAACAAGGGGTAAATAACCATTTTTCAAAATTAGTGCGTAACTACTTTGTTACTGAGTTCGTAGCAAACTTCCTTCGAAACTATCTCTCCTGAAAAAGATCTGAATTTTTGCTTCTTAGAAACGAAACGTTTTCTTAAACACTATGCATCAAAATATCCGTATTTTTTTCTATTTTTGTCTCAATTATGGCAGCACGTTGTCGATTAATCGACACAGGAAGGGTTAAATATATCAACACATTTTTGCGCAAAAAGAAAGAAAAACGAGGAATACGAGGGGATAAATTAAAATATGATTGGCATTGTAATATCGTAAACGAATTTATCGAAAGTTGGAGCAGCCTTACCCCGGCCTTCCTTTTGTCCGAAGTTGTCCAGAGAATTAGAGATTATTAGCGGGGGGATTTCGGTCTCTATCGATATGGCTTTTGTCTCGGCTCGCCATAAAGTTTCGCGAGGCACCGCAATCCAACCAATTAGCAACGATTTGCTAAATCAAGCCGCAGCCACGAATTAATTGGTCCTCGACTTTCTTCCACTACCCCAACCCCCTGCCATTCCGCCCTTTCTCGTTTTCTTCCTCGTCTGTCGTCGACAACAAATACTCTAAGTCCTCTTCGATGAGAGAAACCGCCGTTCCTCTCCAAGGTTCACCTCGTATTTTTCTTGCTCGTTTTTCCCCGCCCGGCTGGAATATCGCGTTAAGAACACCGGAAGAAGCCGCGATCCGGGATCCCAATTATCGGTTCTGTCGAGGCGATCTCTTCTTTTTTAAGCAAGAATCCTTTTTATTCTTTTCTTCGGGACCGAATAGGGGAGACAGTGTTTGATCGATATTTTAGACTAAGATTAAAGGGGAAAAAAAAAATACATTCAAAAACAGATATTTTGAGATCGAGATTCTTGGTAGATGACGTTTGACTTACTATTTGGCCGAAATAAATTGTTGCTCAGGATTATAGTATTCATTTAATTCTCTATCTATAGTGCAGTTAATTAAGTATTGTTACGACTCTTCCCTACATGTATTCTTTATAATACGAAACGTATGTGGATCGGTGAATTGGATTCTTTTTTAAAAATGAAGTTAAGACAGTCACGAACTAGGGCAACGAATTGTTTCTTATCTTTGATTTTTCAAAACGCAATAGCTCGAAACGATTCTTTCCTTCTCCTTTCTTTGTTCTTGTCGGCAGGCGATAAACGAAAAAGAGAGGAAAAAAGAAAGAAAGAAAGAGGAATCGATCGTGGCCATTGTACCGCTGGGGATGGATTAGAAATTCTGCGATGCCGTGGCCGTCGACAAAGGGATTACGGGAATTTAAACGATTCGCCGTAGTTTACGGGTGCATCGTGTCCATATGTCGCGCACATCGGCGCCGGCATTGTGTCGCCGGATCGTTTCGCAATTCGCTCGCGCAGCGGGTGCATCGCGAAAACGCGGCAATTTCAATGCGAACGTTTCTGCGATGCTGCGCCCGAATGGGGTCGACGCCAGCTCGTTGATTAATTCGCGAGATTTTTCTCTTTTTTTCTTTCTTCTTTCGCTTAATTATTCGCCTGTGATTCGAATGCAGTTAGAACAAATTAGAATTCCGAATGAATGCAAGTAAATAGAATCAATCTTCAACGTTGTGCGACGCTTTGAATTTATTGTATGTATTTGACATACGTAATTTTATTTAAGTTTTATTTATTATATATTACTAAATATTATAATAATTAATTGATATTGGTATTTTCATTGATATCTATTCTTACTGCCCGTCCATTTATTTTTCTATCTAACTCTATACGAGGAGCAAGGGAAAACGAGGAATGTCGATTTTTCGTGATTTTCACAGTTTTATAACTGTGACACATTTCGTTTATGAGAATTGCAAAACTATCAAATTACGACGATTATGATGCTTCGAAATTTCTGCATAAGACAGCATTAAAGATTTGGTGTAGGTACTGGTTAAAAACAGGAAATGTTCACTCTGTACTCGAACAAAATACGGATAAAAATATTTTATAAATCATATTAGAGTTCGTTTTATTAATCATTCTTTTTTTTATGACGACTAATTGTAAGTATGTAAACTTCATTTTATGAACAGTGCAGTCGAATTCACTGAATCTTATTCCTTTTCTGGTAGACTACGATATTCAAAATTAATTTTTCAAATAAAACCATTTTGTGACATTCTTTGTTTTTCTCCTTTTCCTTCATCAATACGTATCTAAATGGAAAATAATTACGAAACTATTTCCAGATTATCAATATGGAATAAAAGAACGTTTTCTTTCAGATCCTCTTATTATCCTTCGTCCTCTTCTGTTCGTATAGAATCTTACTAAACTACTCTATCTTTTGTTTCTTCTTTCGTAAATTTTCTCTTTGATTCTTGGAAACAATTATTGTACGATATAGATAGATGGAGAACCTTAAAACAACCCCTGAATTATCAATAGCGAATGAAACAATAGCCTTTTTCAGTTTATCTATTGATTCTGTGTGGCCATTTCAAAAGCTGTTCATAATTCAGTAATGAATAATCTATCTACAGTGTGCCATAGAATTATTCGCACAGTCGAGAATGAAACAGAAATTTATGAAACAATAAAACAACGGGAAAGCCTTCTTAATATTTGCTATTTAAAATTGAGAAATTGTAGTTTGAAAAATTATGAGATAATTAGTCATGGCAATCCTTTAAAATTTTACCACGTCACAAAATTAACGGCGACAACAACAGCAACGATACTAAAAAAAAAAAAAAAACCAGCTACTCTAAGTTGTAACGCAAAAACGATATCCTACCTACGTACCAATTAATATTTCATAACGAAAAGTATTATTTTGAATTCCGCTATTTAAGAATCTCGATCATATTATGTCTAAATAAAAAGATGTTAAAAGAGCCAATTTTATTACATTTTCACCTGTTGACGTACTAAAATTAATTCATAGTACAGAAGACTAAATTGTAAGGAAATGAATGAAATGGAACATCAATTGTCTGTCTTTCCACGTAAAGCCAGAAAGAATTAAAATTGCAGCAATGGAAGCTACGCGAATGGTGGTTGAATATACGCCATTTCTTTGGCGGAATAAAAGCAACGTGGAATCATTACATTCCTGGGCAAATAGGGGCGACGCGATCGTAATCCTCGGCAATAGTTCACGGCGTAGAAAAGACCTAGCGAGTGGAGGCGGCCAAACAAAGGGGGTTGCTGGCGATCGAGGCCTCCTCGTTCCGCGAAGAAAACAGGCAAAGAGTCGACGAGAATGCGGCATCCGGGATAGCATCCCCCGTGTCGTACAGAAACGTTATTAGCACGAGCTTCTGCTTCTACAACCACCCAGTGACCTCATCCCTCTGTGCGTTGCCTTTGCAAGGATGAAGAGAACACGGAAGAGGAAAAATTGAGAAAAAGAGGGTGCATTACGTTGTAACGTATGAGATGCACGTTTGAACGTTCCAGATTCTTAATCTGCATTGCGTCGAGAAACGCGTACGTTTGTAAGCGTACGGTTATCGATAAGAGTTTATGAGAAATTTAAATAAAAAAATCGTTCAGCTGAAACTTCTCATTGAGAAATCAGTCGATGTGAGAAGTTGCGATGAGAAGTGGACGAATCGGTTATGAAAAATTCAGAGGTGTCTGCCAAGAATCCGAATCTAGTTTGTGGAATTATTTATTAAACGCGTGGGACAAATACAACGGAAAATTCAATAATGCAAATACCGAAAGACGAATGGTGAGATGAAAATGATACGTATGAGACAAAATCGTAGCTGTATTAGGAGGTTTTCTTTATATGCTTTGAGATTCTAAACGAAATTGTAATTTTAAAGGTCCTAACAAGTTGCTAACGATTTTTTAATAATATCTAGTATTTAAGAAAGGAACTGTATATCTACGGAGATTCGATAAAGTTTAGAACAAAAGTATCTTTCGAAAATTGACGGCCTTAAAAATATTAACGATATTTCATTAGATTGTAGCAATCAGTGAAAATGACTTTACTTCAATGAAAAGTAAAGAAATATTTATTTCGAGTTTAAAAAATTGACATCTTTGTATGTTGCGATCTAACAACTTCGCTCGAAGAATATCAAAACTATTTTGAGAAAATGACGAGAAAATAAGAAACGAAGAAAAGATGAGAAAAGAGCCGAAGTTTCTAATCGAGAATGCTTAAGGGCAAAGCAAATACGCAGGGGAGAAAAATGCCTGCCTTAGTCGGATCGAGATACGGTTACTGGCGGAAAGTGAAGAAATAGGTCGAGCAAATACATAAATAAAAGGAAAAGTAGCGAGAAGAGCGTTGGGATTAAAGTGGGATGGGATCGGGGAGGCAAAGAAATACTTTCAGCGTTGGAAATACTTTTCTCCCAGCGATATTACTTTTCCTCGAACCAAGAAAACATTAGCTCCGAGTGAAAATGAGACACAGAGAACCTGGCAACCACGTCGATATTACGTTGAACGGAAAGAAAAAGGGATGAAAAACCGGCCGGAAAGAAAAACGCAGAAAAACCATCAGATGGAAGAACAGAAAACTGAAACTCAGAAAATGGATAAGTTTGAAGGAACAAGATGGACAGGAGGAGAATAGGAAGAATCGTGAATGATCTATCAGTATATATGTCGATTACTGTCGTTAGCCCTGCTTGGAGGAAGGGAAAAATCGGAAAACGACGGAAAACCATCCAATATTAAGAAAACCATTAGAAAGAAGAACAAAATGGAAAGTTAGAAATGGTGCAAAAATTCGAATGACCGAAAAACGGCCAAATAGTAAGAAAATCACTAGAAAGGAGAAGAAAATTAAAACTCAGGAAATAGATGAAGATAGAAAAAACGAGTAATCAGCGATGAGGTGTATGACGCAGGAATTCTACGTCAACTACTACCACTAACGCTAATGCTGTCCCTACTCGAAGAAAGAAAAGCTTTGAAAACTATAAAGAGCACTGTGATATTATAAAAACCATTAGAAATCAGAACAAAATGAAAGTTCATAAAATAGACGAGATCGAAGAGAGCTTCAACGTGGAACAGTGTATGGCGCAAGAATTCGAAGAATCGCGGATGATCTACCACTATACTACAGCAAACTTGTAGCACTAATACTACCCCTTGGAGAAAACGAAAAATCGTAGTGGAGGAAATGGTTCGAGGAGGAAGCAAAGAGACAGCGAGAAACGAAGAGGGAAGTGTGTACCGAGGGACAGGAACCGGTGTTTGGTCGACGGGGGTTGGGCGAGGAGGGTTCGGTCGCCATGGCGACAAGCAACCCCCGGGACCCACGGAGCTCGTCGCCGGGGTTGGTCGAAAAGGGTGGCCCAGGGCGTCTGTCGGGCAGGTTAGGCCGGGCGTATAGCCCGAATGTCACTCGACACAAGGGGGACACAAGGATGTCCTGGACGCGAGCGAGACGGAACGTTCGTTCGTGGGTTGTGTGAGCGAGCAAGAGGTTAGGGTGCGAAAGGTAGACGGGAAATGGGGGGATCGAGCTCGGTACAGAGAGAGACTCTGAGCGGAGGAGAGGGTGCAGCAGGCCAAGATGGCCGACGACGCGACACCCACCATGTCAATAACACCCTTCTTCGACGCAAAACCGAGCCAACCTCCCTCGTTTCGCCCCGAGAGTCACCCTCAGCCCACCCAACGTCGCCCACCCACGCCACTCTCTCACCCATCCCTGCTTTCTAGCAGCTGCTTTTCCTTCCACGACCTTTCGTCAGCCAGCCAGCCAGCCAGCCAGGCCTCGCCTGTTCCTGGACTATATTCACCGAGGACGACGATGATGCGCTCTCTCGCCGCGATTTTCCCCGGCTTCTTGCCTCCGCTCGCGGTAATTAACGCGACGGATCCCCTGCCACCAGAAAGGGAAACGACTACGAAGGGTGGCAAGAGGGAGAGAAACAGAGAGGGAAGAAGAGAGAGAGAGAGTATGAGAGAAGGGAATTCACCGACACACGGAGGGAAAGCAGCACTCGCAGAGGCCATTGCTAGCGAGGGCGTAATTCCGTTAAGTGTCTTCGTAAACTTCGTTAGCTGCATTTCCCGACATTACTCACCCCAGCGCGCGTTTCTACGCACCCTGCGCGCTCGCTAGCTCGCCCCTGATACGTGTACCGAGCGTGTTCGATGTATCTCGGGCTACGAGTACGACCAGTGAAAGTGCGAATAGTTTTTCTTTTTTTCTTCCTTTTTTTTTTTCTGTTTCTACCGAGTGTTCCTACTCTGAGAATTTAGAGAATTTAGTAGAGACGAACGTAATGTTGAAAACGTTTCTGATGGAACGTACGAGCTTTTCGGAGACTATGCTGATCAGCTGCAGAGATTAAAACGCAAGCATTTTCGAAAATTTAATTTGGAATTTGCGATTATTTGTGTCACGTCTTTGTGATAAATAAATTCGTAGAGGAATATCCTCTGTTTTTTGAACAGTAATCACGCGCGTAGATACGTGGCTCGTAAATAGGAGACTTTATAGAAAGTGGAGTCGGTCAGTTTGGCTTTTGAGAAGCTTGCATTTTAATTTAATAGCGATACGGAAGAAATATTTGGAGATATTTTATGAAATGGTCGCAAGAGGGGATTTATCTTTATTGGAGGAATCAATTACTGATATTCGGATCGCGTAGTTAATGCGCGATTGTTCTTGACAACTTCGGCGCTAGCAGGCATTAAACGGTATCAAACGAACGCATTGACAATCCGTTTGTGCTTGCTAAGCCCCCTTAGGACATTCGATTTGCAATTCGTGTCATAATTAACGATCATCATTATCATTCGTAGTCATTGAAATGAAACTACAATCGGATTCGCAACATTAATATGCTTTACATATTATCGACGGAATTAATAACCGCGTATGGTATTCATTACATCTCTGTCGGGCCGTGCATCAACATCACTTAACATTCTAATTTAACAATAAAATCATTCGACCCTGTGTCCCACGTTTCCGTGCAATTTTCGATGACGATCGTACTTGCGTTTGTTACCGCTCGATGTGAACCTACTGTATCTAAACAATTTTGATTACGAGCACGCGTTATTTTATCCATTAAAATTGCTGTATACATTAAATAGTTAAATATAATTAATCATAACTATTCCACGAATCATATGATTTGGACTGTAAACTTACTTTTATCAGAAAATCAAGGACATACTTCGATAATCAAATGCTCCAGAATTAACCAATTAATATTGGTTCGCATTATTAATACGTAATTGAAAAAAAGCAATTCTTCCTCCCACATGCCAGAAACATTTAGAATCGTTGAAAAATTCCTGAAATTCTTTGATCTAACGTTTTCCACATTTTTCTTTAATTCTTCCGCTTTAGTCTAAAAAGAACAACAAAACGGCAGAAACGAAACTTCATTCGAGAATCATTCGAGGGTGTGGAAACTATTTTCACGGCGCGTCGTCCAATACAGCTTTAACAACTGAACGAAACAAGTTCCTGTTTCCTTTCGAGATAATCAATGCGGGTCGAGCTTTCGCTTTTCAAAAACCGGCCTCGCGTTGTACCGACGCGGGAAAAGCAGATGTTGCAAAATCAGTTAGGTCTATTAAATATAATAACCGACAGGGGTTTTCATGGTTGAACGAGCCGGAATATGTTACGTAATATTCTTCGTTCTTTTGCTGTCGGCCCTGCACAATGGAAGCAAGAGGCTGGAAGCTATGGACGATGCCTTACATCCGTTTCGAAAGAACCTTTTTCCATCGCGAACTGTTACCATATTTTCGACTAGGTTAACCATGATTAACTTACGTAAAATATCCTCGTAGATTTGCTTTTTCAGTTTCTCGTTATGGTTCTGCACTTCGGCTGGAACAGAGAAAGTATCGAGCATATTAGAAATTTGAGCTATATTTACACGTATCGTGACATACTGTTTGAAATCTATCATGCAATTAGCTAGATAAAACTGATCGTAATTTCATAGAAAAGGAGTGTTGTATTATCCTTTGGCTCAGAATGGCTTTGGGATTATGCTGTCGCTTATAAAATGTAACTTAATTAAATTTAGGCACATGCTTTTCAAAGAAGTCGCAATAACTAACTGGTTAACAATAACTGGACATAATCGAATAATATTCTCATAATAAATGCGTAAAGGTATCTTTTAATGTGGCAATCAGAAAGAAATCATGAAAATTTACTTCGACTGATAAACGCGTAAATCGACGTAAAGTTATAAATATAAAGACATATATGTAAAGATAATAAAATCACATATTTTTCTGTGGCACATTGAGATCCGCAAAATTTGTTTAAAGTTGTTTCACCGACGTGCAACGATGTTGCAGCCTTATACAAGCTTAAATATAAGAAAGTTAGAATACCACAGTGCAATAACCACTATTTCGCTGTACCTAAAAGGGAAGTCCTTAAACGTTAACGTTAACGTTTCAGTTACTTCAAGAACCCACGTCGCCAAGTGTTCGTACATAGCTGTATCACGAGTCAAAGAGTGCCAACATGCCCGAAAGAGATCGCAGCCGCAGATTAGCGTCGTTTCGGAGGTGATCCCATTCGAAACGCTTAGCACGCGTTTTCCGGTAGCACCCAGTGGCACGCATCGGCTATAAAGCTAGACTCGATCTAGGGAGCGAGAGCTGGCAAAGGGTAGCAAAATGGAACGAGACGACGAATACTAGTTTACCATAGAGCATAAGAAAAAAAGAAAAAGAGAGACGAAGAAGAAGAAGACAGAGATCAAAGGAGAAGGGAATTGAACTGAGTAGTAGGAGGCAAAAGAAAATATCCCAGGGCAGGCACACACACGGCAACCCTCTGAAAAGATCTCCGCTAATGGGCATTATATTTTTCGTTAGGAGAGCCGACGGGATTATGGGCCTGTCAGAGGCCTAATAACTGGTCCCTCGGTGGGCCACCTCGCATCTGATACGGGAAACGGGGCCCTTCTCTTTATACAATGTGCGCATTAAAAACACTAATCGCAATGCGCACGAGCACGATCGCGTATTGTACTAGCGCATGGGATCATCAAAGGCCGCCGACCAAAGGCCGGGGGAAAAGCTTTTGCACAGTGGCCTCTCTTCACCTCTCTTTCCCACTCGCTCCTCTTTTTACCGGCCGACCTCGTGAGACTTCTTCCAGGCCCAGCGAAGAGTTTCGTTTCTATCGCCGCCCACTCTTTCGCCTTTTGTGACCCCCCGTTTGCCTCGCGGGATTGATTTAATTTCTTGTTCCGCGAGAACTCGGCAACTTCGACAGAAACCGTGCTACGATACATTTTTTCTTCGTTTTCGTATTTTTAATACGATTTTCGCGCCATGATCCTTATCCATAGTAGGGATATAACTCGCGGTTCGTCGTAAAAATACATTTTTTTAACGAAGAGAACAGAACACATTCGAAATAGATATCTCGGAAGAGAACTTGTTAACTCTATGTAATTTGAATATAGAGCGTCCTATGATTTTTTCCTGAGTCACGACCTTCTTCTATAATGAGGAAATACCTAACCTTCAATCTCTTCGTAAGAGAAAAATTTTGCAAGAATGTACATCATTTGTTCCATAAAAAAAATATTCTTCATAAGGTAGAGAGACACGTTACAAAATAAAAATTGTAGAACAGAGTTTTTCATTTTCATTTCTTTTCAACATAGTGCCTTCTGAGTCACGACTTTTTCCCTATAATAACCGAATAACTTTAACTCCTTTGTGAATGAAAATTCTCTTAATACGACAAAGAAAATACATAAGAGAATATAAGTCTCTCATTATAAGTCTCAGAATATAATTCCAAGTTAGTTTTTAATTAGTGCTAAAAACTTTCACCATTAAAAAGATTACGACGACCCTCGAATAGAAAACACTTTGCGGCCCAGTATACCATTGAGAACACAAGTTCTATAAAAAAAAAGAAAAAGAAAAAAGAAAAAAAGATGAGTTATTGAGCGAATGTAAACTGACTTAGAAACGATGGGCACGATTAGGAAGGGTGCTAGATCGAGTGGTTGACATACCTTGCTTTTACGTGCTTCCTTTTGTGCTAGACTCGTGTTTCGAGTACTATAGATTGATCTTTGTTTTGTTGTTTTCTGGTGCAGGGGATATAGATGTAGGTTTTTTTGTTGATCGTAGAGGCAGGATTGAGCGAAAGGGTTGTTTCGGGGATTGACAGGGTGGAATGACTGTGGGAGATTATCGATGAACCGTTTCGCTGATTTCGAACGATGAATATGAGAATTAAGCAGGGATGAAGTACTTTACAGAGGGTAGTTCGAAATTTGAAATAAAAAAGGAGAAGCAGGATTTTTTCATTGGAATGTTCTAATAAAATAGATTTGAACGTGACGAAACGTAAGTTGTAAAATGATTTTAATTAGTTAATCTAAATCGAGGCTGTCGGTCAATCCGATCAACTTAGCTTTCTCTTAATTTATCAATTTCATTACAAAGTACATGATCAACGTTCAATTCTTAGAAAGAAGCAAATTACTTGCTTTACTACCAGAAGAAGACATAAATAATAGGAAATTCCAAAGCAAATTTAAAAAGATAGTATTTGCAACATCATCCTCTTTTTCCTCCTTTTCAATTTATGGGGTTGATCAATGTGAATTCCGAACTGCTTAATTATTGGTAATGTTTTATTAACCAGCGAGCTGGCGCGGCGCGGTAATTTCTGGTGAATTTGTAATCGGAGTCGAGTGTTAATCAGTTTTGACAATTTCGTTGGAATTAATTGCGTGCACACGATTTCAAAACTGCATCCGATATTCAGCTCGCGTTGGAATACGTGATCCCGATGAACGCCAATTTAATGCAAAAAACAAACACCTTAACGAGATTTATCAATATCGATTTCGCGCGGAAATATTCATAATTTCATTAACAAAATTTTCCACGGGGGAAACTTTTCTCACATTTCATTTTACTTTCTCATTTCTCATGCAACGTGCTCCTTCTTTATATAATTACGTAACAAATTTGTTTCGCCCTACGAAGAGCGTAATATATATTTCACATATTTTTGCATATATTAATAATTAACTCTCTAACGAACCCTAAACAATTCTTCTTTTATCTGGCATTCATTTAAATTTCACTACAAAGAAATATTAGTCCCAATTAATTCTCCAAACAACTACAAGAAGTTTTCTTTGTCACTCACCATTCGCCTAAATTCCATTATAAATAAATCGCTATAACTAACCCTATAGGCAATTCTAAAAATTTCCTCTATCACTTATCTTCGCCTAAATCTCACTAGAACTAAATACTAAATATGCCTACTCCTCTAAACTATCCTATTAAAAGATATCCTGAAATTCCGTACATCCTATTAGAACCACAACTCCAGCCACGATACACGATTCAACAAATTTTCCCCAGTCAACTATCATTACCTAAATCCCCAAATCACTGCTACAACTAAATGCTAAGTAGAAACTAACCCCCAAAGCCAGCCAAATCATTCTTTCTGTTCGCCTACCTTCGCCTAAATCACGCTAGAACTATATACCTATACCATCTACGACTACAACTACCCCTCTAGACGACCTCTTATCTCACGAAATGTTCACGTTCATCTGAATCTCACTGAAATGAAATATTAACGAAAACGCAGAAAATGAAAACTGGTTGGATCATGGAGATCGGCCATTTTCCGTAATCGAACCGGCCCCTCGGCGTGCCGACAATTTCCTCCATCGTTTCGTGAAGGGGTTGCGGGTCTCCTGGAAGAAGGGGGGTTAGCGGTGGTGACGCGCTGACGGCGGAGGGTCGCTGGTACGGAATTTGAAGCCTGCGGGGACGGCCAGCGAGATATCCGAGGATATTATCCCTCGGGAAGCCGTGTAATGAAACCGTTCCGGCGCCCCCGTGCTATTATCCCCCCTGGCAATATAAGCCGGACAAGGATATAGGTGGCTGATACGTGGCGCACCAGCTGCACCCCGCCACGCCTTTCCCCCTTTTATATCTTCGCCAGCCGCAGCCCACACCAATACACCACCCAGCTCGCCTTTCGCAGATAAGCGGAGGCGCAAGATAGGCGAGCCGCGTCAGCGGAATAACGCGACGTCATCGTCATTCGAGGGTTCGCGTAATTGCCTGACCGTTCCAAGAACCGAGCAGCAGCAGCCGCCATCTCGCGCAACCCTTTCGCCAAGGGTGGCAAGGACGCGGCAAAACACCTCAAGGGAGGAAGAGGATAGTGGTACTACGACAGGGGCAGACAAGAAATTCTTTGGAGATTTTTATCGGTTCTTCTCTCAGGCGCTGGCCTCTGTTGGTCCTTTCTTTTTTCAGGCTTTGAGAGGAAAGTCGATTTAGTAGATTTTTTAGTGGGAAACGAAGCTGGCTCGATAATTACTGTACGAAAATAATTAAATATTATAATGACCGGATTCATAGAAGTCGTTTTGTCCAACTCAAGGGGTAGTGTTTCGTAAGCGACGATATAGATTTAGTTTAGGATACATAGTTAATGATCTCCGACGCGTAAAATATAGAAATTAACACAAAAAAAATAAATATAACGTAGAAATTCATAATTTGGCATCAAATTTGTCGCGCAAAATACAGAAATATAGAACAAACTTAACTAATCTATTATCGAGAAGTATCGATGTATTTAGCGAAAAATGCAACCTAATGTTAGGAGAAAAAGCAAGATTGATATGTTCATTTCTGATTAAATTCTTTTACATATTTCATGAAACACGTAAATTACACCGGGGCGTTGCATCCGAAACGCAAACGATAACAAGATTGACCGCGTGGTAGGGGATTATCTCTCGTTTTTCCGCTTTTCCACCCTCGTTTATTTCGTCGACGAACGAGCGGAATAAGGGTGCAGGCTAGCAATTACACCATTTTTTGTCTCCCTTGACCTTCGCGGAAATTAAGCCGTTGCGGCAAAAAATAATTCGTCGACGAGCAAACATTTCCGCCCGGCCGATTTTTCCCTCGGCGTCCCCGTGTTTATTCTGTTTACGGTAATTAAATGTTCGCTTCCGGACCAAGCATTTCGCCGAAACGAAACGGAACCGTGTCGTGGCGCGATTAGCCGAATTAAAGAGCCAACGAGAGCGTCGAATCATCCCCTTACTGTCTCTGCCATAGTAAAAGAACGCGTATCTAACATTGTTTTCGGAATCTCAAAAAACATTTTCACGCTATTATAACCGTGCACTGTAACTAATCTAATTATGACGTCTAATGAACGCAATGGAAAGAAATGGAATGTGAACAGAAATTTATTTCATGCTGTAAACGTTATAGCTAGACTGCAGAGTTTTATGCATTAACGAGAAATTTAAAATTGCAAAAATGTACAAAATGCACGTGATAAAAAATATTCAAAGCGAAATACTCGCTGCAATAATTTAATGGGCGAACAAGTCTCTATGCAGGTTACATTCCCTCAGTTATGTTGATAAAAACGTAGAATTGTATAAAAATCCGCAGTTTAGTCACGATCTACCATGAACCATCTTCTCTAAACAAAGTCTCTACGAGATACTCCAAGTGGAAATTCTACGAAAAACCATCTTCTTAAATAAAGATATATGAAAAACTTTGCTCTCTTCGTACAACTTTCTTCGACGAATGAATCGACGTCTTTCAAAACCGATCACGAAGAGATCAACTACGAAGCGTCGTAAGAAAATTTAAAGCAAAGAGCAAAGTTTAAGATCGCCAGAGAGAGTGTGGTGGTAACGAAAGCAAGAGAAAGACAGGAAGCAAGACGAAGAAGAAGGAGGAGGAGGAGGAGGAGGAGAAGGAAAAGAAAAACTAAGAGAAAGAAGAGAAGAAACGAGAGAGGGCAGAGAGAACGATATATTCCGCTCTCGGCACGTGCACGCGGTTAAAAAGGTTCGCCGCAAGAGAGAAGTTTCGACGTGCCGCGCGCTGGTTTATAAAAGCGGAACCGGCTGTCGTGATACGGATCTGACCAATCATAAAAGCCGCATAATGGCCACTTATTCATCCATGCCGGGCCGTGGAACGAACAAAGGCGGAAATTAGTCAGCTTCGGTATGCTTATTAATTGACTGACATTTCCGTCATATTATTGTACAATGAATCGAAAGCGGACGGTAGAGCCCTCGAAACCCCCGCGGCCAAGTTCTACCCCCCTTGACAAACCCCCTCCATACCCCCCGTCCCTCCATCCACCATACACCATAGTCGTCATCGTCGTCGTTACTCGGGGGTTGCACATCGGGTTTCATAGACGGTTTGGAACGTAATGCCCGCGTCTCTCGTCGCCATCGATGTCTTCGTCGTCGATTGGGACGTTTGTGTTAATTGTACGTGGCACTCTTTTATTTAAATTCCATTCGAATATTTTTATAGAGGGTAACAAAAACGTGCATTGAGCGGGTTATTCCAGTGAAAAACCCATTTTCGGGATGGTTTAGGTGATTTTTTTTACAAAGAAACTATAATACTCTTTGCAGTCAAGCTTTCAGGCTATATTTATACATATTTTAATAACATTTGTCGTTTCGTTCGTCGAGAAAGAATCGAAATTGATGACATCACATGCCTTACAAGTGACAAAAAAAACTTGTCTCGCGGTATCAACGAATTCGTTCGTTCTACTTATATATGGTGAGAACCTAGAAGAGATTCTTAATTAGGATGACTGGCTAGAGCAGGTATTAAAATGAAAAAAATGTAGATGATTAAAAAATAATTAAAAAATTGGCTACACTATTGGCAATTATTTCCATTATAGCTATTAATTGCATCGTAGAATTAAAAATCCATTAATTTACATCTGTTTATCTATAAATTGCTCAATGAAGAAGTATCATAGTATGGAAATTACAATGAGATACAAGAAGACACAAATATCTCCGTGATTTATAATTTTACAAGTTGATAAATGCACAACAACGAATGAAAAATCTATTAGTTTATAGATTATTTTCCTTCCTAGCGACCCGATGCAAGATTAATTAAAAAAAGAAAAAGACGAGGAGAAACAAAGATAACGGATTTCACAAAGAGACAGACATAGATCCTTTGGAAACTCGAAGCCAGTATTAGGCAGGAAGGAAACGACAGAACGTCGAACATGCCGAATGGCGAACGAGCGGCCGACTAAATGGAGTCGCTCCCATCCTCGAAAACTAATGACAGTCGAAAACGCGATCGCTTTGCGAAACGAAATGGGGTGGCTGGTACAACCGAACCAACCAACCAACCAATCCTCGCCACAACCATGGATGATAAAAAAGAAAGCAAAGAGCGAGAGAGAAGAGAGAGAGAGAGAGAGAGAGAGAGAGAAGAGAGAAAAAAGAGGAAAGAAAGGAAGGAAGAACCGCATGTCTCAAGGGTGCTTGGTGCGATTCCATCGCGAAGGACTCATCCTCGGCAGCCTGAATACTATGGGCATTCAGAGCCCTTTTTTCCACGATAATTACACGCGAAGCCACTAATTACGGCTTTGCATGGCGCGCATCCTCCAGCCAGGAGAAAATGGAAGAAAGAAGGAGGAGGGTGGACCGGTTGAGAGACAGGGGGTGGAGAGATCGCGGAGAACGGGCGAGACCCGGGGATTGGAGATAGACGAAAGATGGAAAATGGGGCGGAAATTAAAACGTTCGCCGCGGATTTCTTCGATTTTCCCACGAGCCCGTTCTCTTCCTTTATTCCTTTTTTCGAAGGAGTTTCTTTATATTTGAGGTATATTTCGAGGGAGTTTGATAGAATAAACGGAGGTTTGTAAATAGAAATATATTTGCAGGTAGAAATAAATTTCTAAAGGAGAATCATTGTTTCTAATATTTAATAATTATAGACGTTATCGTAGGATTAACGATCATTGACAGTCTCCTTCTTCCGAATTCCAGTAATTTCTTTGTGTTGTAGTTAGGTAGGTAGATTGGGGTTGACTTAACTTTATAGCGAGTAATATTAAAATTGTCACTGAAAAGTGGGTAGAAGAGAAAATGAAACACCACCGAACTAAGTCAGTAAGACTATTAAAAGCTCAATATAAAATATACGACAAAAAGTACGCAATACGCCATATCCAAATCAGAATAAATGAAAACGAAACGAGACAGTTGTCTTTACAGTAAAAAAAAAAAAAAAAAAAGAAAAAGCAACACAAGAAACAGAGGATGTCGATTAAACGTTCACTGATTGAGCGGTTGATAATATTACATACAACGGCTGAACGTGTAAATATTTTATCGAATTTGAAAAAACAAACGTTGCACTCCCGAGGAAGGGAAACCTGTCCTGAAATGTAAATTCAGAGAGTGCCCTGAGGGAGCGCCCTGAGGGAGCGCAACCCCGGACGACACTTTCATCCCGATTCCTGTAATTAGAATATTAATCGCGGGGCTGTTCGAACCCGGAGTCTGCCCTCTCTCCGATTATGCATTCCGTTTTCCATCCCCTCGCCATTCAACCGGTACGCGAGTTCCATCTATTTTGTTTCTCCCTCGAATGATGTCGCGAAAGGGGTTGAAAACTTCTGTGAAGATCACCGACGCTTTAAACGTTTTCATTTCGTGCCACTGTCCTCTCCTCCATCTTTCTCGCGCCCTTTTTTTTTCTCCACGTGAACAGGCATCAGAGCACGAGAAAGAAAGAGATAGCGAGAAGAAAGAGAGGAAAAGGAAATAAAAAAGCGACAGAAGGGGGAAGAAGGAAGGAAGGCAAAGGGGAGAAGGGTCGCCATGGCGTCCACGGATCTGTAGCTGATTGGACGATGGCAAGGGTACGCGTTTTTAGCCTCCCTTCGGATCTGCCCTCATTGTCATTTTAATTTCAATCCCCTCGGGGCCAACCAAAGGTGGAGCGAATCAGGGGCGAGAGCGGTGCACGCACGGCACCCTTCGCAAGATTACCACGACGACTTCGGTACAACCAAGGGGATCCTCTAACGGGTGTCCCCCGAGAAATTTCGGATACCACATGGATTACCCGGGATGAATTTTATGGGTAGACGACTCGTTTTATTGCACCGCTAAAAGCTACGTTTTAGACGCTTGAATGTTGATTTGGCATTGGGAAGCGCGGTTCTGGGGTTTGATAGTGGTTTTTGGGAGGTATACAGTGGCTTTTATACCTATCGACAATTTTTACCATATCGGCAATGGTCATTCGTTCTATGATATTTATAATGGAAATTCTACTATTGTATTTATTTATTTTTTTTTCTTAAGATATAAATTCACTTTGTAAAATTATGACGACGCCTTTTTACGTTTCTCTATATAATAGGATTTCTTAAATGCAATGTTTATTAAAGAACGAGAAAAATACGTACTTCAGGGTAGAATTGTTAATTATTGATTTGCAGCTGTTTCCCGAATTTTATTGTCGTTCGCGTATTTTATACGCCACTATCCTTCCGCAGCCACTTCATTAACCTTTAAAAGCTACCATCAAAGGAAATCACGTTAAATTTATTGAGGGTAAGATTCCACCGCGGCAGATATTTTTCCATTCTAAAGATCAATAAAGTCAAACGAATGGAATTATATATATTTTACTATTTTTTAACGTTAGACGAAAAGTGGCGAGAATATCGTTTGTAGTGGTTATAAACAATATCGATTAATATCGCTGATGGCCTTTAAACTTTCTGTGATAAAAAATTTCAACTTTTAAAAACGTCATATTCGTTAATTAAAAATTAAAAAGGTTCAACTTTTAAAAATCTCCAATTTGAAATGGAAAGGTTCCAAAGCCCAAAGCGTACAAACGTCAAGGGGTACGCGCCAAAAACAGTGAAGCCAGCGTCAAGAAACCTCAAAGCATGGGAATTTGCATATTTACGAATTAATTCTAGTTTAAAAAATTCAAGCTCCAAAAATGTCCAGTTACAAACGAGAATCTTCCAAAAGCGAGGGCATCCAGATTCCCACGCGTACATACGAAAAAACGCAAGACCAGTGGCAAGAAAAATCAAGAGGCAAGAGTTTCTCGCTTTCCCGTGACTCTCTGCGAGGTACAGAGTTCATGAGCGGAAGTGTCGTCGGCGGAACTAGTTTTTCCGGGGGTGTTCCACGGGCGAGAAAAAAAGCCGTGGCAGTCAACGGTGGTCGTTCTTTCGCCGAAATTAAACGAGCGCGGTTCATCCCTCAGCCATCCGGCAGCTTTTATTCGATTCGCGATGCGACAGCCGAGATAGCCGACACACACCGTGCGGCTCATCCTCGTCCCCTCATCCCCCCTTAGACGCCTCTGAAAGCTTTTCCACCAGTCAGAGGGAGTAGATAGGAGACGGGGAAAGACACGAACCGTAGGAGAGGAGAATAGAAGAGGGAACGGCCAACGACGACAGAGATTCGAGATAGAAAAGGCGAGATGTTAGGTATAAGAAAGAGATAGAGACTTAGCTAAAAGAAGCGATATAGAGAAGGGAGTGGAAAAGAGAGAAAAATGAAGCAGAGAGGGGGTTGGATAAAGGAGGATGGCTGATGTTCCATCATGGGGAATGAAAATCAGGGACCCCCTGGGGGCTCGGAATTAAAATGGCTGTCACACGCAACCGGGGGTTGTGCTCTTCCTGCGGAAAACCTCGCCGAGAGGAGGCGGCATGAAAAGAACCCCTTCCTTCCCTCCTATCCTCTTTCCTACTTCTGCAACATTTTTTCCCTCATTACCTTATCTCTCTCTTTTTCTCTTTATATACTTTCTTTTTTGTTTTCTGCGCTACGCTTTTCCCATCGCCCTTCTCATTTTTGTTGCTTTTTCTGTTTGTTGTTTCCTTCGAAGGGGTGGAAATATCCGTAGGGGATGGAAGCGCGCGTAGTAGCTGTCGTTTTATTTCGGTGTTGCAAATGAGGTCTAGACGTCGATTATTGTAACCTAGAGTTAGAAAATGTTTACGGATAGCGAAGGGTTGTTTTATGGACGACGTGATTCGAAGTACGGTGTGTAGACACGCGATTGGTTTGAGTAGGTTGTAACATAGTATATGACACGCTCGATTCTCAAATGACTCTTAAAAAACGTGATTCTTAAAGAAGGTAGATTACAGACGTGTAGAAATTAAAAGGTCGGAACTGCGGAAATTTAATGATTCAATTGCCTTGAAAATAAGGGAATTTAATACATAGATATATTTTTGTTGTAAAGATATTTATCTACATTTAATGGAGAAAAATTTAATCAAAAAAAAATTTGGAAGCACAGTTTCCAAAGTAAAGGAAATGTATTTCTTAATTCTACACTGCAGATAAAAAGCTTTTCGTAGCAAAATTAATCGAATTTGTCTATTTACCTATTCATAAGCCTGTTGATACAGTGTTTACAAATTTTAGTACGATACATTTCGATGAAGAATAATAAATAATATTGAATGTTCAGCAGAAAGTCGAATGGTAAAAGCGATCTAACTGTTCGTATCTACAATTATGTCTAAGTGGAAAAAACTGGGGTAATTTGAAATCGCTAGGTTAATGGAGCGTGACTCGTCGTTTAAGCGAACGTTTCAGCGACTACGTTCAATCAAACGTGATGCATTAAAGTACTCGACGAAATACACGAAGAAACGGTATTCCAACTGGTAATGAGCTATAAACGTTTCTATTTATTCAACATTACTGACACGAAAGATCTTCTTCTACATCAATATTTATCAAACTAAAACACACGCACATACAAAAAAGAAAAAAGGAGAAATTGAGTAAATTATTGACGAATTAAGCAAGGTTTCTATAAACATAAATTTTTCTGAGGCTTCAAGAGGTATACATCGATCGTTGGATCGTGAACCAAATGAAAGCCATGCCGATTGAAACGCTGGCTTTTAAACAAAAGTTGCAAAACCGAGATAGCCTATAACTCACGCAGCGTTTCATGAAATCCAGTCAGGGTAGAGTTGCGTTACAGTTAATTGGAAATCAACTGTGATCGCGTTTGCCCTGTTTAAAATAGTATCAAAGGGGAAACCACCTAGCAGGACGCTTGCTGAGCCGCTTTGAGCCGCGATAATCACGGAATACACAGTGAAAGCTCGATTTTTCTCCAATAACGACCTCCTATTCGTCTTCGAAACCTCATAAGTTAATAAATAATTAACTAGATCAAGTAAAAATAACATTTGTACACCATTATATTTATTATAATATTTACATACTAATTAATTATGTGCATGTGTATTAAATTTCGTATCATTCAGTAGCACTTTACATGATTGTGGAAATGAAACATATATGGAATCTGATAAATAGATGCTCTATAGGAAAGCAAGATACGCGTAAATACTGTTTGCAGTTACTATACAATTATAAAGTAACGTGGAAACTCATCAGGTGCTTCAAAGATACGTCTACAAATAACGGATGATTTTTCGTTGGAGGATCGAGTCGACCTTAAGTCGATCAAAACTACCCACGTTAACTCCGTAACATACAAAGATGTCTGGCAGATATCATTTCTTTCGTACGTCATTTTAGACGCTCATGTCTGCGAGATGTCAAGAATTGTACCTAGTAATGTACAAAAAATGCTATTTTTAATACACATCGGGTCCTATTTCATTATAATCGTGCAACTAGAAGTTGAATTCACATATGCATATCGGTTGAACCTCCAAACGTTAGTGGTGGATTCTTGTGTAATAACCTGTCGACTAAAACTTGTCTGGTACAAACGTGACTTAACCCAGCATCCTTTTCGATTAAAAAACGAACCGAAAGTAGCCTGAACCCGAATGAGAAAACGAGAAAAAATGTTAAAAATCAAACCTTGCCTAATCCGCGCACAACGTAACCCGCGAAACTACACACTCGCAAAAAAATTACACAACAAAGCTAAACAACCCCTAAAAAGAGAAAAAGAAGAGAGTATTAAAAAAGACGAAGAGAAAGGCAACAAAAGGAAAAACTGGTGGCTGGAGCTGGTCGAACGACGTGGCCTTTCTTCGCCGCGAGGCTAGACGAGGGGTTAATCCCCCGTTGGCGGTCGGGTGATATCACGAGGGGTGTGGGCGCGACGCACGCGAAAATTGCGCCTTTTTTTTCGCGACGATGCCTTTTTCCCGGGCGTATCTGGCGCGCGATATCTCGCTGTGCGCGCCGTCTTTTCTTCTCATTACCTGGCTGCCCCATTCCTGGTGTCTCTCATCCCTCTTTTCTGGTCGTCGACGGGGGAAGAGGGGGATGAGCGTCGCCCGTGCAGCGTCGTCATCCACCCCTGGCCTCACTGACTCATCGGGGGCGTCTAATAATGTCGCCAGCCAGGCGTTCCGCGTACCACACCCCCCTCTCGGCTTCGGCCACCCTCCTCCACCACCTCCTCATCCTTCTCCTCCTTCTCTATCCTCACTCGTGGGGGTTGACGGCGGTGGAAGGAGGGGGGTGTGACGGGTGGCGAGATAAAGCGGGGAAGACGGACGGAGTGAAAAACGAGGCGAGGGCGCGAGTAGACGGTGACGGGGCGCGGTGGGTTCAGGTGAAAATGTGAACAGAGGGAAAATACGGGGGGTGAGAGAAGGGAGAAGCGAGACAGGAAGAGACGAATAGGATAGAGGGAGCAGAGAGAGGCCGCACCATCTCTGCCGCCGACAAAATGAGCCTCGCCAGCCACCGTCCTCTTTCCCATCCCCTCTGCCAGCCGTGCACAGCCCTTCTAACGCAGGCTGCAACCCCCCGCAACCGATGCAGCCGCGGGAAAAGCAGCGAGAAAACGATTCGCGCCATCGGCTGTACGTTCCTATCTTCGTTTCTCTTTCTCTCCCTCTCCCTATCTTTCTCTCTTTGTTTCTCTTCCTCTATTTCTCTGTCTTTCGAAATGGGGAGGAAGAGTTTTCCAACGGGCTTCTGCAACTTGTCCCGCGATTGTTTCGTCCCTTTTCCTCTCGTCTATCGTATCCGCCTCCCTGTCTGCAATACCTCGCGAGTTCCTCGTCTTTGTTCTCGCGGATTCGCTCGCGTTTCTCGCAGGCGGCTGCACGGGTATCATGCCAGCTAGTGGAAATTTTGCAGGGTTTTTTGGTTTTCCGTTTTGGTCTCGCGGTGGGTCCATTTCTTTAACGCACCGGGTTGATTCTATCGCAACGTTTGATCGAGTCGCGACGCGCCGCTTTTTGACGCGTCGTGTGGCAATTTGTAGACATGTTCTTCAGATTGCAAACTGTTTGGATTATTAGGAATTGTAACGCGAATATATAATTCGTTAAAATATACGAACAAATATAAAAGACTACAAAATGTAGTATACCATCCGTGATTTCAAGTTATTAAAAATTCGGACGACGATGACGCCAAAATATTTTTCAAACGCTACAGAATGTTAAGTTCAGGATTGCTTTTGTCCTAATCCTCCGTCTAAAATGGTTTTTAGAAATGTTGCTGGAATTTTCACAAACTGCTTGATCCATAAAAACCAATCGTAAATAGAATAAAATCTAACTTTTGTTATTACATCCCTCTGCATCGCTCGGGATGTTACGATCGCTGGTAGATGGATTAAAAGAGCCAGTAAATGTTTAATACTTTAATAGGGAAAGGAAAGCGATACCGCGTAAATCGAGTCTCGCAATATACGTAAAGCCGGCTTCCTGATATTGACAGGAACCGGGAGAACTTACTCCCCTATCGCGACGATTTGTTTTGCCCTTATACTGCCAGTGACACGTTGCGCAGATAGGTGTGGTGCATGCCTCCGTATAACCACCCCCGCTTGTCAAGCTCGTGCGCGCACGCGGATGCGTGAAACGGTGGAAGCGGATGGTACATCCGCGACAACCAGCAATAATTAACTGGAAACTAAATAAAGTAACCTCGTTCCGTAATTTGTCCGCAGAATTGCTCAGTTGTCGCTCGAACATTTTTTAGTTTATGTATTTCGAATGTTGACAAATTTATACGATTAGCAATTGAAAAATTGGGAAATTTCGAAATTGGAGATTTTTGCGTTTGATTATTGGAAATTTGTGACCGATGAAGATTAAAAATTTGCAAGGAAATTAAAAATTCTACATTTGTGGAAATCAGAATTTCGAAATTCGTATGACTAATCGAATGTTCGGGAAAGTAGAAGCGTAGGAATTTCTATATTTCTGAATCGAAGCGTGGGGGTTTCTGCGATTGGAAATTTAAAGATCTCAAAATTCAGAAAGGTCGATATACGCGACATGAAAGTTTAGGAGAATCAAAAATTCGCGATCTTGAAATGACTACAATTGAAAATCAAGAGTATCAAAGAATCGAATTTTTGCAAAGAAGAGAAAACGCAAAATTTCAAGCTATCCAAATGAGCTGTAAAATTTCCAAATTTGAAGTACAAAAGTGACGAGAGAAATTTTGCAGGTAGCAGCGTCTGAGAAAACTGATGATCTGCGCGTTATTAATTCTCTCCAAGTTGCACACATTGCGCGGTGTAATTCGAGTTTCTCGTAGGATCAAATTATTTGCGTTTTACACTTCGTTAAATGAATTGAAACATAAGTAACCAACGGTTTAATGAACGCAGCGCAGAGTTCGTTTATTTACGTTTTAATTATTCTCGCTTTCCCTTCGCCGGCCCGAATAAACACGCCCTTAAAAATCCACCGCACGAAAGAAGTTTATTATTTTATGCTCATTACCATGCACTGCGCGGCAAAAATCAATTATACCAAGATCCGTGAAAAATTGTAATTTTCTACCGTGCTGTTAACGCTCAAAAATAATGAATAAAATTAATTATGCCGAAAATCGATATAATTCCACAGGGAAACTTTCCTTTCGTTTTATTTCGATTAATTCGTTCCGCCCTTCCTGTCTTAAATTAATTTATATCATTTTACGTTTCTTCGATTCTTGTTTTCATTCGATAATAGCAGAAAATAAGTTTCTATTATTGCGATATAATTCCATTCATGAAATTTCGTCCATTCAGGGATCGTTTGTTATTTTTTCCTCGCCTCCTACGCATTTCATTCAATCTCCCTATGTTATATTTCTGAATAAGAAGATTCAAAGATTCATCTGAGAAAATTTTTCGTAGAATCGCTCTTTTTTCTTGGCTTATTCTACCTTTCAGGCTTTTCATGAAATATATCGTCCACAACATATCTATTACGTTATTATTGAAAATTGAATGGAAAATCGACTGGCTAACGAAGTTTGTGCGAGATAAAAGTAGAAATGTAGGATGAGTACTAATTCAGGTGAGCGTAGGTCGCTTAGATCGTAATTATCATTGAAAGAACGCTTTCGTGATTCCTTTTTTCGTAATTTAATCCGGCGCGGTTCGCGTTCCCTCTTTCCAGTCAACCTAATCCGCTCGAGTTATTTTTGTTACGAATTAATGAAGCAACAAACGAAGAAAAATAGAAGAGGAAGTAAAGGAATGCACGTATGTATGTGTGTATATTTTTTATTATGAGAATTTTTAAGAAAGTATGTATGTTTATTTTCGGTAGCTATATTTTACTAGAAGAAAAAGAAAAACGCTTTACAAAAGGGAATTTTAGTTTATCAATAGTTTTTATAGTTCATATTTTATATTTGTATTATTAAATTGCGTAATTAGTTAGTTCGTCTTTTCGTCATATATTTATTACAGTGTTTTAACGAGTAATAAGATCTTTAATTTACTAAGACAAATTTTGACATACATCTAAGACAGGAAATTACGTACGCGAAACGATTTTTTCGCACATTCTTCAAATTTAAATTGATGAGCCATAAAAAGCCACGACTGGGTCTAGAATGGTTCAAGAAATTATCGAAATATTTATTGTACTACTAATGTTAGAAAAATCGCAAAACGTAATAAAATTACCTTCTAACGATCGTTTCAATAACACAACAAAATCTCCAGACTAATAGGACAGGTAAATTACTTGATAGTGAAATAAAATGACACCTAAATCGTTATTTAAATAAAGATTGCACAACGATCTTTATCCTTTGAAATAAACGCGAACGAACTTGTCGCACGATATGAATATATTTTTATCTTTCAAATGCTGCAAGCTGTAACATTTTCATTTTCGAAAAGTCACGTCCGTTCGAAAAAAGAAAAGAAACAAGAGAGGGAAAATAACCAGTGGAAACAGTTACATTATCGAAACGAGCGTTCTCAATTACACGGAAAAAGAGCGCGCTCGAAAACGCCCGAAAATAAATATGACCCGAGGCTAGAATGCGCGCGAACGGCCTTCACCACCCCCTTTGTGAACATACACAGAGAGAAGGGGTGGGTGGTTAGTGACTGTATTTTGACTTCTACATCGTTCGTTCTCACCCCGCGAAATATAATCTCGCCGATCGCGCACCGCCATCAAGTAGCAATATCCTGGAGTAGACACGTGCAATGCCGGACAAAGCGCTTCGATTTCGCTGATAGCGATCAAAGTAACTTTGTTCGCGGTTCGCCGAGCCCTGTATTCTCGTCCGCCGGCCAGATTGTTTCTCGTTCGTGTTCCGTACACTCTTCGCAATTGTCGCGAAAAATTTCCCTTTTTTACCTCACTCTTTTATCAATATCCCTTTTTTCTCCCTGTTAATAATTTGACAGAGAAAAATGGTCGATGGGGAATTTTTATCTCGCGAATAGGACTGAATTTTGTTGATTAGAATTGACAAAGAAATTTCGAAGATTTCTCCATCGTTTGTCCTTTATTATTTGAATTTTATTTGTCTTTTATATCTTGGATAAAAATGTTGGAGAAACTTTCGTTGTTTGTTTTTTAGATAAAATAGGTAGAAAGAAATTAGATTCGAGAAATAAATCAAGATCCTTCCTTGAATATAATTTCTGTAGAGCGCAGAACGTCTGTCAGAAATAAAAAAAGCAGAAGGAAATAATTCAACTGTTTAAGAAACAGTTAAATTCGTCCTAAACAAAATCGAAGGTAGTGTCGGTCTTGTCCAAAAAATTGTCAAATTCCATGTAAAGCCTTCATCAAAGCGAGAAATAAAAAATAAAAGGAAGGAACTATTTCAATTTTAAAATGACACTCAAATCCGTTTCGAATAAAATCATCTTCCTCAAAAGAATCTTCCAATCACAATCTCGTAAAGAATCTCTGCAGAAACTAGGAATAAAAAATAATAGAAGAAAGCTATTTCGACCTTCAAAAAGACAACCAAATCCACGTTACACAAAATTAAGAGTAGACTTCATTTTCCTGAAAAAGATTTTCGCACAAATTACAACGACGTGTAGAATCTCTTCGCCATAATTAGAAATGCAAAATGAAAGAACGAAACTATTGCAATCCTCAAAAGGACATACAAACTCTATCCAAATTGCAACCCCTGCGGAATCTCTGCCAAAATTAGTATTGAAAAATGAAAAAAAAAAAAAGCAATCTAATTCAACCTCCAAAAGAACAACCAAATCCGTTCAAAATCAAAAGTACACTTTATTTTCATTCCCCGAAATTAATAAATTACAATACCCTGTGCAGAATCTCTGCCAAAACTAAAAACAAAGCAACTATTCCAAGCCCCCAGAGAAGCTAAAATCAATTCTAATCAAAACGCAGACTAAACTCCATCGTCTGCAAAAAAATCTTCAAACTAAAACCAGAAACGAAAAAAAAAAAAAAAAAAAGAAAGAAAGAAGAGGAGGAAGAAACTTGGAAAAGAGGTTAGGTCGAAGAGTGGAGCTCGCGCGTAGGAGGAAGAGGAGGCCGGCGAGGAAGAGGGAATTTCGTAAATCGAGTTGGCCTTCCCGTGGAGGGTGTCGGTGCGTCTGTCCACCATATTGATCGCGAAGGCACCCCCGGTTGCCTATACAGCCACCTACACTTCTGTACCCACTCGTACACCCTCTCACTTCTCTCTGCACACACAGTGAATCAATGTGGCAGCCACAAGCGCACACACAGACGTTCACGTCTACAGCGAAAGATACACGTCCACGCTAGACGGTTGGCGCACATAACGTATAATATGTACATGTATACGTGTATGTACGAGAGGACAAGAGGGTGGGAATAGAGAGAGAGAAAGAGAGAGAGAGGGAGAATAACATAGGAGAGAAGTACATAGAGATCCGTTACAGGACCAGGGTTTAGGGGTGGCTTTCACCCTACGGTCCAGAGGGGGCTGTCGGCTGGCGCCGGAAGGAGGGTGAGAGCAAGAGGGTTGGCGGCTGCTGCAGGCGTGGGCGAGGGGTGGCTCCAGCTCGCGGGGGTGGCCAGGAAGGGAGGGAGATGAGGGACTCGGCTGGCGTTGGAGCCGACACTCACGGGTGCCGGCGTTTCCATGGCTACCACCACCCTCGCTGTGAACAAGCCCTCCACGTCATATTGGCATAGTATATTCCCCGCACCATAAAGCCAAATAATCTACCGAGTGATCCAATCTGAGGGGCCGCGCGATATGCTGGCGCACAGCTGCGTAGCGACACGCACCACACGATCATCCCGTTTCTTCCCTATTGCTCGATGCCTTTGGTCACGAGGAGTTTGACGAAGAGAAATAATGGACCAATGGAAGCCATCGAGAGTCTATTCTGTAATGATGACTGTGTATAGCTTCGACCCCTTTCCCTGTTCATGATTTTGCAGTCGACTACGTGGTATTCATGATTCTTTACAGAATATGTGGAGATAGGAGAGCTTCTTTATCTGCGTCTTAGGATTTGCGAGTGACAATTGGCAGCTAGCGTTTGTGAACGAATGAATCGTTAGTTTAAAAATATATACCAATTACCATTTTCCGGAAACACTTTGTTATACGAAGCTTTTATGTATATATTGCATGTGTCATACTAAACATTTTGAAGTTTCATTCTCACTATAATGAGACACGAGGTTCATAATTATATTGGATAAACTTGAAACTAATTTGAAAACGCATGTAGAAGCTACAAGATAGTTGCTGCAGACATACATTTAGTACATAATTAGTATACAGCATGTTAAAGATGATCTCACTAAATATTGTTGCTTATTAGTACAGTAGTTAAATTGCTGTTTAAGCATACTTGTATAAAATATCTTCTAGTTACTATGTGCATTTTCCGATTTGTTTCAAACTTCGCCGATATAATCGTGATAATCAAGTCTCACCACAATGCTAATGAAACTTCAAAATGTTTTACATAAGACACGTAATATATTCATAAAAATGTGTTCGAAAAATATATATATAATTATATATGTGTATATAAATAACGTACGTCATTATATGTACGATATTGCCACATTTGTGATAAAAGATATAAATAGTCGGACGAATAAGAACGATTACGTAGAATGTTGATGATGTTTTTGATGGTCGAAACTGTTTTCATCCGAACAAACAAGTGATCAATTGAAGCGAAACTAAATAACCGGAAATCTACCGGAGATTTGGTTCGTAGGAGTAAAAACGTGGGCAGAAATCTTTCTTTTTTTCCTGGAGAACGAGACGCGGGGAGGTAGAACTCCCACGTTCTCGTCTAAAACTCTTGGAAGCCTGAAGAACACTCGCGGATGGAGTATTCCAGCATCAGCTTCTGCTTAGTACACTCTCGCTCGAAAACTTTCCATCTTTGTAGGTCGTAAATAAAACTACGTACAGTTGTTTGCTGCTGTTTAACTTCCGCGACACCCCGTCGTTACATCGGTATGCTGCACCGAGTGTGGTTCTATCTGAAGCTCGATTTTTCGATCTTCCACGAGTTTCATCTTTGGAAACATATCTATTCGATTAATCGAAAAAATATTGCAAATAAAAGCTCGTTCATATGGAGCGAAAAATTTACCGATGTATAAAGATATTGAAAAACACCATAAAGAACAGAAGTTGTTTCGTACTTTACAAAAAGCGTCATATTTTTTATTCTATTTATTTATATTGTAGATGAAGATGAATTCAATGACTTTTAGAGGAATATGTATCATTGTATCGTCGCTCGGAAGGATCGTAGCATTTTTGTTTGGATATCGAAATGTTTAAACAAGCACTGCTCTTCGTCAGATGCTGAAGCGAGTTAGAGGCAGAAACGCGCAAAGTTCGTTAATAAAATAGGTTCCTTTTTCTCAGTAAGACTATGTTGAACCTCACATATACAAGAAATTTCGCATTATGGCTCATTTGCCACATATACTATAGTCTAATTATTATTTATCAGTCTTTACAAAATTTATTCGAAAGACAGGCGACAAATAGCGGTAATTCTAATCCCAGTTAAACTTTTCTTAATTTTCGCCAAGAATCTTTCGAACAGAAGAATTTTTCGATATTTTGTGATTTGTGGAAATGGAAATTTTCATTAAAATTATAACGTAACAAGCTGCTCGTACTGTTTGTTTCGGAAATGTAGCCTCTGTTTTCTGTTTTTAAACGAACATGGATAGCTTTCGTCGAGGAAGACACACGGTTGGTAAAAAATTAGACGCAGAACCGACGTATTGGATCGAGACTGTGGAAACAAACTGACCGCCTCGAGGTACTTTCCGCGAATCGTTTAGTTACATTTGTTTCCACTCCCTGTTTCTGGACCATGGGTTTCCCCTTTTACGTGTACGTGTCTCGCGATAACTACTCGACAAAATTGCACAAGCCGCGATGGTTATGGGTAGTCGCGATTCGCCACCATCGCGCAAACCAAATTATGAATTTTTCTCGCGATATTTCAGGAATTTTCCTTTTTTCCCATTGCAATGAACGAAAGATTCTATTAATTATTTTTACCGAAAGATTTCTCGTTGATTTGAGAATTTTCCCTTTATTATCGTAGTAGCAACATTTTCTTTGTTTGTTAGTCATTTCATTTAATTCGAATTTTTATAATTTCTTTTAATCTGCGAATTTTTCTCCGATTTGAGAATTGTTATCAGCGGTTCTATTTGCTTTATTTGGTAATTTGAAGGTGAGAAGTTATACTTAGGTTTAACTTCGACCATATTCTTCTTGCATGTACACAGTGCCTACAAATTGAAATATACAGCTATTTTTCAATAAAGCTTTCCTTTTACACGCTTTTACATTTCATCCCCAAATTTCCATATACGTATGAAAAAATACTACGAAATTTAATATATCTGCACGTAATTTTCCTGTTACGTAATTCAAAATAATTTTCGAAACTTTGCTTTGCCAATAACAAGTAGTTTTACCAATTCGAAAGCCACGGATCGAGCCATACGGACTTACAAAAAATTATAGCACGCAGCATGGCGGCAACGAGATCGCCAACTGGAGAAATCCAATTCACCGGAACTGGGAAGGGAAAAAGAAGAAAATGCGTTGAAAGTCGATCGAACGAGTACGGCGAGAAAAGCAAGCAAAAGCTCCGGTCGGATTTATGAATTTATATCGCGAAACGTCGGCGACGCTCGATCTTCCCTCGAATTTGTTAAACAAATCTTCGCGTGCAAACAGGTCGGCTCGCCGGAAGCGAGTACGCGCGCGCGAATGAAATTAAAGCCCGCGCGTTGTTCGTGTGCGATCAAAGAAACAAGAAGAAGAAAGAAGAGAGAAAGAGCGAGCAGAGGAGAGTGGGGAGGAAAAATACACGAATTGCAACGATTCAAGGGCCATCGTCGAGAGTTGAAATTACGAGTCGATTTATAACGCGAGACTGATAAAAGCGATCTGAAAGTGGTTGATATAGGTTTTACATTTTTTTCCCGGAGAAATAAAAAAGATACGTAGGAAGGAAGGGTAAGGGGTAAAAAAATTGAGGATTATTAAAATATTTATCGACGCATCTCTTTACGACCGAACACGTCGGCTCCAGTCTCGAATTTTAATAAAATGGAAAAAACGTTCGAGCTTCAGGTGCGTTTGACAAACGCGAATATAATGTATAATCACGGTTTCATTTTATTTTAAACCCATATAGCTAGAATTTCGCTTCCTTGTATGAGAAAAAATTCTCACTGATTGTAATCTCTCGTTGAGATCGAAAAATTAGAAATTGGTTATTGGTATTTGCAAAGGATATACAGTAGAATGCGTACAGTGACGAATGAATAAAATATGAATTACGAATTATATATAAATTGATGTAAATTTCAAGTCACATAATGTTGTACAGAATTATATCGTTAATGGCAAACGTTGTATCATTGCGATATTTCATTAATGCTTTTCTTAAACCACTAGATAATCCAATAATCATTTCTTGATCGATTTAGATACATTCTAGAACTCTGTTTTTTAACATCGACATTGTGAAAAAGAATTTGTCATTTCAAGGATTTTGTCGTTGTTTATAATCCCATCTGAGTTCTACAATTTTATGAAGCTCGAAGAAACGGAAATATTTCAAACACCGTGGTAAATCATGGAAATTTTTGTTCTTTAATGTTGTTAATTCGTGCAATGGATTTTCGTAAAATATTATTCTATTATTTTATCCTAAAAAATGTTGCTTTTAGTACGAATACTTAGCTTTCATGTATTATATTGATCTTAATAGATTAAATTTCTGAAATAGGATAGAAAAGGATAATAAATAAATTATGGAAGACTATAAAAGATCGACGTGATTGTTTACGTTTGGCTCTCTCACGACAAAAATTACATCTAACGCTTCCTGATTTCACTGTTGCGTACCGCCACGACTCTTCATTATGCCAATAATCCGCGACGGGCGAGGAGTTTTCGGGACCCCGGCTTTTTCCAAATAAATTTCACATCGCGCACACGTAACTTATCATAAACTGCCTCGTAACGACCGGCCAGAATAATCGTATTAAATTAATGGTCGCGCTCCTGAACGTCCAATTAATTACAACTTTTGCGATAAAGCCGGTTTAACGCGTTAACACGCTTTAGCTTCTCCCTTCCCGTAGTTCTTCAAAGAATCTGCTATTCACGTGTTTTACGTACAGGGTATTAACTGAGAGTTTCGTGAATTTATTTTCTTTATATCCAAGTTAATTGGGGTCAACTAGATTGGTACAGGTTTTATGAGAATGTAACTCTAAAGGATGTTTCACATTGAAAAATTTTGAGAAATTTTGAGAACATATCGCTCAGTTAAGAAGTTTCAGAATTCTACCTAATTCTATTGTAATTCCTAAAAAGTTCTGCTTTTATTTCATACCCATTTTCGTGGTTCTGTTTCGTTCTATTCTAACCATTGAAGGGCCCTAGTTTTATTCCATTTTAATACCCTTAGGGTTGCACTTTATTCTGTTTGGTATTTGTTGTACGAGAGAAAATTTCTAGTACACAAGGAAACGTATAATATACAATAAATATACTAAAAGCACATAATATGAAAAAATGCCGTAAAATTCAGTGTAGGGTATATTTTAGAGAAACTGTGCTGATTCACTGTAAATTAAGTGAAATACGAATGAAGATTGTTGTCATTATTGAAAATTTGATGCAGGCAAGCAAATAAAGTAACGTGGGTATTCAATCGGATACAAAGTAAGGAATAGACGTGTTGCAAAGGATGTAACAGCGATAAAAAATAGAAAAAGAGGAAACATTTCTAAAGATGTTAAACTGAAAATGAGAGAAAAGAAGAAGAACAAACGAATAGAAAATTTCCCGGACAGAGATTCTCAAGGGATCGGTCTTCCCTATCAAAAATACGTGACGACGAGGAAACACTGGTGTCGTGCATGGAGGAGCAATTAATAACGCTCCCACGGAATTATATCGGCTACGGAGAGTAGGGCTCAGGTGTGCAAACAAGCCCGCGGCTGAAATTACCGAAAACTCTCGGGTGCACCGGGATTTAATCTCTCGCCTACGGCCGATTGCCTTTGCTTTCCGAGCGCACACCTTGTCGCCATCGGCGATGCAGTTAACCCCTACTAGACATACCCCAAATCTAATTTCAAACTGAAATAAATAGAAGAAAAAACAGAATTCACGAAAAAAGAAAAGAAAAAACAAATAAGAAGGAAGCTGTATCAATTTCCTTTAAATCTTCAATAGAACAAAATCTCGGAATAAATTCAAAAGACAAAGGACGACGTCTATGGTGATTCTAGGGATATTTGCATTTCTTATTTCGCTTTAATACACGTTCTTTATACGTAAATTAAATACCGATTTCTGGAAATATCGATTGGCGAGGGAAAATTGTGGAGGGCAAAAATCAAGAAATGGCAAGAGGCGGAATGGCTGCTCCCAGGCGGATTTCCTTTGCAGGCAAAGTCAGGTAAGGGAGCGACAGTTGGCCCTTTGAAATTCGAATTGTTCGTCAGCGGCGAGTGAGCAAGCGTTTCGTCGGCTTCTCCGGTTTCAACCGTCTAACCGCTTTCAGCACACTTCGGCCTGGACACCGTGCGACAATAAAACACATGAAAAAATGTAAAATAAATCGTGGACCGCTTCCTTTTCGGGGACGCGGCCGCCAGGACCACGGACGGAACCGCGGCTTATTTGCTAACACTGCATCATCCGGCGCACGCTCTTTTAATCCTACGATTATACTGCTCGCGATACTCGTGAAAATTTCTCGAGATACAGCTGAATAGATTTTAAAGAGAGAGTTGAATTTTGCACGTTTTTAAGGTATCTATCTCTGAGAATATTTTTCTTTCCCAGCTGCTTAGAACAGGAACATTGAAAAATTCTGATTCGTTCTTTTTTTATAAGCTACGAGAATAGAAATGGGGTTACACGTTTTTTGGAATATCTGAATATTAATTGAAAAAATGTTTGGGATGGTACGTGTTCATTATCTGTTTGAATTGTTTGCAGACTGCAAGAATAAAGTGGTAGTTTGCAATTTTTCGAGTAGCCGTTTCACCTTCCAATTTTATACAACAATTCTTCTTAATAGATTAAAAGACTCTTCGGTTGTTGAAACAAGAGTAGAATCGGGATATAACCATTCGAGACTGCGTTACTTCGTAAAATATCGTTTTCAATCGGACCGTTCTTCTTCCGGTGCTGTGGAACAACGGCGATGTAACGAATTTCAATTGGGAAATAAAATTTCACCAGTGATTGCACGTGGAACTCGATACATTTTCAAGGGAAACCCAAAAGTGAATAGAGTATTGCATCGAGCGGTTTAGCTTGTGTTACCGCATCCTGCTAATTTTTGAAAAATGGAAGAATTGATCTGTTCGTTTCAATTCATAGTTCGTAAATCTTTGAATCGCTCGAAGTCTACTTAAAAAACTCTGCTTGTTTATCCGCACACCGTATTCGTACAATCTACAAACCAATACAAACTAAGAATTAATCGATTCCTCAATCCTAACCAGCTGCAAGACGACATTCCCCAAATCTACAAAAGACCTAAAACTATCCAACTGTCCTACTCTTTCTACCCTAAAACTGTCCTACAAATGTCCTGAAAATCGCCAACTTTATTCTCGCAACTTGCAAAATCTTAAACCTAGAACTGTTCGCTAAACTGCGCGCGTTATTGCATTTTTGGGAGGTTTAAGGTTCCAGAAATATAGAGGGCGCATGTAATATTTAAAAATAAATGGAAATGAATAGTAGACGAAACAAATTTCTATTTAAACTTCGTTTCTTCGATCAGGTTCCTAAAAAGCATAAAATTGTATCGACATCCGCAGTTCATCGTTCGCCTCGTCTATCCAACTCGAGAAACAGACAATCTCACAGCAAATCCACTGCTCGAAGAATCAGACCTTACAAATACCAATTATCCATTCCGATTCGTACGAACGAGGAATTCGTTACGCGATGTTTATGCCGCGTGTAATGGACTTAATGCGATAGAGAGACAGAGTCTGGTACGAGGTGGTCAGATGGACGCACAAGCGGCAAGCTGATTGATAGAAAGAGAGATCCATGGAATAGGTAAGCTCCGAAGCTGGGAATTAGCAATGCAAGTGGAAAGCGCGCTCGTGCACGCGCCGGCTGACCAATCAAAGGCCTCGCGGCTCTCTCTATGAGGCCTATCGGATCCCTTACGTTTCACCCCCGTGTATGCATACGGGCACACGTGCACCGGGAACGTGGACGCGTAGTCAGGCCACCCTATTAACTGGCCGGTCCCTTCCCACCCTCGATTGAATTTCCATGTGTGGAATTAATTGCACGCCGCGCAACGGTTTAAAGCTTACAGGATGGATGCGCCGAATAGCCGCACGCGCGATGCGTAACATCGTTTGCTCTCGCGAGAGACCATCGGCCTCTGTGTTTTCCTTCGTCGAGTCATCAGGACTCTAGAGAGTATCCTGGCTCGTCTTTTGTTCGTTTCTGTTGTTGTCGGTGGCGGTTTAGGTGGAGCCGTGGGAAGATCTTTGACGATCGGCAAACGACAAGATGGATTTTTAAACGGTTGGATTGGATGTTCTAGATGTGCAGGGAAATGTGTAGGATTATTTTAGGTGGCAGAAGCATGCGCTAAATCAAATATACTCTGCAAGTTTCTATGGAATTTTAGGACGAAGGGTTTTCTTACGCGAGCGAGTTGGATATTTAAAGAGCTTGGTGCATGGGTTAATAGGAAGGATTGTCGTAAGTGAGAAAGTATAGACCGAGCTAAACATGTGATTGTCAGAAAGAAGCATTCTAAATTACCTCCGCTAAGATTACCTTTATGAAAAAAAAGAACTATTTCTGGAGTGACAGTATCTTCTCCAACGACCTAAGTTAAGCTTCAAATCTCCAACACTTGAATCTTTCTTCCAGGTCACCAAGAGTAGAACCTGGCTGACTCCGGTACTCGACAACCTGACGTTCAGTCCAAAAACGCGAGAAGCTTCATCGTAGAGACAGTGACGGAAGTGGAGCCGCTTGTTCGTCATTTGCCAGGGGGTTTGTTTGCGCTCGCTGTTCTCGCGTAGATACCGGAGCCCTATTATCGCGATGGCCGCTTGTTTCCTTCGCCGTGACGAGGGGAAGAATGTAGGAAGGCTATACGAAGGGGAAAATACAGAGAGAGAAAGAGGGAAAGACAGAGAGGAAAAGAAGCGAGGAAGCTGGATGCTTGTTAGCAGCGGTAACTTGTTAGTCGAGCCACTCCAGTAGAAACTAGAGGAGGAGGACTCTTCTTCTCTTCGGATTCGTTCCAGAGAAACGTTTCTAACGCGAAACTCGCCCCAAGAACAAGGAAATCCCTAGGTTTATTTCGCAGCATCCTTTCACCGGAAACCGATCGAATCTCGATCGTTCTACCAGCTCGATACGCCCTTAACCGAAGTTCGCCTTTGTTCGAATGACCTCTGCTACTTTCTTCGAGAACCATTGTTGCTCTTCGATAGAGTCTTCCAAGAGCTTTCTTAAGCTTTCTCGCGAGCGACGTGGTGAAAGATTTATTAGGAAATCGGTACGAAGCTTGTGTACTTGTGATTTATGGATAGATGATGAAGCGTTTGGCAGGTTATGGGACTTTTGCGATCTTTCTTGAAGAATCTTTCAAAGAAAGACATAAAATATATATTGATATGTTGATTGAAATTTTGTAAGCCTTCGTTTCTTCGTGTTTGCATCTCTTCGTATATCTGGTTTTGTTTGAATACTTCGTTCACGTGAAATTTGCAGTAAACAAAAGGGAAACTAACATTAAATACTACAACCAAATAATTAAAAACCTTCGATATTTTAGTAATATCTATCGAGATGTAACAAGATGTAAAGAGCCGGGAAATACAGCGAGGTTAAAGTTTTTTAGTATTATTTGTATCATCCTCGTACAATAAATAATTTTAAAGAAGTAAGTCAATGAAATAACGTACTAGACAATGAAATTCTCTTACGTTAGATAATTTTATGCCAGTAAATTATTTGTTTCTGAAAAACTGAGTATCAATAACGTACTTTGGTAGTGAACTAGTGAAATTTAAAGATTTGTAAAAGATGAAATAATAGATCAGTTTTTGTCTTCTGAAGTGCACAAATACGTATGAATTATGATATAACGCAATGTGAATGATCCAAATATGTACGATATATAATGTGCAAATTGTATAAATTTGTTTATAATCAAATTTTGTCAGGTTATAAAAATATTTATGCGATTAAATGATTAATACAGGCAAGAGATGTTTCTGTGACACGAAAAGGGGTTGTTCGATTGGAACAGGCCGCGTACTTTTGGCTGACACTGTACACCACTTACGTAGCGAATATGGGCACCGTGAGGGCAGAACTCCCTACAGGGTTGACGATCAGGGTAAATATGGCCACTGTAATGGCGTCCATGCGACATTTTACTCTTTGACGTGCCGAACGCCTTTACCAAAGGCATACCCTCTCTATTTTGCAAAACTAACCGGACAAATTCGATATTTCACTTTCAATCAATTTCAGCTAATCAACGATAGAGGAAAAAATGGCATTTCGATCAGACTCGTTTATTTTCTTTTCGATATGTTTCGGAAGATCAAAAAGAAATTTATTTTCCATAGAATACACGAAATCCATCGAGTGTTACTATTTTAGAAAATTCCTCTTACGAATTGTTCAACCAAGCTGAATTATATTTTTCTTTTTTTTTCTTTTTCAAATAAAAATTTTTGGGCAAACAAACAAAGAATTTCACGATTCCACAGCCAAGTTGAAATAAAGGATCGTGGTCCATAGTTAAAAACATTCGACGAAGCGCGCGTATAAAAAATAGAGAAAAAAGAACGAATTCGAGAGGCAGGAAAAAAAGAGTTCGTGTTAGTGTTATAAATGCATTAAAATGGATAATTCGCGTGCTGACGTTTCGTGCGATATATCGGCCGTTTTAGTCTTTTTTTCTCTCTCTCTTCTCTACTTTTTTCTTCCTTCTCTATCACTTCCTTTTTTTTTTAAAGCCCACACGTTTTTTTAGTTTGAACAAAGTTTGACCACGTTGAAAACTGGAACGTTCACAGCTCTCGTGTACACGAACGGACTTTGTTTACTTTCATCGACCACATGATTTCATTTTTACCGACGATCTGCTTCAACGCACCCCAAGTGTTCTCCCCGAGCTTTTTTTCCTCCGCGTACGCGGAAAATACCATCGGCGGTTTTTCAGGTTAATTAAGTCCGTTAATTTTTCACCGGCTTTTCGTATCACCACGACAGCTTTATCTTCTTTTTCTTTCTGCACGTTGTACGTTGTACTTTAAGAAGGTTCTCTTTCAAATTCAGCGTAAAAATTAAACTTTACACAAAATCGACTTGAAAATTACACACAAACGTCCACATTAATCAAAATTCATATTATTAGCGGAAAGTTCGAAATTATTAGGCGTTCCTTAAAGCTAAAACTATGAAATTGTCTGACCTTAAGAAACACTTTTGTCAAAAATCTATTGAACTAGAGGAAATGATACTTGAAGAATTAATTCAGAATTAATAACAATTTATATCCATGTTCGTGGTCTTCGATTCTATTCCAATTCCAAATTCCTAGCCAATAATGTATTTCTTATAAAAAGAAAGGAAAAAGAACGCGATACACACAGCTTCGTTAATTCGTTTCGTCAAGAGTATTCGACAGGAGCACCACCTCGCAACTTCCACTCGATGTTCGACATCACTCTGATGATCATATCATTTTACCATTTCAAACGATTCTCGTCGGACGAATCGTTTTCGAAGGTCGCGTCGCGCCGAAGAACGCTCACTCGAGAGCGGGAAGGGAGGTAAAACGAGGAAGTAGAAAAACCTTTATCCTCGTTTAAAAAACACACCACTTCGATCCCTTTATTAGCCGATAAACGAGGAGAATCCGTCCTCCTGGTCTGAAGATCGCGTTCTATCCAATTAGAAAAAGAACGAATCCTCCCTTTTTCTTCCGGCATCGATCCTTACTCTTTCTCTCTTTTTCTCTCTTTCTCTCTTATAGGATACACGCGACGAAAGAGATAAAGAAAAAAGAGAGAGAGAGAGAGACAAACGTCTGGCTAACCAGCTCGAAGAGAAGGGTGCAGGATATCGAGAGGAGAGACAAGAACTCAGCATTCGTAAGGAGGAAAGTTAAGAGAAGAAAACGAATGTCGAGGTCCTGCGGGGATCCTCCCTCTTGGCGGGAAACGAAAACCTGGGCAACGAACAAAGAACAAAAGAGGGACGAGGCAGCAGCTTCCTTCATAAAGGCACAAAAGTACCATCTTCCTCGAGGAAGCCTCGAAGCCAGGAACCAGAAGCAGAAAAAGAGACAGTAAGAAGGAGAGAGAAAGGGAGAAATAATAAGAAAGAATGGGATATCTATTCGGTAAACAGACGGACAGACAGATGGACGGACAATGATGCTCATCGTTCGATGGACAAAAGCGTCTATTGCGTAAACACTCGAGGAGGAGCTGACCCGAACCAGCCCGTGCAACACAATGCTCCAGCCAGACGAGAAACAGGTCGTCGTGCAACAGCTACTTTTCACCGTAGATTAGCGGGATCAACAGGAACCTCTTCGTTCTCTCCTCCTGCCCCTTTTTCCATCAAACCGTTTCCCTGTTTCTCTACCGTCGTGTGTTTCGATCGATTTTACCATTTGATAGGATTCAGCGAAATTCAACGGAGGTTCACGGAGGATGCGGAGGTTAAGGATCGTTTTTCGCGCAGAGTCCGATTACCATCGAGGTTTCCGTTTCTATCACCGAGTGTGTTTCTATTATTGAATGGAGTAAACGATCTGATCTGCGGTCGAACCGGAGAGGTTACGATTGTTAAGTGTTGCAGAATGGGGACATCGAGACGATTTTTTGGTACATGTTTCAAGAGTTCTCTCGTCTTCTTGGGATTGTTTTGTACAGTGGGACGAACATTCTTTGGGAATGGTTTCGTTCGATGGAATTCCTTGGGAAGAAAGTTTCGATTGGCGATAGCAACGCGATTACAAGCAGGGAAGCCTGCTCGTGAAAGAAACAGAGATATCGGGGAGCGTAAGGTTTCCTGGAAGCTTCGTGAAATTTCATTTCGATTAACTCTAAGAAGCCTTAGAAACGAGCAGGCGTGTCTTTACAATTCTAACTCTACGATTAATTTTCTTGCTCGAATTGGTAGAACTAAATTCGGGAAAATTGAAAGATGGTTTCGACAGTCTTCTCTTTAATGAAATCAACGCGTAACGCGCGATATACTCATTGTATCTGTACATTGTAATATCTATTTTCGATTTAGATACAGAATTTACTTATACCTTAAACCAACATACATATATACACCTATTTTTTTGTCTATACCAAAAATGTCTATCTCTGTCACTTATAAATATACTGCGGATTTTTACCCAAGTTAATACGTTTATTGTCACGATTAAAGAAACAGAAGTTAAATAGAGATTCGCTTTACCTATTAAAACTTACAACGAGTATTTTACTGCACGTATATCACGTACCCTGCACACGCAGATTGTATATTTTTGCATTTTCACATTTTGCATAAACGCATAAAATATTCGCAGTCTACCTATAAACGTCATTTATCATTGCAAGTGTTAAAACATGCAAATATTACTAATATACTGTTGTAAATGATTCAGTTTCAAAATACGAACATATTCTAGCTTCGTGTGTAGCTAAGCAAAACGCGTACGAGGAAAGGAATTAAGGAGGATCAAAGGGGCCAGATCCCGGAGTATTTAATTAAAGGAATTAGAAGCTATGCGATAGACCGACGGCCGGGATTACCAGTGTACGCGTTACGGAGAAGAGGGATACGAAACATCCCGCGGGACACTTTGCTCGTCTAGATTTCCCAGCAACGGTTGCTTATCGTTTCCTCTCCCTTTCTCTCTCCGGGGAACGCGAGTCGATGAAACGAATTTTGCGGCCCTCCCGCGGGACTAAATTAAAAGCTGCAACGCGCCCGAATCTAGTTTGCCCTCTACTACACTATTTCCATCATCTAGAATGCGCTTCTAGAGATCTCTAGACCGACGATCTTAGAATTTTCGTGTTTCGCGAAGCCTTGATGCGAAGTTTCAAAAATTACATTTATTTATATTTCCTATGATAGGTCCTTTCTTTCGCAGATATACGCAGAATATAATACATTTCGTATTTCGCAAAATTGAGAAAATGAAATTAATTTGTTCTTCATTTTTTATAGATACGTAAGATAGAATATGATACATCTAGCTTTCAACTATGCTACAATTCTCGAATTATTTATGTGTTAACCCTGTTACATTTTACCGACCATTCTCAACCTTGTTATATTTTTTCAACGTTAAAAGATACCTTCGGTTCGAACGAATTATGGGGAAAGTATCACTGGCATGTACGATTTCTCGTTTCTAGCTCAAACACCTTAAAAATATTGCAAGTTGTTTTTCTTTGCCAGGATGAGAACGAGATTGAAATACAAAATTTCGTGCATCGTAACAAGATTAAATCTCAAGTGCAAAAAACACCATGATTGACTAGGATTTCCAAATCTTTCGCGAATGAAATAAAATTACAAAAATACATCTCGTTTGCTCTCTAACCTTAATTACTTCAATCGAACGGTGATTAATATTACCTATAATCACCGAGTTACACAGAACAAAAAGTTAAACTGCAAATTATTATTTCACGAAGATATCGCAATAAATCTATATGATATTGATAGTAGAAAAAGAAAACAGTGTATTTTTTATCAAGTACATACTAGCCCCAATTCTCGATTTCATTCTTATTTGAAGAGCACGGGCTCTTCGCGCTCCGTTTCCGCACTCCTTTCCCCCGTTAGTTTTCCCAACCGATCCACCACTTCTAACTTTTCCTCTCTACATAATAGTTCGTTTACTGACCATTTCTCTACAACTTCTCATCAACCGTTCCCTCCGTGCAAGTTCACGTTTCGTTTTTTTTTTTTCTTTTTCTTTTCTCTCCGTTCTCGTTCGTTCAAAAGCTTACAGGCCACCCCTCTGCTCCGCGTTCCACAGCGATAGATCCTTAGATCCTTCTTTTCCGCCCTCGAATACTTTCACGAAGGTCTACGGAGCATAAGAAACAAGTTGCCCCTTCGGAGGTTGAACCTTGCACCGGTAATAAGATTTTCAAGCAAATCGATCGACGCTCAAGAGTAAATAAATAAGACGAGTATGTTAGATGTTTCTCGAAAGGAGAAACGTCAAATTGGATCACCAAAATCGCAGCAAAAGAACGTTGAACTTGTATGATGTTAGTGGTGATATTGGTAAAACATCGTGACTTTTATACGATAAATTATCCAATACTTAATAAAGATAACAAACAGAATTGTGGATTTTTCTGGTAAAATATTAAGTGTCTGGGAAAACCGTGGCTTTTGCTGTAAATGATTTGAAATTTTGGACCTTCGGAAGCGTAACAAAGCGATAAAGAGAAAGCAAATAAATTTTCGCAAATGTATGAAATTTTCTATTTATTTCTCGTCGTTATAAACTGCCAGTTTTTTTTTTTTTTTTTTTGTAAATTATTTTCGAATAAAAATATTCATCTCGAGTACCTAATACAAGCAAACTAAAAGCGCCCTATTTACATTTCCAAAACCACTGAATGTATTAAAAAATACAAAAGTGCCTTGAATAAAAACGTGAAATAAAAAAATCGAATTTACCTATTAAGTATCCTGCCTCTATAAAAAAGAATATGGAATACAAGAGAGAAATTATTTTCTTCAGAAATATCCTCAAATGGCTGTGCCCAAATGAAAACTGCAAAAACATTCAAGACGATCTATACCATCTATGATCTATCAAAGCTGATAACCAGAAAATTTCACAGCACCCGTTATACCGTGCGTCAAGAGTGGCGTCTAATGTCTGCGTTCTCATCTAACTTCGCCAGCCTTCTCCGGTCGATCTGGAGAAACAGGGGGGAGAAACGAAAAAACAAAAAGGGGAAAAAAGTGAAATACAGGCAGAGAACGAGAGGAGAGAGGCGAAGGACAGAGAGAAGAGGGGACGAGTTATAGTGGAGGAGGAAGAAGAGGCACGCTTTTCTCCGGAAGATGGAGTAATGAGTACGGTCAGCTAGACGAAAGTCTAAAAAGCGAAGTAGCTTCGTCCTCCTTCACATGTGTTCAACAACAAACGGCTTGGCTGCCACTCGAAAAACTCATCAGTGCTCCTAGATGCGCCTTGTCCCTCCTAGGACCAGCTCAGCGATAGACTCGATCCGATCTCTGGTTCCAAGCAAACGTTCTCGTCGTGAATGTATAAAATGTAAAAAAATATATTCTTCGTTCGTTTAACGTTCTTTTGTAAGAGCGATGAAAATTCCAGGGATTTTAAGAATCACATAAGAGTTACAAGGATATAGTTTGTCCATAAGAATAAGTGAGAAAGAAGAAGCGTATTTAGAAGAGGGTGTAAACTATCTAAACTAATTTCAGAGACAATTAAATTGGTAATTTGTAAAATTCTACTTGGATATGATTTTGGAGGTTCTACGGGTATTTCCAAGTCTCCAGTTACGAGATAATTTTCTTCGGGTAATTTTAAATTCAATTTGAGCGCTTTTTATTCCTAACAAATTTCGCAATATCAAAGAAAGACTTGTTGTTAATACGCATAATTTCTTAAGTGTATGCTATATTATTTACTGAGGCACTAAAAATCCTTGTGCTCGCTAACGAGATCGTAAAGATTCCAACGCTGCATCACGGTTAGTAAAAAGTCTAGACAAAACGTTAACGAGTTTGATATCTCAATTTTGTACAAATTATATGTCGAGTTGAAATAAAATATTCCATGTGCATTTCCATGTGCAAGGGTAATTTTTTAAATTTATACAGACAGAAAAACAGGTGCAAATTTGATAAAAGTCAATGCTAAGAGAAGTCAAGAAAGCTTGCCCCATTTTAATTCTCACCTCGACAGATCCAAAGACAGCGGATCCACCCTCATTCGCAAATTTCAAGCTGTTTTTGTTGCCTAAAACATCGCGACTATTCAACAAGCGTACAACTAATTACAAGCTTAAATCTCCGATACTTAAAATTCTTTCACAGATCTTCACCTGTCGATTCATTCAGAATAATTTTGCAACATTTTCGCTAGAAGGCCCAACAACCGCTAAAAGAAATCAACCTACGCTAGTACCTACTAAACGCTTGAAAATATTCTCATGCAAGGAGACGCTACTGCCAGGAAGTTCTCCACTTCCGCTATCCTATCAGCCACAGTACGACTGTGGCTCTAATCACGAACCAGAAAACCGCAAAGCCAACCTAAACCTACAGTACCGAGAGTGAACGTGAGTGCAGGTGGAGCCAAAGTCCAGGGTGCTTAAATTATTCAAATGTAATCGCATAATCGTCCACTCGATTCCAGGAATATTTCCTGGCTCGTTATCTCGAGTAGTCTGACAGGAGATGATTGGCGCGGGCCGATCGCGACAAAGGAAGTACAGAAATAAATCGCGGCCGCGGCTCGGAGCTCTCGCTAATAACTCTGCCTCTCTCTTTTCCTCTGTGTTCCTCTGTTTGCGCGAGGGTAGCTTGAATCCCGGTTACACTCTTCATCCGTCGCTCTCCACGGAGGCTCTCCCGGTCCCTCCGGCTGGAAACGGAACCGAATAAGAGAAGCGGGAGAGGCGGCGTGGCAAGAGAGCCACAGAAAAGAAGGGTAGGACTCTACGTAGGGTGTGCACAGAGGGCAAAGAGACGACCGGTGCATGTGCAAGGAGGAACACGCCTGTGCACATATACGCTCGCATGATTCTTCGTACATACACGCGCGCGTGTACATGCGTTTAATTAAACGTGTACGTGTACACCTAGGTATGTATAAACACGTATAAACGCAAGTAAGGAACGTAGGTACATACGAAGAAAACGTATCTGGAACGTAGTGGATGTACATATGTACACACGTATATGGAAACATATATTAAATATGTATGGGGAGAATATACGTATAAACGCGAATAAGGAAGAATTTATACAGTACATATGTACTGTACATATTCCTCATACACATGTGTTTCCGTATATTCTTTCTCATCTACGTATATACGTACATGTATAAACGCAAATAAGGAAGAATATAGGAACAAATGTATATATGAAGAATTACGTACATACTGTTATACATATGTACTGTATAAATTCTTCATATAATTTTAGGCACTAGATATACATATGTATGTATATGTATATATAGGTGTGTGTGTATGTATACACTGTACATATAATACATACACATGCGTTGCCATATATATTCTTTATACCATATATATTCTTCATCCTTGTTCATACGTGTATCGTGCACACGTTTCCAAATATACACACGTATACATGTACTTACACGTATAAACGCAAATAAGAAAGAATATACGATCGCACACGTATAAGTATGTGGAACAGAGGAGGAGAGAAGAAACCTTGTCCGGGTCGGAGAGAACCAGAGGAGAGAGAAAGAGTCTCTCTCGCTTCGGAAGCTATAGGTGAGCCACTATAGAAGGCCAGATGGGCGTGGTGGCTGTGACGGTTTTCGTCCAATGGGAATTGAGGATCCTCCTGGCTAGAAGGACAATGTACATGGGCATTTTGCGTGTGATGGAGACCATCCACGAGGACGGATCCTCGACAAAGAGCACCAAGTCGAACGACGAATGCCATCCGCCTCGGCGAGATCCCTCAGAGAGGCCTCTTCCTACGAGCAGCATCCGGTTTAGTCGGACGCGGAGGACCGTCGCGGAGGGAGATCCCGTGGATCGATGCCACTGATCGATCCGAAGTGCACTCGTATAATACGCGGCGGAGACGTAGGTCTTCCGACACGATTCCACGATTCCTTCTCGGTGATGGAAAACGACCATGGTGTTCCTCCTGGGGATTTTCAGGCAACGAAGAAATTGCGACTGCAGGATATGGACTGAGCTGCTTTTTAGACTCATCTTCTCTTCTTCCAGTCCTTTCTGTTTCAACTATCGTGCTGTTGGTCTACGCGGTCAATTGGAAAAGGGAAATTTTCTATCGTCTATCAGAGACGGCTCGGATTGTTGTTTAGTCTTATGCGAGCAGATTCTTAACTTATTTTTATTATCGGCGTTCGTAATTGGAAAAACGAAGAAACAGATATTTCTGTTTTCACAGGAATTTCGCAGATTGTAATTTCTAACTTACAGAAATAATGGGAAAGAGTGTAATATTAATGGCTGTCGTTGATGTTCGTGGGAAATTGAAGAGCAAGATTCCTGTTCTTGCAAGCATCTTCGAGATTGTAATTTATTTCCACGCGAACAGGCGGATAATTTTGATCCGCGTATGAAGCCGAAGGAAAACGTTCCTGTTGTGTGTAGAGGAATTCGTAAGACTGTAATTTATCCTCTCAACAGAGAAATAGATCATTTTGATCAAGATAAATGAACGAAACGGTTGTTCTTCAGAGAAACTGAATTGTGTTTATAATTTATTTTTAACTGAAAAATAGCATAAATAAATTCAATCAAAATAATAGGAAATTCCGGCTACCTGGATTTCTTTGAAGCTCTCTCTAAATAATTAATAATATACGATTGCTCGGTGAAAGATGTATTTTCCGGGAAAATAGAACGATACGCCATCACGATAATTGTAAGTTAAATAAATTTAATGACTGTAATGCACAAGTGCTCGAAAATGTGATATACATCGAAACACGATAATGGCAGAGGGTAATTTCGAGAGTGGCGATGTTTAATAACGCATCAGGCACGGCACGCGTAGTCAGTTTCCAGCGATGAAGGTTGCGGATCGGCGTTAATCCTCTTCCGGATTTATTAAATGTAATATTTAATTCTCGATTAATCGTCCGCCAGGTCCGATTCAGGCGTCGATGCAAATTACTCTCGTCGACGGGCGGTGGCAAACAAATCGCGGGATACCTTGTCGAATATCGAATTTTGCAAATATTAACTCGACAGCTTTCACCACTTTCGCGGGCAAATATATCGTCCGCTTTCACTCGCGGTTTATCCCCCTTTGAAAGAAACCGTGTAAAATGTTTACCAATGATTGATAGAAATATTATATAAGCACACCAATTTGATGCAATTTGATAGAAAATTGCAAGTGTAGCAAAAACAATGGTGAAATTAGATACGGAAAGAGTATAAGCACCGGTTTAGTCGGATATAAAATTCTAGGAACGATGTACATTACAATTTAAAAATTGTGGTTTTATATGAATAATATAACGAATAAATATCGCGGGTTCTGTTTCAACGTGTAATTCTTCGACTGAATATGTTCATTACGTACGATTAGCCGTGATGAAATTGATATAAGGACAATAAATTTATGGATAGATATAACCGTGTTTCTGTTTCAATAAAAGATGACATTTCTTAAAACTAACAGCAATAATTACGAAATCGTAAGGAGTCTAGAAAAAGGATAATCCTAAACTATAGAAATTTCAAAGGAAACTGATGCAGAAACCAAACTATTGCAAATCAAAGAGATCTACCCTAAATAAAACTACTATATTGGTAAAACAAAGTGAAAACTCAAACAAATCTAAAATAAATCTACTGCAAAACCAATCAAGAATTATCCAAAAAAAAAAAAAAAAAAAAAAAAAATGAACATGAAAATATCTCTATTGATCATTTTCACGTGTATAAATCAAAGAAAACTAATCCAATGCAAACTATGATAATCCAAAGAGAACCATGCCAAACCAGAGGAATCTAAAATAAATTTAATCTATCGTTATATTCTCTAATAAAAACAAGAATATCGCACAAACATCAAAGTAAACCTATTGATCATTTCCACGTGCTTAACTCGAAGATACGTAACCCAAGCCAAAGCATCATAATCGAAAAGAAACTAAACGAAAGCCAAACAAATGTAAAATAAATCTGCTTCGCCAACCAGAAAGGAATTTTTCAATTAAGAAAGACGACAAATATCACATAAACATCAAAGTATCCCTATTGATCATTCTCTCAGTTATAACTCCAAGATCAAGCCAATCGAATCCAACCCAAACCATCATAACTGTAAGGAAATCAGGAAAGCAGAAGAAAGCCAAGATCAAACAAATGTAAAATAAACCTGCTCCAAAACCAAAAGAGAAATCTCCAATAAAAAAAAGAAGAAAGAAATGAATAGAAAAATAAAACGCATTTATCGCTTCCCAATTCTTATTCTCCCTAAAATAAGATTATTGTCTATGGCAAAACGGCGAAAGGCGCGTAAAATAGAAGCGCGTGTATCCGTGTTTGCCGTCGGCGTAGAACAAAATGGAAGCCCACTCGTTAAGAGGCGAACGGGACTGGTCGTGTCTCTTGGCCGATCGATATTATCATAACAAATTCCCATCGAGTGGTCGAATGCCCGATGAAGCTCCGTACCGGTGGTCTCATTAAACGCAGCCTCGTATAGCGCGCGCGGCCACGTAATGAGAATCAGTTAATTAGTGCCGTAGCACGGGGCGGTTTCGCTTCGTGTATACCAAGTGCATCACGTGCATGCTCGCCTTACACGCGTGTGGAAGGGAGGAAACGGATATCGCTAGCGTAGGTACCGAGAGACCGATGAAGAACTTACGGTACAGACGTACCTGACGTATACTAACGTACTACACGTTCATATAGTACCGCACGTATACAGAGAAGTATAGACGAAGAGGGAAATTGGAAGAAGAGAGACGAGAGATAGGGAGCTGTGAGTGGTCGTGAAATTTACTGCAACATGGAAGTACCTTCTCTCTCTCTATCTCTCCCTCTCTGTCTCTGCCACAAGAGATCACTGCTACTACTCTTGATCATAGGTGGACTGCGTATTTCTATGCAAATTAGTACCTTTGGAAATCTAATTAAACAAATGGAACCTAAGTAAAAACTGATTTTTCATGCAGTGAATACCACGACAAATGTATATATCTAGTCAGTTTGTGAATTCTATGTTTACTTTAACGTGGAAGTATCTTCTTCTTCCCAAGTGATCACTGCTACTCTACTTGCTACTCTACTCTTGGTCATAGGACAGACTTTCTCTTGAGTTAGAGTTAGGTCTTCTTGTTTGAGTAGATGAGATGCTTGAACTGCTGTGATGGCCATTTTGGGAATCAGTTGTCGAGTTGTGACGAAGCTGCACAAGTTCTCTTGTCTATGATTAAAGACTATTTCATAGTCTGTGGAATTTTCTTTCTGACCTTTTCTTTATGGAGCTGTCGAGTTGTTTGAACGCTTACTTCGAATACGACGAATTTCTGCGAGGATGTGATTACTTTCACGTATAAAACTTGAAGTTCCTTTACTTTTGACTATAATTTTTGCTTTTTGAAATTTCTCACAAGAATCGACTTTTACTTGCGATCTCCTCAGGTTTGCGATGACTACTTAAATAAATCGTCCAGTTGTACCGAGGAGATTCGATCGATACAGGAAATTTGAAGTTTCTTCGTTCCTTGACTAATTGCAACTTTTTGTCTTTTGGAATTTCTCTACAGTTTTATTAATCGCAAGTTTTACGATGATTATAATGTAATCGAATTTTACGTATATCGCATTTATCACGAAACAGGACACAGGTGACACTGCAATTTTTCTCGTGTCCAAAATTTTGTTTTCCTCGCCGCAATTGACGCAGCATCTTGAATCGGCGCATCCTTTTTGACGATGCTTCACCCTCGAGAACAAAGAGGCTACGTTCTTACCCTCTGTTTTACGTATCACGTGGCCAACAGTCACGTAACTATAAAACCTCCATTGCCTGACTACAAATATTTTGACAATAGATCGAAAAATAGAAATAAAAACATGGTCTTTCGTATATTTCGCTTCCATCCCCATCTTTCGTGCTAATATTATCAATTATGATTCTCTATTCGTTAAATTGCAGTTCACATGGCATAAAAGTGTTCTTTGAACCGATTCAAAAAGAATTCGTAGACTATTTTTGACGTATCGTATTTCGAAATACAGTATCTATTGACGGGAATGGAGAAAAGTTTTCGATAAAAGTAAGAGCGAGATCTCTGCAGACCCGCGATTTATACTTTCATTTCGATACAAAACTTGGGAAGTTTTATCAAAGCAACACGAGGTTGAGGATTCAAGAAACTTCTCCAATATGAAGTTCTTATGTGTGAGATTCGAAGATCACGAATTAACGCTACATCTTGTTTTGACCTTTACGGAAAATTATAAATTAGTCATTTTAATTCCTTCGCTATCAGAATATCCACCAATTCGGAATCTATCGATACCTAAATTCCACAGTCTCCGTAAAAATAGACGACAGTTACTCGAATGTTGGTAACCGACTCTGATTCCTAAAATGAAGAACAAGGGAAAAGATAAAAAATATTTCCTTTTCGTAGCACATTTTGATCGTGGCAGTTAGGATTATACAACTATCAAAATGTACACAAATGTCTCCATAAAATAGCATCAAAGATTTAACTAGCAATGAAAAACAGGGGATGTTCACTTCGCATTGAAATGAAACACGAAATTCGACGAGAATTGCGATTACTCTAAAACAATTACTCGACTGCGGATTCTGATGGAAATTGATATTTTTAAGAATATAATTAAGGAAACAGAAGCCAAATAAAAAGCTTTCCTGCGATGCCTAATCAAAGTAGAGGCTCCATTTTATAAACGATACAGTTAAATTCATCGAGTATCGATCGTTAAAGATGGGCCATATGTTACAACCTAGTATAAAGGTACTAAAATATTGAAGAGATTCGAAACGAGCGTAGAAAACGGCCGCAAAGTTCTTCGATGCCCGTAGACATCAGTGGGATAAACCGAAGCCAGACAAAAGCGCGCGATGGAAGAAGAGGGGTGGATGTTGCAGAAGGAAAGGGATAAATATTCGAACGTGGTTTTCATGGAAGTTCATCGACGCGACGCGTGGAGGGCGCAGTGACGCGAAGGCGGCTTTGTTTTCCACGCTCGGGAATATCCTGGAATCCTGGAGGAAGCCCTCGTCCCAACTCTCTTGCCTGCGACTCCTTTCCAGCCGCATTTTTAATTTCCATTGTCGTCGACCGTACCTCCTACCGGATGCATCGCGAACGCCCACGACCAGCCACTTCTCTCTTACCCCTCCCTCTAGCCACCCCATTTCAACCCCTTCGGTTCTGCATGCGCAAAACGGAGACGTCGCGATAAGCCTTCTGGCCCGCGCGATCCTGCCGCGCTCTCCTGCCGAGGGTAATCTTCGCCCGACTTCACTTCGAGTGTCCCTGTATGCTTCTTTTCGAAGGAAGCTGTGGTAATAACGAGCAATCTGGTCGGTATCTCCGATTTTCTTCAAATTTCAATGCATTGAAACGCGTGGGTGTTTGAATAAACAGGGTATCGCGAAAATGAAAGTATCGCAAACAATTGACTACTTACTTTTGATTGTAAAAGGTTAAGAAGAAGTTTAGTTTAATGTATGTTGGTAAAGTAGTCAATTAACATGAAGACAAATTCAACACGTGGCTCGAGTTAGGACTAGATTTAGCGAAATAAAAATGACGAAATAAAAGTTAACACGGTATATGCTACATGGAGGTTTAGGAAGTTTTATATTGGCTTGGCAACTAAGTGATTGCGGATTTTGTCAATACCACCTAATGACAAAACCCCCAATAGTACAATTAAAAGTACTTACTTCCTTGCGATATTTTGCTCATTTAAATGGCCCCTTTTAACGCGTTACAGCTTGAAACAGTCGAAGATACAGACCAAATTGCTCACTGTCATTGAAGCTGTATGTAGGAGCTTCGTTTCTTTTGAAGGTGGGGGTTGCTAATTAGAGAGAGAAATATTTGGCGAATGTTGTATGTTCGTTACTATAAATCATCGTTGATTGCAGACCTAATAACAATGTAGGGGTTTCTTTTAATTCGAATTAATTTATTCGCACGTAGAAATGGTTTACCGATGATGAATATTTGATAGTACGGAATATTCCTCTTGTCTTTATAAATCTATTTATGATTTCAATTCATCAGGTCTAGTAGCAATTTAGGGTGGTTTCTTTCAATTGGAATTAATTTATTCGCAGGCAGAGTGTTCGTTACGATACAATAGTTGAATTTATCATTATTGATCATAGATGTAATATCAACTTGAATAATATTTGCCTATCTGAATTAATATGTCTATAATCTATATTTATTACTTTGTCCATCGACCAAAATGATTGATGAATGTTGCACATTAATTACAACAGAATATTCAAATTTATTATTCCACAGATCTGGTCTTAACTCGGACAATTCTTTCCGATCTGACTTAATTTATTCATAAATAAAAATGATTATTATTATGATAAATGAACATGACGAAATATTAATCGCAACAGAAAGTTTCAATTTAATTACCGATCACGAATATAGTATCAACGTGGATGGTCTTTGCAATCATGACTTAATTTATCCATTGACAAACATCGAATATTAATTACAAAGAATATGTTTATACAGAATACATGTTACGCAGAATATGCAAAATGAACTATGAAATAGCAATTTGCACAACTTCCTCAACTTGAATTAGCTAATTCAATTTCTAATTGCAAGTAGAAGCAATTACTTTTAAACGGGTGAAAAATTCTATCAAATTCGATAAGCCAATTCGATTTGACGAGTCACAAATGACAAATGTTCAAACTGACTGGAGAAACAGGTTTTAAAATAAAAATCTAATCATGACGGTTGAAATTTTCGAAACTGAATAGGTTAAAAAAACGTTCGCAACGAGAATGAAGATGAAGAGGACAGAATAGGAGGCAAATACTGCGGACAGACGCTTTTATACGGCTGCGATCCGACCAAGAGGAGCGCATAAGCTTTCCAAACGAATTGCTGCACGAATTTAATGCTCATTTCCTCTCTGTACGGCTCATTTAAATTTTTGCATACGCATGACACATAAATCCCACTTATTGTAATAAAATAGTTGCCCCTCTGCAGCCAGTGCATCGAGTTTCCCGGGTTTTTGTTCCGATTCGTTTTCGATTTTTACAGTTCTACGTTTTGAAGTATTATACTTCTTAAAATACGAACTAACGCGTGAATATGATGGATGGGTAGATAAATCGACGACTGGTTTACGTGGAAATACTCAGAGGTCTTGCGTACAAAATTTTTTCAACCAACACACCACAAATTAGAAGATCCAGATTTTTACAGTTCTTTAATTTTATCCATACTACGTGGGGCACAATGTACTAACTAATGTACTAAGAATTTGTACTAGATATCAGCATGTATCCTAATACATATCGCTAACAGTGAATTTATCATTCCATACTTTAATGCAGTCAAAAACGATGCTCTTTAATCAAATAATAAATCTTATTATTATTAAAAAAAAACAAACGACTTTCTTTGTGTAAAAGAATTTCTCTGCAGATTATTCTCAAGATTTACTTGTGAGTAGACCACAGGATCTCTATACAAATATACATTTTTACGAATACAATTATAGATCTACGAGGAAACTTGCTTCACCCACTAAGCATTTGTAACGAACACTTTAAAAGATCTAGATATTTCGTATATTTCTTCGCGTCTTCTTCAAATCTCTCATGAGATTCCAAAAACCCGCGGTCTATTTACGAGTCACCGTGTATATAGGGTTCTGTTCCATTCTAACCGCGCCAGTAGCTTCGCACCGCCTCCACTAGATGGAGACACGCACACCAGACCTGGAATTCTGCATGGGGGCGCGATCAGAAAATTCGTGACCTTGAAAAATTAATCGAAGGATCGCGCGGAGGGATCGATCCATGGTAGCATGACCAGTCGACTGTGGGAAAGCATAAAGGGGCTAAGCGTAGCTCTCTGCAAAGTCACGGGGCGGCGTGAGTGCCCGCGGATCGCCGCGATCGCCAGTGACCAATTAAGAGAATTAAGGGTCATTAATTAGCATCCGCTTCCGCGGCTCGCTCGACGATTCTTCGCGGCTGTGGGCACATTATTCGACGAAACGATGTGCCCGCTTCTCTCTTCCGTTTCGCAATCCGGCTGGATAGTCTCTCATCGCCGGCTGCCAAGAATTTTCTCACCTAGTTTAATTCACATCGTTTTGCTCTTCGATCGCAATGGCGGTTCGCCGAAGAACGACGAGGAGAAATACCAATGCGCCAAGGGAAAACATAATAACGAGGAATTGCTTCGTGGAATGACAGAACCTCGAGGAACTCGCGAACTCTGGTCGTGAGAATCTAATGTTTCGATCGAAAGCTCGAAAGATCACGAGCAGTTAACGAGCACACGAGAAACGACCCCTTGTTCGCCTTTAGAATTTCTCAGAATAGTAAAAATATATTTTAGAATCTTTCTTGTCTCATCAATATGTAATTCCAATCTTTTTTTCGAACGAGAGCTTCCGGATATTTGTCCTTGATTCTTCCTCGTCTAAAATATACCTCTGTCACTCGAGTACTTAACAAAACGTCGAAATCGACTTGAACAAATACGACACAAATTCGCGTTGTTCGTACGTTTCCTATCGTTCGGGACAAATACTCCCGTGGAATGGAGTAACCACGACTGTAACGATATAATGTGTAGATTCAATGTTACACCCTTCAAATAATGTATCGTTGTGGAGATCGTGTTCCTTTACAAAATTATCGACAGTAGGTTAATTGACCAGCTCGCATTAATCTTAATCTAGTGAAATTATGTGTACCCCGTCACACTGTCAGACAACCGAACCTATTTTATCAGGCTTCTTACACATCTAAATACGGTCACGCGGATACCATTGGTAGAGTTTGCAACGCGGCCAACAGATTTCACAATAATCTCGATCTTTTCTCCGATACCGTCGATAAAGTTGAACATTCTATATATTGCTTTCTTCGCTATACTGTTTCTGTGCCGGACTAATCTCAGCCGCCTCGATCCATGTTAAACGATGTATTAATTCGCCTTCATTACGGACCCACACCACAGATACACTAACATTAACTCGCGTAAACTATGAATAGTGCATGCGCGCTCGCGCACTATCTCTACTTGTGCTTTTCATCGAGCGGAGCATTTTGTTTCCTTTTGTGCCTTCTATATCGTAAATGTATTCTAATTGTAAGTTTTTCGTCGTATAAATCCCAGAAGGACTTGGCTCGTTTATGATACTAAATAAAATAAAAAGATAAATAGAAGGTTCGTCTTATTATGTGTTCGCAATTAGACCTATATAAAAGGATCGTGATTTATCAGACGAAGAAGTTGAAATATTTTAAATGAACAACGTTCCACATAGTTTTTGTAAAATCGACGGTTGTGTGAATACCTTTAACACCCACTGTATGTCGTTTTACATGAAATTGAATTCATTATGTCACGAGGCCTGCGTCTGATTATTGCAATAATTAGTAATTTACATCATCAAGAAGCTTAACGAAGATCACTTTTAGGAATGACTTATTAAAAATTTTAAAACTGTCTTTTTAACGCACGAATAGTCGATATAGGAATTTCATATTTTACGTCCATCATTCATGACAATTCCCGATTTTTATCTTGGTCGATTATCGATTAATTACCGATGGTATTTGATAAAAGATATTCGATAAATATTTATACAAATAGTATATTAGTATAAATGATATATAAAGGTTATATATGCATAATTATTTATATATTTATTTAATTACATGTATAGTAGTATGAAAAGGAGAGAAAAGTGGATTGTTTCGACAGGAATGCGGATACAGTTCGAGAGGCTGTATTCGGCATGTGAGAAATCGAAATCGACCAGAGGCAAAATAAGGGCAGAAACATCGTTCACGGTACTTTAAAGTTCCAGGAAGATGAAAGAAGACCAACATACTGACGAGAAACTTCTCTGAAAGCACACGCGTTTGAAAAGTTCTGTACTTAATTCGCTGTACTTGAAAGTTTTCTCGAGGTATATTTTGACGAAGATCGTTGAATGCGCGTTCAGTCGATAACGTCGATGGACTTACGAAGACCTATCGCAGTCTACATGAAGACATTTTTTTCTGAAACTCACATTTTCGCAATTGTAGAACGAAAAGTTCATCGAAACAATGGACAAATTTTGTACGTATGTTGTCCAAACTATCGGTTCATTCGCGTTGCGGATTAAAACATTCTGTCGAAATAAATATTTGGAGCAAATGAAGTTTTATTTGAATCCTTTTTCGAACTTCGAATCACGATTTTCATAGAATCCTGTAAAATAGAACGACCTACATTTTGCGCATTTTTGCACCCTCGAATTTTTCATAAATATAGAAAAATACGCGCTCTATTTGCCATTGTCCGTATCGTTCGTTATTTAATCCTATTGTGAGTAATCGGGTATCTATTTATATATTTACATTTTCTAACGATCTTTCCATTTGTTAATAACAAAATATCAAAACCATTGCGAATTCTCTCACTCTTCTGTACCAGATTTCGAAACATCAAAGACTCGCCCGTCGAACATTAGAAAATCAAACCCGACAAGAATAGTAACAACATCGCAACAATGTCATTACATCGTAAAAGCAACGCCAACCTATTCCTCGACGCCGACCCGAAACTTCGGACACCCGTTTAAATACCCGATAGCGTTTATTTGCCTGGCAGGTTGCGCGCTTATGGCCGCTGATAAATTTCTGCGGCAGAAAATCAGGCGCGACCGTGGTTCTCGCAAAACGAGAAAGAGTAGAACGAGAGTACAAAGAAAAAGAAAGAAAAAAGGAAAAAAGAACACTAAGAACAAAAATCCAGCAACGAGCGAACGAGCGAGATAGAGAACGTTATATACGGAGAATCTACGGTTCGCGTAATGTACACTCGCGCGAATAAAGCCGGTTGACGTGGTGGGGGATTGACAGGAGCCGCGGAGTGGGGGTAAGAGGAACCGCAGAGACGCAGGAGAAGAAAAAAACACGGCGCGAGCAGAAGCGAGAGAAAAGATAGGGGAGAAGGTAGGAGAACGAGGAGAAGAGAGAAGTGGTCGATTAACCGGCGGAGAAACGAAGAGAAAGGATTAGCAGAGAAAGGAGGGGGGAGGGGTGGTAGAAAGAAGGTGGACGGCATCCTTTGATCTTACGCACACACGCTGCTGGAAAAAGGACACGCGCATATCTTCCGCAAAGACCCATACATATTCATGATGCCGGTGTGCACGCACGCGCAAAAAGCCGCGCGAACACGGCTCGCACACAACGCCACTAGCGTTCGCCGGCGACGCGCGCTATCGCTTTTGTTCAACGTCGTGTGCACGCATATTGTGCGTATGCACGCCATAAATTCGTATGGAGAGAGAGAGAGAGAGAGAAAGAGGGAGGGAGGAGCGCGCAGAATGCGCGGGAGAAGTTTCTGCACTTAACTAAGCGAGGAGGGTGTCGCCCACCTTCCACGGCCGCCACCATTCCTTGCTTTTCTGCAAGGTAAGGTCCCAGAGTCGTTCGGTGAAGCTTGCGATAATGAAACGCTGGACCTGGACACGCGATCCGATCCTACGGAATGGCGCGCGAGGATACGCGCGCAGTTCGATGGGTTCGTGGGAAAAGAGGGTTGCTTATGGTATAGTGCGTTTAGAGCGAGGGAGCGGGCGCTCGCTCTTCGTCCGCTTTAGCTTAAAATTGGAAACTGAACGCATTAACGGGACAAAATTTTGTTTTTGGTAAAATTTAGAAACGACGGTGCAAACGACGCAAATGTTTAGTCGAGAGACGACTGTAGGTTGATCGTCGTCGTGAAGAGGACAGTTGTTCTGGCTGTGCAGGTGGAACGATCGACGCGACCTTGATCTTTATTGAACAGCACGTTTACTGCACTGAGGAACGATGATCTTTTATATGGACAGCGAACAATGATCGATGACACAGTTTGACGATTAAGTAAAATATGGAAGCTTCGTAATTTATGGTAATTAAATGTACAGCTGAATTATTGGCGCCACGACGTACGATTCTGATTTCGTTCGTCGTTGGGCGATTGCTTGCTGAATCGGACATCGAACATCCGTCTGATTTAAGAATGCTTTGTGTCTTCGACGAACGCGACCAAGTAGAGATCGTAAAATTTAGACCCAGCATTTAAAAGGATCGAACAAGCATTTTTGAAGCATTTTATGAGCATCTTTTCGATCCAGCGAGCGAGTGTGAAACAGCAAACTTTTTAATTCCACTTTCTCGAAATCGTCTTAAATGGAAAGAATTATATTGTACATTTTCGATATGTATTTTCATGTAGAATCACCCGAATCTCATTGGTGCGTGTAGTTTCAGTAAATATCACGCTTGTGACTTCACAAACCAGATTTTATTTTTTTATAGCGAAGACTGTTTATACATTGGATTAAATAATTCGATATTATATAAACGAAAAATAGGGTACACCATAGTATGAAAGATTCTTTGTGGCAGCGATAGCCGTAACAAAAATGTCAATCATCGCAGCGACGTCTAGAACACTAACCTACTTTATTATCACAAAAATCGTCAAAAAATCACTACACTCACTCGAAACGCTAAAAAACCACGCACACTGAAAACAGTTCGGGTAGGAAAAGAGGACGCGGTCTCGTGTTATCGCAACTTTTCGCGTCGTTATCCAAACGCATTCGCCCGAAAAGCTTAAAACCCAGTACAAGCTTCTCTGCCAAACAAAAAACAAAAAAATCACTGGAAAAAAAACGAAGCGTTTCACGCGATCCAGGGGGTTGAATTTTTCTCTTCTATCCGCGTGTTCTGTTTAGATGCGCACGGGGTTGCGGGGAAAACAAGCTATTTTTATATCGTTGAACACAGCAAACTGTGGAAACAGAGGTGGAAAAAGCGCGAGATGGGACGCGCTGATCGCGAGGATCAAGAGGTCGAAGGTCCAGCCTTCGAACAACGGTGGGGAAAACAATCGAAATTTCGATGCCGTTAATTCCGAGAGATTCCACTGTCTGCGGTCGGAAAACCCTTCGGTTCCTGGAACACGCGAAATTCCCGCGGAATTGAAGCGTTACAGTGACGATTAAAAAGCCGATTGATCGACGCTGCTCGATCGGACGCGTCGCGCCGTCTATCAAAAATTTATTTATTTAGACGGTTCCCTGTACGATCCTGTAATTCGACAAACTGAGTTTCCACGTTCCGAGCTTCCGTTCGATGAGGATTCCGAAGCTACGAAATAAAAACGAACGAGATAAAAAATCTCGATAACCACTTTTGTGCCTTCGTTCGCTCCATTTTTACATCTACTTTTGTTTCTTTTTTTCGAAGAAATATCGATGTACGATTACGTAGAATATCGCATATCTTATGAATTGTAGTGATTTTGAAATGCGTTGTCAAGGCCAACGTGCTGAGTAGTTTCATCGATACACGTAACAGTCGCTTGGCCTGGATTTCTAAGATACGTGTGGAGAACAGAATTTTCGATGCTACATGTCGTATTTCTAAGATTCGATACAAGTTTGAAATAGCCTTTGATTAGATTTAAAATACGTATACGTCACTACTCGAAATTTAAATATAAATATAATTTGTATTTGTGTAATTTAAATATAAAACAGTTTTTATAGCCCTGTGTTTGGATATTTTTGCACATTCCGTGCATTTTATGTATTTTTTCGTCTTGAAATTCCTCGCGAATTCGCAAAGATATATAAATTAATTTGTATAATATAAAATACTAAAACGCGAAATCAAACGTTAGATATCGAACTTGAAATGGTTAGATGACACATTGAACGTGAAAATTACTTCGAAATCTACCCTGAAGAAGCGAACTTGGATATTTGCAAAGCGTCGGAACAAGCTGCAATATACTGATAAAAACGCTACAATTATTCGACCAACTGAGTCTCCCATGAAGATGCTACAACTTGATAATAAAATCAAATAGATTGTTTAATCACCCTTCCGCGATAACCATTCATCTACCTTCGTTTGCTCCTCTTTCGGATCCATCTTTTCTCCTGTTCCTTCTCTTCCTTTTTTTCTCTCTCTCTTTCCCTCTTTTCTTTTTTAAGCTTGGAAGGCTGAAAAGGAACTCGAAGTTCCAGCGTGGGAAGACTGGACGTTTTGGTAGCTGAATGTTGCCGTGCAAAATAATTCCGTTCGCGCACGACTCATTAGAAATTCAGACGGCGCGCAATTCGTTCGGGAATATATGTGTTTTACTGCTGGATTATGCCGAATTAAAAAGTCCGAATTACTGCGATCTTTGGCGCACACCAATTAAATCTAATTAGCCGATATGACTGGATGCTTTAGTAGAAATAAAGGAACGTCAACCTTGCTCCTCACCATCGTTTACGGCCTTTGGTTTTTTTTTATTTTTCATATTTAGTCGCATCGTCGAATCGTCGCGTGACATCTCAAGTTTTCGAGATCCCTCGAGGAATATGTAAATTTCGCCGCGCTCGAAAAAAGTATCTTAACGATGTTTGCACTTTCGCCACGTGAAAATGCTGATATTCCACTGGCTACCGGTATTGGTCTCTGTAATCTTCAAGGCGGCGCCGACCTCGAGCTAATCGGTTGGAATTTATTAACACGGTTCGGCAATTAGCTTTTACAAATTGATATATATTATGTGAATCCTATCGTTTGCAAGTCTACCAGATTTATAAGTAGGCTGTGGATATTTATGTAAATATATATTGTTATGAATTCATCGAAGGAGATCGTCGAATGTAGACACCGGACACTGAGATTGTCGAATCACAAAATTGGACAAGGAGAGCCGGTTAACCACCTAAACGAATCGCGAACGTAATTTTAATGTATTATCGATAAGATTTTAAATATACAATTTTGATTTCATATGATATAGGATGACGGATAGAAGAAAGTTTAAAATTAATACTTTGTACTGTATCGTACATCATTACATTTATTCATTGATTTTACTAAATATACTTTATACTGCGTATCTACTCAGACCATAAGAAAATAATAAACGTTCTTTTTGAATATCAATTTGTCACTAAGGAAATCACAGAATCGTATTCGAAGATTGTCAATCAATCTCGAGATACGTCACTTATGAAAATTACCGATAAGACGTTGACGTATATCTTCCATTGGAAATAAATTAGAGGCTCCACACACGCGCGCGTAAACGAGTATTCCTATCACGTGCCGCCAAATTTCTACCTAACATTTCCGAGTAATAATTCTCCACTATCTAAATCATCAATAACATTCTCAACTCCATTGTTCGAATCACTCATCCGAACTTACACAGACAAACAGACAAATTCTACATTGATCCAGGAAAGCCAACACCATGTGGACAATTTCGAGCAACTCAAAGTGTCCACTCCCCTTCGTTCTCCAAAAAAGTATCTACCACCGAGTCCTGTTTTAGTCTTCCTATTTTTTTATTTTTCTTTTTTTTTTCTATTTTTGTACAATGCGTATAGCACGGTAGCACGTCACCAGGACGTTAATCGTGACGGAAGAGCCGGGTATTCGAAACGAAACGAAACGAACGAACGAACGAACGCGAGAAGGCGAAATCGACGCGATTCAGGAGGGGGAGAAAAATTGCTCGCGGAGGATCGGCGTGAATTGGCCGAGCTGGGGCGCCTGGCGCCCGCAATTTACCTGCAAAACATTTCCGGCCGAACGAAAAATGGCCACAGCACGTCGGCCCGTTCCACACAAATATACACGAACGCACACAGGCTGTGTGATGCACACGAATACAGAGAGGATCGATTCCACGTGAATTACATCAGGGAATGCGCGGTCGAATTCGTCGGACGAGCCAATTCACCGGGCCGCGGATCATTCAAGGCCAACAGTCAATTTATCTCCAGACGGTTTATACGCGTCATTTTTCATTAACTTCGAGCAGCGCTAGCCGGAAGGACTACGAACGGGAACACGATCGCGTTCCCGAGGGCAATGGATGCTGGTTTTATGGAAATTAAGCAGAGCTAAGGAGGAGCATGGCCGACAGAAAGAGAGAGATAGGCTCATAATGGTCCTCCGAGTGTCGAGGCGTAAGTGGAAATCTATGGTGAAAGGTAGCAGACTGATTGGTCCAGAGATGTTTTTTCTTTCTTCTTGAAAAATTAGAAGCTTAAACATCTTAGCGCACCTTATATTTCATTCGATGAAACTTTAATATCCGACGTGGATCACAAACTTTAAATTACGCGTTTTGGGAAAAATGTGTGAAAACATTACTATTTTATATATCAGTTATTTTGTTCGTCGCGATAATATAAACTAATTATGTATAAATATAAACGATCTAAAATAGTATAGAAAATTTAAAACTGTCTTTTACATTTTTAATTATACTCTCAAAAATATGAATTTTCATAAAAATTCATAGTTTGGTATAATAATTGATACCGAAGATAGAATGTAAAAAAAGAAAAGATATTGAAATATGTATAAACATAAACCATCAGAAAATAGTATAGACAATCCGAAAGTCGTTCGTTTTCATGGTTTCGACAGTATATTTGATGTATCATAGGTGGAGTCGCGTAAGGAACTCGATGGAGCAGCAGCGATTGCACGCTCGGTTTGACCAAGCTGGCGGCTCCACGGCACCAGGATCTCCCTCTACTTCCGAGAAAGGATTCGCGATTCAAAAAGCGCCGCCCCTGCAGATTCCAGACGACCCGCGATCTTACATAATTCCGCGCGCCCAGCGAGAGAAGATCGGCCGCCGTCCTGGAATCGCCCGTTCCAGGAGTTCTAGGGCTGGGCTAACGATTCCAGATAGCCGGCCCCTGCTTCTGACTAGCATCTCTCCCGCAGACCCCCGATTCTTTTAATCCGCCGTTCCAGAAATTCGTTTCTTCCTCCAACACCGTGCACCCTTTGTTTCAGCCAGCACGCGTTTCCAAGGAATCAACAAACGTTCAAACAAAGTCGAAATTTTAGGGATTAATCCGCTTTCCCTTCTGATTTTCTTCCTTTCCGGCAAAATTTCAGGTCTCATCTCCCTATTTCTATGTACAGGGTGCGCCGTTAGAATTCGGACAGAATTCAATTTGTAGTTCCCACCATATTAGAATTCAGATGTTTGTGCTGATTGACTCTGAAGTTAGTTAAATATGTCAATAAGTCTTCTATAACCTCAAAATGACAGAACTCGTTAAGCAAAACCCGGAATACGATAGAAGAGCGGCGATTATAGAAAGTCTTCGCGCCGGGAGAACGCCGGTCGAAATTATAAAATTCTTTAGCTACCCAAGATCGACGGTAATTTAATTTTGTTGTGGGCAAAACCAAATTTCCAGCAAGTGTTCACGTTTTGAGCGTTGTCTCAAGTGAGGGCGACGTCATGCCTCCGCACTTCTTCCAAAAAGGCGAAAGAATCACAAAGGAGGTTTATTTGGAGGTCCTGAAGACAGTAATAAAGCCGTGGATGGAAATTACGGCTTCTGGAAGGCCGTATTTATTTCAACAAGATGGCGCACCTGCTCACACAAGTCATCTTGTTCAAAATTGGCTCTCTGACAATGTGGACATGTTTTGGTCGAAAGATTTCTGGCCTCCTAACAGTCCCGACCTAAACCCATTGGACTATTACGTGTGGGGCGTTATCGAGAGACAAACTAATAAATGCAGGCACCCCAACGTCAACTCCCTACGAGCTGCTATCGAGTCAGAATTCGCGACAATTAAACGCGACCAGTTGAAGTCAGCGTGCTCGCGCTTTAGAGCAAGAATAGAGCAGGTCATAGAGGCAGAGGGTGGTTACATAGAATAAAAGTTCTCAGCAAGGACCCTTTAAATGAGATATAACAACATTTTCATGTGTTTTTGTGTATTGACTTAAATAAACAACTTTCTGCACAAAACTTCTTTTGTCCGGATTCTAACGGCGCACCCTGTATATCGGGTCATGTGTCCGAAGACAAGTTGCGATCTTTCGATTGTTATTTGTTTGGTAAGAAATGGATTAATGATTCCTTTCTTGTTCATGAAAAAATATCATGAAAAAAGATCGTTTGTTCGAAACGAAGTGGGAATTCCTTGGTTTAGGATCCTTTTCTTGAAAACATCCAGAATTTTTCCTCGTGTATCTATGTGTACGAAATCACAGTCGTTAACTTTGCTATCAATTCGAAACTAATGCTACAGAGATGTCGATAGAAATTTCTGGCGAAAGAATTTCATAAGACAGAGTTTCAAACAGAGTTTTGCCATTATGAGATTCTTCGTTTCACCGGCGCAACATAGCGACATTAGATTGACAATTAGAACAACTTTATAAAAATACTCTACTTTGTACAAGCTAAAAAAAATGAATTCTCAAACCGATATCTCGATTAACTCAACAAATACAATCCCCGAAGAAATCGCTCGTCCATAATAAAGTGTTAACTATAACCCGTAACCGACACCTACAGAATATCTACTTACATATAATCACGCTAATAATCATCATCATCGCAAGGGGAAAAATCTGAGACTCCACCTCTTGCTGGAGTCAGGCACGAACCGAAAAGAGTTAGAAAACGGTCGATGAAAATGGACGAATCATCATCGTGGAAGGACGAAGAGGAGCAAAGACGAAGAACAGAGCGCGGAAAAGACACAGAGGGGTGAAGAACGAGGAACGTATAAAGGGAAAGGGTCCGGAGAACGTCGGGGACCACCCGAGAGAGGAGTTCAGGACTGGTTGGAAACCGGCGGCGCACGCCATACCTTTGGGGGGTCCCTTATCTTCCGCGTCTGACCAGGACCATCCGGGACAGGCAAGACCTGTCCGCGAACCTTTTGCTCCCGCGAGCATTCTGCATCCTATTATCGATCAATAGCCGCGTATGCTCTTGCATAACGTCACGCTGTAACCGTACGAACGTACCTACCTTTTTGGGAAAATTCCAGTAGACCGTATTTTAGGCAGGTACAGGTAATTCTTGCTTTACGAGTTTTTCTGTACTTTTATTTTGACGGATTTTTATCTTTAAGAATCTTTTGGGTCAGAATTTTTACTTTAACACTAAATGTATATATATATATATATATATATATAAGTCAGTATAATTTGAATGATATTAATTCAAGTAAATAGATTTATATAATTATGCTTCGATCTGGATAAAAGTCGATATTAATTTTGACAAAAATACCTGTATGCTATTAACAATTTTGAAGAGAAAAAACCTACAATCCGTCGTTTTGACGGGCTTGGCAGTTTTTTTGTTGAATTGTAGGCGACGAAGAAGTCTGCGGATTCTTATACTGCAGAGTTTGTATTCTTATTAACGTAATGAAGGAAATGGATCCTACTATGGGGATCTATTTGCCTATTCAAGGTCATAACAATTACTTCAAATGGAATATTTTTAATATTTTTGCATACTACGTGCATTCTTGCAATTGTAAGTTTCCCATGAAATAAAAAGCGGCAACCTAATGACCATGTACGTTTGGGATAATTAAGCTTAATTAATCAGCATTCTGATTATTGAAAATTTTGAAACCTGCATCGATAGGAGATACGAATCATTCGAAGTTGGCAATTAGGAGAGAGCTGTACGAATACTTCGGCGAGTCGTATTTGTGAAATTATGTCGTATTTTCAAGCTATATTTTGTATTTACAAGACTCGAGCTAATTAATGGTTCATTAAAATAATATAATATTTTTAATATCCGAGATATTTCAAGACCTCGTACTAACAGTTAATTATAGATCATGATTTTCGAGAATCATTTGAGAATTCAATCTCAACACCGCAGTGATTGTTGGCTGTTAAGCTTATAGAAAACTAAAGAAACAAGAAGCAAAGTTACGTACGAACCTCAAACTTCACATGGCACGTGATGTTTGAAAATTAATGGGGATACGTACTGAAACAACACTACTTTGCATAAACACAGCATAGCCGAGGATAGAAATAATAAAGAGGAATAAGAGGTAGCCGGGAGCGACACGAATCTTCCCTTGGGACACGTCCACGAGGCTGGGTATCGGTGAATATCGGTAAACAGAATAACGATTAGCCGATGTATTATTTTTTCAGCGTAGTCGGGGCTTCGTATCGACTGGCTGTGAATAATTGGCCTCGTTAACCGCCGCCACGCAATCAATTACGTTCCCCGGCCCCGTAATCCCTGAACGCCGCGGTTTATTATTGCAAACTTGATAATTTCGAACGTACCTGCTTACCCCCGAGGAACCAATCATCCTCGTCGAATCGAAAAATCGATCGTCAAAATAACGTCAACGAAATTAAAAAAAAGGGAACGAAAAAGAGAGAAAACTACCACGTAAGTTGTCGTGGTCATTGAAACATAATAAGATCACATCCAAATTGCTCGGCTGCAAATCAGATTGGTTAATGGCATAATGATGTGATATAACACGACGCAGCATATTATTCTAAATTACAGTAGCTCGCGAAAGCGCTTCAACACTCATAGAAATTTTTTAGGAATATAATTAGATGTGTTACACGAAACGTTTTGAAATTACCATTTGACATTGGTCGAATTTCAAGCGAAACAAAAATGTATATGGAAGCTGCGAGGCATTTATCGCAGATATATACCTTAGAGATCATACAAGTATTTGAGCGAGGCAATCTTTGCCACTAATTCTATGTTTAAAATTACTATTTTCATCACCCTCGTTTTTGCTCGTTCGTTCTCTCGTTCCTCTCATTTCTCTAGCTGAACTTAAAATGTATTTGCAACATTTTTTTTCTTTCGTTATTATTCCATCTCTACCGATCATATCTCGTTATTTGCAATGATTTTCATTATCCTGTACCAAGTTTCAGATCGAATTCCAAGACGTTGAAGCCTAGGTGATTACCTCGCTACCTACGACCGGCTCATCTGCCAAATCGCATCGAAACCAAAGTAGAGAAAACTGAGAGGATCATGGAATACGAAGCAAGCGTGTCGCCACTAAAATATCAAAACCCTCAAAAATTGGAGTTAACCACTTTGACTTGAGAACGGTTCATGCAGTACACATATGGTCGTGCTTCTCGATTCTTTCTGTCGAACTTCACAAACATTTAGCTTCCCCCTATGAGGAATAATCGCCTAGCGATCGCATGAGCCCCCAACGAGAAAAATCGGCTCTAACGTTTCGGCGATTCGCGAAAAAGGAGGAACAAGCTCTACCTTGCGCGTATGCCAAAGCAGGACAAAGAGCGGTACGCCGTCTGAAAGCTGAAAAGAGAGGGAAATAAAGGGAAGAACGGTAGTTGAGGAATGGTGCAGGGCTACCCGCAGAGCACGCTACTTGCTGTGGCAGCTTCACGAACGAAAGACAAAGGAGGGCCCACGCTTTCATCCATGCCGACATTAAGGTACCTACCGTATACGCTCTTTTGGGACACAATAAGGTCCGCATGCGGGTCCAACGGATCTCACGTCTTCTACGTACGCATACAGCTTTCTTCACAATGAGAATCTGTCTCTCTTTCTCCCCCTCTGAATCTCCCTTCTCTTCCCTCCTCTCCTCCAGGGTTCTCCACTGTTCTCCTCACTCTATCTCTCGATCTCTGTTCCGTTTGTTGCCCTCCTTTCGCTCCCTTTCGATTTTCTCTACGCTTTTGTGTCTTCCTTTGCTCGCTTTCGCCGACATTCTCTCCCTCTTTCGCCTCCCTCCGCGATTCTGTCTCTTCTTCTCGCTGTTTCGCAGCGCCTTCCGAAAACCATCCTCCGCGTGCTTCGTTTTAGAGCACTCGCGCGATGCTACGGCTCTTGGTTATTGATACAATTAAGAGAAACTTGCGAGGTTTTATTTTGTTCTTTTCTATCGTTAGAAAAGTTGGATGTCAGGATCTAGCGATTCGAGTCGATACGTATTTATAAATCCGAGTTTTGTCTCATAGTTTCTCTTCACAGGCCTCGAACACTAATCGTAATTTATATTTGTTATCCTGCACTTGACAAGTATTCGGTCTTTACATGCTGTTCTAGAACGTATACTCGCGAGTGGCGAGTAAAATCATGAATAAAATTTGCGATAGTGTTACGAGTGTTCGACAGCAACACGAGTAGTGTGTACCGCGACAGAGATTTAAGAAGACCGAAGAAGACTACAAGAATTCAGATTAAAGTTTTTATCGATAATTCGCATTTACTAGAAAGGACAATGCATCATCTAAAATAAATATCCTCGCATGGTGTATTGTAAAGAATGATCGTACAAAATACTGAAAAAAAGAAAATACGCAAATAGGAAAAAAATCGATACGAATTAGAGACGATTTGGCTTTGAAGGAGGAATAAAGTGGGATTCGTTTTAAGATTGGGTATCATCTACCGGTGAGCCATTAAAATTTCACGAGCCACCAGTTGAAACCTGCAAAAATTCTACATCCGCGCAGCCCTTTAAACCATTTTCTCCCTCCACTTTTTTTTGAGAAAAATTCTCTCAGAAACGCGACTCCATCAAGAAACGCGATCCCGTGAAAAATGTTATGTAACTTGAAAACCAACCGGAGAAAAACATTTTCGCTGCCAGTAAAATATTCCATTTCAAAGGTAACAGATTTTAGTTTTAGCTACGTTTCAACGTCAACGTTTCTGTTATCCGCTTCCATTACCAACTCTTGTTCAAGATGTCTAAATTTTAATAGATAAAACCTCAAGGGAACAAATCCCTTTTCCTTTGCCAAGAACAGACCGTCGGCACTTGTTCTCCCTTTTTTGGCCAACTTCAAATGTTCTGCCACGACCCTCCAAATTAAATATAATAATTAACCAACATGTAAAATTATAAAATCGCACAAAGTTTCGTTGGACGTTGGAAAATTGCTAACTTCTACTAAATCGTTTAAAAAGATAGTTTAGAATTTAAGATAAAGAGATTCTAACATCGAACAGATCGCGGGTTCTTCGTAGCTCGTGATACAATCCTTTCGGTTCGATTCAATTCTTGAAATTGCCTATGTGTAACGTAGTAATCGAGAAAGATAGAAGATTAGGATTTTACAATGTGCAAGTGAAATTGTACAAAATTTCTCGGAGGTTCACAAAATTCTACAGGAGTTTGTAAACTTTCATAAAGTACTACGAAGTTTCATAAAATTTCCCAAGGATTCGCGAAATTCTACAGAATTCAACAGAAGTTACGCGAGATTCTAGAAACATTGGCAGCAATTCTGTAAAATTTCGCAACATTTCAACAAATTGTACGATGTTACGCAAAATTCCACAAAATTTCCTCAAGTATGTCGAATATCTGCTAAGCTTCGTCTTTCACAAAATTTCCTAAAACTTGTCAAACTTTCACAAAATGCTGTAAAACGTCAGAGAACTTTCGAAAATTCAACAAAATCTCTAAAATTCCTTAAGAAGCCACTGGCAACCCATGCCAAAAGATGCAAATAAGCTTGGAAATCAATTCAGACAGCGGTATAAACAGACGATTCGTGCAGCAGGAGCCGGATTGAGTGCGGTGAAGCGATTATGTTCGTTTCTGGGAACGATGCTCGACGATGGTACCACGGTTGGTACCTTTCGTCGCAACAAAAGCCCCGGGAGGACCCGGGCCGCGGGTTATTAATGTCAGAACGTCACAGAAGAGCGTACTCCGCGCGGTGGAGTTGCATGCTGAGGCGCAAAGACGATTCACGACGACGTCGGGGCCGACATTGCCCGGGACACAATATATAATTCCCCGTTCGCCGATAATTATTGCGACTCGGCAACTTTCATACAATGGCTCCTTCTCCGTGGGCCAGCCTATTCCGAAACTCTAGCTCGTACACGGAGAGTCGAGACGAACCTGCGCCTCGTAATAAAGTGACATTAGCCGGCATGCGATTCCGCGATAAACTTTCGAAATTTATACCCCCCACGACTTCTCACGATACACCCCTTTATCCCCTCGAAGGCAGAAACATCGTTTATTTGCTGTTTATACCGTAAGAGACAATTTCGACTTTGCAGATTCTTCGATAATGGCGAGGAACGCCGAGTTTTAGCGATGGCTGACTAATAGCAGCTGAATTCACGAGATAATAAATCTTTGGTTTGACTGGAGTACGCTTGTTGTACGCGCTTGTGCGAGCTTGTTGTTTGGTCGAGTGCTTTTGCAGTTTGGTGGACCTGAGGTTTTTAACCCTTCAATAGACTGGGTCGAGAGAGACTCGTTGTTAATTCTTTATTAACTTTACCATTTAATCGAAAAAGTAGTCATTATTAGACTGCAGATTTTGATGCAATTTTGTATTTCCTGTAACGTAGCCAAAGGACACACCTTACACAGCGATTTATGACGTAATTGTTCATTCTGAACTTTTTGTCATTTCGTTTCCAAGGGACTGGGAGAGCCAGTTGTTGCGTGTTACGTTCACGTATTTGAGATCAACGATTTTTCTCGTGTCCGTTGTTTTATATCGTAATATGGGATTTTGACAATTTGGGAAGATGGACTCATTTATGGAATTACTGTTTTTTTCTTTTTCTTTCTTTTTTTTTTTCTGTTGGAGAAGAACGACGATGCTACGTGGTCGACATCGAAATTTTTCGGTAGCTTCTACACGTCACTGATTGATATTCAGATCGAGAGGCATAGCAACTATCATATGCGGAATTTAGATTTTTGGTATTCGTCTACGTGCTCCATTTTGATAACTGTTTTGTTGCTTGCCATCGTTGAATAATATTTAAATCTGCAAGTGGTATTAAAGTAAATTCTCCTTTCATAAATTCTGGAGCAATTATTAAGAAGGCTATACGGATGTGTAACTATCGGAAATTTCTAATTTATGGAAACCACATCTCACCGGACAACCAGACAAACCGTGTTGCCGTTGCGAAAAAAGACTACGTTTGGTTAAATAATGATCAAAAGAACATAGCAGGATTAACTTAGTTCGAAATAGTATTGAGAAACAGTCAAGTTAGTCTTTGTTACACCTTAAACATGCAACATTTGAGCAAACATACGTAACTTCAATTTCCAATTAAAAAATTTCTTTCTTCTTTTAAGGAGCAACTTGAAAAAAAAAGGACAGTTCAAACCATCCTGTAATTTTTATTATTCTATATCAACAGGGTATTGTATTACATTCTTACAGAATTTCGTGCTCCTACAAGCTTCTGTATGTTCCTTATTTTTTAGTGAAATCTATTCGTAATCGCGACTTGCTTCAAGACTATATTTCTGATCACACTTGCCCCAAAAATTTTCAAAGTTACTCAATCTCCGTTCTTTATTAAATGTCAGCACGATAACCAAAGAAACAAAAGAGAGAATGAATGATTCCTGCTAACGAAAAAGCGGAGAGATAGTTCCCAGCATCGACGTTATTTATACTTAAACATCAGCGCGTGTGATTGGACACAGAAATAAATATTCAAAATATTTCAACTGAGCCAGAAGGTAGGAATATACTAAAAAATGTCATTCAAGTTTCAGGAAAACTGCACATTATATGCATTTCTTCATGCTTGTCCCGAATCCTCATTCAAATGTCGCAGTGTGCGCACCCTCGATGGTCATCGTGGATCGTGTGTATCGATTAAACCAACGTCATAGGGAGAGTTTTCTAGCAGTGGTTGGAGGAGCTAATGATTTATTTCCGCTCTCTGAGGGCACACGAGTCTACGGCGTTTCGGCGGCTAGCAGTACCACTCGACCTCCGTGCTGGAGCGTGACAGTGGCAGATTTAAAGGAGCAAGGGAATTATAACTGGAAAAAGGAGCATGTCGTGCCCGGGCCGAGTCGCAGGGACAGGCTGTCATGACTAACGCTAATCGAGGCACCGCAGTACACTCTTTCGTTCGCCTAATTACGAATGCGTACTACAAAGCGTATCGAGTGTCGCGCGACACGAGTGTTGAAATCAAAGTAGGCCGCCGGGGATCCGCACGCGCCTCTTTCGATCACGTTCGAGGGCACCAATTTTTGCTCAATATGAAGTAGGAAAATATTCGAACGCTCGTTCCACATCTTTTTTACGAGTACGTTAAGTGTGTTATGGTTGCACAATTTTGAAATTTCTCTGGCACTGTTACGAGACCCGACGATCGTGATTATATTGGTAAAATGTGAACACATCTGGCGATATACATACATAGGAATTAGAAACACAAGGTGTATTTAATATCAATTATATATTTCACATAGGTGACAAAAATCTGTTATATTGATATAGTAGGAAAAAAGAAGAAATTCTGCCAGATTTTACACTGATTAATATTAAGCAATGATAATTTTGATCATCCTTATTCCTATCGAATCGCCGCATGTTTTTATATACAAATTTTGTTCGTCGTTTTAATATCTACAATATATCATATAAATATCTACCACATATTTCGTGACGCCCTGTATAACGTATTTTCTCAAAGATTTCTCACAATTAATGTTCTATAATGATCTATAATAGAGGAATTAATAAAAATTATTTAATTTAAAAATTACAGAAGAATAAAATCGTCCTATTATGTAATACATCTAATCTGTATTATGTTCCTATGTTACTACTATTATATTCCAATTCAGAGATCGAAGATTCAGTCATTTTCTGATTGAAACGAGTACGTAACACCTTGCACGATTTTCCCCTAGCAACGCGACATAGCGTGGAAACGCGAGGGAAACTACTGGCAACGATGATACGCTAGCATCAGAAAGGTACCAATTAATCCCAGGATTTCCTTCCTCCACGCTAGGACACATTCGGTCCGCCAAGCGGAAAGGGGTTTCACGTGCTCGATAATTCCAGATTCACGAGGACGTTGTCACGAGAGAAGGAAGAGAAGGCGGAGGAGGAAACCCGGGGAGGTTCCATCCGTGATTTCGGAAGCGGAACGATGCGCTTCCTGACTTGTTCCAATTGCTCCTTCGACGTTTTCAATGGGAAAATACACAGTGCACTGTGTGTTTCATCGTGGATGAACAAAATTTTAGCACGTGAAAATGCAGAAATTTGTCATCGACGATTAAAGTGATAGAGAAAGACAATCTTTTTGTTATATAAATTATGTGATATTTATACGAATTACGTATTCTTACGATAGAGAATTACGGACGACTAAAATACTAAATTTGTACCAAAGAAACAAAATATATAACGCAAGAAGCGGGACAAAATACCAGCCAAATTCGAGTAACATTTTTTAAATACTGAAACTACGAACAATTAAGATGTGTAAACTAAGATATTATTTATATATTTTATAAAAAATCATTTAAGTTTCCAAAAATACAGAATGATAGGAATCTATAAAATTACAAATCCATCACTTTGATCACTCTGATGACGCTAGTATCAAAGACTTGCTACTTTAATTGCGTTAGTATCTCAGTATTAAGATTCTCAATTACACGATTAATATTTCACTAATTAATATTTAATAAATAAATCGTTTAAAGCTTATCAGAAACTCCTACGCAATCCGGCGATAGATATCACGAATAGAAGAAAGAAGAAGCAACGTTATAGTCTCCATTCGGTATCCGGTCGAATATTAAGATCACGAGCTATGATACGTAACCCCCTGAAGAGTTTGTGAATCATCGGGCCCGACTCTCGAACCTACCTCCACCCCCAAGGAATTTTCAGAGAGACAATGGCCCGTCTGCGTCGCGACTCTCCTGCCAGATAAGAAATGACGCGATTGTCGATAGAGAACGCTCATTTTTCCTCTCCTCGAACCGTAAGAAGCATCAGATAAAACGTTTACGAATCTCAGATTGTTCTCTTCGACGATCAATTTTAGATACAATTCTCGCGTCATATTTATTCCTTGGAAAAACACATGAAAGATAATTTTCATATTATGCACTATTAATTCTACGATTCACATTGTCGCGAAATATTACGCTAGCATTGAAGAATCTCAATGCAAACAAACGTTTCAGAGTCATCGTGTCACGATTTAATAGACTGTGAATATTTATGCGAATTCACATTTCTATAAAAGCAAATAAGAAAATGGAATAGATATATCGATATCTATTTTATCTTCTAAATACTATAACGAGTTAGTACTCGTTCTACATTAATAATAATTCTTATACAATATAATTATACTATTATTGAGATATAAACATAAAGTATAATGTATAAGATACACAATAAATTTGAAGTACGCAAAGTTGAATAATTAAATTTACACAGAATGTATATCTGTCCTATATATTTTCGCTCTAAACTTCCTACACACGCACGAGCATCCTCAGTCCACAAATTACAGAAGAAACTTGGATCATTAGTTTCCTCTATTGCCAAATTTTAGATTTATTACATCGAACAGCCAAAATTAGCTTCACGAAGTAACATGGCACGAAACATTGGAAATTCCAAATGCTCGTAATTTTTCGTTCTTTGGTATACCTCTAATTTTAGCAACGTTGCTATTTCATGCCCCTAAATCAACCGCCAACGATAGTTTCTACAGTGGAGAAAACTACCGCGACAAAGTAAAGTAGTCAGGCAATTATGCAAATGCGAAATAATAACCGAATGGTAAGACGCAGACGCGGAAAGGACGCGTCGTCGTCCTTTCGCGAGCTGGTACCGGTAAGGACGAGGCGATTGCGACATCCAATCTCGATTCTAATTGTTTAGGAATTGCGCGAATCGCGACCAATTAGCGACATGCACCGTGAAAACAAGCACGGAATCCGGCTAACGTAAGGGCTAACCGAAATGGTCGAATAATTTAAATTAATAGGACAGCCGGAGGACAAGCTGACAGCCGGTTCACCCCGACTTCCACCACGGAACTTCTTAAACGTTCTCCTTCTCGTGCTGCTAAAGTCCTTGATTACACGCTTCGTACTTTCCGCACGCCACATAAATTCCTGCTTCGAGCGATTTCGAGTGAGGTTTTAATTATATCTTGGCGACTCTTTATTTTATCAGAGGTAACGACTGCTATAGAAAATTGATACTTTCTTTTTTTATTTCCTGTATTGCAAATTCAACCTCTTAATATAAAAAGTCTTGTTTGATTTTTAAGTCTACGCTGGCGATTCTTTGTTTTATTGGACGAGAAAATTGATTCTGTTGTTTCTCGTATTGGAAATTGAGAATCGGAGAGGAAAATTGAAACTGACAACGCACAAATTTTTCTTTCGTCTGTTCCATGTATCAAACTTGTTTAGGGTAAAAGACAACGACGAGAGATACGAAGAATGATAATAAAAAGATAATAATACAAACGAACATTATATGGATTTATAAAGATTAACGACTAGAATAAGTCAATTTTCATACAATTTTTCTTTTTTTCTCCTACGAGTATTTAGTATGTATTAGAATGAGAAAATATCTGGACTCCTATTATTTCACTGCATTTACTTTTAATTCTAAACAAAACATGATTTTCTAGGAAACTTAAATTATGGTCTAGAGTCACCATATTTCGTATGGAAGAAAGTATGTACAATAATCAGAAAGCTCGAACTCTAGATTTCTAACTTTCTACATTCTAATTCATAAATAGAATCTTAATATTAAATACATATATGTAAATGAATTTTGAAATGCAAGTATTTACTCACCACGTTTTTCCATGGAGGCCGTCCTTGCATCAGACATGTAAAAGCCACTACATGTTTATTCTAAATAGATGGTTAATTTTACAATCATTTCTCGAGACCGTTCACGACAGTAACAAGTTGCCGAAAAGTTCGCGAACTCGAGCAGCGAAGAGCCGGCCAATTTAAGCGACGAAGACGTGGCGCGACGTGGAACATTTTGCATCTCCCGCGAGACAGTGTACGTCGTTTGTTGTACTGACGCGTTAAGAAATTGTCTGCGAGACTTTCTGAACTTTTGAGCGAAACTCGAGGAAACTTTAATAAAGTAAAGTAGACAACAGTGTTCACGTTTGGAATTTGTACAACACTCGAAAATCTGTCGCAATGGGGTGGCAATGTTTTCGATCGAACGCGATTTCGATCTGATAACCGATTATCATGAAGTTATTGCGAAAAGTAAATACGAAATACGAGTTATCGTCAAAATAGAACAAAGACATGACGTGAGAAAACAGGTTTAATTTACAAAACTGTTTTAATGACATTGACATGCGGACTGAATTAGATCGCAGATATACGCGAGAGTTTACAAACATTATCAACATCGTGACCGTAAATAGAGAGGTTCCGTAGTCGATACATGTAAGTTCATTTTTTCTATCACCCGATATGACATTGTAAATTTGCAATATGTTGATGTATACAATCTATATATAATAATGTAATAATACAGTATATATTATATTATATAATATATATAATTATGTAATAATATAACACTATTGTGTATATAATTTATAACTAATTAAAAAATTAATTAAACTCACCAAGATGATGGTCATGCCACGCCAGAACACCACAAAGAAGAGCCAAGGTTTTCCCACTTCCTGTTGGACTCTCCAGAAGGCAATTTTCCTGTTTTATACAACCTTGTATGAGCTGTAAAAATACAATTATTATTTACTATTAATAAATCACTCTACCAATATTCCATCTCTTCAATCAGATACTTAAATTATAAAAATTCTTACCTGATTCATTACAGCCACCTGACACGAGTAAGGCTTCACAGGAAGCTTCACTTTAATTCCAGATATCATTTGCTCGTGCTGTATACTCACTTGAGTCACGGTTTCTTCTTTTTGTTTATTGTTTGGTTCATTTTTAATTTTGGTTTGTTTAATATGACTACTTTTGTTTTTCTCTTTTTCCTGTTTTTTTTGAAACCATATTGGTTTTGAGTTGAATTCATCAGAAGAATTGGAATCACTGTTATCGTAGATGTTTCTTCTTTTTGGACTTGGGCCTTCTTGGCCCCAGTTAAACATGGAAGTCTTGGATTTTGAACTTGTGTTATACGTAAGTTCTTTAATATCTTCATCTGATTTTATACTGTCTGTAGATTTTTGAAATTTAGATAGTGTCTCTTCGTCATAACTTGTATCTGTTATCGATGGGTCTGAAGAATCCTTTTCACTTTCTATTATCTCGTTAGTTGGCACGATACCACTTTCATCAGAAGATATCTCGATATTATCTGGGCTTTCTGGACATAAACTTTCAACCTGGGATCTTTCATACCTCGAATCATCTCTTTTCAGACGTAATCTACTCATTCTATGAACAAAAATATGCACAATAAGCTACAATCATCAAACAACGAATGATACTTAAACAAGTATCTTGAAATAAAAAAATGTATAATATTTTAGAAATGTCTTGCAATTTAAGAATTGTTTTAACAATTATTGCATCACTGTGAAGTCTTTTTAACGATATTCATAAAATGTCATACAAAATGAATGCAAAAATCTGAGGAAACAGAGCAACAAGCTAATATAACCTCAAAAATCATATACTATCACGTGTACAGTTACATACTTTGTTTCTTCAAACCACTCTTCTAGTTTTAATTTGGCTCCCGTATAAATGATGAATACGATCACTGCACTAATCACATAAATCACAAGCATCGATTAAGACTGCTTAAAAGCGAAGAGAAACATCTGATGATTATGAACCACACGCCACACGTGTTTCCCGCGCCTTTATTTATCCTTCAAAACGCGACAGTTTATATTATTCACATTGCGCGCGATATTTAAATTACATTTTCAAAGAGATTCATAAATACGGTTGTGTGTTACAACGAATCGAACTACGAAAGTATAAATTAAACGTGAGAAATATAAAGTTAGAAACACTGCAAGACTGATAGATGTCAAGTTTTTGAACAGTCACGTGACTAAAGTATCACGTGCACGATATTTGAATTTTGAATGTCTTTTCATGTGGAAGAGAGTAGTCTTACAATTTATTTTCTAAAATGCAATTACATATCCCTATGAATATACTTTGTAGAAAAAATTACCGGAAAATAATTATATTATGCTTACGTATCATTTCATAGATATGCGACACGATAGAAGAAATATTCATTATTATATTTTCTCTTTCATTTTCATTTTTGAAATTCATATTATTTGAGCCGCTTATTTATCAAATCGATATCCTCGCAAAACAAAATATAGAAAAAATATAAGATAACCAAGAACCAAGTGCTTCGACACCAAAATTTCAAAAATCTCTACTACTTTGACCAATGTATGACCCGTTTAAACATTATGCGCAGTATTTTTTCAAAAAAGCCAAATTTAACCTAGGAAGACGTTGTGTGTCTTGCGGTAATTCGCTTTCATAACATATAAATCCTGCCATCAGCATCGACTAAATATACGGGACATTATTCCACACGAATCTCGCCGCGGAAACATAATTTCTGAAGAGAACAGGATTAGACAGGTGAAACGCGTAGCCCCTCGGAGTCTTAATTCCGATGTTGTTCGGCGACCTTCATAAACAAGATACGTCTCTTCCTGACAGAAAGACGCGGGCAAAAAGGAGAGAAAGGCAAAAGGAATATAATTTCCGCGTGTGATTTATGCCTCCTGGCTGGTCCAACGGATCAAACTTCTGATTTACGTGGCTGTTGTGTCCCGCAGTTTCGAAAGCGGCCCCCATCAAAGGGGGCCACGGAATTTAAAAGCCATCCGGCGCGTGTGCGACTTGAATAAGGAATCTCACTCTGTCCATGAGAAGAGAAGCATCTCAAGCTGACATGAATCCTTATCAAATTATCCGAAATTCCCACGAGCGACTGGATACACGACTTTCACGTGTACTTATGCACAGTGGCATACGGAAATATTTGAACATTTATAGCAACATAGGGTTATTTTCGTTACCTAAGCTTCAACGTTATAAAATTCAATCGTCAACGTTGCATAGAATAATCAAACTCGTTGTACACAGGTTCGTGAAAGTATTCGAACATTAGGATTAAATATTATAGATAGGCCTTTTGTGAATATTATCGAGTTTTTGTCGAGTTTTCCCATTTCGAAATCACAACATTAATTTAAGAAATTACAAAATATTTAGTACTCGTATATGTGTCTCTGAGATTATACAAATATTTAAGCAGTCAATTATACATTATATTAATAAATCTTAGTTTTCAGCGGGGCCGTATTTAACATTTATTGTATGCTTAAGACGGATGTTCATGATGTATAGTAACTTTTTACTGAATATACATTTGCAATAAACGTAATGAAATTTCAGAAAGTTTCGTACAACACACATAGTATATCTGTAAAGTTCTTTATGCTAAATTGTTTCGAATACTTTTATGAACCAGTGTACGTACGTCCGTGCGGACATGAATTGAACGTGTACGCGTTCATGTTTCCATATCACAAACGTAGAACGTCTGAGAGAGACCGTGTCACGTATATGCAATGAAATTACTCAGACTGTAGAGAGCATTTTCAGCTCACGTACTTTTACTCGAATGATCCTCGCCGAGGAATCCTTGCGTTTTCACACGGTTATGATGTATATCTTAATGATAACACGCTGCATGGGAGGAATACGTTTCTCTCGTAACTCTCGATTTACTTCGCTGTCTCTGGTAAGTAGCCGAAAAATGTGTAGATGAAAAGTATATCCTGGTTCCTTGATCATTTCAAATCCTACTTTCAAATCGCTTGTAGCATCCGTGGAACGAATTAGGTGAGCGACTGTAACAAAATCAGTGGTACACGAGACCTCAGTTACAATAGCTTCGAAGAATAGATCGAATGAAGTAGCTTCTTCAAAGATACTTTACAAAAAGTTAATAAATTGCTAATAAAATTAAAAAAATTAAATACTAAACAATATATGTCCACATGTGTTATTTCATTACTTATTTTATACACCAATGACAATTTAATTTCTGAAACCAACGAATTAGAGCAAATTAGTTGATTTTATTATTATTCATACATAAAATGGAATAATTTATTCTTCTATTTAACCAATATATGTGATTACTGTTCACGTAACATTTAGTATCATTCTAGTTTCTTCTCTTCGATTTATGAAAGATATATAATCGTCAACTTAGATATCGACGCGATTGAACAAACGTGAAGTTTAAAATTTCTTATTTTATTGGTAGGAAGCAGAATCAAAGATGTGCGGATTAATAATACGCGACTGTATCGAATACGCAATATACGAGCCATAAACGCGTGCCGAGTCTTCAACATTTCGGTTTTACGATCAACAGACGTGATTTACTTCTTGGTTCCCGGCGTCTGGTCGCTTCACGCTCGACGAGGGTGAGCATCGTGTCCGTCCACTGGGCTGTAAGTTATGCACAGCCAGTGTGATATCCATAAAATACGCCGAAGGGGCCGAGGAAGTCATTACTATAGGAAAGTGTGGCAAATTGCGTGTAACACCCCTCCCGAAAAGTTACAAAGAGTCCTCGGCCGGGTTTACGCGCCGCCGACTGTGTGACACGTCGATGAAACTCAACTCTTTTTCCGTTTCCCATGAAACTGCCTAAATATCCATAAAACGATCAAACAATATAAACATAAAACAAAAAAGCACATATAGCTGTAATATGTACAGCACGATGAATCACGAGTACCTGCCGCAAATTTTATACAAATCTTCCAATCTGTCGACTTGTTTTTCAACAATTCGCTAATTGCGCAACGCATCGATGAAACTCAACTCTTTTTCCGATTGCCAAAGTATCTGGCCAGATTGTAAATCTGCATCAAACAATTCATCGATATAAATATCAAAAAACGCACACGATACAGCTCTAATGTAATATAACGAACGAATAAACGAATCTTCCAATTTTTCCACCTGTTTTTTTAACAATCCGCCGCCAATCGCGCAACGCGTCGATGAAGCTCGATTCCCTTCCCGCTTCTCGCGAAACTGCCTAAGTATCGAGCCTACAATTGCGGTCTCCATAAAACAATTACCCAATACAAGCATGAAAAACGCACGTAGCCGCGATACTATGCGACGAATGGCGAGCGGCTGGCACAAATTTTACACAAATTTTCCAATTTGCCTGCCTGTTTTTCAACAATCCGTAGCCGAACAAACACAGGCTGACAAATAATGTCCGCGTTGTAATAACAAGCGGGGAGTACTCCGACGAATTAACACGAGTACCGTTCACGGTGTTCAATTAATCAAGTGAAACACGGGGGTGAGGGTTGTCGCGTGATCCCATCGAATGATCTGGGTCAAACCAGCGCCCTCTCTCCAATTCCTATCAATGCGTGCGACTCGTTCGAAACGGCGAGATACCTTTTGGACAAAAGCTTTCCACGAAGATATGGCTGATTTCAGGGTTTGGGTTGGTGGAATGGGGACGTGAATCGAAAGCTGAGGCGAAATTACGGGGTACGGTGGGAAGGAAAAAGAAAAAAAAAAGGAAAAGAAAAGAGGGAACAGAAATATGAAAGAGCGGGAAAGATCCCCCTGTCGATCTCGCTGGTATCCCGTGGTCACCCTGTGCGAATCCCGGGAATCGGTCTTTCTCGTGGTGGTCACGAAACCGGCCAGTGGAAGACAGAGAAAGAAATATGAAATATAAATAAAACATATTCTTACCAGCAGCAAGTGCAATAAAAATGCGGGGAGATCAAGAGGGATGCCGGAGGAATACGTAATGTGCTCTCTTCTCTGCTCTCCGCCTATCCTGCTCTCTATCTCGTATCTCTTTCAACCTTCGCCTATATACTCTCCCTCGCTGCGTTTCTAATTTTTATTTTCCTGCTGGTCGATGATCGAAATACGTAAGAATTTCTGGACATTGACAGTGAGATTCGATTAATATACATTTCTTTCCTTCAACTTTTATCTATGTACCTTTATCTATATATATTTTTGGACATCGACAATGAGATTCGATTAGCAACGACTTCGTTTTCATTCTGTCTTCTGTGAAATAAGCTCGGAAGCCATTCGTTAATTAACTCTATTAATCGAAGAGTAAAAAAAGTATGTGGAATGTTACAATTTCTTTAGAATCCTCCATTTTCTTGCAACGAATGATCTTGTGGAAGTAAATAATTTCCTATCCTCTGGACTGCACATGAAGAATTTGAGCATACAAAAATACATATAATACGCAAGAATAATAATTAAAACTATTCTCTAACTAGATTCTATTTTTAATAGCCGCAATCTATTAATTAAATTAGATACTGAGAAGTTTACAAAAGATAGAGCCGAGCAATTTGCTTTCTGGAAAGCTAAAGTATACAGGGTGCGCCGTTAGAATCCGGACAAAAGAAGTTTTGTGCAGAAAGTTGTTTATTTAAGTCAATACACAAAAACACATGAAAATGTTGTTATATCTCATTTAAAGGGTCCTTGCTGAGAACTTTTATTCTATGTAACCACCCTCTGCCTCTATGACCTGCTCTATTCTTGCTCTAAAGCGCGAGCACGCTGACTTCAACTGGTCGCGTTTAATTGTCGCGAATTCTGACTCGATAGCAGCTCGTAGGGAGTTGACGTTGGGGTGCCTGCATTTATTAGTTTGTCTCTCGATAACGCCCCACACGTAATAGTCCAATGGGTTTAGGTCGGGACTGTTAGGAGGCCAGAAATCTTTCGACCAAAACATGTCCACATTGTCAGAGAGCCAATTTTGAACAAGATGACTTGTGTGAGCAGGTGCGCCATCTTGTTGAAATAAATACGGCCTTCCAGAAGCCGTAATTTCCATCCACGGCTTTATTACTGTCTTCAGGACCTCCAAATAAACCTCCTTTGTGATTCTTTCGCCTTTTTGGAAGAAGTGCGGAGGCATGACGTCGCCCTCACTTGAGACAACGCTCAAAACGTGAACACTTGCTGGAAATTTGGTTTTGCCCACAACAGGAACATCTTCGAGATTGTGGGCCAGCCAACGGTCGTTCCTCCGATTCACTTTGGCATCCACCCGGCGCGAAGACTTTCTATAATCGCCGCTCTTCTATCGTATTCCGGGTTTTGCTTAACGAGTTCTGTCATTTTGAGGTTATAGAAGACTTATTGACATATTTAACTAACTTCAGAGTCAATCAGCACAAACATCTGAATTCTAATATGGTGGGAACTACAAATTGAATTCTGTCCGAATTCTAACGGCGCACCCTGTACAGCAGCGAACAAAAGAAAGTGTATAAAATAAGAAGCATAAAAAAGCAAAGTGGATTGACATCTAATAAGAGCGACGAATAAATATAACATACGTGACAGGATAAGCGACTGTTACGAATATGATAAAAAAGTTTTACTTCGCAAGTTACCAACATTAAACGTTCTTTCATCAATTGCTGTATCCATCTGCCTTTACACCAATTTTTTCCCTCAGAAGACGAACACGAAGAAGAATAACGCGAGGAAGAGACACGAGAGAAAGAAACAATTCCATAAACGGAACGTAACGTCGCTGTATTCCCGGCAGCATCTTCGTCACTGAGGGAAGGGCACGCGGCAAACAAGCCAATAAACCGAATAAACGGTCGTCGGGACTTAATTAAGGAATGGCGACTGCATCCACGCCAACGGTGCCTTCATTTCGTCCGGCAGCTTTATCGCCGGTGCTTATCTATCGGCCATGAGATAAGATAAAAGGGTCAGAGTCGAGGGGGACAGGCGTAGATAGCCACCACCCTCTCCTCTCAGCCCCAAGTACGAAACTTTCGGGGGTGGAGGATACCATATGCGACCTTCTTCGTCCGCTAGAACGGTCCTATGTTCTCTTCTATCTTCCTTCTCGCACTCTCTGTTCCTCCCTTTTTACCCGGGGACACAGACTTTTCCTCTTTGTTTCCTCGGGAGTTGGAGGGTCGAAAATCGAGCACGTCGTGTCCAGGAGCACGGCAGAAAGTAAAATAAAAGAATCATGCTGGCTGGGGACCGGGGAAACTGTCCATGTGCCAGCTCCTACGAGATGCATATGTTTTGTCCTCGATTGCATACTTTTCCGGGACTTGTTAAAGTCGAAGACCTCGAATTTCGTCCATCGTGTCTGCAAGATCGAAGAAAAGTGATTTACACGGAGCGTAAAACGCGTCTGTAGTTTGACTCGTTTGGATTTTCGAACAGTAGAATTTTCGCTCGAAATATATGTAACATTCTAACATTTGGAGACGTAATACCCTAAACTCTAAAATATCAAATTCGTTTCTTTAGTCCATACCTTGGAGATCGAACGAACTGGCTATAAAAGTGTCTGTAGTCGGATCTGACCGGATCTTGGAAAAATGAAATTTCCCAAGGTGGTTTCCAGTTCGAAGGGTAATCGTAAAATTCTCAAATATAAAATTGACAAGTTGTAAAATACCTTTCTAAGATTTCAGGACATAGTACCCGAAAATACAAAATGTTGGAACCTCGATAGAAACGTCTGCGATTTCTTCGCTGTGGATTTCGGAAAGGTTCAATATCCGGCAATGATTTCTAATTTGAAACGTACGATTCCAAGATCAAGACGCGAGTCTCTAAAATATAAAATGTCAGAACCTGTTACAAATTTCAAGAATTGGAATTGTATTCTATATTTCAGTTGGAACCGCTGGGATTTTGGAAAAGTAGATCGTTGGGAAGGCACAAAGTTGTAAAGTTATGAAACACTGCTCCAAGATTTTAGAACGCCCATATCGTAAACGTCAAAGACGTTACACGAAGAATCCGTAACGAAAGAATCTGAGTTTCGAACAGGGGAATCACGAAGTATAAAATTTGATTTCCTGGAAATTTTCGATTTGTTCGTGCTCGGTGATATCGTAGCAGCTTGAAAAATTCCATCGAAGCATAGGTACAGAAGGTAAAAGAGTGGAAGGCGAGGGCAGGACTGAAAGGAGCACGAAGGACAATAACTTCTCGACGAGGGCAGTCGAGGGACATCGATCAGATGCGATCACGGTGGAATTAGCCGTCCCTTGCAGGACTCTAGAACTCCTTTCGCCACCCCCTTTTGCTCGGAACCACCCTTGTCTGTGTTTCTTCGACCTCGACAAAAGGTTCGTCGACGATAAATGATTCTATTAGTGTACGCCGACAGAAATGCGTCTAGAACTGACGTAAGGATAAACATTTAATTCCCTTTGTCACAGTATATTCATGTAGCCATCAAATTCGCGTTACTTCTGAAAATTCATTTCCAGATATTCGTACACATTTATAGAAAGTTTACGAAATACGCGTAATATGCAGAAATATGTAAAATATCTCGAGTGGAAGTATTCGTTGCAATATTTAGCAGGCGAGACAGCTTCTCGATTTTGATCCCATTTTCTTAATTATTCTCACGAAAATACGAATTTATATAAACATCCATTACACTTTGTGGAACAATTAGTGGTTAAATATATCAGAGATTCTGAAGATTCGTATGTACGTGCTTTCAACGTTTATATATATATATGTGTGTGTGTGTTGGCTTGTGAATTAGTGGCCAGAATATTTCAAATAGATCCGGTAATTTAACAAGAATCCATTCACTGATGTAAAAGAGAATTTCGCAAGTGTTAGGATTCCTTAAATGGCTGCATATATTTTCATTATGAGAAGATGACGCTTTTGATACGTCGATAAATTCTTCATGTTTTTAAATTTGATGCCAATAAATTGTTGTTAAACTTAGATCGATTCGTAGAACCCTCTGTATATGTATACAATATATAACTACATTATATACTATATATTATACATTGTATAATACAAAGTATTGTTAAATCGAATAATGTAACATATACGCGTTTGAGGATTGCAGGAACAATTTCGGAAATTCGTAAGCAGCTCGCAAGCCACAATTTGTAGAGTTACGGAATGCTTGAAACACGTGTTACGAGGGTGAGCGATCAAGAATGCCATAAAATAGCGCTATAGTCGAGGACCTATCAAATATTGCGCGTGTTCCAACGAAAGACGCGCCGAGGAAAGTGAAAATACAAGGAGAGGGGTGGGTCGGTATGAAATATGGATAAGTTCGGTCTGACGCCACAAAAGGAAGCGTCATGGTAAATTAATCGGTCGGCGAGGAACACGCGAGACGTGTGATTTAATAAAAAGCCTCCCTTTTAGGATGGAAGGGGTGGAAACCAAGTCGCCACCCCCCGTCGTGTAATAAGTTTAGTTTCCACGAGGAGATAGTCATAAAACAGGACGTACGTTCGCAGCGTGGTGCCTTGTTCCGCAGATTTCGCGAAGACGTTTAGGGGACAATCGTTTTTCTCCCTTTTACCACAATGGTCAATGCCGAGACATTGTTTCGCTTGAAATAAAGTTACAACGTTGTTGTCACTAGATTACGGATATTTATGCAAATTCACACCTTCCTAGAAACAATTAGCGGAATGGTACCTGAACAGAAATTTGTTTGACCTATTAGATATCGCGATAGGAGTTATACTTTGGATATTTCACATATTTTTGCGTATTATTCTGTGTATTTCATAAATTTATAAAAATCCACAATTTATTTATAGTCTTTTTTGGTAGGAGACTCTTTTTCCTGCACATAACATCACGGAATGTGATATTTCTGAAAAATCGTACTTCAGAATTGATATTTCCTTCTCTGTATATTTATCTCTGATTCGTAATTCGTGATTTGCCTTATCGATATAAGACAACGTGTTTACGTCGTTTACTTTTCTTTCACTGCCCACCTTCTCTTTCTCTTCCTTTTTTTCTTTCCTAACGATGTAGAACGTCTGATTTAGACTGGGCGTGGCTGAATCTACTTTGCGGCGAACGGCTAATTAATTTCACGTAGACGGAAGGTGTGCTAATATGGATATTTTTCCAATGGGCCACAGGCTAAATTTATACAGCAAATTAAGTCAATTGAGTATTTTTGTGTGGTTCGTTTTTCTTTCTTTTTCTTTTCCTCTTTCTTCCTTTTTCCCTTTCTCAGGATGTAGAGCGTCTGATGTAGATTGGGCGTGGTTAATTCTACTTTACAGCGGAATGGCTAATTAATTTCACTTGGACGTAAGGCGCTAGTTTGATTTAGTAACAGCCGTACCTCGCATATTTCCTTATAAAGGCATTTAATTCGGTCACACCGCTTATCTTATTACTCATGCAATCTTTAAGCCGCCGCTTTGATAATTGCATAGCAGGTAATCGCGCCAGGTGGCTTATTCGAGAAATCATGGTTCCATGTTGCTCGCATTTTATTCGACGCCCGCGTTTAACCTGTTATATTACACAATTGGAGGAGTCGTGTTTTCAAGCCTGCTGAATATTAAAAGGTTCAATTAAACTCAGATAAGCGTCGTCGAATAAAAAACACGAGGAAGGGATCGAATTATATTCTTTTTTCTTTTTTTCTTTTACCAAGCCACCGTGTCGTTGCAATTTCCTCTTTTAATCGTGTGTGTACGTGGTATTCAACGTCGCCCCGTCATGGTGTCCGCGTTTGTGACATAAGCTGTCACGAGTACGAGCTACGGGTGCCGCGTAAAAGAGCGAAGAAACAATTGGAGTTTCGCGTACGATTCTTATCAACACGCGATCGTCGTTCGTCACGCGCTGGACAATGTTAATTTTTTATGTTTTATCACTTCCCTCTTTACAATCGGCCCGGGCCTATTATTAATTCATTATCGCGGCAGCCAGCTGGTCGTTTAGTCGTTTATGGGGATCTCGCGAGTCTAGACCCCTTTAAGCTTCCATTAAAACGTTGTTAGCAATATTTTCTCAAGGATCTTTCTCGTATCGTCGATTTATAAAACGGCGCACTCGCTATTGCTGAACCTTTGTTCCGTAATAATAATTTTTCCGTACGAAATGATTCGTTAAACTGTCATTGATTCTGCCTTATTACACATTTTGAGTGTCGAGTATTATGTATCGAGTGGCACGGGAAATTCGTAGAATTTTTGACAGGTGACATATTTCATTGTAATCTGTACGTTTATTTGTAATTTGTATTCTACATTCGCGAATATTGTACGATTCGCTTAAGAACCGTATCTACTGCCAGTGCTAATAAAACTATTAATTGGAAATTAATTGCTAAAAAACACGACTGGTTGATTAAATATTACAAATTTTGAAGGAATCGAAGTTATCGATGGAACGTGAAATTTCTAAAAAACTGTGCTTCAAAATAAATATTTCCTTTGTCCGATATCTATTTGTGACTCGCTCGCACAATAAATCCACAACGCTATGGCGAACGAAATTAATTTAACCATCGCTGCCGGCATCGATAAAAATATCGTCGAATCTGAAACCATCTTCTTGGAGCAGCAATAAAACAACGACAAACCAGCGTGACCAAATTATTGTCAGCCCGAACGAGTGGTATCGTCATCGACTCGCCACGCGTTCTCCCCGTGGTAACACGAACAACCCCATGTTTTCCATCCCTCTTTCGCTCTTCGTTGATCCTTGACCTCTCCGCTGGATCCTGCAATTAATCTGGAATTGGATAGGGCGTCTTCCGTGGCGCAGAAACACGCCACGCGAAAATATCGAAGAATTGCGAGAAAAGAGGGGATGGCTAAGCAAAAGGAGGAAAAGGAAAGAAAAGATAAAACGAATCGCGAGGGAAGACTCGGAACGACCAGCCGCGTTCGAGAAACAGGAACGATCGTGTAGAGGTGGTGTAGTCATCTCAATTCTGTCGCAGAAAGCGAGGGGGTAAAGTTCAGTCGAGTGAGAGGGCGGTGATCATACAGGACATTGAGCATCGCGACGCCGACTGCGCCAAATTATAACTTATTTTATGACTTTTTGCACCGGCCATTTAACCTGCCGCGCTACAGGGGGTTGCTATGGGGAGCCACGGTGTCCCGGCGAGAAATTCGGAAACGAAGTCACACCCTAATCACTTGCAAGTTTTTCCGAAGATGGGGTTGGATCGGCGTTTTCCAGGATCTTCCGTGAGAAATGATAAGCGAACTTCTTCCGTCGCAAAACCATTATCATTGTAAATAATTTAACCGCAAATTAACGGTTCAGAAAACTTCTTAGATTGTGGAACATTATGGCAAGGCGTTATTATATATCGAGGATACTCATTTGTATCTTGCCTATCTCCGCGAAACTTAGGTTGTCCGAAAAATGTCCTTCTTTCGCAAACGTGTTTTTTACAACAATGCACCTTCGTGCAAACGTGAAACCAAGTCTGTGAAATGTCGCGGTGTTTATCTCAATAGAACAAAATGGATCGTGCGTAATTCGACAAAACGTTGTGCGTCTATTGTTTCCTCATAAAACGAACGAAACTTTTTGAGCAATCTTTATTAACCTCATTGTTAAGTTAATGTCGATACAATTAACGTTTCGCTATTGCAAATTTATGATAATTACGAATCGCGTAGTTCTAACATTTTAGGAATACAGCTGCTACAGTTTGTTTCGTGTTCCAAGGCAATTTCTTTTCAAACAACTTACCATACATTGAAAAACTCTTCAGTAACAGATGGAACAACTTTCAAATCGATACTATACTCAGAAGTATAAATAAATATGCATAAAAAATATAAATTGACATAAAAATGCACAATCTGATCGTAGAATACTTGACGGCGATTTTTACAAAAGCTTCGACTTGCTAGAACGTCTCTACGAATCGGAACGGTCTGATTATTATCGTCGCAGCGATTCATCGATCCGCTGCTCTTTGTGCGACTTCAGCAATTATCATGGCGGAGGGCTACGTGGGAACGTCGGTAGCGTTGATACGGGGCGACGTGGCCGTGTATTGTAATGGTTATTAGCGTCATTTAATTTTCTGTCGACGTTCGTTAATCGCGGTCCCACCCCCCTCAGGTTCTGTACCCGAGGAAATGGTCGATCCATTTGTCAGCGGCGCGCCGGAAGCGACGAAAGATTCGTCCGATGGACGGACGCGCAAAGGACTTCCTGCATATCGAGCATATTCCTATTTATTCCATGAGGATTATTTATTCCAGAGGGAATAAGCACGATGCTACCGGTGTTCCACGTGTTTATCAGCGTTTCGCTTCTCTCGTTCATCCGGTTATTAGTCGTAAAATTGGGAAAATGCCACGTCTCTTGGGTAAGATCGTGTGATCTCGTCCGATATTTACTGGCTGCACTGTTATTCCTGTTTTCAACCTGCATTCTCACGAGTTGAGATATTGAAAACATGTTCGTGAGATATTAAAAATCGTAGAAATGCTTTTAATTCGTAGCTTGGTTTCTGTGCTTGAAAAATGGCAGGTTCGGTAAATAACAAAAATAGGTACCGTTGGCACAAAGAATTTCGAACAGATTTAAGTGATATTTAAGATACGATAGAATTTTTCGATTCTTAGAATTAGACGTAAGACTTTTAAAGAAGGAATTTCTTGCTGCTTTTGAAATAACAAGAGCAGAGAATAAGAGAATTGAAGGGCCTATAACGAAAGCAAGCATACGAAGAAGACAAGTGTTCAAGAGTAGTGAATTTCTGCCGCATATTTTTCTTCTTATCTTCTATTTAGAAAAATTCTTCTTATCTGTGTCATAATTTAATCCTTGTATTCTATTATAATTTATTAGTTTATTATAATTTAATGAGACACGCTTGGTGCCCAATATAACGACAAATATACGTACTTATAGGAATTATGCGACATAATGAATGTTTAGTTTATTAAAAGCGGAACATATTGGACAGGAACGTGGACAAGGATCCTTTTCGTTACGAGTCTGTCAATTATTTAAGAAGATTGCCTGGTCTATTTCCAAACAATTCGACTTTTCCCTGTCACGCGATACGATTAGCTTTAAGTTCCAATATCCCATTCAGACGATCCAGTGATACTCGGTTTCACCGATCCTGGCCATCCGACAAGCGATCCTGGCTTATCTCCGCAAAATAATCTCTTCATCCACACCGAGGGCTAATCCTTGGGGTTGATCCCCTCAGAGCCACGATCCACAAACCAACGGGCTAATCTGTGTGTCCGCACGAATAATCGTCCCTAAGACAGAAGAAAGAAAGGGGCCCACTGACTTTCGGATACTTTCAAAAGACGAAATCGAGCCGGCCTCGTTCAGTTATTCGGTCAAGAGGAAAATTCTTTCGAAAGGTAGCTCGTTGAAGATCTTCCCGGAAGGAACGTTAATTTCTCTTACCCTCGTGATTGATCGTTCTCGCCTCTTGTCTCGGAACGAATACGCTTCAGATTATTTTTCATATTTTGCGAAAGTGTCTCTCTTTTGATTTTCAGATTAGATTTTATTTGGAATTTAGAGATATTAGAGTTGATTCTGCAAAATAGTAATTTGAATAACAGAGCGATTCGCGAATCACAGACTGTAGGGTTCATGCGGATTTTTAATTTTAATCTTTTATTATTTAATTTATTTTTAATTTTAAACGTCACTAGCAGGGGCTAACGTTGCAACAAATACTACATTTTGGACATTTTGTACAGCTTTGTGTACTCCGTTGCATTCATTCTTGCACTTTTTAGTTTCTCACAAATGCTCAAACGCTGTAATTGTAATTATCCTGTTATTGTTAATAATCGTGTAATTAGATAGTCTTACGAATTAAAATATTTCTACGGATCGCATTAGGATCTATAAACCGTCAATAAGTGAAAGCTGATTTCTATCAGTATCTGAATTAATTGTTAATCCACAAACCAGCAATTTTTGTTTACGTTATAAAATAAATATTGTACTATAAGCAGTCGTGTGTAAATGCATCTATAGAAATTGGAGAGTTAATTTGAAGATAATGCACGAAACATTTAAACTATTGGTACTTAGTCATGACCAAAGACATGATCTCTTGCGTAAGCATGTTGGAGCCATTAAAAGAGACACGTCGTTAAAACGGTTTATCACGGGTGAACAGGTGTACCTTGTCCGTTATATTCTCTTTTTTTCTCCTACTCGTCGACCTTTAACTTGACTCCATTGGGTCGTTTAAGGGCAACACGACATTTTCCCTCCCCTAAGGACACGCTCGTTATGATCACCATATGTAGCCGTCATTTGGGGCCGGCTGCTTCACGGAATGCCGCTCCAAGGAATATCGATTACGGTAATTACGCTTATCTAGTTTACTACCCGTGTAATCGATTCGGCTACTAGAAACCTCACTTAACGCAAAAACTTTATTATCTGCCGGTCAGCCGGGAAAAGCTGTAAAAACTTTTATGCCGTCGTCATCGCCGTCGAAGAAAGAAGACGAGGAACCAACCATTCCCGAGACGATGACGGAAATTTCGGAAGAAGAGAAAAACTTTGGCCGAAAAAAGCAACAGCGACTAACGAACGAACGAACGAAGGAATTTTTCAAGCCCGAAGAAATATTCCAAAAATCAAAAGAGAGGGCATAAACGTTTAAAAAATCGGAGAGAGATATTTCGAAAATCAAAAGAAATTTAGAAACCAATAGGATTCTTGTCAGCCATAAAACTTTTGTATTCTACGCGAGACGTGTAATAAACGATATATCGATGATAAACGATACACTGAACCCAGGCATTGTTCTCTTAAAAAACACCATTGTCCATTCCGACCGAATTTTTCCCATTGATTCGTCTCGTTACCCTCTACGTTTAACAATTCGTTGCCTTGTCGTTTCACATAAATTTACAGTAAACAATCATCTATCTTTGACAAGCGTATAATTAAGAGGTAGTTTCACCGAAATCTTGCCGCAACCACGGAAACTGGAAACTGGTGGCACGCGGACCGATACGGTAGTTACAATCCAAACTGCCGATCGGAATTGGTAACAAGGTTTCCTCTGGCGGTGGGGAGTGGAGGGATCGAGCGGAAACGATGGAGCCGCGAGCGGGGGTAGCGGAGAAGCGCCATAAATCTTGGTACAACCGAGGGTGTGGTCAAACGCAGTGTCGAATGACCGTGGTCTCGTCTACAAATCTATAAAGGGACGGTGGTGGCCGCCGCCCCCGCTCGTCCGCGAGCGTTGCACGCGTGCACGCTCCGATGCGCGTGTCTTTGCACGGCGCAGGAACAAACGAGCCTGTGGGACCGCTGGTCAAACACACTGCACACCTCTCTGTCGTCCGTAATATGTTCTCGTCACAGCCAACCGCCGTTTTCCCCTTTCGCGGAAATTGCCGTTTTTCGGTGATTTATCGTAAACCACCCCTCTCGCCCTGCCGCGTTACCTCGTGTCGTTCGTCGCGATGCTATTTTCTGACTGGCAGGAAAGAAGAGACGAAAGCGAGTTTCAAGGTATTCAGCACGACTCCTGCTTTCCATGCAAAGTGTACTGTGATGGTGTGCAGGGTAGCTCGTGGCAAGCTTCTTCGAGACGAACGTTCAGACGACCACTTTGTACCTAATTGGACATAATGGTTTAGCCTACAGCGAGTAGCGTTAACACGAGGATACGTATTTCAAGAATTTCGAACGTTATTTACTTTATCGTAGTCAAAAGTACCATTAAGCCAGCTGCGTTCTTTGCACCACCTTCTTTATTAGTCGTGTTTTTCTAGCACTAAAGTCTCGGTTAAGGATCAGTATCTTGGTTGAAATAATTTTGTTTAGGAATAATAGTTACAAATTATCAAAATTCTTTTCGATTACCGGCAATCGTCAGTGGCTGGGTTTTTTTATAAAACGCTTATTCTCAGTTCTATTGCTAAAAGTTTCTTAAGCGCCAAGAAATTGCGAAAGAACTGTTACCGCGCGTGAACTTTTATTCCAAGTTTTTGTCCTAATTCTTAAAGGTTCTTCTTACCAATACTACGTCTTTCTGTTCGTTGAAACAATAGCGAAATTGGAATATAAAAATTCGTGGAATACAGCAGGGTTAAACACGTGAAATATACGTTCCTCTACCAACTACGATAGTTTAATACATTAAAAAACCTTCAGCTAGTTGACTGTTACGAAAAAATGTATACGTCGATAACATCTGGCACACTGTATACCCAGAAACTAGCGTCTTCCGCTCTAATTTCCCTTTCTTTTCCTTCCTCTGACATGTTTGAACGTTCATGTATGGGATCTTTGACAGCGTAGAAATTTTGGAGCAGAATTTTCCATCGGAAATGATAGTTATAGGAAAGATGCACCTGGCCGTAACGCGCGTATCCCACATATTCGGCGGCCGTTTAATTTCCCTCGGAACGATAATCGAATCCGCGTCCGGCGGGCGAGCGTGACGCTTATTGGCGTGCAGCACACGCGTGCACCGCGGGACGCGGAATAATGACGGTGAATCGACGCCGGTAGGAAGTGTCCCATATGTCAAATCGTTGCTGGACGACCACGACACGCCAGTGGTTTCTGGTGTTGCGAAACGAGCGGAGCCGACGCTTAGGGGAAGACGACAACGATCGTCTGCCGTTATATCGCGCTATTGTTACATCCTTTCAAACGCGAAATCATATTCGATTAGGGGAAAATAAGAAGAGTAACAGGATTAATCAGGTGCGATCTTATCAAAAAAGTTAACGTTGTGTCGATTTGGAATTTTATGTCAATTTCGAACAAACTTTCCAATTTTTTTAATTCGTTCTATTTCCTCGTTAATTTCATTTCATTCGTTTTATAATTAGTTCTACGTTGATTCGTGTTACTGGAAGAGTTGCTGCCACGTCGATCGAAACTTTGGAACTTTGCGAACGAAAGATGGTAAACTCGCGTTTATTTCAATTTGCTTCCGGACTAATTTTTGGGTCATGCTCGAGCTTTGGTCTTTCAGGGAGTTTGATTCTGCTTGCACTTTGATTCTTCTTTGGTTAGGTTAATCTTCTAATGTTTGAGAGTAAATTTTACGATGCTGCGACCTTCTAAGATAGTTTCAATACAACGCCAAATAATCCTGCGATGTTCTATTTGCAATATTTCAATTGGATTACGTGTCTCGAAAAGAAGTGGACGTCGACATGCTCTGAACTTCAATTTTGGTAGTGCAGCTTTGATAAATGTAGGTCTTAAATGGTAGATACATGGTAGGAACACAACATTGTATGGTAATATCATATCATTGCATCGTATGAATACAAATCTTGTAACATTACGTCATATCACATGAACATCGTGAATATCATGCCATAATACCATACAATTATATCGCACGAATATAATATTTTGCGATGATATTATGTCATTATACCGTATGTAACATACTATTCCGGCTACATTGTACGAATCTAATCTTCTTATAATTCAACGCAACTTTCTCTAGATCTACGTTTAGATCCACCCAATGTCTGACATTCTAAAGACAGAAATATTTCGAAACTGTCTTCCTTCGAGGAAGCAACGATACTTTCTTGGAAGTATCGCGATACTTCCGAGAGATTAATTAACCTTCTAACGGTTGCAACAGTGCGTTCTCCGGAACCATATGTCCGTAGAAAAAATCCACGATGATAATGATTGACGTGTTCCGCTAATAAAAGACGCTCCCCAAGCGGTCTAGGAATTTCTCACAGCGAGACAGGAAGGGACACCTGGAGGATTCGCGTGGAACACAGGTGAATCCGTGAAGTTGCCGCTTCGACGCCGCGCCGGAAGTCACTTCCTGCGAATCGCCACCAGCAGAAATTTCGCCTATTATTATCCCTCGATTCTGCCTGTCTTTTCTCGGCAAAACGTAACCAAGTCGATTCCTATGCGTGTCGCTAACCCAACTATCCATTTGGTTTCCTTAAATCAGGATAATAAAGGAGAGTCTATAGTGGCTACAAAAAGTATCGTCGCATACTGCGAGCGTAACAATTTCGATTGGACTATTAGCAAATTGCAAGAGTTTTGATTGAAAGTATCTTGCTTGGAATAATTTTGTTTAGGAATATTAATTATAAATGATCAAAATTCTTTTCGATTACCGGCAATCGTCAGTAACTGGGTTATTTTTTATTTTCTCAGTTTCTATAAACTCGTATATGCATTTCATTTTTTAACGTCAAGGTTTTCTTATTCGAACGGGAATACTACGAGATCACACGAAATTTAATGTTTGCTTATGGTTAAATAGCATAATAGATACAACTGTGTAGCGATATTTAAAATAGACTCGTCGTTATTTAAAGATTGTAGAATATTCATTCATCTCTGAATCTCAGCTTCTCTTACGTAATTAGATTGGCAAAGTAAATATTTTCGCAAGCTTCGTTCGGTTCTTCGGAATTAACGTTTGCTTGATCGTAAAAGAAAGAATTAGAATATATCGCTTAGGATTTCCTGTACTCGATAATCTGAGCGTTTCGACTGCAACCGAATCGAACGATAAAATCACGCTCTTAACCTTCCAAAAACTCAGTAACCGTTAAACACGCGTATCAAAAGATCTGGCTACCAATGAGCAACGTTCTTGACCGACCACCGATCTCTTCGAAAGACGCAGGAAGTGTTGATATCAATAAAACCTGAACTTTTATTCCTCCCATGGCTTATTAGCCAGCATTAGGTGGACAGTTTGATCGCCGGTCTACCTGCTATCGGACACTACGATCGCCCTGACGAAGCGGAGGAAAAAGGAACATAATAAACAACTCTTTAGGGTCCCGGGTTGAAAAGAAGAGAGCAGCGCGCGATGCAGCGAAGGATTAAATTTCATGACGACCGTCTACTAATGACTCCGTCCGAAGAATTGGCCGATCGAATCGATTATAACCAGTCACCGTGGGCCCTCTAAAGAAGAGAGAGAAAGATGATAAAAAAGGAAAAAGGAAAACGATGAGAAGGATGTCGAAAGAGAGAGAGAGAAAGAGAGAGAGAGGCAGACAGTCCTCGTTCGTCGTCTCGATGGATCGTAAACAGGAAACGGGCGGACCTTTTTTCAGTCGGCACCCAGGGTCCGTTTTTCTGACCAATTTGCAGCCATTAACGCTCGTCCACGGGACTCGATCTTTCGGTTACACGCGCAAGAATTACGCTACGCGGGGCCGAAGAAGGAGACGACAACCGGGTATCGACCGTTCCAACCCGTCACAGACAATTTAACACCTGGCCTAAATGGTTTGTTAGCGCATAATATCGGCCGGCCTCGACAGGATACGGGACATTACAATATGGAAATGACGGGGACCCACCGGCCCGTCCATTGGACAACGCACCTCGGGCGCGGCCAATTTCTGTCATTTTAATACGCCCGCTCCGCGGACGAATCTACTGATAGGGAAACCGAGGACAAGCGGGTAACGATGCTTCGGTATAGTAAGCTTTGATCTTGTATGTGGAAGAAGCGATGTTTCTCTCCGATCTCTCTCAAAGTTCGATTCGTCATTTATATCACATACTGTAAATTTATTTCCGAACAGAATTTTTCAAATTTCACCTGCACTTTCTCGTTAGATCGTCATACAAAAGAGGTGACAGCTACCGGAACAGCGATAGTCCTCGAAATGTTCTGAACCAAGTGTAATATGTGTAATATATATATATAAGAATAATCGCAGTGATTACTTTATGTGTGTCACGAGAGGAAAAAGATTGAAAATCGCTGGTCTAAATGTTTATTTAAAACGTAGTACGGTGGAGTCTCCGAAATCCGAATTTATACGGAGAGAAAAATATTCCTTCTCTTCTCTGACATCAAATTTCTTTCGTTCGAATGGAGATCAAGGATATCGTCGGTTCGCTATAATATCCAAGGATGTCGAATCGCGAATGCTCAAACGCGAGAGGTGATTATATGTAAATTAATTTCTTAAAGCTATACGGTTTGGATTATCCTCGTATGAAAAGAAAAAAAGAAAAAGATACACGTTGGGTAGTGTAATAAATGTGTATGTAACTGAATGATGTAAATCTGAACTTGTATGAACTGTAAATGAATATGTATATGTGGTGGATACGTCGTTAGTATCAAAGTTGGAGTAAGAAAAATCACTGTCGTGCGAGATAAGGAAACCCGGTGCATTAAATTGCCAGCCCGGAAACAATCACGTTGCCGGTGCTAATGGCGAACGAGCAAGCTTCGCGACAGGTTGGTATATGTAATATATCTTTTGGCGTGTGCAATTATCCTGATGCTCGAAAAAGGAGAGGGAGGACCGGGCGGATCTGGCGTGGACGCGTAATCGCTCTAAATTGGCCGGAAAACAGGCGAAAGGTCCCTCTGTGTTCGGCACACCGAAACGCGATCTTAATCCTTGGTCATCCTTGAACGATTTTAATGCCATTCATCGCTCACCACTAAGCTTCTCCACGAGTTTAATGCCGCTGACCCGCCGAATTTGTAAAGCGTGTGTTGTACACGTACGTCGAATGAATCGAGATAATCGTCGCCGTTGATACGCGACTCGTGGAAGACAGACGGAAACTAGTACAACACGAATGACCTTCTTCCAAAAATGAGGTATTTTTAGGATATCTATTCTCATACTCTGTTATAAATTTCCGAGTTTCTCGATGTTCCATAGCATATGTATTTTCTCTGCATTTTGAAAATTTTGTCATTTATACCGGTCTTCTTTCAAAAACTTCTTGGGATAGCGTAACGGTAATGATTCGACGTAATAATTTTTATAAATGAAGGAATGATTCTGGCGTGTTTAAAAACTCTCGCAATTTTAACGTTAGGGTAAATTACTTCAAGCCGTTCTTTGTAGACAAAGAATTCACTTTCAAGTACGATCTCAGCTGACAACGAGTTGTCAATAATCTTAACGATCTGTAGTTGACTGCAAAGGATGAACCAGTCAAAGAAAAATTGGAAACTTTCTGGTGAACGAATTAAAGATAACGTTGGATGGTGACGAGCGTACAGCGACCTGATTACAGCGAATTTAAACGACGATGAAGTGACACCGAAATAAAAAGAATCCGCTATTTAATGTGTTCCCACAGCACGTGTGAATTGTACTGTAGAATCTTGCCTTTGTTACACCACACCTGCGGTGTCGCGGAATAATTCCTATTTCCATGAGCATCTGTGAAATTTGTCTAGCCACCCTGTAATTCTCCGTGTAAACGTCAACGAGGCCGATTAGTATCAGCAGGAAACGTAATTTATGCTCACGAATTAAAGGGAAGCCGAGTTTCTCTAAATTCCGCTACCCACAGCTGTCTTCAATTACTCAACCGCTATAACAATCGCTAACTTCTACGCCAGACTGCTGTCACAATTTGCCTGAAACGAGGAAACGATCTTTCAAACGCTATGTGAATGCAGATCCTCGTGACGTGAACACTCCACACAGCTGACTTGGGATCGAAGATTTTAAGACTTGAAAATTCTAGATAATATTATACCATCAAGCAGCGACGTTGCAACAATGCGACATTTAACTTTGTCCAGTCAATCTAAATTAATTGAATCTTGAATTTCAACATTTTAATTACGAGAGAGTGTTTCAAGAGTTTGTTTTATATCCTCCCTACTACTTCTACATCTACTTCTTCCTTCGCTTATACACAATCCACGATATAATGAAATTTGAAGAAATCCAAGTATGACAGCCTATGATTTTTTAAAGTTCCCTTGCCAACTCAATCTACGACTTAGGCGACGAACCTTTGCATAGTTTCCCCTTCGATTTATATTTTTTAAACATTCTGCCACAGTTTGGTCTTTCATGAATGTTCCACGAACAAGCGTCTCGTCTTGCAATGCTCTCAGCGCGATTTATACGCTGAGAGTATATCAAAAAGCTGCCAGTCAAAGTTACATGCGCGCTCCTGTCCATAAGTCACACTCAGACACTTGTCTACTTTCAATAAAGTGATCGTTAAAATTGAAGAATGGACATATGCTCGGCATTACCCGACGTCGAAACGTTCCATTACGAATCTTATTTCGTAATACAAAATCGTACAATCCTTGACTGAATAACTTACGACCAAAGAATGAGACGAATTAAAAAAGTCGAATGTATGTGGTACAATTCAATTTTGCTCAGAGGAAGCAAGTGTTGGATGACCTGTGCGCAGTAGCGTACGCGGACACCGATCGTCCATAAGGTTGACGCGTGAAACAACGATCTCAAAAGCGACTCAAAGCCACTGCTACTCGCGCGGTTGGTCACAGTAAGTGAGCATACCTCGTAGCGATAATTTCTCCGCGGAGAACGTGAAACACCATCAAATAAATGCGTGGCCCCACACACTCTGTTCCGACTGAGACGCGTGGAGGAGGACAGTACGATGGCCTTGCGCTGCGCGTTCGACGAAGATGGGCTTCTGGGCCCTGAACAACGGTAGTGGGGTGAGTCAGCTGGCGGTGGCTTCTGTGTGGGCCCCTAAGCAGGGCCCTAAGGGCCTTAAGTACGGTGGGGCGCCTTATCTCGCCTCGTTACTTCGCCTTAACGGCGGCGAATGCTTGAAATATCGGCGCGGCGGCTTCCGTAATTCCGTATAGAAACGCCGCTTAATTTGGCCATTAGTGCGACCACGGTAATTCAGACGACCGCGATTACGCTCCGGCTTTACGGAAACCTCTGTCCGCCAACCGATTTTCACCTGGCACGCCCCTGTCTTATCGGGATTCCAAGATTGTCTGCGAGCCGTCGCGTCCCCGGGGTGAGAACACCGCTTTTAGTCGGCGTTCGAAGAGGTTTTTTTCTCTGCTGAAAGATTGTCTTAGCACAGAGGTTTCCTTTGCTTTCGAGCGTATGGATCGCAATGGTGGCTTGATGGATGTTTGTACCGTGATCGAGAACACAGATACGTAGTTTGCGATAGAAACGAGCGGTTGGTTTTTAACGCGGTTTTGTTGAGGTGCGAGAATGTAGCTTTGCAATGGCCGAGATACAAGGATTGTGAAATTAATCAAGTAGGATATTTTTCGCTAAGTGGAACGTAACTTAGCGAATAGTTTTCTTCGTTCAAAATTGTCTTCTTAAATTTATAAAAAAGGATTTATTAATATTTAGCATAAATTAGTTTAAAATATACATAATTCCGAACGAAAACAATATATGAACTGAAACTATCATTGATTTCCTGCTACACAACTCGTACTCTTCTATGATACTATTAGGTTGTCCGGAAAGTTTCTTTCGTTTCATCAGTGAAACAATACATGCACAACATTTTTCGTTTTATATTATTTTATGGATTTATGTATGATCCATTTTATAGTAATAGAATAAAATGGATCAAACGTAATTTAATTAATATAAAACAAAAAATGTTGCGCATCTACTTCCTTACAAAACGAAAGGAACTTTTGGGACAACCCAATACTAACCAAGAAACAGTATACGTTTTCAAAGATCATATCACACTGAATATAATCTATCGTCTTCTTCTCAAACTTTCATTATATCTGTCGAACTCACAAATTTCCATTATCTGACGAAATTCTCCTGAAATTTTCATCCGATATATATTATCAAACATAAACCCTGCATACATACCAGAGGCGGACGAACGATCTATTGGTACGTGTTCCATTTAATTATACAACGCTGGTCATTATGCAAATACGCTCAGCGTCATCGATAATTCGAGTCTATGACTGTCAACGTTTCCCATTGGAATTTCACCGATACTACAGTTATCAAAAGATAGCCTAAACGATATTTGGTAACGAATGGTTACTCGAGTTACCTGAAATTCAGCATTGTGAAATTTAATCCTCAACTTTGCACGGAATAATCGACATTTCTCATACCATGGGTAGACTACCGATTCTTCTGAACTTATGAGAAATTCGATGGTGAAGAAATAGGCCGAATGTGTGTGTACTAGAAACACACAAATATAGAAAATACCGTAAGTATAGTACTCGTTGTAATATTTACAGCAGGCGAAATAAATATGTACCTTTAGGTATCATTTCGTTAATTATATTCGCAGAAATATGAATTTGCATAAGTATCTGCCAGTCTAATCAAGACAGACCACTAGTCGGTAATACGTTAATTAGAGCGCGGATGTTTATGCAATAATGGGATATTCGAAAGTGCAAACATACGCATAATACGCAAATACGTATAAAATATCCAAAGTACACCACTCGTTTGTAATAATCGATGGACGAAGCAAGTTTCTTCCCAAGTTTTATTTCTCCGATTGTCACGAGAAGAATTAAAATTTCCACGAACAACCCCAGTCTTTTCATCATCAAATTTGCCCAATTACCACGTGAATCACTTAACTCGACTTTAATATACTTCTGTTCTCAAATAACCCCCAGCTTACCCTATATTTGGGGGTTCGAACGTTTGGTTCTGTGCGGTTGGGAACCGGTTTTCGTCGCAGAGGACCGCGTTCCATCGTCTTTTCGCAATATCGGGAGATTGCATGAGACACGCCAGCGAGCGTCCGACCATTACGAATCAATAAGGGAACGAGGACGAGAAGAGACTTTCCGTGGGACGTTTAATTTGCCCGATGGATCGCGGGCCTGGCTTTTAACGACTGAAAACTGCGAACCGAGGACGCCGGTACCGGCTGTCACGGGACAGGGAGACAGGATAACGAGACGTTGACGGTCCAATTAGGTCCTAGACGCGCCTCTAAATTGCATTGCGAAACGATCCACGGATATGAACCTTCCCGCAGTTCCAATGGATCGTCCAGGCTTCCTCGATAGGTTAGGATTATTCCATGCGATGATGGCTGTCTTTGTACGGCTATTAATCCGAATTTGTTCCATGTTTAACCCATTCGTGATTGAGTCTTTCGTTTCCTCTTACTTTTGCAGCTATTATTTCAATCTTACAGAATTTTATATTCGTCAAAGTGTCTTGGTTCGTAGTGTGGCATATAAATTATCGTTCATGGGAATTTGAACATTTGGCTTGGATCGTAATAAATTAATGTAATTACACGACATCATTATACATTAAACAACGATGTTCGAGCTTGATTGAAATGTACAGGTTAACGATGAAATTATTATATATAATCGGAAGACAGTACTCGCTATCCTTTTATGAAATCAGCAGGCTACAAACTAATTTGCTATATAATACTCTAGTTGTTATTTAATAGTGAATATACTATCTGGTATTTATTATTAAAATATCGCCGCTTCGTCTCTGAAGACTGTCGAAAACGCTTCTTGATGTTTTAAAATTTGAATTTTGATTTGTGTTTAAACAGCTATTACTAGATAATACTTGTAGATGTTAATGGTAAGTATCATACACGTGTTAGAGCATACATAGCAAATTAATTCATAGTCTGCTGATTGCACGAGACGCTAGCACCTACTGTCTTCCGATTACAGACTTATCATTAATTTCTACAACTTAACCAGTTAGCTGTTGCAAAACTCTTTGAAAAGCGTGTCGTGAAAGATAAGCTACGACGAGTATACTCGTGAAAAAGAACTAACTGGTTGTTACACTTGAACAAAGATCTAAACAATGCAAAGCGAAGCTCTGGAAAGCCCCAAGCCAACATCCGAGACGCGTCCTGGACCATCATCCACCTACTCCTCCGCGTCTCCTGAGAAACTCACACGGTGGACTCGCGTTTAACGCTATCGTCCGATTTATCGAGCGTCCGATGAAGATCGGAACCGGTCTCCTGTGTCCAGCCACCAGCTTCCATTCTGCCGTGTTCACCGCGTCCGTAGACCGGTCCCGCGCGTTCTCGTTCGAAGCTTTTGCCCGCCGCTTGCGAAGTCACTTTATTAAGCATAGCCAGCCAACCAGCCAGCCAGCCGCAGCCGCCGCCGCCGCCGCGAGAAACGACAGAAAAAGCGAGAAGAGAAAGCCGCGAACAAGACTCGGTGTGAATCTCATCTTTTATTCAGCCAGCAGCTACTTGTATGCGCTCTGTGGCGATAGGAAGGGCGAGGCGGTGTTGGTGGCCGGAACAGAGGCACCGCGCCACTTAGGGTGTGAAATCGGCGACGTGCCATCGAGAAATCCGACTGAAGCACCCCGCTGTCCCCCTGGCGAATCGAGAGTCGCCAGGAACCCCGATCGAAAGAATTCAACGAGAATCCAAGCGACGAACGCCGCCCATAAAGTCGTCGTGGTCCTGGTATGCGGAGCGGAGCGGTCCGCGTCAAATCGTGCGGCACTTGACACGGGCTACGTTCGCTCGTTTCGAGTACAGGTATTTCCAGATGGTAGGACGCTCCTTCTGCAGGGAGGTATGGATGAGTGGAAGGTTTTGGATCGTTGGATTTTGTGGGGTGAGAATTGTGCGGTTGGAAAGGTGGCACAAGGTGGCTCTTCAGATGCGCGGTTCTTAACCTGCGGCCCGCGGATCTCTTCCAGCCGTCACACAGTCCTTGCACACGCCAGTTATTATCGTATTTTTCCAATAAAACATATTTATTTATTTGCAATAGCAATTTATTTATTCCCAAATTTGAATCAACTGATAAGCATTTTAAATAGACACATTAGGTATTCGCCGCGTTATGCATTTAAATTTCGAGTTTACTACTTTGGAACAGGAGAAGAATATTATACAACGACCGTAGATTAAAATTTAGCGTATCAGACGTCCAATTGTATTATACAAATTTGCTAAATTGATAAATCAATTTTTCTATCTTTGTACATTATTTATAATCTTTCTTCAGCGAATAAATTCTCATTAGGAAGCGTTGAAAGGGAATTTCGTATGTGACAACTTGATACCAAGATTCTGCTGTTTAATCATAAAACGACACGCAAATTAGAGAATCGTCATAAATGTGCTTCTGGAAAATCGACGCTGCTTTGTAGAAACCAAAACTACCATTATTATGACAAAGAATATTTTAACGCTACAACGAGCGATACTTTTGGAATGTTAAAGGAGACGAAGAAATATTATTTCCGGAATATAGCAGCTTCGACGTTATCTCCTTGGAAAAGAACTTATTTCCTTGGCGAGTTTCTTACGTCCCTCTTTAATTCTCTCTGGTAGCCGGCTAAGGGCAATATTTGTTTCATTACCTGATAAAAATTCATCATAAAAACGCAACCAACTCTTCGAACAAGCTCCGATACTTTCTCCAAATTGAGGCAATTTGAGAATTCCACGGCATTCGTTCGAGGAGAATGTCAAAGTTACGGGAAAAGCGGAGTCACCGTAGTGAATTTTTGCCATAGTGAGGGTCAATTACCGAAGGACAAAGTTCGGGCAAACGGGCGCCCTGCGTGTCCCGTGGCAGTCATTACGCGGCCTTTATGGCCGGTCATTTAGTATGCTTTTTAGCTGCGGGTTTAACAGCTGTGCGTTTCACAGCTATACGCGGCCTGGCGTGCCGCGTTTCACTCTTCGTCGCAGGGAATGCACGCAATCGTCAGAAGAACCGAGTGCGTGCGGCCCGCACTGTCTCCAAGGAACCGGGACAAGCTGTCGAAGAACCGATTATCCCTCGGAGCCTCTCGCGACTTACCTACGACGATTCCGCCACCGGGATATCGAGCGTTGTCCGCCTGCTCGTAAATTGCTTCCATAATTGTCTCTCGGATGATAGGTCGGCCAATTAACGATGGTAATTAACAGAGGTCGCCGCGGTAGACATTCTCGTATGGCAGGAAGATGCCGCGGCTTCAACATTTTAGCTGAACACGTACTAGATCGTGCAATTATTCATGGTTTACCGTAAGGAGCAGTTAACACGACGTTACCTTTAATTGCAATTTTTAACAATTTTTACAATTTTTATCTACGTACAAATTATTAAGACGAACGTGTTTGTTTTCGGTAAAATTAGTTCGAAATGTTAGTAGAAAGAATTTATGGCCAGAGTATGAATCGGTTTTAATTAAAACGAAAATGCTGAAATGAAAAATTGTACCTCCTAACGAAACATAGTAAATCGAAAACATAGTACGTTTATTTGGATCTATATAAGTAAGTATATTTTAGTGCTCGAAAGATGGGCTTGACATCGTCGAGGGAAAAACAAATCTGGATATGGAAAATCCAAATCAACGTACTGTTTGAGGAGAGTGCAAATATACAAACATGTTTGCCGAAACATAGGAAAATACGTGTTTTTTATTAGTAACGGTCAAGCAACGGTTAAAGAAACGTTGCATCTCGGTTAAAAGAAGGTTTAATAATTTCTCAAGCAAGATTCGCCAAGTATAAGCAAGAATTTTCATAGCTATGTTTGGTTTCGTAGTTGAAACTTTAAACTACTCTATTACGCTGCTGTATAAGGGGAACATTATAAATAAAACTAAGAAATTTTCAAGTTATCGTTGACAGGTTTGACAGGCTGAATTTTAAGCTACCCTATTACTAAGCTTAACTTCAATGGAGATACCTCTAAACAGAGAAGGGACGAGTTTTCATGCGACCGTCAATCACGATCCACTACCAGGGATCTCGGTACCAGCTGTCACGACGTCTTCTTTTAACAAAAAAAAAAAAAAAAAAAAAAAAAAAAAAAGGAAAAGGACAGAGAGAAAAAGAAGGTAGGAGCTTGGACTACGGTGAAAGAATCAGGATAACGAGACGTTGACGGGCCAATTAGACCCTAGAACGTGGCAATAGTTTCCTCGGGAATGACACGTTATGCCAGTTTTAGAGGGTTGGCGTATCCGGTTAAAGAAACCCCTTATTTTCTATATCGATCGAAATTTCAGGAAGAGACGAATTATATTCGATTGAGATCTCAGTCGCAATTATTCTCGATATTTTCAGATTATAGAAACATATCCGGATCTCGATCGATTTTCGAAGCAAATTTTCCTTCCACGAGTATTAAATGTCATAATCAGAACTTAAAGGAATGAAAATTCGCTGAAAGTACTAAATTAATTAATTTACATTAAAATTTATTTAACACGTTTCCTTATTTTATCGTATATTATATAAGGATTGATGTACGGTCATAGGGAATTTTTATTATAATTTAGGGAATTCACTGCGATTCTCCTGTTTTTATTGGATCCAAAATTGGCCTCAAGAGAAACAGTGTAACAATCATCCGGACGATCGCTTGGATAATTTTTCAGGCGATCTATTAGCAATTCTTACAAAATTCTCTTTATATAATGATTTTTCTCTTTAAGAAACGATCTTTATTAAATATTATGATATCTTAGATCAACATAGAAGAGGGAATTTTTACGGAAATCTCTGTCATTCTTCTTCTTTCTTGGAACTGGTTCAAAGTTAATTTCAACAGACCAGAAACGATAGTTCCAATAGGAATGGTTTTAGCGACCTTTTTTCGAGGACCTAGGAACTTTCAGGAAATTCGCAGTAACTTTCCTCGGGAATAATATTCGTTAAATTTATCATGAAATCTTGAGAAACATCGATCCTTCACTCTCGATTACGACAAAAGTACGAATCTTCGGTATTAATTTTCATCTTTTTATCGCGATTGGCATAGATCTAGGAACTTTCTGAGGAAACGCGTTAGATCTAGATCCCAGAAACTTTTTCCAGCAGTGGCCAGGTCGAACATAGAGTTCTCGTTAGACACCTATTTGCAATGCAAAGGAGAACGCGTTGCAGAAATGTGTTGCTCGTTAGAAAAGAACCGGACGAGTGGCTCCCCTCGCGAGTAAGTTTCGTGCCGCTAGTTTGGCCGGCCTGCCGTCGGCCGGTCGAACGGGAAGCCCCTTAAAACTCTTTGCGTGTCCGCGTTGGGAAACGGAAAACAGGAAAGGAAGATAGGAACGAACCGTTCTGTTCTTTTTCCTCGAGATTTCCTTTATCGACTGGTGTGTCCTGTATTTCTTGGCTACTCAACTAGTCCAGGAAATAAGAAATTGATATGTATCTTTGCTTTTATCTGAGCAAACTTCAGTACCTCTATCATCGTTTCCTTTTTTTGGGACCTGATGCTTCCGCGTATGACGGTTTCATTTTTGTACCATTTCTATTTCGTAATTGAGAAGCTTCCTCGAAACAGATCTCGTAAGGACTGATAATTGACGAGTGCTTATTAATTTTTGGATGTCAAACTTTCACGATGATTGGCGGATGTCACGCCTACTGGTTTTCGAGCATATACATTGCCTTTTAAAATTTGTTAGCCAAATTTGTTCGCATTTATGGGAAATTTAAAGTTGCAAAAGCACTCACAATATATACAGGTAATACATATAAATAATATAGCCTTTGTTATAATATTTGCTAGATGAAACAAATTCCTATTTAAATCTTCTTTCTTCTTACTTTAGCTACGTCCATAAAGATTCAAAGATGCATAAGGATCCACAATCTAGTTATTACGTTTCCATTGACACTTACAACGGTTCTCGAAAGACTCTGTTCAAAGGAGTGTCAATCGAAAGCACACAAGGGTAGAATATATTTGAAGTTAGAGGGTCCAGAGGGAAGAAACCTTATACCAACGTTACATTTGTTTTCGATCTCCGATAATTAGCAGATTGGTCCCATCGAAACTTGGTGTAGGTAAAAAAGAAAAAGCAAAAATCTTAGGTTTTCGAGCATATACGTTGCTTTTAAAAATTTGTTAGCCAAATTTGTTCGCATTTATGGGAAATTTAAAGTTGCAAAAGCACTCACAATATATATAGGTAATACATATAAATAATATAGCCTTTGTTATAATATTTGCTAGATGAAACAAATTCCTATTTAAATCTTCTTTCCTCTTTCTCTAGCTACGTCCATAAAGATCCAAAGATGCATAAGGATCCACAATCTAGTTATTACGTTTCCATTGACACTTACAACGGTTCTCGAAAGACTCTGTTCAAAAGAGAGTCAATCGAAAGCACACAAGGGTAGAATATATTTGAAGTTAGAGGGTACAGAGGGAAGAAACCCTGTACCAACGTTACATTTGTTTTCGATCTCCGATAATTAGCAGATTGGTCGCATCGAAACTTGGTGTAGGTAAAAAAGAAAAAGCAAAAATCTTAAATTTTGGAGAAGCAGACATCCGACGCTGTTTTTCGCAGCGACAACTGTAACAGGTCGTGTGACTTACAATCCCGTTGTCACGGATCGTGTTAATTGGTCTTCACAGCCCTTTATAGCCGCGCGGCGGTTTAATCGTGTCGCTTTACAACCCGCTTGGAAACCCTTAATTCGTTTACGATCGCACCCACGAGGCTGGACGCGTAGGTGTCATAGTAGAGAGCTCGTTTCGAGCCCTTCGATTCATTAAAGTCCGCCTTCGCGTCTTTTGCTTTTACTGTTACACGGGCGACAAGCTTCGGACAGCTGGAATCGTTCGGTAGACTTGAGTTGAAAGATTATGTTAGTGGCTGCAATTAGTGTTGCGAATCGGTCACGGATAAGATAAACCGCGAAGGAGATCCGAGTTTCTGCTTTAAGATTATTTCTCGTGATTAATTTCAGATTCTGCTTCCAGATTAGATACTTTTTCGTACTGGTATTCGAAGACAAATTTATTTGTACAATTCAGAGCAGCTATTTTTGTTGCATGTTGATTCATTCGAGGTTTGCACAGAATTTTCTAAGATTTCTTTTTATTTATTTCTTCAAGATGAAGTTCTTTATAAAATTTAGAGAAGGCATTGTTGTTTGACGTTGACTGGTTTCTTGCCCCGACGTTATCCTTTTTAATTCATTCGTAAGATGGAGGATGAATTTCTTTATAAAATTCGGAGCAACTGTTTTAGTTTGAAATTGATCGATTCGTTGCATTTCAAGCTGCACCACGCAACAGACGAAAAACAATAATCAAGTTCAAGATTTGGACTTGTTTGAGATACAAACTACGCATTTTTCCATCCTACCGAACATTTCGGAAAATCATTCCTTGCTCGATCGTTTGCAAAATTTGACAAAGTATCGCCTACTCTCAAGAAGCCTATATTCGAGAACCTAACGAATTGTTCGAAAATACGAAGCTACAAAACACGAACTTCTCACGTTCTTCTCGTGTGTTCTTCGTATATCATCGTTCACGAACGTGACCCTTTCGTAGAGAATGACAAAAAATCCCAAATATTCCTAACCTCAAAGATACGAATATGCAACGTATAACACATAAGAATACTTCACCCTATCTCTGTAAAAATCACCGAAAGCCGTGCGTGAGGCTCAGAAGCCAGATTCTATCGACCTTTCCTCGTTACTTCCTGCGCGATTGAAAATTTCCACGCGCGCAGGGTGTCACGCGTCGTCATTGTAATTCCTGGCCGTGTCTGGCGAGCGATCGTCCCTTAGAAAGTCTCTAAATAACGAGTCTGGCTTATCTGGTCGCATCGAGGCGAGCCACCCTTTGCCTTTATAGTGGAACGCAGCGTGCGTTGAAAAACGTGCACGCGTGTTTCTCGAGACCAGGTCGGTCCGTTAACGGGAGGCTGAGGTGTCGCTGTTATTTAAGGGTGGCCGTGAATGGGTTCTGTGACGCGTTACCTGCGCCACCAGCTCTTTTCGAGGAATTTTTCCGGAAGCCCAATGGAGAACTGGAAGGATTTCTTTTTCTTCCAAGGACGATTAATGACGGTTTTTAGTGTTTCTTGATGAGGCAAAAAATGATCGCAGTGCTGTTATAATTTGCTGCATTATTTCTGAAACGATAATTTTTTAATCGAATACAGAAATTAGGTTCTTTTTTTTGTTACAGGAATTTCTTCTTTAGATTTTGAGTCTTTATGGTGGGACGATTTACAAAATCGACAGAATTATTGCAGCTTTGGTATAACGTGATAGAATTTCCAAAATAACCAATTTTTCATCGAATATAGAAGTTTGATTTATTTCTGTTGCATGTAGGTTACAATTGTTACGAGGAAGATTTGTCCTTCTTTTATCGACGAGCTTAAAGTAATTAGATCTACTTTGCATCGTTTTTTAAATATTTACGATTATGAGAAATTACACAAATTATTCGATTATTATGTATTTTGTATAGTCGAAGGGAGGAAAAGAGTAAAAGTATATTTAATTTGGCAAACCTAAGAATAAACTAGCATTTTAATAGAGAAATATGTTTAAGTTTGAATAGAAAAACCTGTATCTACACTCTACTAGAGAAAATTGCCTGTTAGAATTTTAACATCTGTATGTTTCTAAATGTTATACTTGTTACATCAATGCGCATTAACTGCATAGCAAACAGTGCAAGTAATAAAACTCTTAAATTAAGTAGCTTTATACATCATTTGCTGTACTTATTTTGTTCGTGAAAAAATACACGTGTACAACCATTTTTCTACTCAAACCCGCAATTTAATATTCACACAATTACTACCAGGAAACCCAGGTACAGTTTTGTTTCGTTTTAAATTATACATGTATCAGTTGGATTGTTTTTGCAAAAAGTTCATGAATATTATATTCCAAATACATGCCACTTTACGCATTACATTTGCTCAGTGGATTTCTATTTCTAAGACTTATCTTAATAATATAGCTGGAGAATTTATCGTAACTATCACATTTCTGGGTGGTAAAATCCTGTTTCACTTAATTAACTCAGTCCTACTTAATTATTCGCTGTGTATGTTTTATTCAATAAATTACATACATAATTGTTTCATATTAGTTAAGTGTACAGTCCTACTTAATTATTCACTGTGAATGTTTTATTTAATGAATTACATACATAATCGTCTGACATTAGCTAAGTTACTCTAAGCACAACTCTATATGGAATAATGCGTGTTATTTATTCCATCAAATGAAATATTTTCTTTGATATTTGCTGATCCCAAGCGTTGAAACTCGCACGTACTCGTTAACGAACCGTAGAAGCGACGTGTTGCGATTGATCGAGCCACTGCGAGTCACAATTTTTCCACGGAAAATTATCGAGCACGTGGAACGCGCGACACGTTTCGCTATTTTTCCGCATTCTACATCTACACAGTTCACCACCACTTTTCCTCTGGTTAAATGAATTCTGCAATTAACAGCGCGCATAACTCACTGACCTCGCTAATTTACTACCGATACCTTGCCGCTGTAAATCACTTTTTCCGCGACGGATATACAACGTGGCGCAAAAGAAATACATATAATCGGAATACATTAGCTACTTCGTTACTCCTTCGTTTTTCCCTTTAATTTTCCGACGCCGCGCCACCACATTGTAATAATCGACGCAACGCTATGTTTATAGTTGCAACATCGCATCCGTGTTAATTGGTTTCGTGCTATGAACGTCGTTTCTTTAACGTCTGTACTCGGATTGGACTAACCGACGGCAGTTGTATAATTTCTTCGATTACTTTGTAATTTCGCGTATTAAATCGCTCTGTTGGTAAATTCTCATTTTTACTTTCAACGATCTCTGACATCGCGAACAGTTTTGGCGTTTCTTTATGTTTCCTTGATATTTACAAAGTTGGAACTTGATGGATTTTTTATCTTATTTGAAGTAGTGGATTTTACCTGTGCACCCCGTAAGGGTTTTTTGAAACTAAATTCCGCGGTTAACAGGTTAATGGCTACATCTTGCAATATACGAAACGATGATGGAATATTTTGGTATTGAACAACTCGCTAGAGTTGGTGTATTTTTAATTACATATTAATTAGGAAGCTACGCATATAGCTATAAAGAGCAATATGACCGTGATAATTGATCGAAAGCGGTTAATAAAAAAAAGTGGAAACCTAGGTAACGATGTAATGAATAGTTTCACCGATGCTGCCATAAGAAGCTCATAAATAATCGATTTCATGGGGGTAGAGATAAGTTTCAACAACGGATCGAGCGCTGCGTATCGAAAATTAAAATCGAAGCGTCGGATCGCGCAATTACGCCGCGTATTACGACTTGCGACGTGCACACGCTGTGGGCTTTTAATTAAAAAGATAAAACATCGGCGTACAAAGGGCAATCGACGCCACGTTCGATCGCAGTATATTTATTAATTAATAAAACGACCTATTAATAAAACGATTAACAGGATTTATTAGGTAGGTCGGCGGAAATTGAATAATACACGTCTCGGTAATTTCACGCTGTTACAGGGGATTTATTATATTTATCGCGACCTAACAGCTGCCATTTTTATCGTTTTCTCGCGTCGATGAAGCAACGTACCGCGATCCTAATTGATTTAAAACGATTCTCGCGGCCATAATCTCTATATCTTGCTATAGTTTACTTTCTGCTCTAAGAGATTATTTTTAACGGTTCGTAGTAGACCGTGAATCATCTAAATTGAATTATTCGATAATAAATTCAGAGAGCAGAAAATTATTTAAAAAAAACAGTGAGACAGATGTTGCGATGAAATGAATAATCCTCTTTACGAGAAATATTCGACAGATTGATTTTGCTATGTTTAACGATAACTTATTTTCGTGAATATAGAGAAAATATCTGGACACTAATGAAACAAGCTTTCAGCTTCCTTAGTAGTAAAAATTTTCTAAATGTATACGGTGGCGAAGAAATATTGCAACTAGGGCACGACATGTTCTTAACTTGTCGATGTCAGTACAAATGTACAGAGGAGTACGTATACCTGTCCGAATCACAATGCAACAAGTTTCTAACCACAATGCAAACAATTTTTGTATACTATTCAATATTTATTACATAATATATTTATATAATAATATTTTCTAGCGAAGAAAAAACCTTACCTGGGCATAAACAATTTTTGTAATCACGTAGAGTGATTCGAAATACACCTGCGACCTAACTAAAAATACTGCAGCTACAGTGTGAAAGGAACTTTACCCCGATAATAAACAATTCCTGCAAATATATACAATAATTTAAAATACACGTCCTGATCTAAATATTGTAGCAATCGGTGATAGACAAATTTTTATCGGGCTTCCATAATCAATATACGAAAATAACGGTAACCTAATCTGACTGCAGAGAACACAGTGCTGTGCCTAAAGCAGCCAGCGCCCCTGATCATCGAGCCTGGAGAAAAAAATCGAGAAGAAAATCCAGCTGCGTGGTAAAAACGAGGGCCAGGACGTAACGGAGAATGCACTGTTGGAATTAAGGTTCAACAGGAATGAAGGATGGTGGACGGAGGTGGAATGAGGACAGGAATGGTCCAACGACGCCAAGGGGTAAAGGGGGCACCGGTAGAGAATACCAGAAGACGACCGTTCACCGCTGATGGATGGAGCTCGGTGTCTCCATTGGCGCCGAACTCATCGTCGCCTTTTTTAATAATTTGGTACATTCCTGATAAATTTTAGAAGAACCATAATATCAGATACATCCCAAGTGCATCGAGGTTGTCATATGACGAAAGATTTCTTACCATATCTGCGCTATCACGATGTTTATAGATAACCACAAGTGACCGAAACGTAGGTTGCAATGAGGAATTGAGGTCGACCCTTGTTAATCACGCGCAAAGGTAAATTATGCTACGTTTCGAGGATTCGTTTGCGGATAAAAAATTATGTGATCAAAAAGAGAATCGTGAAATCGAGCGTACGTTTACCCTCGACATCGCGACTCGGTTCTAACGCCACGTAATATTCTTCGATCTTGACGAAGATTCGGCCAGAATCAAATTCGTCAAATCGAACGTGTCCTGTTCCGAAGATAAAAGCATCAACCACGTATAATACCATGTATCATCCTCTGACCTTCAACCTCGCTGGTCTCTTTTCACCCGTATCATATTTTTCGAGTAGCAAAACCTATCTCAAGTTTGACAAATACGTCAAGTCGAGGCACAAAGTATAGGATCAGATAGAATTGAGAAATATAGAACAATACAAGGAATCGTTATAGACACGTGTAACATCCTCTGTCGATTTTATACAGATCGTAGGTTTGCTTAAGAAATGAAAGTGTTAGAGTGAAAATTGCCATCGCGGACTTCCAGTATCATCGAAACTCTGCAAAAGCTGCTACGTTCACGGAATGAAACCGAGCAATTTCCACGCCATTGGTCGACGACCAGGAACGTCCAGTTTTTCACGAAGAGACAAGTGTCGCTCGACACCATTGCCCCCTCGCGAAAACCACGTTCACGTGTGCTACCTGCTGCAGAGGGATCCTCTGACTGGTGACGCTCTTCCAACGGCCGGTCGGACAGGTAATAACGACTCGGAGGTCGTTTTCTCGGCTTTGCCTCGCCTGACATCCGCTTCATCCGTTTGATCCCGGGCTGCCGGCATGTCGCCGGAGAACGAGGAATTAATTAAATTGTTGCCGGGTAAGGTTCGACTGGTGGCGGTTGCTGCTGCGAGTTTGCTCTTTCGACCAGGGGGTTGAACTCAGGTAGCTGTATCTTAGATCCTGTACCGATCGGTTCGAAGGTGTCTACCGATGATTCTAGAGATCTCTGTTCCTTCGAGGACGCCATTCGTTATCGCTTCGCTCCCTGTCACGGACTCTCTGACACTGAGCACTTTTGCGTATGGTGGTAGCACGCAGCGTTGATTTTAGATAAAGAGATTTGTCGTTAATTAGACCACTTGGGTTCGGATTATTTTTTATGTTATTCACTATTGGATCCCTTCAGGAGTGATTTTACGAAGGACAGAAAGGGACATACGATATCCAATTTTCGAGATCAGTATCGACCTCTTTACATGGCTAACGCTAGAACAAGGACCATACGCTAGACATAAACACCGTCCAAATAATCTGGCAAAAGGGCTGCTCGAAGAAACCATGGTTAAACGTAGGCTCGAACGTTTTAAACCCTTCGACAATAATAACAGATTCTAACTCCATCAACTATGCCATTAAGAAACGAAGATACGAACCGATACAATGTATATGATCGTCGCTGTACCGATTAATTAATTAAAAGATTTGTTTACTGCGATGGATTAACAGATAGCTGGGTATATAATAAACGTGGATGTAAAAGAAACATCTTTTTTTAATCAAATTCATTCTCGTAAAATATAACCTTTATCGTAGATAAAGAAACTTGTTAATTAAATTAGTTACGTTAACATTATGTTCGCACACTGCTCTTTTCAAGGAAAAATGGACTAACTTACTGATTGTACGCTTAAGTAAGGAAATAGAAAAATTTATTGAAATTCATAAGTTGATCGGTTTAGTTTCCAAGAGACTCGTTAATATTCGTATCGATAAGCTTTAAAAAATTAAGCGAAGCACAAAATATTCATTGATCGCCAATGAACGTCAGGAGACATCGGACAACTGACCTTGAAGTAAAATATTTAATATCAAATACGTGCACCTTCTATCGAATTTGCTTGAAAATATCCAGAGACGATTTCCAAGATTTGTAAAGAAAGGAAAGGGTTAGGCGAGTCGTCGACGTATCGAACGAGCGTTCGAATAAACAAAAAGCTGACAAGTTGCTTCCGGAACAGTGTCGTCTTTATCGGCGATCTAATTGATTGCGAGAGATCGAGTCAGCTTCGTATAAGGTCACGGCGCGCGGGCTTCGCTGAAATTCCGGTTCCCTCTTCAGCTTCCTCTGGTTCGCATAAACGGCCACTTAAGGTCTCGCTGCTCGACCAAATCACCGGATCGTATCGGCAGGCATGCAACAAAGCGAAGGAAAGCGACCAGGGGCCAACGGTTATCTCCACAAGGAAAGGAGGAACTGCGAGTGCTTTTAAATTCACTCCATGGACTTCCATGGAGCAATCCACTGACTTTAAACCTTATTCTGCTTCTGAAGTTTCCGTTGTTCATCCCGCGTTCGACGAATAATAGTCGTCTGCCATTATTTTTTTCTTTTTTTTTCTTTTTGCCATTATTGGTAAAAGGAGAGGATATTCAATTTTTTGAAAATGTTTATTCGTTCTGAATGGGCGATGGATAATCGATCTCTTCGGGTTAACCGAGTTTAGTTAATTTTTTAGATCGTTGATTATTTATATAGAACATATCAAGATTTTTATAATTAATGCAAATATAACTCGTCGCTTACGTCAATAATATTTTGCATAGAACTGTCATTATCGATCAAACGGGTAGGTGTTCGTTTTATCGAGAATTGTACTCGTTTTTAATGTAAACGAAGGTTAATCGATCGCTTTGATCGGTCTTCAAGTTTGCCGAATAATACGTAAGATTGTTGATTTGTACAATTACCACAAATGTAACTCGTTGCTCTGGTCTCTCGTCTTCCGCGTACAATTATTTTACTAATCGTTTGAAACGTCGACTTAATTCACTTGCAGTAAAAGTTTCAATTATACCATATTTACATTTGCAACAATTAAAATATTTGAAATCCCTTTGTCTCAGTCCACTTTCAATTTCGTGTTCGCCAGAAATTTCCCGTTAAAGGACAACTCGGTTAACGATTTAATAAATTAACGATACCAGATTATCGTTCCATGAAAATCGGTAAAAAGCACACGATGGAGGTTACATAATTGAACATGTAACAGTCGCAACAAAATTTCAGAAATTTCACGGTCACTGTCTCTAAATAGACATTTTAGTTTCACTATTTTTCATAAGATCTCATGAATACGTCGTCGTATTAAGACGCCAAGGAGTTGTAGGGCCGGTTGGAACTCTGATTGCGCCACGATCGTTGGTTATTAGTTATTAAAGTACTGGCCGGCCATTACACTGGCCGCCTTTTCGAGGAACTTTCCTGTAGTACCTCACGCTCGTCCAAGTTTAATAGACTTTATTGTTTTACGAGCCAATTATAGATTACTTTTACGAGGCTAGCCCCGACCGCTTCTCCATGGGCTAATCGTACGTTTCTAATGAATCTACCAAAAAAACCCTCACAAATTTCGTGACCCTCCCCACCCTCTCGCTCTTTCACAGCTATTAACTTCCTGCTCGATCCCGCCGTGCTACAAATTTTATCTGTTCGCCCGCCGAGTACGTTATCAGTCGCTTCTTCCTCTTCTCTTCCCCAATTGTTCCAATTATTTTCCCCTGTATTGAATACGGCAAAAGATTCACCTCGCGTGGTCTTTGAAAATTTTATGTAATTTTACTCGAAATATCATGCTTCTTGATTCATCTTTTCGAAATTTCTCTACCTCTTTTGCATTCCTTGGATTCTCTTTTTATTCTGAATTTTTATCTTCCATATTCCACGTTCTTCGTCCAACTTCCAATACTCTTTCCTTTCTAAGCTATTGAAACATTCTCTTTATCATGTTTCATTTATTCTTCCCAATTTTCCCAATTTTCATCGCTTGTTACCGCGATACTTCCGCCTTCTTCACCACGAGCTCTAACGAAAACACACGAGAACCAATGAAACTGTGAAAAAATTCCTTTGCCTCGATTCCTCCTCCGAGGTTCAAACTTATCGGGTCTATTAACCGACGAAAACGCGACAAGAATTTGCAGCGCGACGATCTCGCAGTTTGCAAAAAGTCGACGCGAACTGTCAAGTTGCAAAGCAACGTCACTCCGCCTTCCCCCTTTCTTTGATCTCGAGACTGTAACCTTGGCTTCCGGTGGAGGAGCGCCTCTTTGTGTGTCCCAGGACCCGGCGTCTGGATCTGAGACTTGTATAAAACGTGGAGCGCGGTGGGGTGGGAGGGGAGGGGTGGGTGGACGAAGAGATGTTTATATCAGGTTGGACGTTGGTTTCTGGGTGGACGAGGCGCGGGTGTCAGATGCATTCGAGATAAAAAACGTGGTCCGTGCACGGTTTCCGGTGCACGTACTCCCTCCATCGAGAGGGAGGAAGGGGGACGAAGGATTCTTCCCGTTCCCTTTGGCTACGACCGCAACGAAAACCGAAAACGTGGTGAAACTACGAAATATCCTCTCAACTCTTTTCACGAGCGAAGATAAGGATCGACGACCGAGCCTCGGACCCTGTCCTGCATCCTCGAGATCAGGATTACGCTGCAAGCGACATGGCGCTCGTTTCCAGGCGAAACGCTCGGATAAAAAGCCCTGGGAAAACGTGCTGTACGAGAATGACGCGATTCCCTGGTCGACATTTGCGGCCGTTGGTGAAATTGTGCAGGGAAATTCGGTAAACGGAACGACGATGAAAATGTGTGGAGAACGAAGGATGAGAAACTCGAGGAGCCAACAGGATATCTGACAAATTTAACGAAACAACGAGGAAGGTTAGTATTGGGTGAGAACGAGTTTTGTAATTTCGAAAAAATGATAGATTACGAGGATGCTGTGAAATATACTTGAAATTTGATATAATTGTAGAATTTAGACGAAGGATAATATGTTGATTAATTGGAAGCAGAAAGTCTGTATATAGGTTGCTCTTAACTCGATAATATCCAATATGATTTATAAAATGCTGATCGAAAACTTAATCTCGAGTATCTGCAACAACTTACAAGCTCATATATCCAAAGGCAGATATACAACTGGAACAAGAAGAAAAGAAGCGAACGCAAGATTTACCTGGCGATCGTCGAAGAATTCAGGAGGATTTTGCCGGCAAACAAATTGACGATATCGGCCTGTGAAGTCACCGATTCATGCATATTAAACAGTTCTCTTTAGGGCCTGATTGCGAACCAGGCATTAATCGCTGATTAATTATTTCAACGGCCGTGTGCTGGCCTGCTTATAAACGATATACAGTATGTCGCAGAAATACTCGTATCGTCGCAGCTATTCAATTCGAATGAAGATCACAGCAGGGATATCTGATAAATTGTATATTTTTATCCATCTCCTTACTTCCCTGTTACTTTATTACTAACAAGTAGCACTTTATTTAATGTAACATGGCTGAGAATGAAAAGAACGTGCTATGACCAAAGAAGATGTTTTTTTTTTTAAATATCGTTGGTCGACGAAGGTTTGCAAGCTATCAGGAAGCAATATTTTAATATCTTAGATGTTGCAATATTACGACGATACTTTTCAAATTACGAAGAGAATGTAAAAGCCAAATAGGAAGACGAATTTGGTAACGCTGTCCTCCTCCAATAAACGATAAATGTGACTTGTTATGTTCTTCTCCTTTTTAACACGAGAACTACCACGCCAGTGCGAATGATTTTATAATTTCATAAATGTGCCAACCCTCGTTTAGGGATCATAGTCCCAGACGAATTAATAATATCAAAAAATATATAATATAAGAATATAAGAATATTTTATTATTACGTATTTTTTAAAGACCATCCATTTTGACTGGTTTTGGTAAAAATAGTTTTGTCTTAACTGTCGGTAGTCTTTACGTTAATATTCTCTGATACTCTCCGACAATATACAATTGGCAAATGTCTATCAGTATAGATATACATTACAGTGTGGCAATTAAGCTTCTGATTGAAATATATCGTTTTCTAGAAGATAGCAATTGGCGACGATATAAATGGAAATTTAAAGGAATCGTCGAATTCGATAATTGCGACAGTGCGGATACTTCTGTGACTTACTGTACGCACCAACACAGCCAGTTTCTCCTTTTTGCATGAGAACGAGGCAACCGTTGGCGTTTCTATAATTGCACAGACCGACGCTGTTAAGATTAATGCGCGTGTCCACTCATTCTGATCAGCTTTGGCCGAGGCGTAATCAAGATATTTCGCCGAGGCGGAGCGCTACAGTTTCTTTACGGTCAATTACACATATCATGCAATTTCTCTTCGGGGCCCTGAGTATTTACTTTGAGCCGTAGTTATGCACCACGATTGTTCAAGATTTACCAACGCGATATTTCGTCGAACGATTCACGCGAAACTAGGACGCATCCGATCGATTCGATACACGAAAACCAGGAATTTTAACACACCTGTTTCTCCTCCAGTGTGATTTGCCTCCTCGTATTTGCTCTACTACGTGGACGCTTATTTATTTTTCGTAGAACGTAATACAGGGTGTGTCATAACACGCGGAACTCGCTTGGGGAGTGGACAAGAGACGCAAAAGCAAGGAGAAGAGTCCACACGAACGTGCGTTCTATTTTACTCCGAATTTATGAATGAATCTATACGTTTCTGCGTTTCAATAATCCGCAACCGCTTACGTTCATAGAAGACGATGGAAATGGCTTCCCCCGGTCTGTATTATTCGACGCGTACCTGACATTTTTGAAAAATCGTGTGATCTCTTTACGCGACGACCGCAAGCTCGTACATAGACCGAAGGTAGCCACTTTGAGCAGCTTTTACGTAGGTGAACAGTTGCGGATTATGGAAACGCAAAAATGGTTACAGATTTGAGGCAACATCAGCACGTACGTGCGTATGAATTATTTTCATTGCATCTGTGTCGTGCTTGAAGCGAGTCTTACGCGTTACGTAATTACAAGATTACAATTAGGAAGATTCAGAACGATTCGATCCTTCGTGAGAACTATCATAGAACACTATGATGTATAAAAGTTAATATATGTCTATACGATGGAAGAACAAGTGTAATTTTATAAAACATTAAATATCACCGGATTAACATAACATTTTCTAATATTACCGTTGAAGTGATCGCCACTTCTAAGAAAACTCTACATCTGGTCTTCGGTTTTCTCAAGCGCTGAAGCCATCGATAGCGCATAGACAAAAGAATGCGTCGAGGACAGACCATAAGCGGTACATGTGCGACGTTGGCTTCAGAGTTCTTTTAGTCTCAGGGTAACATTGCTAGCGTGCGGATCTGGACCAGCTTACATTGTATTCCACACTTTGTACTTTAATATTTACAATATATATATACTTACAATACCTTACAATTTACCCACGCGTTTCTTTGATTCCACATACACCAAATAACCTTAACAATTACTATACTTATCGAGCCTACGTACGATAGGAACGATACATATATACGATAATGAATGAATTTTAAAAATATTTTCAAATACAAATTCCACGATCTATGTTACTCCTCTTCGATACCTCGACTCTGTAAAAAACGCTAAAAACTACGGAGATCGACGACGATCGGATACAGGTGAACTCTTGCAGCTCCAGGCACATTTACTCCCCTCAAAATTATTAAAATCTGCAACCTAGCGCGATCTTTATGTCTCAATCCTCGGCCAAATCGTTTCCAAATGCACACCCTTACGAAGGGACCACCACCAGAAGCAAATTAATCGCCCGGTCTCGGCGTCATAACGATCGTAAGTAGGCGCCTCTGGTGGTGTCATCGGTTCTGGCTATCGTGCCATCTCTCAACCCCTTCCCCGGCGATCGCCCCTTAAATCAGTCTGGCCCGACTATAGGCAACATAATCGAACAGAAGGGGAAAGAGAAAGAGGCAGAGAGAGACGGAAGCCTTTTTCGATTTATTCCTCATACTCGGAGGCCGGTGTGGTCGGGTGTCGAAACACCTCGACCAATTATCGAGAAACTGGAATCCGTGGCCGAGGCAGCGGCCACCCAGAGGGCCCGGGCGTCCTCGGGGCCCCGCCAAACGAGCTCGCCCCATCGTCCGCTCTCGGAGTTAATTAAGCCCGATCTCTGCGCTGGCCGTGGACTTTATGCGCCGCGGCCGCGGCTACGCCGCGATAACTCGAGAAACGTGAAGTTCGGTGTCGTTTAATACTACGACTGCTCCGAACGAAGGATGCAGATATCGAGGCGAAAGATACGCATACAGTTGAAAGTAATACAGGCGAAAGTATTCCGACACTCAGCATAGAATATTTTTGCCAATGTATCGCTTGCTGAACTTCATTAGCTATCGCCTGGCGAGACTCGACTGTCGTCATCGTACTGGTACAATTTCGGACAAGACATTTTTAGCCATCGTATGTATCGTAATATATGGTAATTGCATTTCCCGTAAGTTTTGCATTTTGACGTCACTCTATAAGGAAGAATAGTATTTCAATACGACGTAGCTGAAAATCGGAGGAATCCGAAGGTAGAAGCGACTTAAGAGCAGCTTGTAGGCTGTCCATGTTTTAGGAAATCAAAACTTATCTCGAATCAGAGGTACGACGTTCGAATCTTTCGACAATTTAGTATCACAACAGCACTTTGCTATAAATTTTAATAACGTTAACCAATGCGTACATATTTCTCCTGGACCACCCAGTTTCTCACAAGGTACATAGGCTAAGTGCGTCTAATATCGCCCATCAAATTCCAAATCGTTCTCGAGTAAAAGATAAGGCAAACTTGTATACGAAACCATCGAACGAGAAAGACGTTAGTCGTGTTTCATGCGCGTAAAACACATCCGTATGCAATGTAGACTGCAGCTTCAGTTAGTTGCTGACTTCTACCAAGGCTATTTTTCAAAATATTACTCGTATTAGGGATATTTGTACACCGTTAGCTATAAATAAATATCACATCTTAAAAGACTAAAACACTTACTAAAAAACAAATTTTACATCTACCTTACACTATACTTTATATTATACGACACATACTTCGCAAACGATGTAACAGATTTATAAAAGCTACGCCGATGTAGATACGAAATGAATGATATTGAGACGTTTGACGGTTTGTCGAGAAGAGTTTGCGTTTGCGAAGATGAAATTGCTCGCCGTTGACGAAGAATAATTTCTTTCGCTTTGTCGATTTTTGTATAAAAACCACACGAATATGTGAACAATTTAACTTTAGTCCTATGACTGAGGTAGATTCCAAAAGACGTTATATTAAATATCAAGAGCTGTAATTAAATATCAAATATTATTATCAATATCAAATAAATATCATTTAATATTAAATGTTATATTTTTATCTCATTAAATATCAAATATTAAATATCAAGAGCTGTCCTGATATACTCATGGCCGGTAGCGTATATTAAAAGAACACGATCGAGAGATGCTGGAGGATTGGTAAGACGTAGGATCGAGCGTGGATCGTTGTTCGTGGGGCGCGACGGTACGAATAGAGAGATCGGCCAGACCGTGGTACGCGGTCGAACGCCGGTTTTATCGGTGAGGGTGTCGAAAAGATAGACATCGCCGGGGAATACGGCGACCAAAGCGAGATCACCGCCGCTGCTCAAGATAAGATCACGTCGGCCCCGCCAATACAGATCGTTTACCGAGACCGATCGGAGATCGGCTTTACGGTGTCCCTGCGGGATCCTTCGGAACCGATGCAATTAGATCCGGACAGTGGACATCCACGGAATCGAACGATTTTTAGACCGTTCCAACCGTCCGAACGTCCTCTGGCTTTCGAAGATTACGATGGGAATCGTGCAAGCCTCAGAGTCGTTTTCGAATATTTTTATTGCAACGTCTTTTCTAATGGTACTCCCTATGGATTCTTGCAGCGGATGATTTTATTTTTCGACATTGGAACGTTTGACAGTTTGTCGAGGAGAGTTTGCGTTTGCGAAGATGAAATTGCTTGCCGTTGACGAAGAATAATTTCTTTCGCTTTGTCAATCCGTGCTTTGTCGATTTTTGTATAAAAACCACACGAATATGTGAAAAATTTAATTTTCGTCCTATGGCTGAAGGAGATTGCAGAAGACATTATTCAAGGGTATGAAGGAAATTCCATCAAAAGATAGAATTTCTAAAGACAACTCTTCCGTTCTGAAAGATAAACCACTGCAACCACAAGACACAGAATTTCTATCGATCATCGAACGAAGCATCGCGCACGACCAGGATTGCAAAAGGTTCGTGTCTTTGACGAGTAGTTCGAATAATCGAGTCTTTTGTATCGCTGAATTCGAACGCGTTAAAAGTAAACCGATAAAGAGAAGGAAGTGCACAACTACCGCGATAGATTTTTAAGAAAGTTAATCAAGCTCTGAATTATCCAATTTTAAAGCAATTTCCAGAATTTCCAAAGACGTCTCTTCCGTTCCAACCGGAGGATTTTCATTTTACAAAGCATCGAACGGGACATCGTCTACTTGCCATTATCAAAGAGCAAAGATTTCCTTAAAATACAAAACTCCTAAACTGATAATTTTCATTTTACAAACCATCGAACGAAACGTCATCCTATTCGCGATATAAACGAATATAGGAAAATTCGGCGAAATACAAAATTTCCAAAAAACAATTCCTCCTCGTCCAATGAAATCCTTCTACGACTCTCGAAACACGCGTAACATCGTCCCGCACGACGTAAATCCTGCGAAAATGATTCTGTTCGCCTAATAACTATTATAAACCGTGGCAGTGGCTCTGCAAGGGACAGGGTAGCGCGACTAGAACACCCTCGGTTTCGCTAATATCCACGGCTATCGTGGATCGCCCTCGGTGGTCGCTCGTAGACACGACAAAACCAGCACTAATTTCACAAACGAATAAACGCGGGCTGGCCGCTGATCGTGAACGAGTCGAGCGTGGAAAACGAGTTTCGGGGGTGGAGGTTCTGCGAGAGGCGGCCGAGATGGAACGTGATAACGCGTGGGGCGATACCGATACACTACTCGTCTGACGGAGATGAGTCAGCTGCGTCGACGAAATCGACTCACCCCATCGACAGGACTCACCATTGGAACCATGGGATGCGTTCGATGCTAGCTGACCGCGATCTTCGTGCACTATCGATCATTCTGAATCCCCGGATTTCGAATCGGTGGAATGGACGGTGGTCCCTATCGGTCAAAATTGTTGGATCGTATTCGCGATCGTTAGACCGTGGATACCGTGCTACGGATTCTAAGTAAACATATTTGAGGCTGTGGTTCTTAAAATTCTTCTATCTGCGCTAATTCGTGAACTGAGAAAACTGAGTTGAAGGTTTACGAGGTTTAACACGATCGTCTGGAATTAGGAGTCAAGAGAATCGTATCTGTTAGTTTTCAAGTTGAATTTTCATCACATCAGGATACATTCGTACTCTTTACATTAATGAGATGCACGCGGACTGGCAACTAAGGATTGCGGATTTTGATATCACCTAATGACAAAGTCTGCAATCACTTAGTTGCCAATCCGATACATTCTCAGAAATGCAGTTAGAACGGTTAAGAAGTGGATCAACGATATGTATCTGTGTGCAGTACAGCATCGCTTGGAACTCGTAATCTTAAAGACCGCGATCTGCACCACGCAACGTTGAAAACGAAATTGATCGTGAACGAGAAATCGGAATATTTCGAACGTAAAACGAACGTATATACGGAAGAACGAGGAGATCGGAAAGAATTACAGGGTTGGCTCGGTGAATGAAAAAAGGCTCGGAGAACAATGCGGCGAGCCCCCGCTGAAGCCGCAAACTTTATAACGTCGGGACCGCGAATTTTGCAGAGCAATCTCCTTCCCGACGACGAGATTGCGGATCACGCTGATGACGTGAGTCAATTGTCACGCGAGCCGACTGAATCCAATCGACCGGCGACGCCCTTAATGTCGGATTTTAACAAGCGGCTTAATCCTTTCTCCCTTTTTTTCTCGCTCCCCTCCGCGATTCTTTACCCTCGCCTACTCATCCTCCTTTTGCTCTTTGCTCTGTCTCGAACTCTCCCCTCTTCATCCCTCGTATTCCATCGTCATCTCGATTTTCACGATTTCTCACATGTTTTCAAATTTTTCGTCATTTTCCTCGATCTCGTTCCAATTTGCTCGCTTCTTTCCGTTTCACCGTCGTCCTTCTATTTTTCCTTATAAATCCCTCCCCTTTTCTCTCCTTTCTTAGCGAATTTCCTCTTAACTTCCGCATCTACAACCTCCTCTCCGCTTGTTCCATTTCCACCGTATAATTTTCTTCCATTTCTTCGTGAATTCCCTCTTATCCTCAACATTTACGACTTCTTCTCTATTTCCTTCACTTCCGTCGTTTTCTTCCGTTTCTTCCAAATCCCTGCTTCCTTCTTCACAGCCATTCCTCCGACAACCCTGCCAACACGTTTCCCTCGCCATCAAAAAGTGCGAAAGCTTAATTGGAGGAATTGGATCTTCCGGCCGGCTGCACGCAATCAGATGATTCCCGCAGTTCAAGCTCGCTGAAAATCCAACCGTGGAACCATGGGGAACCATGCGACCCAGGAATAGCAAGTGGGAGGGTTACGGGGGTGGCAGACGTCGTAACAAACGACGGCCAACTGTCTGCCCGCCATAAGGGGCTTTTCAGCTTCTGGATTATATAGAGAAGCCGTAACGGACAACTTTATACCAAGCCAAGTCTTCGACCAGTCCCTATCGATTCGCTCGATCGCCGATCCCTTCGTCTTCGCGTGTCCAAGATCTCCAACTCTCGTCTCTGGATCCTGGTAATTTCACGTGATTCGCTTCTCATTCCACTCTCTTCATCTTCACATCTTTTTCTCAACTTTAACTTCGTGTTGCCATGTAAAGATCGTAGAGGAAGAATACGACATGCAAGTAGGATTTCTACGCGGGTATATACCGTTTTGGACGCGACCGAACAAATGGAACTTATGCCGAGAGATTCGTCTCGGCTGCAGATGTTTGGCTGTTAGTTCGGGAAGCAGTTTTCCTTTTTATAGATTTGTGGCATTTTTGGGAAATTTAAAACTGCAAAATGTATGAGAAACAAATATATACAGAATGTACGATACATAAATACACGTATGTAAAGTATTCCAAGAAGAGTATTTGTTATAACATTTAGTAGACTAGAGAAACTTGTACGTCTAGCTTCCATTTCTTCAGTCTCGTTGCTAGAAATACAAAATCGCATAAATTCGCAGTCTAGCGATTAAAACGATGGAAATATACGTGCGTCGATTAGGCTCGCACCAGGCTGGCTCCTATTGTTTCTTTAATTACAAAGCGACTATTAAAGCGAAGAGATCGGAGAAAATGCACTCGTCATATTTTTCTTATTATTTTCACGGGTTCTTCCACGTCTTTTCTTTTTCTGCTTCTCGTTTTCATCTTTGGTCTTCGAGTTTGGCCTTCCGTTTCTGTTCGAGGGATGGGGAATTTGTTGCATCCGTTCGCTGCCACGTCGAAGATGGTCGTTTCGGTTCATTGCAGCTTCAGTCATCGATATCGCGCATCGATCGCGTTACCCGAAGCCCTGGGACGAGGATACGCCTGAGGATCGGTGTCGTTCGTTTCCTGATTCGTTTTCTTCTTTCTCTCTCGTGGCTTTCCTCTATATCGTTCGCTCGAACGTCGATCCGGGGTTTCTTGATGTTTCAAGCTTCTTCAAAGTGTCCCTCGTTTCCTGCTGACGTTATTTTTTCTTTTGCTTCTTTCTTTTCCCTCTATTCGCTTTATTTAATCCTTAGCGTTATTCTTTCCTTCCGTAGATCGATTCTTCGATTTTCTAGAATATTTTTTATTCAATATCTTTAATCCTCTGGTTCCTAATATCTTGAGATTATTCTTTACTATTATTTCATTTCCTCTATGATTTCTTGAGCCCACGTTTCTGTTCTTCTGTTTTTTATATTTTGCATTTTGAAGAATACTTTTCTAATCTTCCAGAAGATCTGCTCTTTTCTGACTGTTTCTTTCGTCAGATTCTTTTTCTAGTCCAAATCTCGACATTTTTATGTTAGTACGATACTTGGTCTTTACAAACGCATCGGGTAAAAGCGCGTTTCTATTAAAAGATCGTTAAGGATCACGGGCCAATCGAAGTCGGTAAACTGGCGAAGAAGTTGAAGCGGCACGCTGAAAGCACTTACGCGTCGATCGATTTCTGGACTAGTGGAATCGATTGCAAAGTCGACAGGTTCGTGCAAAGCTGCCACGAGCAGACTGTAAGACGGTGTTCCGCTGTCAGCTTAGGGCAAAGCCGATTACACAGCGATGAAATTCGAAAGATAGAGTCTGCTAGCTGCATCCTCCACGCCGATGAATCATCCACTCTTCCCTTTTGTTTTATTTCTTCGTCGAAATTAAACAAGTTTTCATCCATAATGAAAACATACGAATATCGTAAAACCTCGGATGTAGAAATGATTCAATATACGAATCATTGTATGGCAAATAATTCAGTATATAAAACATTTCATAGTTTAAAAATATATAACAATAAATATTTCATAGTTTCCATGTACAATCTCAGAATGGTTTCAAATTTCACCAATATAATCATGAAAATCGTGTCTCGTTACAATGTTAATAAATTTCCCGGATATTCTATGCCACTCATGAAAATTTTCTGTAACAAATATTCAAATACTTTCGCGCGATACAATAATTCTACAGAGGACGAGAAGCAAAGATAGAAATCCTAAAATTAAAATCTATTGTTCGGTTTAATAAGAAAATTAGGGAGTCGTCTATTATCGCGAAACTCGGATTGTTCGGATGAACGAGATTCTATGGTGAAATTGTAAAAGCAGCGGAAAAGTTGAAAACGAAGGAAATTTGGCATTTCGACTGGCAATTTTGCGAGCAACGCGTGTATTTACACGAAATCATTTATGCGATTTAATTTCATATTGGAAGGATATCGCGCGACGCGCGAAATAATCGACGTGTCGCTTTTTTCCTTCTTTTTTTTTTTATTTTTATCGTTTCAGCAGAACCGATGCGTTTCAATAACGCAAAATCAGCGAATCGATTTGTCAATGTTATGCCGTGCCGATTTTTAACTCGTCGCGCGCCGTTGAAGAGGCGAATCGCGTAATGGGCCCTTGCTTTTCGTCGCCGATGCGATTTTATGCGGCGCTAAATCGAGAAACGTACGCGAAAAATTGTCGCACGACCGACGTCGAAAGGGAGAAACGCATAAAATCGGCTCGGTATCATTCACGAGCTTCTCCGATGACTGGAAAATTGTGAAGTGCAATCTGTGGAACTGAATGGATGAGAGAGACAATATACAATATATCTGAGCGAAAAAGGCGTTGGCTTTTAGGTCAGTTTTCGTATTATCGAATGCGAACGACTTGAAGAGAAAGACCTCGAAAGGATCTTCAAAATTGGGAAAAGTATTTAAGAATTCATAGAAGGAGTACTTTAGAAAAATTGTTGGTAATTCATAGGAAAAATTGCGACGAAAAAATGAGCAATGGAAGGAGCGATTGAGGAGAAAGGAAAATTAAGAGAACAAAAGTAGTTACGAAAAAATAAGAGGCCACCGATTCAAAGTAAATAATCGTAAGAAAAACTCGTATCAAGAAGAGGAAATATATTAGCAGGGAAGGCACTTATTACGTAAATTAAATCCAACTGGTGTGAGGATTCCAATGACTTGATTGCACTTTCTAAGGGTCCATTGACTACGATGAGTCTGTTTCGGAAGAATAAAAAGAAGAAAAAGAAAGCTTACAAAGAATTAAATATATTTTTGAGAGAATTTGAATAGTCGCATCGATGAATAAAACTACCTGAAAGCTACGTAATTATTACTAATTCGTAAAAAGAAAAAAAATGTCTATAATCCAATGAAATTCGATCCTGGAGGAGTTAAGTACAGGAGTTTTTACCAAATTACATCCTAAATTAAATCCAACCAGAGTGAGGAATTCATTGACTCGATTGGACTTTCTAAGAGCCTGCAAGAAGTTTGTTTCAGAAGAAGGAGAAGTTAGAAAAGAAACTTAAAAAAGATCAAGAAATTTGAAGAATTGGAATAACGTTAGACATTGGAATTTTGGGTTGGAATTTAACATTGGAATATTAGGAAGAAATATACGTTTAGCCACAAATATAGTTCTTCCATGAAGTTTAATTTTACTTTGTAAGTATAGTTCCTAAAAATAAATTAATATCTCTATAGAGAATAAGTATAGTTTTCAATATAGTTTCTTTATAATCGTTTCACCAGACACAAAGAAATTTTCATTCTGAAGTGTTCGATTTTCGTTTGATCGCAGATGGATCAGCTTGAAAATATTCGAGCTAATTAGACCGAGCTAAAATTGGACACCAGCCCAATAGTGGAAGCTTCATGGCTGATGTTCGTCCAGAACCAAGTGCCACCTGATAAGATCTGCTCCCTTAGAGAGCTATCAGACGGCTGAGAATAACAGACTGCGAGTTTATGACCTGTGACAACTTTTTATGGAATATTTTCAGCCAGCGCCGCTTGTAATTGCCTGCATTAATTGGTCTTCGCCTGTGATCTCCTTTTCGAATGCCGATACTGTTTAAGGTTCTCGGTTACGGTATCTACTTGTCCCTGAAGATGATAAAGTGCCTTCTCTGCTAATATATTTCCATAAATCTCATTGCGTCTCTGTATTGTTCAACTTGTTCCACGAGAAATTATTTATAACAAAGAATAAACTAATCTGGACACGGTGTACACTAATTTCTGCATCTAAGATTAAACTAATTGTTATATATATAGGTTATTCGGTAATGTTCGTAGACGGACGAAAAATTAAGCGCTTTTTCAAATTATAAATCCTTAATCAACCTATATTCCTACTAATAAATTTTCACGTTTCCTAATACGAAGTTTCCCTTCTCTCGTATCTATAGATACTTTTTGAATACCTTTTCGAAATGTAAAACCTATATGAAAAATTCTGACGAAAATTGTATTAAACGAATACATGAATCTTCTTTCACAGCCACGATTTTAAAGAAATACCATTATACTATGTAAATTAATTAAAAAAAAAATTGTAAACGAAGAAAGAATAAACGACGACGCGCGACTTCCAAACGGCAGCGCATTTCCAGCAACAAATTCTCCACCAAACCAATCTTTGCTATATCGACGAGCCTCTAATTGATCATCGTCAGGCAGATAATCTCGTAGAACGAGAGAATATACCGAAGAACCGTGCGAAAAACAGTTCGAAACGAACCTGCCCGGTGAGCCTGCGGACCGTTCAACACGATTAACAGGAGGAAACGAAGGAGAAAGAAAAAAAAGGTGTACGAGGAACGCGATAATCAGTCGCTGGCCGGAAGGTGCTAACGGAATTAAGCCAGCGTTTCCTTACTCCTGGCTAATTTCTTGTGTGGTCCTCTCCTTCCTCTCCCTTCTTCTGGAACGAGAGGGCTAAACGAGTCGATAAATCTTGCCCGCGTTCGCTGCATGCACGACCGCATAACGGCGTGCTCGTGTCCGCTTTATATCGGGTCGCGTAATTAGACTCAGAGACAACAGGTGAGCAGCTTGTGACACAGCTGCCGGCTTCCTTCGAAACGCTGACGTTTGGCCGGGCTTTTATCTATTCCCTGGATCGACCGATCCGACCCGAGAGCTTCTTCCGGATACGCTTCGTTGGAGCTGGCCAACGTGCAACGACAGGGAAATGGAAAATTGGAACGACGTTCGGAGAAAAGGAATCGTTACGAGCTACGTGGTTCTTACGGATCGCTGGGGTAATTAAGGCGGATAACATGGAATAGGAATAGGAGTTTTGGATAAGCTTCACCGTAAACTGGCCATCTGGGATGACCGAGGAATGGAAATTTTCAATGTTGCAATTAGTTTGCGAGGAGTTGAGTTAGAGGAATTGAAAGATCAATTGGATCTGAATTGCAGATGAACAGTGTGAGTTTTTGCAATGTGTATTTTTACTACAGGACGATTTTTCGAATAGACTTTGCTGGAGTTGAGACGTCGAGGAAACGGAATTATATTACCTCTGCGGGTGAGAATTATTGAAAAAACACGTGATTTTATGGAAAAGGTGAAACTACCGACTAATTCGTCGATTAAATTTAATTATCGTATACGTGAATTCACAGAAATGGAATTTCTTGACGAAACTATTTTTCTTCCAAAAACTTGTTCACTTCTAATTTCATCGACCACAGAAAGGTCCAAATATTTGTATTCCTAGAATCATGAGGAAATTATGGGACACTCAGACCGCGGATTTACTCGTTAAAGAATCGACATTGGAGCAAGAGCCACCCTGTATGGCTCGCTGGCAAGCTCAGACCTCCCGAAGATATTAATCGCGAGCGTCGCCGCTTTGCATAATTTTGTAATGCATCCCGTCAACGAACGATAGCATCTTTCGCACGGCGAGGGAACGCACGTGGGTGTTTTGCACCGCTCTCGTACTCCGCGCTTACGTAAGCCTGATAGATTGGAATTATCCGCGAAATTTATGTAGCTCGCCGGTCCGCACCGAGGAAACTCGCCCTCGTGAGTTTATTAACGCGCGTACGCCCCGGGTAACGAGATACCCGCCGTTTTTTCCTCATTCACCGTTATTATAGCAGAAAATTATACCAGAAAAATCCTCTTTAACGTGGGTTAACAATTTTTTTTTTTTTTTTCGAGATCATCGCTTTAGCAAAAACACCGTCGACGTTGCTCTATTTTTTAACCTCGCCCCTTTTAATTTTAGAAGTTCCGTCAGTGTTTCGTTTCATTCCATCAATTTATCGCATCGTGGAAAAATTATGGCAAGAAGACCTGTACCCTCCGTCTATTTTGGCGATAGAAAAATATCGAAATATTTGGATCGATACAAGTATCGGTAAATTTCTGTTGTAAAAATTGCTGGAAACGAACGTTCGTTAGGCATTTCGCTTTTTTACGGGCGTAGCTAAAAAAAAGTTAGATTTACGTACGTGGAAACAAACGTTAAATAATTAAGATACATGTAACGTATTTTTGAACATTATGCGAATCCTGAAGATCTTTCCCGTAAAACAGTCTCTCAAAAACGAGAATAAGAAGCAAAGTTATCATTGATCCACGTTCGTTTACAATTCTACAACAGACTTACACTCTGTCAAAAATATGTAAACGAGTATTCGAATATTTCCAAGAAGTAATTCGTCGAAAAAGCGGAGAAAACGGATAGATCTCCAGAAATAAAATATCAAGTCGCGTTTCACGAGGGACCATCGCTCATAGGATCTCCACGATTTCCCTTTGCGCGGGCTCATACGTCAGAATCCAAGGCAGCCCGCTTCTAACAGCGAGCACGACTCGTTTCACTCGGACTATTTGTCGCGGCGAATCACGGCGATCCGTAAAGAAAAAAGCCGACTTGACGGATACGCGACGGACGACGAAGCTCGTTTAACGAGCCGTTGCTTGTGAAATAAAACAAAAAAAAAAAGAAAAGAAAAAGAAAGGAAAGTAAATGGTCAGAGCATCGGGGTCAAAAGAAAACACGAGGACATTGTAATCGTTTTGCACGATAATTTAACGGACCGTCAGACACGGCTACACGAAAGCATCGTTCGTGTTTCATTTCACATTTTCGATTAGCCGAAACACAACGTTCCTTCCCCTTGTCCATTCCCTTTTATTAAAGCCTCTCTATTCCTTGCGACTTCTTATTTTACTTTTTCTTCCTGGCTGTCTTTCATGTTCTTGACGTTGTTTTCGGGTATTTTTTGGCCCCTCTTTGCCTCCGTATTTTTAACCCGGTTTTCCATCTTTTATATTTCAGCGTTTCAGCAAAGGGGCAAGACTTTTAACGCTTTGACAAAACATTTACGTGAATTATTATGTACAGTTCGAATACTTAATGATAGTTTGTCGATACTTTGTTAAAACACGAGACAGTTTCTAAAAGTATAATTAGCTGCTTCGAAAATGAGCTGTTTCTCATTTTCTTCTTCGTATTCTAACTCGTACAGATCCATGTAATTTCCTCTTTTCTCTTTTACTCTCAACCTCATGGCACTCGATTTTACTTCTTTTCTCTTACCTCCGCCTTGCACAATCTTCTTCCTTCTTGACATTTTCCTATATATTTCATCTTGGTTCATCTTTCATTCTTTCCTCCGCATCTTAACTCGCGCAAATCCGTCTAATTTCACTTCTCTTCTCCTACTCACGATTTGTTCTTCTCCCTTACTTCCTCTCACGCACTCTCTTACCCAATACGCGCCTTTCCAATACTTCAACATCCACTAACCAGTTCCTACCTCGGCTCGTCCATTGTTCTCTTTCCTCAATCACTCATTCGCCAACATCCTCTAGCCACTTTCCTCATTTTCCTCTTCCATCCACTCCTTTCACCAATTCCTCCCATTCCGAATTTCCTCTCTCCGTCTTGAAACGCACGCAAACACACGTATACGCCGTCGTAGCCTCGAATAGCCCTCTTTCCTCTGGAAGTCGGGCGGCTGTGTTCGCGCGGCCTCCGGCTCTCGACAGCAGGCGCGGCAATAAATTTTCGCGCGCCGACACCGAGCAATATTTCCTTGCCGTTTGTACGCGCCAGTTCTCCTCTTTTTGCCGGGGCCCCCGGTACACGCGGATAAACGCGCTGCGTATTACGGTTAAACGGCGAGAAAAAAACCCGCCAGCCCGTTCCATTTCAATTTGCGAAATGGCGCTCTGCGGCTACCGTGGCCCGTTGCTTGTCGCTGCTGTCGCCGGCTACCTTTCGCTTCGTGGAATCCGACATCAGCATTAGGTCGCTTATTACGCAACTGATGGCCACTTCTCAACTATTTTTGAGAAATTTCATCGAATTTTGATAAATCGCCTGTTCGGTATTTTCGAGGTTCAAGTAATGGTAACATCGCTGTTTCACCGGCTGCCATTCGCTTGACGGATTCAGCATCGGAATGAGTCGATTCAATTTATTGTGGGATTGATGGGAGTTCTTGAGATACTAGGTATGGTAGTTCAGAGTTTCGAGGGTTCAAGTGTCGGTAATGGTAATGTTTACCTAATTATCGCTATTCCGCTGGCTACCTTTCGCTTCGTGGAATCCGACATCAGGATTAGGTCGCTTATTACGCAACTGATGGCCACTTCTCAACGATTTTTGAGAAATTTCATCGAATTTTGATAAATCGCTGGTTCGCTATTTTTAAGGTTCAAGTAATGGTAACATCGCTGTTTCACCGGCTACCATTCGCTTGGCGGATTCAGCATCGGGATGAGTCGATTCAATTTATTGTGGGATTGATGGGAGTTCTTGAGATACTAGGTATGGTAGTTCAGAGTTTCGAGGGTTCAAGTGTCGGTAATGGTAATGTTTACCTGATTATCGCTATTCCGCTGGCTACACTCAAATCTATCGTGTCTTTATTGTGAATGTTCGAGATATCAGATATGGTAATTCAGCATTTTGGGAGTTTAATCGTCAATCATGATAATTAATCTGATTGTCCCTGTTCCACCGGCTAGCTTTCGCTTGGGAGATTCGAGAACGAGGAAGAGACGGTGGATTTTATCGCGGAATCGATGAGAATTTTTGAGAAATTGGTTATGACAGTCGAGTATTCTGTAGCAGAACGCCACACAAACTCCTTTTCTTCGAATTTACGAACCTTCTGATACTTTCTAATTAACCCAATAAAAAGTGTCACGATAAAACTATCCTTCTCATCGAACGTCGTGACGACGTTAATTCTCGACAGAGATTATCTCGATCGGAAAGATCGAGAGCCAGGGTGGCAATCGGTCCGTGACAACGACCAGCCAGAAGAAGGACACGAGAGTCATGGCTTGTTCGCGTAGTTTCCGCCGCTGATTCCCGCGCTCTTCTACTTACAATGCCACATAAAATCGGGCCACAACGCACCGGCCAGCTTATTAAATTATGCTCGTTAAGAAGTTTAGAGTTGAAGCAGGCGCGTTTAACATTCTGGCCATACCAGCGCTTTGTCCCGCGGTTGCGAGGATTCACCAGGGATCGAGGACCTGTTTCCTGTCTGCATCAATCAGGAATTTCCCCCTTTCGTTCTTTCTCTTAACGGAGAACACATTTTTGCCAACTTAGGATTTTAATGGCTCGTTGATGCCATGATTTACCAACTGTTTTATCATCGAGCAAGTAGGAGATACTTTCGTGTGTAATACTTTTCATTGTGTTTGCTTCATTCCTGTAATATTTTTAATATGGCTGAGTTTCGTGGGAGCTTGATGACGGTGTTTAGCGTTTTCCACTTGCTGTTTTCTTCAACATAGGTATTTTAGCTATTTTCATTTATTCCGCAGTACTCTTGCGGTATCGTCTTTCGACGACGTAATCTTCTACTTTAATCTTCGTCGTGCGATTATTAATTAACTTAGAAATTTCACTTAGAAGTAAGAAATGTATGCACGCTTTAATAGATGTTATTTATGGCCTTTCTCGAAGTTGGATAAAATTACGAAATTTCTTTTGTCGAACCATTCTTACAAATTTTATTCTTTCTACAGTTTTACAAACTATTTTCAGTATCTTCGTATACTCTGTATTCTTCCAATCGTTGCTCACTTTTCAAAGCGTGTAATCTTTTAGTAATTTTAATTTTCTATAATTATTGACTCATGATCGATCCTGTACAAGTGTCTCAAATATGTCATCGCTATATATTTATTAACCCATTAATTAAAAACCAGGCATTGGTTCGTTGAAATTTCATAAATACTTCAGCTTCGTTCAGTTCCATAAAATTGTAGCGTGAAAAATATTAGTCGAATCTTGGAATTCTCTTTCAGAGCCACGATATTAAGAAACAGAGTTCGATGATGTAAATTAATCGAAAAGAAATCATCGCAATCGTCACCGATGCCACATAATCTGTCGCTTCGTGCTTTCAAATAAAAGCGAGACAACTATTGCTTCCTATACGCGTATTGTACATTCCAAATCAAAATGAAAAATCGTAACCACCAACAATCTTCGTCTTATAAATTCCACTCTGTTACAGAGGGTTATTATTGCGATTGGCATAACGAGCTTATGTCCTGTTTTATCGTTTAAGATGGCAATAAGATTTTCTATTGAAATCGAGAATCAGGAAACCTGATTTCCCAGTGTGGCAGGCTAATCCAAGGTCCATTGTGAACGCGAAGCCATAAATCAACGCGATCGAAAGCTTTTTCCGCGGCTATCCACGTTTTTTCCCCGATGATTCTCATGATAATTATTATTTACGAGGTCCCATAGTATCGTCGGTTGCGTTACGTTACTCTACGATCATTTTTTCATTCGTTTCTTTATGTGTCCTCTTTACTGGCGCCTCCTTCTCATCGTCGCTTCCTGCTTCGCAGCCAAGTCGTTCCCATTTTCACTAATGTGCCCTTTGTTGTTACCTTTCCCATAATTGTTGCTGCCCAACACGATCTTCCAATAACGATTCTACCTTTTTATCGCTTTCGACGATCGTCCGTGCCATTTCTGTTTCTATTTTGTCCTCGTTTCATTTTCAGCCGTTCCGTCGCTACTTATCGTTTCATTTGTTTCGAACACGTCACGGATTTAAAAACGTATGGACGAAGAACAAAACGTAAAATTGGTTTATAAACGTGAATGATAAAATTTCATTTAACAAGAAGGGAATTATCGTGCTTAATTTTGATTGGTTGCGTTCTCGCGTACAGCCTGCGTTACTAATTATTGTCATGTCGTTAATTATACGCCGTTAATTATAGATTATATGTCTAGATTCTTATTAAAGTATAATTATTCGTGAGCTTCGTTGATTATATTAAACTTTATAAAACGAATGAAAAAGTAGTTTCCGATATGAAAATAATTTACCGTTCTGAATCAACAGCAAATATACCTTAACCGTGTGTAGCGTGGAGTCTCATTCCGCTCATTCTTACGATATAAAATTCATTTAAGCGAACATTAGCATCGACGTTTCAAAATAAGTCTCGTTTAAACCAGCATTGACATCGACATTTCTATTTTATAATTCGTGCTATTTATTTAAATAAGGTCCGTTTTATCGAAAACAGTACTCGATAGTCGGTACAGTGGACTGTTTCAAGTGCTTCTGCCTGTCAACAAATTGGATGCTGTAAATCGCGAGCGAAAATCAGAAGACCGAAAAGCAGCTGGGCTTCGCGGGAATTAAACGCATGGCCGATTAATTGCGGCCACGATACGATCGTTTCGTTTCATTCGTTCGTTATCTGTGTGATCCAGCGTGTCCTCATTACCGCCTCTTATCTGTATTAAAATTAATAAAGAGAGATCGCGAGAGGCGTGCAGCTGCGTTGACCCGCGCGGATCACAGTTTCAGCCTCTCGAACGACGTCTGATCCCGTATAAATTATAGTCTTTATACTCGGCGTGAAACCACGATAGCGGTTTTACAGTGATCTTCGTTCTACGGTGGAATTAGTTCACCAGCTTCATGTAAAATTAATGAGAAGGAAGGAGCTGCACGGTATAAATGTGCTTCGAGTTTTTCGATTTATTCTGCAGATTAAAGTTCCAGCAGTTGTACAAGATTGTATTAAGATTGTCAATAAAATTCGATAGCGGTTTTACGCTGAACTTCATACTACGAGGCAATTGATTCACCAGCTTACTGTAAAATTAATTAAACCCAAGAGCTTCGTCGTAGACAGTAGGTTTTTCTTCGAGATTAGATAGAAAGTCGTGTCGAGATCGTCAGAATGATCTTAATCTTTTAGTATCTTAGGTATTGTGAGGTCGGACATAACCACAGTGACTCAATAATCCAGACTATAGCAAAGTGTTATAATCCTTTAAACCTTCTTTCGTCTTCCACCATAGTCCTAAGTAGATTATCCAAATCGAAAGTATATTCTACGTTCTACGCGTAAAATACTATTAATAATTTTGATCGCGAGAAATATTTCTAGAACGTAAACGGAAATGAAATACTCGGAAAGCAAATATGTTCGTTCTAAACGCTGTATAGATCGCCTACGACTCGGCAACGCCAATTGACGTTTTGTATGCAACAACTATATCCAATTATAGTAAAAGTCGTAGTATCTGTAAGACTGCGAGGCAGGCAAAAATCGTAGGACGAAAATGGAAGAGAAGAGAAAAGAGTGGGAAGAGAGAGAAGAAAGAGAAGAATCGGCGCGACGCGGCGCCCTGCGCCGTAAATCCTGTTACTCGGTGCCGGCGAGGAGAGGTGCGCGCAGGTGTTGCCGAGGTATCCTCGTTATTTATTGATTTACTTAATTCGGCCAACAGAGGACCGCGGGCCCCTGCCCGTTTGAAGAGAGCCGGCTCATTTCGTGATTAAAAGACGTTACGGACGCCTCGACGCAGCATGTGTGTGGCGGCAGTCGGCCCCTTCCCAACCCACACACCGCCCTGCACACCGTTCTGCACGTCGTTTGCACCCCTCCGAGCCGGTGTCCATATTTTTCCGGTTAACGGCTCTCGCCTTTCTCGGTTTATTGCGATTAGACAAGCCGAGAGTCGGATAAGCGCGGCCGAAGGTCGCTTTATGGTCGCCACAAAGTTTAGGGACTCTGTTCTAAGGATTTCTGCAAACGTCTTAGAAAACCTAAGTTACAATTAAATATATTACGTTGCATAAGCAGTTGTAAGCGAATAAAAGTGAATATAATGCAACAAGGTAGGTGAAACATCCAAAGTGGTTGCGAACGAAACAAGTCTCCGTTTAGACTCAATTTCGTTATTTGTATTCGTAAAAATATAAATTTGCATGAAAACTCGTAATCTTCTTGAAGCGAGACAGGCAGAATTTCATTTGGCCGATCCACGAACATTATACCGAACTTCTTCCAAGAAAAGAAGACCACAGTTACAATTGATGCATATTCGAACTGGCGCAACGCGAGGACGTGGCCTGCAAACGTGCCAACGTGACCTGCGAACGTGGCTAGCGAATTCTGATTTCTGTGCGGAATCCGCGTTCAAATGCCACGCTGTCTGACGTTTCGAACCATGCGAAGGCTACACTCGTACACTCACAGCGATCTACAGTGGCTACAAAAAGTATCCGCATTCTATTTATCGTAACATTTAGATACTAATTAGTCAAGGTCCATAATATACCAATTAAAAAAGGCTCAAGTATATTAAATTTCGTATCTTCCAACGGTACTTCCATATGTCTACAAAAGTTTGGTACCATGAAAGAGAAACGTAGAATCTGGTGAAGAACCGCTTCATTAAAAATTCATACCCAGGCTATGTGCTAATACCTCTTGTAGCCACTCTATTTAGATATTCGATTACATTGATACAGATGTCGGGTTAACGTTGCAAGTCGGGGCGTGTAACGAATCTTCATGTGAGTTGGACATCGTTGTTGGATAACATAGATGAGATTGATTGGATAATCGAGAAGTCGATGACAATGAGTTCAGGTTCGATTACCAATCCACGGTCCACGGGATGACGAAGCCGATCTGATACAAGATTCTGGTGTCACTCAACGTACTGGTGCACGGTACTAGTCAAACTTATTAGACTCAACCTCAGTCCAAGTGGATTATATACTCCTCTCCGTACCTCTCTGTATCCCTCGGGTCAATCTTTGTTTTTAAGGAGAGCTATTTAATTACTCTATAGTTCTGTTAGATACACGTCCCTCCTGTGACCGTGGCTACGTTCAGCGACCCGTTATGTCACTTCGAGCCCAAGCCCACTGTCATAAATCTCGGGCAAACATAATTGGATTAAATCATAAACACCTATTTCTCAGTTTTATTGTTTAAGTACGGCTATAATAAAAAGTCTGGACTAAAGTATCGGGGACCTTCCCAAACATTCCAAAAGAAAAGCCCCGATGTCCTTTCATCTCCGACATGTATATCGATTTATCCAGAACGTCGACTCGTCCGAACAGGCCTAACATCTGCGAAATTCGACTTTGAACATTGAGTTGGCAACTAAGCGATTGCAGATTTTGTCATTAGGTGGTAATAACAAAATCCGCAATCTTAGTTGCCAACCCAATGGAACCTCAGTCCCGCGAATCGAAATCCTCGATCGTCGAAAGTGATCAGGCTGGATCGGAGCGAGTGAATCCCACTGCAAAACTGGACAGAGCTGCTCACCAGCCGGGGGTCCCTATTAATGCCCATTTCGCGTTTAATCTGATCGCTGATCTCTCAGAACGCGAACGGTCGCGACTGACCGGCAGATAGAGCGCGAAAAGTGATGAGAAGCGCGGAGATAAGGGAACGTGGTGGAACGGGTGGTTCGGATGACGGCCACGAGGCGGGAAGAGCGACAAGGACGATGGAAATACTAATAGCGGTGGGGATATCGGGCCCCGGAGCAAGCGGGTCCGACGCTGCGGGGGGCCTCACACGCACGAGCCAACACATCGCCTCGAAAAACCAACATCGGCGCCGACAAATAACTACCCATATTATCCGATCTTGTAGGCTACCATCTCACCACGAGCCCTTTGTGAGGGGGCCAGCGTTATGTATAGCGGGCCCCATGGAACCGAGACGGTAAAATACAGCCGTCCCCACCACCGGTCTTCTTCTTGGTATACCTTCGCGTTTCTCGTTTATTTTAAACGAAATTTTGGCGCGCGTATTTTTATCAAGTTTGTCTTGTTGCGATCTTTCATTTTGGGATTAGACGGTTAATGTATTGCTTGGTGTCTTTATATAATTAAATACAGCCGTCCTGTCCAGTGCTTCCCTCCTTTCGCGTTTCTTGCCTGTTCTACGTGAAATTTTGCCATAGTATGCGCTTTCTTGAAGTTTGTTGTAACGCTTAATTTTCAGATTAGATGCTAAATGTCTAGCATTGGTTGACGTCGTTGTAACTTTAATATCACAGTGGTCTTATCCACTTTGGTTTCTTTCGTGGGATACCTTTGTGTTTCCCATTCATTTTCAATGAAATTTTTACGATGTTTAATTTTCAGGTGGATCAGGATCAGGTGGTTAACGTATTGGTCGACGTCTTTATGTATACGATATGTCCCTTATGGTATATAGCCGCCTCCTCTACTGGTTCCCTTCTTGGTACACACCTTCGCGTTTCTCGTTTATTCGAAATGAGATTTTGGCGTACGTCTTTTTATGGAGTTTGTTCCGTGGTTTTTGTTGTAACGTTTATTTCTGAAATTAGATGGCTGATGTCTTTATGCAAATTATACAGCCAGAGACAAGAAAAGGAAAAGGACAGAGTTTTAACAGACTTGCCAGTCCTAACGTTAAATTTATCGAATCTCCTTCGTTTCTCACCATTAAAAATTGATTTCCTCAATAAATCTATCTCGTACCATTTCTTATATTTACTTCGACTCATTAACTCAATTTAATTCCACCTTTTACAACTGATAACAGACAACGTTCTGCTTGTCTTTCGTGACCATCGAAGTGGTTCATCGAACAAATAATAAAGTAATTAAAAGAGTGTGTCGTTGCTGAGGAACCAGTCTGCCGGTCGCTTATCTCGCCGTCACAGCGAGGCGAAATTTATATTTCCTGCCATTATTTTTGCCGCGTATTCCGCAGGAGTCTGGAAACGAATAAAACTTGCCCAGAGTACCAGGAGACGATACCGTTACGCGTAAATCCGCCGTTCTCGCCTGATACTAATAAAGACTGACCTGTCTGCTCGTAGGTGCGAAAAACGTCTCGAGCTCCAGCGGAAACGTCCATTCAGCGATAAAACGGGGATTAATCAAAGCGATAGAAACGTTTTAGCGGCTCGAGAACCGCTCAAGTAGTAGAGCTCCTTTCTGAAGACTTTGAGATTCGATCGAGAAACGAGATCTTACGGTTAATTGAATCTCGCGCCATTGAATCTCTTCAAGTCGTTTACTCAATATTTCTCGAAATGTATACGGTGACCCGCCAAATCGTTCGAACATTCATCGCAGAATGTTTCTGCGGATATATCACGCGCATTGTACGAAACTCTCTAAAGTTCCGTTAGCACTGTAACGAGACACGACTATCGCGATTGCGATAGGAAAATTTGAAATCAAACGGGAAACGCGTGTAGAAGTTACAAGATATTTATTGCAAATATACACTGAGCGAGAAATTAGTATATGGCTTGTATAGTACGTAATGGTCTTAAACATACAATTAGTGCTAAAGATCGTCGCAATGCGTATTAATTAATATAGCGAATAATTTGATTGTTTCAATAGTTTGGAGATACGAATAAATATCTGTAAATGTAACTTGTGCGTATATTTGTACATCCGTTTCAAATTTTGCTAATATAATCACGATAGTCGTGATCTCGTTACAGTGCTGATGTGATTTCAAAATGTTTTGTATAATATATGCATAAGAAGAAGGAGCCACTGTATATAGAATTTTTCATCGCTTTATATCTTCGTTGCTTTTTAAAATATTTCGATCCGATTAAACCAGCAAGTGATAAATGAAAAGGAAACGTTAAATGTTAAAAAAAAAAGAAATGAATACATCGAATTGATATATTTTGACATGAAAATTTGTAGAACGACGTGAATGGCATTCAATAAGCAAGCATAGGTGTATCGAGGTATTAATTAACGTGGCATCAGCGCGATTAACGAAGGCGGGAAATTAATTAGTCAAGCGCGGATTTGACGGGGCGGTGGTTAATGAAGTGTAGAATTGTCAGAGTTTTATTTAATTACTCGGGGTCGAGTCGAGGACGCTCGTTAAAAAATTATAACGTCGTTAAAATTTTAACGAGGCCGGCCGGGCAGAATTTTCGAAATGCTCTATCATCGACGCCGCGAGAAAGTTTTTAATTAATTAGCCATAGATCCCGCGCGGAATGTCAATGAATTTGTTATGACGCTATTAAAATGCCGAGCAATTATTTATAAATCTGACAGACTAATAGCTCAATCATTCAAAAAATCTATCCGTTGTTCTTCCATTTTTTTTAAATCCTAACTTGACTAAATTTTTATCCCTACCTTTTTGAAGTAACCTCGAATTTAACCCTTTCATCCTTCCAGAACGATAATTCCATCCAATGTTTTCTGATTTTTACAGTACGTTCACACTATGCAATATTCTTTTCTGGAACTAATTAACAAAGAAATACTACAACTGAAATAATACATCGAATCGAAAGCTCAAATAAAGAGAGGAAATTTGGACAGGTTTTTTCAAATAAATTTGGACGTACTCAGATTAACAGGGTATTTCAATGAATTTCTTCAGAATAATTTACGTAGCCAAATATGTGAAACTCACCTTAAGCCCCGAACTACTCGGATGACACATTGATAAACTTCTCAAATCAACAATTATCACATCATCTTCTTACAATAAATAATCTTATAGAAGTAAATAATTCGTTTTAAAAAAAGTCTAATTGTAGAATAAACGATAAAAAGCGTCCTACTGATTGTATGTATCCTAATAAAATTGAGAAAATTACAAAACACGATGTTGATCGATTTGACTTTTAAAGCTTCCTTTAAGAGTGCAAGAAAGTAGCGTAGAATGTTAATTATATGGTTCCAGCTTGTTCCTTTTCCTATTCACGCGGCGTAGCTAGACAACTAGCGCCATCAGGCCAGATCTCCTTCTAAGAGCATTCGAAGCGCCACAAAAGCGTTCGAGCGAAGTGGACGAAGGCCGTGCGACGTTTACAAGGCGTCCGATTAATTTCTCGTCGGTCGGGATGAATCTTTCGGTCCGCAGGAGGAACGCAAGGGCCGGTCTTCTGGCCTTTCATGGCCAGGAGATGCTGAAGGCTCCGCGGCACCCACGGCACCGATTGTAAATTAGGGCAAATTGATCGCAAATCAGCCGCGCCGGACGAGAGTCACTCCCACACGATCCGTCCGGGAAAGGGGAAGAGACGCAAACATGCCCAGCCCAGGACTTTGTACGCGAGACCAGGCCTTGAACGACGATGAGAGAGAAAAGTAATGCCCGAACGGTCGCGGGTTTATTGGCCATCTTAGTTTCCAACGATCGCCGCGAATGTAAATCCTCTAAACGACTAACGCGTTTAGCTTTGGTGTCTTGGCTTCAGGCAACGTTCCTAGGATTGGTGCTCGTTTATGCGCTCCTTTAAACAATTAGGGGATCGTTCTTCGCGTCATTTTGATTTTTATACCCGGCCTTTTGCGGTTCTATGTATATATATACACCCTGTTCATAATTATTAAGACAGCGTAACATTATACCATAAGATGTGACGATTGGAATAAATTATCAAGGATCAATCGATCGGACAGAATTTTGCATTCATGCCAGATAACGATTCAAGAATGAGAGGAACAATTATGAACATTACAAATGCGAAGAGGAAAATCTGGAATCGAATAACAAGAAGTAATCGTTGCAAATGATTAAAATAATCGAGGAGAGACATAATCTCGTAAACAGGTTTACATTATGACGTTTACATTATTACGTTCTAGAATCTCTATCTGTCTTGATCTAAGGTCTCCAATCTTGTTCCAGATAATGAACTTTGGCACTCACATTCTACCGAAAATTATAAAATTATATTTATAATCCACTTGTTAATACACAATGATAATATCAGTTGGAAAATTATCGTGCAAGAGAGTGTAGCCCATAAGTACCTAAGAATCTTCTTGATAACGATTTTAAAAGGATCCTTGGAATCCCTGACCATCGGAAGAGCATCGTGTCGTCGAGCTCTGTCCCGAAGCATCTCCAGAATTCAACCACCCGTTCTCACCTGGACACCAGAGAGGCAGGCACCTTCCGAGGGTGAGAGAACTGTACCAATGTAACAGTTCGGTGCCTTTAAGCGGCTTCGAGGCGGCGGCATCGGAGCCCTCAAACGCGCCGACAAACGTTGTCCCGCTAGAAAGCCCTCGTTCCGCTAACCCTTTCCCAAAGCCAAGCCGCGTCTCGTTCTCTCATCGTGAAACGGCGATCGAAAGACCGTTTTCGGGGACCAGGTGCGAATGGAGAACAGGCCGAAAGTTTCACGTCGATGTGGTCTCGTTAGAGATTCGCAAACCGAGGATTCCATTCGATCAATAGCTCGCAATGCCATGAAGCTACCCTAAAATTTTCAATCCTCATGCTATACTATAAAACGCAATCACATCATCAGAGGACTGCGAATATTTCGGCTTCATTTTTTGAAATACAATTAAAAATACGGAATTTAGATAGAGAATTTGCTTGACCTATCGAATATTGTACAAAGTAGTATTCTTTATATCCATTCTGTACGTTCATGAAACTTTAAACATAAGATTGGACCGAATCTAATTACAAGTAAACGGTTAATTGGACAGCCAGGCTTCTAAGGTTCTTGTTATAACTTCAATCGCTCCAAAACTCCTAGGACACTAGCCATTTTCAATAAAACTTCCATACTTGGTGTGGGCTATGACTTTTAAGTAATAATACTTTCTTCGTCGTCCAAACTGCCGAGTTATGCAAAATATTGGAACGCAATTCAGCCATACAACTCTTTTCAACTTTCAAGAAGATATGGTAACCGTCGTAGCAGTTTTAGGCTACGGTGTGCATGCGTGTAGTACTTCATCCAGTTCTCAAGATTCCACTTGCATTGTACGCGCGATAGCAACTTTCATCAGAAACAGGAACGATCAAAAAGCTGCATCAGAATGCCTCCGGTCTTCCTTTATCCCAAAGCAAGAACTCAAACAGGAATCCCAATGCCGAATCTCTGAGAACTTAAAGTTGACGATGTCAATTAACAATCCCAGCCGCGGTCCAATTAATCAGCCAGGGCATAACCGAAAAACGAGAAGCAAGAACCGTGGACAAGCATCAATCTCGCGTCGGTTGCCAGCGTAAATCCGCTCCGTCCGACACTCTCCGTTTCCATTATTCCTCTTCCCATCGAAGACACCAAGCCAGGACCGAACCAAGCCGAGTCCAGAGAGAGATAGAGAGAGAGAGAAAGAGAGAGTAGAGGTAGAAGGCTCGAGCCAAAGCGACCAAAGCCACGGATATCTATAGCCCACGACGAAGAGGTGTACACGACTAGAGAGGATGGCTCCCGGTCGCGCTGGATGGACACGGACAGGTCCGCATTGTATTCTGCGGCCAGTAAATCCTGGTGCTCGTAGTGTAAATGAGAGCCAACCGGGGCGGGGAACGGTGGTACCCGGCTAGGCTTGGACCAGAAAGGGCCAAGGCTCCTCTCCGCTTCCAACTAACGCGCCGACGATGGCGGAACAGAGACGGAAAGATTTATCTGCGAGCCGCGAGCACGCCACGGCAACCCTTTGTCGCTGGCCGCGGTGAGAAGTTCGCATTTTTCGCCATTTTTTTCCTACCGTTCCGCGTCCGTTTCCGTCTCCTTCCGATCCTTTCGTCGGATTTTTTTCATAGTTTCTTCTTCTTCTTCTTCTTCTCCTGCGGAGTTCTTCGTTTGGTAGACGCAAGGAAAGGCGGAGGAATCGAGGGAATCTGACGGGGCTCAACCTGCTTGATTGTCCACGGCTTGTTAGGGATACTTTGCATTTAGAGAAGAATTGCCAGATGGAGTATGAATTGGAAAAGAAGTTGGAGGTTGCATGATTATGTCTTAGGGGAAGATCGATTTTATGTTTGGTTTCAGTAATGGATACTGGAGGGTGGGTTGGCAACTAGTTAGTGTCGTGTGTGTTTCGCAGGGAATTTGTAATTAATCCAGCTGACACGTTGTTGACTAGGCGTGACTAGGCGTGGTTGCTTTTATTTCCTATCACTGTTCTTTATTTCTTTCTACTAGAGACAAAATAGTCGACGATTATATCTTATACAAAGCTTCATCTTTACAGTTTGATTGAACCTGTGATAATACGCGACATCTTAGGCTACCAAATGAGCTGTCAGTTCTGTTAAACAAACAGCTACATGAATTTAATTTAGGTCGAGTCAGGGATCATAGTAACCATGAAAAAACAACAGAAATGTAAGTAGTGACGTTTCTTACTTCGATGTAAAGTTTGTGAAAGGACACACAATATACCAGGCAAGCTACAAAATCCACATTTTTCGTCTTTAACTTTTCCACTACTCGACCAGTTCCATTCTCTCCAGACAAAGCCATAATTACAATCAATTCTTCTCGATCTCGCGATCATTGCTCACGAAACCATTCCAATCGTTCAGAAGCACACTAACGGCGTCCTCCATCATTTCTTCCATCTCTTCCAGCCCGAAAACACAGCCACAAAAGTCCGTTTCCCTCAAAACCATCCAGCCCAGATAGACAGTTGGGTCAGACGTCGGAGACAGATCGATCGATCAGTCTAAAAACGCGTGCAACCTTAATTTCTCCGGATGGATCGTCACGTAGGACGTCCCTTCGCGTTCCAGAGGGTCGGCCGAGAAAGCGAAAGCCGACCGCCGAGTCGGCCACTTTGCATAGTTTAGCGCTGCGACACCTCCCGGTGTCAATTAAATCCTCGTCGGCTATCGGACTGTGTCGAGTGGTCCATGGGTCCCCTTCAACTCCGAAACTAGCCCCCTTGCCTCTGTCGTGGACGAGTTTCGACGCCGATCAAAGACCACCGGGCATTCCAATTGCTTCCTAATCTTCGTATCGTCGAAGCCAGGCTTTTTTCTTACCTTTTAGCCTTTATCGGTTACGAGTTTTTGATTGATCTATATGGTTCCCTGGGGTGGTATTTTTTTCTTGATAGGATAGCGGGCAAGGTCCAGTTGTCTCGATGTGATTTTATCGAACTTCGATATTCGAGATGAAGTTCTTCGTGGAAAATCATTCGGTATAGAACGATGCCATGATTAATTACTTGATGAAGATAATTCCGTGTTATTGTATATCAAATCTACCGTTTCATTTGTACATCGTTATTTATACAGTTCAGCTTCAGATTAAGGAATTTTAAAAAATATTTACACGGCTTGAAACGAAGTATCGAGAAGTGGTGATCGATTATGTATTCGTAGCTGTTTTCTATCGCGAGGAAACAAAATTCTAATTATAAGCACAATTAATTATTAAACAGCGAATTTTCATGCACCCGTAGGAAATTAAAAATCGATTACCAAACATCGTTAGAATCTACATAATATACAAAAGTATGGAAGATATCCAACGCATAACGTTAACGCGATATTCAGTGGATGAAATTAATTTTTACTTAGGTTCCATTTGTTTAATTGGATTTATAAGAATACGAGTTTGCATAAAAATTCACAGTTTACCGATCACTATCACTAAAACTACCCCTAAGAACTTCTTCAACGCTTCGAAATATCTTACAGCAAGAAAATAACAATGGCTATTAATTTTCCTTCACTTTCTATTTCGAAATGGTTTCTCGGGTGGAGAAACGTTCTACGTGGCAGACAGACGCGGAAAAAGGATCCGTGCCTAATGGGAATCGAAGGAAACACGCGGCCCAGCCGGAGGTCCTCGCCGAACCAATTTGTATGCTGATGGCTATCTCCGTGGAATAATTTATAAACGATATTAAACCGTGCTCTTTGGCCGGAGCACGCTACACGCTTGGTACCGGCCAGCCCTCGGGCCCACCCCTTTGCCAAAGGGGGTGGTCTCGAATTTATCGTCGGGAATGCAATCTGTCATCGCGTATTGGCCGCGACTTCTGCGACTATTAAATGTAAATCCGTTTCGATCCACCGGGAACGAGTCAATCGATTCTACCACTAACAGACGACTCGCAAGGTGTAAGTGGCTTAAAAGAGGTGATTTTTAAATGTTTTCTCAATGGAGAATTTCCTTTAATTTATTTGAAATTTATTTTTCATTTTCTTAATTTTATATCATAATTAGGAAGCGGGGATATTTTTTGAAATTTATTTTTTATTTGTCCTTTTCTTTTTGGGGGAGCGTTTTGATCTATCGAGGAGGGAAATAGAATCTCTAAATATAGTATTGAAAAGTGGAGTTTTCGAATTTCTCGAGGAGTTTAATGAGATAAAGTATGGAGATCTTAAGTTTCATATTGGACAAATAAAAAGCTGAACAAGACTCCAAATGCAAGAAGAAATTTAACCTGGGAAATTCCACCGAAATAAGCGTCCACTTTAAATTCATAAAAAAGAACGCTATACTGCTATCTTTGAAACTCAACAAAATAATTAATTATCGTTTAATTTCGATAATTACCAAGAGTTGTATTTTCACGTATGTAAGCAAAGCACCGAATACCGAATAGAAAATTCAAGCTGAGAAACTCCATCCATACGAGCTTCCACCTTAAACGTTCCAAAAAGATTTATGGAAACTGATCATGGTCATACGAAAACTATTAAGAATGACGATAGCCTAACCCTAATCCTAAACATGGCATCTGCTTGGATTTCACAAGGGCGCAATTTGCGCACAAATGTTGCTAACAGGGAAAAACACGTTAAGGGAAGGAGTTTCGTTTCGCGAACGACTTTTTAAGAAACCGCTAATCCAAGCTCGAGGGGGTGGCGGCTATGCTAATATCGAAGCGGAAGGGGATACAAGGGGGTTGGCCGTATTCAGAGACAACGAAAAGACGAGCAGCTTTCGTGATCGAATCGATTACCGCGAAACTGGCTGGCTGCTCGGCGAACGCGCGGAATAAAATCGAAAAACGAGCCGCATAAAAGTCAACCGATACGTATCTCTTGCCTCCGCTGGAATCCCTGAACCCCTTCCAACTGTTCCCGTGTTTCGTGATGGTTAAGTGATCGCGTTTTACGTGCCTCAACTCGGATCGTCGATTATTGCTTTCGTCGAGTTTAAAGGGCGGGACATTGATTCGTTATCGAACCCGGCAAATTACTTCTGCTTGTCTTTCGGCGTTTGAAAGCAGGAAGGACAGTGGAATAAGAGGGTTAAGAGAACGCAATTATGTTAGGAGTATTGGTTTCTTTTGTAGATTTTTCTGCTAAAAAATTTCTATTACTCTAAATAAAGAGATTAAACAGAACACGATGCAGTGTATCAAGTAGGAATATCGATTTCTTTTATGGATATACTTGGCTTCCAACAGAATTTCTATTGGAACTACAAGCCAACTTTAATTCGATGCTCGTAATTCGTTGCTTATGATCTTTTTCTTAGTTCAAATGTATTTCTGTAATTTAGATATTAGACAATCTTCAGTTTAAATAAATAAATAGATGAAATTGAAGATGAGAGAAATGTCTGATAGCTGTGACACCTATCGTAATTGAATATTTACCTTGCTACTTTGTGACATGTATTAAAGATTATGTCAGACGTTGGATATTAAGAATATTCAGTTACAAGAAATAAATAAATAAGATAATGGAAGTAGAAGGAATAATCGTCTGCTGGTGCTGACAATTTATAGTAATCCAATCCTTTTCTTCTCTTTCTAACTTACACGTCAGATATTAAACTTAAACAAGTTGATAAATAAACTAATGAAAAGAAACTTATTAACTTCAGTAACAACTTATTCACAGTAGTTCAATGTTTTCCTTTCTTTTCTTATGTCACAAATTATACATGTTAAAGAGTTCCCTTGAAAGAATAAATAAATGACAGAAGAGAGATAAACCTACTAAATTACTTTCTGAAGCAATTTACATTTTAATGTAATTGAAATTTCTGCTATCTGATACGCGGGCTCAGAATGAAGATTATTCTGTACCGAATGAATTAGTACGATTAAATTCTACGCAACTGGCAAGGTTCATCAAGTGTTTCAAAGAGGCAAGTCTGAACATCGATGGAAATAATTCTGCTAATAGTTTCATGCTGAACACTAATGACAGCCTTGCTACCAGAGTTTCCTATAATTAGCGCGAAGTCGAACTTCAATCTCTTTGGTGCCCGCAATAATTCACACCTGCAACAGCCGCTCCCTGTCTTATTAACTTCGATACAGGGAGATACTTTGTAATTCAAACGCGTCCCAACCACCAATTAGCCAGAAGGAATTCCATAAAATCGCGAGTCTCCCGAGTAATCTGTTATATCTATCTATCAAATAGTTCCATCGTTCACACTATTAACGTCTAATGAACATCTTTCTAAATCCCTAATATCTTCAAGTTTCTATCATAACATTGGTAATTTATGAAATAAATTTTGAAGCATGGTCAGTGATCTAGCTAATTTTAACATTTCAAAGACCAAATTATCGATAGACATATACAAATAAATAAAGTAGATTAATATGTTAGATACGTGCATTATATAAATCAAAGGCACAATAGAGATTTCTGTAGTTTGAAGACAGTGCTATAAATGGTTCAAGTTCTTCGAATATTATTAAATTGTAGTATCTAAATTTTATTCTTTAATTTCAGTACCGATATTACTGCCAGTTATAACAATTATTACTTCCCAAAATTTTCTCTTACGATTTCATATTTCCAGAAATGTAACTAAATGGAATCTTGATAAAGATTTATTTCACATACTATATATTATAGCCAGCGTTTCGCTTTAGACGTTTTTAGAAATTCTTACAAGTCATGTAGGTATATTTTTGCGCTTTTAAATTTCCAATAAATGTATAAACATCCGTGATCTAATTACGATTATAGAAGATTAATACTCCGAGGCATCGAAATTAGCAACATAAATTTCATTAGTGGCATCACACATAATGCAGTTACTAATTATTTATTTCCTACTAAAACTTCAAGCTATAAATTTTCTGTATCTGATACAGAGATGAAGAAACGCAAGACGTTTTGAAGATAAAGTGATCATTGTTTCCTAAATTAATCGCTTTCAATTTTTTGTCATTTCATTACAAGGAATTAAATGATCTCTTGAACTTATATACAGTAGTATTCGTCGCAAAAGAGAAGAGAAATAAAACGTGAAAGAAAGAAAAAATTCGGGTGGAACGTTCCATTGGTAAATAAGCGGGCAGGCCATGACCTACTCCACCGCAAAATGCTCGAGCTCAGCCACATTTCCTGGCAGTTAGTATTTTCTCCCGACCTGAAGGTTCTTCCTTCCCTTCAATTTCATCTTGCTTCCTGCAAGACTATCCTCGACTTAATAGCGTTCGCGGATTCGACGTGCACGCACGCCACTCGTAATTGCCCGCGCGATGTTTGCAGATGTAATTGTGTCTCGCGGTCGAAGCGACCACGATAGAACATTTATTGGCACGAAGTGGTTGTTTACCCTTCGATTTTAATATAGACAGTCCTGTGGATTTTGCTTAATCCTGCACGAACCTTTGTTTGCCTCCACTTTCAACTAATTCGTGTTTTACACGTTTACTTGTTGGTCAGATTTTTGTTATTTAAAATGATACACGTTAACGGGTGATTTTATATAAGACAGTCGTCTGTAGCATGTTGTAAAATTTTATGAATTATTTGAGAAGATATTGGCAGGAGGATTATCACAGTGGCGATGAATTCAGGTTGGAAAATGAATATTTGAGAATATTTTATTATTTACAATGCTACTTGTTAACGAGGTTTAATTAATCCAGGCTTAAAATAAGTTTCTGTCGTGGGAAGTTGGACTGACTTAGATGTAACCGAAATTTAAATTTGCATAAACCTAATGGAATTTTAATTCAACACCTTGTATGTCAGCAGAATCTGAGCTGTTCAACGCGAGAAGTTATTGCCACATAATGCAAATTATGTCTAAATGATAGCTTCCTGATTCTCTTCTTTTATTATCTACCGTACAGTTGCTATGGAGACAATAAACGTCATGCATATTTGTCGCATGATATCTTAAATTCACCTCGAGACCTAATCGAAGTTAAATATATATCCAAAAGCAATTTAAATCCACGTTAAGTCAGATTTATTTAATCTCATATGGAACACGTTCAGTTCCTGTTGAGTTCGAGTATTATTGCAAGAGATGAACCAAAAGATACAACACACAGTATCCAAAGATATAAAGTCTAAAATATACTACGATAACTACATACGTAATATCTACATTATTCCAAAAGATGATACAAAAATACAAAATACATGGTGGCGGTTGAAAAAAGGTAAGATTGGAATGGATGCATTCCAGCAATTTTTACACTAACCACTTCTTACTATGTTGGTAACAATTGTCAATTCTATAATATATATTGCATTTATTCATTACATTTTAACTTTAAACTTCCTTTGGTTCGTCACTCTAAACTCCAAATACAAAATCCAGAATACAAAAGCCGTACTAATGATATATAATTAAATTTTGTTCAGCCATCTGAAGCTACCATTCCAGTCTTATCCGCCAGATATAAAATTTCGAAATATCTACTAACCAAATACAATTAAAAGATAAAAAATAATTACATTTTCTCACCTTAATAAGCTCGTTCCCGCAGAGATTAATTTGCACTTAATTCAAGTTAATTTATAATCAAGTTCTATTTAACCAGGACTTAACCGACGTCTAAATCACAGGGATCGGTAATGAAAGAACGCTGAAGTAATCCCATGTTCGCGTTCACCGTTCGTTAATTGATTCCGTTTAGCTGGAACTAGGCAACAACTTGGACGAGCAATTATCGCCTCTGGCCGTGGTAAAAAATCGGCGGGAGACACGAGTGAAAGGATTGGAACGGTGTCAGCGGCGGCGGTGAATCGATTGCGTTGCATTAATTGACCATGAAAATGGAATGTCACGGCTCGTAGATTTTCCAGATTAGGCATTGCCGTGACTGCCACTCGTTTCTGCCCGAGAGATTATCGCCATATTCTCACCGACGTGTCCGACAGTCCATACGTTTTTTTCAACCGTACCAACCGTTGCAACACCAACGTGGAAAATCTGCACGATCGTCCACCATTTTTATCGTATATCTATCTGAATTTCTCGCAAATATAGAAGCGTTTCATTAGACTTTCATTTTACCTTTTCGTTCCTCCAGTTTTATAACGTTTTTCTACTTCGTTCCACTTCGTTTGATTCTTTGTATCTCCTTCTGTTAGTTACTTCCGGTTTCCACCGTCTCCATCGTTATTTGATCCTTTACGGTAAAACTTCGTTTACCTGAATTGTATTAATCGAAAGAAAATTTGTATTGATGTTAAAAATAGTAACGTTGACAAGAATAATGAGAAACAGATAAAATAATATTGGGAATATACATACGTTGCATTACCAATGTATGCTGTTAGTTAAGTAATAGGTAGTGGATAGAATTGATGAAATGCTATTTTAAAGTTCTATTGTATTTGATTTAAAGATTTATGCCTTTTCTGAATTACCTCGTCTAAACACTCGAAGAATATAAAAAGGGAACAAAGGGAAAAGAATAATAGTGGAGATGGACATCGTTAATTACAAATACTTTTCAATTTTATAATGGCAATGGAATTTCGCGGACACGGCGTAAAATCGCGCACATGAAACATTCATCGCGCTCGAGGATAATCGAAGGAGGTTAAGCATGCGACGAATTCGCCCTGGCGAGCGTTTCAAACATTTATGGATTAACATTTTCATCACGCGACGCTCGCGGTTCGTGCACGCCGAGCGGAAAAATTTATTTCCACCAAGGGCCAAGACGAGAATCCTGTAAATTTTTTACAGGTTAATCGTAAAAGTCTCCGACGCCGGTGAAACAGTCCTCTCGTTTTGCTCGCTTTCTTCCATTCGACAGAATGAATATAGTGCCTCGTGGAATCATTCGAACGCTTACCATAGACAATTTTCATGTGCATATTCTATTCGTTAGACATTTTAAATTAGACATTTAAATTTTATATTTTTATGTTTTATGTTTAGACATTTAATTTTAAATTTAAATGTAAGACATTTTAAAATTTCAGTATCTGTAACGAGACACGGGTGTCGTGGTTATGTTGAGAAAGTTTAAAACCAATCTGAAAATGTAATGTAAATATTACAAGATATTTAGTGCACACATATATCTAATAAAAGTAGTAAAAGTAGCATAGAAATTAATTTATAAAAAATTAGTATAGGGTATCTTGAATATTCTATGTGTTACAGGTGGTTCTACCGAATATCAATTGTTTAAATTGTTTGTGGTAAGAAATATATATTTGCAACTTGTAAATATCTTGCAACTTCTACGCATGTACATCTTCGGATTAGTTGGAAATTTGATCGATGCAATCACAATAGACGAGTCTCATAACGGCGCTAATGAAATATCAAGATATTCATAAAAGTTATCTACAAGTGTTGAAATATCTTCGCGAGCTACTGTATTCTCGAAAAATAATGGGGGGAATAAATATTCATACAGAGAGACCGTCTGCGCGTTTTTCGATACACCTTGAATCATCATCGTCCATGGCCCCGAAGAAAAAACGAGGAAGCCATTAAAAAATTTCAACATCGATTACGGTGATCGTTCGTTTCTTAAAAATTGCAAAATTAATGGGGAACACCCAGGCGAACCAGTCGACGTTCCGGAGATTTCGCGATTACGCCTTAACAGTTACAACGTGTTGCCATTGAGAAAAAAGCTCATAATTACAACTCGCGGCGGTAAACCGTCTTTTTTCACCTTTTTCGCGAACGGAGGTCCGGCTCGAGACGATGCGCCTCGTGAAAGATGAGAGATAATTCATCAATCGTTCCGTAGCCATCGATAATCGAACTTTACTTTTTAATCGAGTACCAAGAAATTTCAAATACACCACTAGCCTGATTAGTCATCGAGGTTACAAGGTTTGACGTATTCACATACAGTAGCTTACGAAAGTATCGGAATACATTATATATATTAGTCAGAACACGTTGAAATTTCATTAACATTATAATGAGACCTGGCTATCAGTAATAATTTGTTACTATCTGTTGCCACATTTATCTATTTAATTTTGCTTGTCAAAATGGATAAGAATAAAAGTTGAATTTTTTGAAGAGACGTTCAAGAATGATTAAGAATGTGGGACATAGTTTTGAAAAATAAGACATTACTTAGGCAATTATTTAGTAATAAATATTAAATTAATGCGCCCATCTTTAACACTAATTATACATAGACCGCGATTGTCTACGCGATTTTATATTTTTCTTAACGTGACTAAAGAAATAGATTCTAAATGAAAATTCGTTTTATTTACTGAATATTCCTTAAATATTCTAATAAGTGTCTTACTTTGAATATTTTATACATTTGTACATGTTATATGCATTTCGTAGATCTTGGAAACCTTAAATATCCCAAAAACGCGTAGACATTCGCAGTAATTTGATAAATGTATGTTGTTCCTTATGAAAGTACCAATGAAATTTCAAAATGCTTTACGCAACATACGCACTATACACATAAAAGCTTGCTATGACAAGTATTCGAATATTTTCACGAGATAGTATAGGTTAAACCTACCATGTTACCATTGTTGTACGTTGGAGTTCGATTGGGTCGAATATAGGTTATAGCCAGGTTAACCTAGCTTAAAACCACTGAGCACGGGTATTAACGCCATTGTTTGAATAATAACGATATGGTTCGCTGTAGTTAATCAAATCTGCACATGCAAATACTCGCGACGATGCAATATGTAAATGTTCTCGACTCCCCATCGAATTTGCACAAAATTAACAAGCAACCCGAAATTTCCGCGGAAGTGACCCCAATAACAATTTCCTCGTCGTTACATCGTACATACTCGCACACGCGAATCGTATACGAGAATTCATCGCGAACCACTTTACTTCTTTTTTTGTTTCTGTTCGTAAACCTATATGTATACAAGAACAGACTCTGCTCTCTCCCCTCCCCTCTCTCGCACTAACTCACTCGCTCTCACTCTCTCTCTCTCTCTCTGGCGAATTGGCGCGCGTGCATGAATTATTTATACTCACGTAGGCAGCTTGTTTACAACGTGGCCGCGATATTTCGTGGTAGGAAGAAAAAGGTAGCCGTGGAGCCGCACGTTTCCGACGACAAAAATGCCCGCTTACACGATCCCGGCCGGTTCTAATTATACAATCACGCAATTTGTACGTTCACGTGCGATTAAGTCGTTAGCTTTTATGGCGGACGCGGCGGAAAAATTAAGAGACTCGCCCCCCCTGGGGGACCGATTTTTAATGGCCCCGATTTTATTTATTTCACCGCCGTATTTTATCGTATGCGGAGAATAACCGTGTCCGCGGTGCTACAACGATTATTACGCTACTTACGCTAAAGATCGATCACGTGATTAACAGTGATTACTAGATCCGACGCCAGGTGGTACACATACGCTTGACTCGTTCGCGCGCATAACCAACTTTGAAACTTCTCCTTCGTCCGTGATTCCTATATAGGTCAGCTTACCTGATAGATTTCCGATATCGTGGATTATCGTCTCATTCTTTTTGCGGGAAGAAAACATGGATTGGCCGCCTAGAACGCAACCCGTTGAAAGTAACCGGTTCACCGGAGCCGCTGTATCAGGTGATCTCTCGTTACGGAACGCAGCCCCGGAGCAGCTTCTTCGGCAAATTTCTGTTCTCGATCTCGTTTAACCTCACCCTTACACGAGTCCAATCGTGCACCTGGCGTACGAGCTCGATCGAAAATTAATAAAAACCACCGGATCGAATTTACACGGAAGTAAAGTGGTTGGTTAAGGCGAGGTCTAATTATCGAAATAATGAAACTCTTTGAGCTGATTCAAATTGAATGTTTGCGGAGATAATGACGTAACGGAGCGTCATGATGACGTTAATCGATCTGTTATACTTTTTAGTTACAAAGTATTTCCTTTTAGTCGTGTCTTAAAGTGTATGAACGTTCTTCGTACACCGTGCAAAGAAAAGATATTTAATCACGATATAGGGTGAAAAAATACAGAGAAGAAAGTCAATGTCGTATTTTTAAATTAATATATGTATATATATATATATATTATATAATATATATATATAATTTTTAGTCACGTGGATCTTGGTGGGCGTTTCTGGGAAGTAGGGGCGTAGCAGGATCGGACTGGATGGGTGTACAATATACAATGCAAGCCACGGAATATCACGGATTCTCGTGTTAGTTTAGAACGTTTCGATTCTCCTCGAGTTACACTTGTTTCTTTGTTTCCTTTTGTTCATTTATTTTATTGCTTTTCTCTCGACAACGTGTTCTCTTTTCTTTCTCTCTCGCGCTTCCTTTCTCGCTTTCTCTCTCTCGCATACTTTCTAAGCACATAGGACCGCACGCAACGCGCTTCGAGAAGTAACCGCAATGAAAATACAGGAGTGAAACGAAGATAAACAAAACGGGATCGATGATGGTTGAGCAAGATTATCACGGAACTTCGATTGTGGAAAGATCGCAGCTTGACGTAGGGCCCCGTTACTCGACGATACGGCCCTGATTTGCGCATCAATACTGCGCGTTGCATTCGCGTCGCTTTCGAGCCTCGTTTGCGCTCGAATCTTATATTTTCGCTTCGAGATTCCTTATGCTGTCATTCGATGGTTCTTTTTCGGTTTGTTGAAGCCGAAGAAGTAACATTTTGCTCTTACAAAATTTTCTGTGCAGTTACATTTTCGTTTCAATCGACAGATGTGGCCACGTTTTACTCGTTTTCCTTAAAACAGCCCTACTTTTGTATAATTTTGAATTTTCCTCTCTCGGTTGGATAGTAGTACGATTATAGATTATAGATTTTAAGCAGCGGAAGTGTCGAGGAAAACGAGCTTCAGTCGCGGAAATAGAACTCGATCGGTCAAGTCTAGCGAACTTAACGCTGTTAACCCTTTGATCTCGTTTTGATCAAATGAACATTTTTTATCTAACGATATTGATATTTTTAACAAGATTTTTCGATTTGCCACTATGTCAACTGTTTAAATGTCAAAGGAAGGATGGTGTTGGATTAATTTGTTTAAATCATCGGGATGCAATTTATACCCTAAAAAGTAGAATAAATGAAGGAAAGCGAGAAAAGAAAAAGAGAGCGGGAGAAACATTTAACGCATTTATTTAAAATTTTAAATAGGAAAAAAATATTTTAAAAATCATTATAATGACAGTTTGTAACTGGCAAAGTAGCATTAATTAATTAAAAAAAGACGTAGGAACAGAGATATAATAGGTATTCACATTTTTATACAATAAAACACGTCGGAGGTATCACGAGTTGTTCTATCATAGAATTAAAAAAAAAAAAAAAAAAAAATAATGAGAAGGACCCTTCGAAAAATAATTCTAGCGACGCTTCAAATTCACCACAGCTGTAGTTCACTATTTTATACAATCGCAACATTGCGTGGTGTTACAGAACACGACATTTACATAGGAATAATATTTCGACTACCGTTAACCACAGTTCGCAAAACTGGAACAAACTATAACGTTAATCACTAGAGGCGGATTAAACGGAACTAATTACAAAACTTCACATTTTTACACGGTAACAGCAACAAAATTTTATATCGTATACTACAATCCGTCCCGTTGCTACATTCTCATTAAAAAAGAAAAAGTAAGGAAAAGAACGAAGGAATAAGGAGAGGAGCTCTTTATCGGCATGGAAGAAAGTAACTTTACATTTACACATACATCGATTGACGAAAACGAGCTCCGAGAACGCAAATTGCACTCCAACCCCCGATAACACATCCACCAGTACTATCACCCTTCCTACAACCAAGCAGTTCTACCAATTTTCATCCAGTACGATATTAATCTGGTCGAAATAACCACCAGAATCCAAAAATGTTACCGACCAAAGGGTTACTTACGAAGACACACGAAATTGATGGGGTTGCGAGCATTTTCATCTTCCAGAAACAACACAGGTGCTGAATTTCTTCTTTTTCTTTTTTATATATCGTTCTTGGGTATTTTTATTTTCGAGAAACTGATTGCTCGATGTTCTACGACAAATCCCGCGATTAATCTACATCGATCGCTAACGTTTATACAAACAGGAGGGACGCAAGGGTTGGGAAGGGCGAGTGGTGTTCCATTTTCGAAGCAAGGACGTCGAGATGGGGTGGATGAACGCCTCGAGAGAAATTTTTCGGTGTCGTTCCGATTCGGCTTCGAAACGTTCATGTGCCCTCCATGCAGGTTCCGAATCGAAAAACAACGACCGATCATTCGATTTTTTACTTTTGATCATCTAAAACACGCATCGACGCGATTTTCGCGGCCGAATAGCCAGTGAAATATTTTTTTTATTCTCGAATTATATCGTTCGTTTTTTGCACATCTTCACCACTTTCTGTATGGTTTGTTTGTTTTTTCGTTTTCTTCGCTACTTCCGAGGGCGTCGAGGCGTGATCGGGTAGCGTGCGTTTATGCTTGGTTCACGTCTCTCTAATAATTAATATAATATTATATTCAATAATTAATACAGAGAGAGAGTAGTTATTTATATATATATAATATATATATAATATAATATAATATCACTAGGGTACATATGTACAGGGGCTGCAAATAGTAGGAGGTGCTCTCGTATTGCAATGTCTCCCTCTCGCTTACACCTAAAACGCACGCGGGTAGAACGCAACCATTGGCGCTAGCCACGCCATTCGTTGATCTTTCCATCCTTGTGAAACACATTCATGGCTTTCTAGTTACTTTCCGAAACACTTCGAGCGTGACATCTCTTGAAACCCCCAAAAGATCAACCACTATAAAATTGACGATCATTGAAAGCTTGGAATTTCAGAATTTTGTACTTCGAATCTTTCACACGAACTCAGTGTCTAAACAATTGATCCGACAATAACCCAATGTATCTATAACCGGTGACACTGCACGAACTCGTTTCCAAGCCTTCCAGGACCATCAACCACAGAAAGCCATTTCAAGGCTTCGTGAAGAAGCTAATCGTTCAAGGCAATTGGATATCCCGAAAGTGTTTTCTCACACTCTAAGTGATTCGAAGAGTTCCTCTTGAAACTGTGCCCCGAAACAACTCTCACGTCCATATAGCAAGCCTCGTTTCCCTCAGCCCCATTCAGCCACGCTCGTCCCACCCTTTCGTGCCCCGTAAACAGAAATGTACACCAGCAACGGTCGCAGAGTCTTGAAGCAGTGTCCAACGCGCGAAGAAGCCGGGCCCCGCGCGATTCATCCCGGCCATTTTATGTACACACTCGCAGGAAAACGGCGTGGTGTCCCGGAAGATCGAGCCCGGCGAACACACGGCCAGTCCTCAGGCTAAAATTGCACTTCGTTATGTCGAGCGTCCCTCGTCCAGGTGCCCGGGGCCCGGCTCGCCATGGACCGACCCGGATCGGGGCACGGAGGATGTCAGAGACCGACGACCTTCTCCCCTGCTACGACGGCTCGGAGGTTGAGTCCGGCTCCCTCTCGTCGCCGGATAGCTCTTCAGGCTCGCAGGGTTCGGCCAACTGCTCGTCATCGGGGTCGTCGTTCGTGCTGGTCACGGGCTCGTTCTCCTGTCACGGACTCCCTCCGCCAGCGTCCGCGTCCCCCCTGTGTCCACCGGGTGTTAGACTAGGGCTACGCCTCCTTTTCTCTTGTAAGCCGTTCACCATGTTCTCTATGGATTTTAGTTCACCCGCTGAACTGCCGCCCGACGTTAGGCCAGCCGTTGGTGTGGGAGAGCTAGTTGGAGGCCTTGGAGGTGGAGACCTTGGGCTGAGTGTCCTACTACCAGGGGTGACAGTTTCGAACGCGGATCCGTGTGACGGTGCTGGTAAGGTGTACGGTGCGAATCGATGTCCTTTTAGTTGATGTAGAGGACTGGCCAGGGGGTGAGGATAGTGAGCGAACAAGGCTGGGTGCTGGGACGCAGCTAAAGCCAGTTGCGCGTTGAACAACATGCCTGGAGTGACTCCACCGTGGATTCCCAGGGGACTGGGTGGTATTAGAGGTCCTGGACCTGGGTATAACCCAGGTACCGGTGGATAAAGGTACGGTAACAGGGGCGGATGAAGCGGTGGACCGACCGATACGTCCGGTCGAGGCCCTTCCGAACCCGTTGGGCCTGGTCCACCGCCGCTCTCGGAACCCGATGACTCGCTACCCTCCCCTCTTTCGCTTGTTCGATCGTCCCTCTCGCGAGAGTGTTCGCGCTCACGCTGATGATGCGCTGGATGGGGTGTATCGGGTCCAACGACGTCTAGAAGTTTGTCCTCGTCATCTAAGAGGTCGTTAACCGAGTTGGAAGAACGACGCTTCTCGGGGGATGCTGGCCCACCTGCTGTTAGACGGGAACCGCCTCCTGACACTGTCAACAGCGCCTGCCTTCTGCAACAACGACGCGGAGTTAGCAATCTTTTAGGGCTCGTTGGGATGTTTTCTTTCAATGGATTATTTTTTTGGGATGGGTTAGATTCATGGAAATCTTCTTGGATTATTTTAGTTACAGGAGATTGTATTTATAGAATTTTTGGAAATCAGACGGTTATCATAGTTAGTTCTCAATTAGTTTGCTGCAAGCCAAATAGTTGACAGACGAAATAAAATTTCTTCTACGTTTTTTCCGATTTTTCTGGTTAGTGTATTGAATTTCCCAGTATTATTTTAATACTATTACCATACAAGTTTCTTATTAATTTATTCTTTAGTTAGTTAGCAGCATTTATTTATCAGTAATTTGCATCATATTAGTTGAATACTACTTTAGTAATTCATTGTCAGAAGTATTATCGCATGAAGTGTAGAGAATAATGATTTTAGGTCTTTTATTAACGTTGAATGTCATCTTATATTTTATAAAAAGAAGGGTTGCAACAATAACTTTTTACAGATTAGACTGTGAAAACAGAAGGATCGATTTTATGAAATATTTTACAACTATTTCTGTTCAATTAAAAATTCTACATATTTTAAACTATTACATTATTTTTTTTAGAGTCCAAAGAGTATTATAAATATTATTCCAGCGATATTTAAGGCCAATTCGTTGTATGTCAAAAATAAATGTATGTAAAAAATAATAATTATCGGTTTAGTAGATGCAATCATTTGAAATTCACCCTTTAATCGAGGTGTTTCGCACCTGTGGCAAATTACAGGCGTTTTAGCCGTCGCGTGTGATCGCTGTAGCGACACTCGTACGGCTGTTGCTGGCAAGTGTGCGTCTAAAATGTGTATTGATCGTGTGTTGTATGTATGACGTGTCAGTCGATCGATTATATTGGACCAAGTTTATGCAATAAAAGACTACGTTTTAATTTCGATGCAACACAAAATGTTCGATGCTACGAAAGTACAGTTTCAGTAGAATTATATATATAATCAGACATGTAAATTCATCTTAATTGTAATGAAACTTAAATTTTTTCAATTTTTTCAAATCGATTGCTTGAAACAGAATTTTATTTATCATTTTTTTTCTAATTTTTAATTATAACTTTGTGCTTATACTTTAGAAATAATGGATCCGTTTAATTGTATCTTGTCACTTTCATTTCAAATTCTTTGATAGTTTCGACATATCGTGATATACGAAGCAATTTATTTTTAAACAATGACACGCTTCAATTTTCGAAGCAATTCCCTTCGAAAACCCTCGCGAATCCAATTTTCAAACCAATTTACCCTAAGAAACTTGACGATTTCGGGTTGAAAACCAATTTACTCCAAAAACCGCCGTTGCTCGACACTCAAATCGACCTATCTGCGCGCCTATTCCAAATCTCAATTACCCGAACGACGTAACTGGAAAATTTTATCAGCGGACTGATGTGAAACGAGTCGTCTGGAAAATTTAGGACAGCTCGCGCCTATTATTATTTTCAACAATAATAGCTAAACAATAAGTACAATAATAAAACAATAAGCGTAAAGTATTCTAAACAAAAATAAAAAGCATACAAACCCCCTCTTATTCCGTCCATCTTACTTGTATCCCCTCGAAATATCTGTCAGCTGATGTCTCTCAGACAGAATTTCCTATTTATCTCATTAACATTAATGTTACCCTATAAAAACACTCTTAACGATTCTCACAAATTGCGATCACTATCCACTTACTTATCCTACATATACGTAACTAACAAATTGACAGAACCAAATACTCTAAACCACATTTTCCTAATATTAGTTCCAAGCGCACTAGATAATTTGAAATTTCACATTCTGTCGCGTTTTTCCACCAAATGCCAACAGATCGGATCTGTATCGGAGAGTACGATCACTCGAAACGAAACCGACGATCGCTGGTACGATAAAGCTTTTTTTAAGCGACCATCATGCAAATCAGCGTTTTTTAACGAACACGTTTCGGGAACGTAAGTATCGTGTAAGACTCGGCTTGAGCCGCTCGAGAGCCGGACGTAACGAGAGGCTTACCGATGCCTTAATGCCGCGTAATGCGATCAATGCACCGACACAGCCGTGGCAAAACGTCGACAAGGCTTGAAACAGAGAGCAACCGAGTCGATGGACAATGTGAGCACGATCGAGAGAAAGAAGGAGAAACATTAGCGAGTACATTGTCGGTGTACTGGATGAATCCGTGAGCGCGGAAAGGGTGTTACGCTACTACGGTTCTCCGGTTTCCGACGCGCTTAAGTGCAAAAACACGTTAAAATCAATAGTTTGCGTGGACGACACGGGATTTAGTAAGCGAGCTCTACTCTCTTTTCTTTCCCTCATCCCTATGGTCTTCGATGGTTGAACGATCTGAAAGATCGAGAAGGGGAGCTTTCTACAGACTTGGAACAGATCCACGGTATTTACTTTTCCCGGAGTCGAGGGCGACATTTTAGGGTGAGATTAGGAGAGTGATTTGTATCCTTTGATGGTGGTTTGAGACAGTTTGCGAAGAAATTTTCAGACGTGCGTGAGAAATTATTTTTGAAACATCTTCTTGGCGAATAAACGATTGAGAAATGATTAACCTCCACCCTCGCTCCTAAGTATCAGAAGATGTGGTGGTTTGATATATAATTTCTCGAATTTGTGATGATTAAGATTTTGGTGATTTAACGAACGATTTATATCCTTTGGTGGTTTCAGATGGTTTTTCCTGAGACTTTGCCGATGAATAAAAAACAGAGAAATATTTGATTTACATCCCCGTTTAGAAGCATTAGCTGACGATTGCAATGTTGAACTTGCAAACGAGAAAATAATAATTTCCGTCTTTGACGATTCTCAGTTTCAAAGTAGTTCTCCAAACTGCATCGATTCTTTCGTTCTTTTCTCCAAAGTTTCTACAATTTCTCACGTCATAGCAATTCGAAGATCGAGTATACTTATGGAATTTAGTAGCCAGTAGTTTCTCGCTTCCTATTCTAATCTTCGCTTAAGCATCTGTGCATCAGCATTGCGATTCAACTGCTGACAAATCGCAAGATTATCTGCGGAATACGCGCGTCTCCTCGACCGATCTTGCCGTTACTTGCACACGCAAGTAGGATGAAGCAGGTAATTGGATTCACTATGTGTGCTTCTGTTGTGCCGCGGTCGTTCCAATTTCCAACGAGTTCACGCCTTGTACTCGTGATTTCAATGTTCTTATCGTTCCAAATACCTTCTTACATCTGTCTCAACATAATCTCACGGTAAAACATGAAACAAACAACAATTTCACCCTGCGATATCTGCGAATTCATATTTTGACGAGCAAAAAGAAAAGTCGTGAAAGAAACAGAAACTACGTAGAGATTTCTTTCGCCCTCTAAATATTAAATCAACGATGTTTTCTACATCTTCGCGCATTATCCATTCTACGTTTAACACAGACTTCTTCGTCCCTTCAACATAAACCTGAAGCAACTCCTATCACTCGCACCCCTCTAAACATTACAATACACTACACTTCTTTATATTTCTTTGCGTACGATCATTCTAATTCATCTAATACAGACTTCTTTAACCCTTTACCAAAAACCCAAAGCAACTTTTATCACTTGCACCCTCTCGATAATCCCTTAATGAAAACGTAACACTTACAAAGAATCCCAGTAATCCTCCTAACCTAACCACCAAACTGCTAGCACCCTCGGTAGCCCTTTTTCTTAAACCGCGATTACGAGACGAAGGGTGAGGTTGACTTCGTTAGAGGGAAAGAAGGAGTCAAAGGTGGCGCATAATTTCACCATAATTACCCAGGTCGCCGATCCAGAGTCTGTGATCGCCTGATCGAACGTTCAGACAGAATAATGAAAAAATCCGGCAGCCCCGGGGTTTTGCCTTTGACGTTCGGCCTTTGGTGTATCGGTGTCATCCCACCCCAAAGATCGTCGAGGATTTATAATCAACCCCTCGAAGCTTGCTCGCGCTGGGCCCTCGTTTTTGTGTTTCCACCACCACGTAGCCACCCCCGTGGAACAGCTTCGGTTCTCTCGTTGCGCACACCCCCGCTGATACCCTATGAAATTCTGTCAAGGCTCGATGATTCCCGTCTTCTTAATGGATCGTTGACGGTGAAAACGTCTTTCTCACGCTACACGTATATATATATATATATATATATATATATATCTATAGATGCGCTCTCCTTTTTTTCCTGAGATATTGTCACGATCGCGGAAGGGTAAGGGGATGACGACGATGCGATGACGCTTGGATATCAGGGGAATCATTATTATTTCCTATCACTCGAAAACACACGAGGGCGCGGGATTCGAGTGGCCGTTTCAGCCACGATGGTTCTGAATGCTAGCTGACGTATCGCGGAATTTCAGTTTGGAGCTGTTTGGGGTGTGATAGAAGAAGGAGCACGGGGTTTTAGGTTTTCACTATGTTGATTGTTTTAAGTGTTTGCTGGCAAGTGGAGTTTCATGCTGATGGCACTTTTGATTGGTTTATCGATTATGTACTTTGATGATCCTTCACCATATTTCTTCATATTGCTTCGTTCATTATGCATTGCCATGGTTATTTATTATATAATATTTTATCTAGTTTTTCAACCTTTCTTTGGAAATGAAGCTCTATGGTGGAGGGATCATTTTATTGCTTTCGCGATCGGAGTAATTATAGTCAGTTGGGTAATTAGAAGAATGTGTTCGTAGATACAAAGCTTCTTGGATATTAATACAATTTCCAGTTTGTATGAACTACAGAAGACTGACTAATCATCTCAGTTTCAGAAACAGAAGATTCAAAATCTAGTCTTTTGGATACTCTTAGACCACTTCGCCTTGCATTTACAGAAAAAACCGAAAAGTAGAAGATACGATGGTTTTTTACATTTCAAAAATTCAGCAGCCAGTTTGTAAGACCCATTTTCGATATCATTATCAAAGTGTCAAACCGAGTTCGGTTTAAAAATCTGTCCATACAGTAATAAATAAATTTATCGACAGAAGCGGCTGAAGAATAGACTGCAGCTCGCGATTTAGGTTCAAACGAAGCCTCATAAATCTACAACCTCGTGCCAATGTGATTCACAAACGTTACAAACGATTCGTAATTCGTGCTACAACTATACCTGGGCATGACGGTCTCTAAGATTCGAGGATTACGTCGATAGTGTCGCGTAAACGCAACAAATGGCGAGGCGTGGCGATTAATAACGCGAGGCCAGCGTGGAAATGTGGCCGCGGACAGATTGATTCTTCGTGAGGCAAGATACGATCGTTCCGGCGCGCGCCTTGATAAATGACGTGACAACGAGCCACGCCGGGGCCAGTGCTGCCCTTTTTTTTTTATCTCCTCCTTCGCTTCGTTCTTTTCCCCTCCTTTTTTACACGAGGAAAATATTTCTTTTTAACCGGCATGACGAATCGACTGGCCACGCTCGAGCGGCGTTCCGCGCCTCACGACTACTCGCAACTTAAAAACTTAATGAAATAACGCGGCCGAACTCGCCGACACTAGGCACGCGATTATACCAAACCTGTCCAATCATCGTGGCTCCTTTTTTAGTTCAGGGAAAATTTGATGATCGACTTAATCGAGATCCAACAAAGAAGATTATCAAGGTTAATATTAGGGCCCCATTTTTAAGGATTCGCCCTTCACTGTATGGGCATCATGGCACAGGATGGCGTTTATACATGCGAAAATCAACATGATATACAGATGACGATATGTCTAGGGAGACGAGTTCAAACTATCTCATCTGTTATGATCTAATTACGTTCATAGGTACGTAATGATCATTTTGCCTTTGAAACTACTTAAATTCCCTGATTTGTTCAAAATCCCCATCATCTTTAATTCGAATCACTTAGTTTTGAAAAGAACGAACGTTCAAGGCAACCATTCACTCGTCTGACCATTTTAAAATAACAATTTTTTAATGATGTTACTTTGCATAGTATCACTGTATAATCCGAAAGTTTTGTAATTTGCGAGAAAGAAAGCAGTCGATTGATACAAACCACGTCCTATGTTTTAAGAATCTCGTGTCTGAAGCGCCGTCTAATATATATATAGATTAGACTGGGGACCTTTACTCAGTTTAATATTTTTGAGAGTAAAAAATATTACAAAAAGTGCTCTATGCTTTGTATACCTCGTCTACCTTTCCATGTCACGCGCATTCTGCGCAAATTTTGCACTTCCGAAGTTCCTGCGAACGCAAAAAGCTCCCATGAAAACTGCAACAACGATTTCTACGTTTCTTTATCGCGATGGGAAAAGTGGCAGCGACGTATCGATACGAAGGATGTTTAAACCATAAGCAGGAAAAAAGGATCGAGAAAGGGAACAAGGAAAAGAAAGAGGAAGGAAAATAAAGCAGGAGGCCTTGTACGCCGGAAGTAGTCCGCCCCACCACGAAACCGGCCTTTATGCGCCAGTTACTGGCTGTAGCGGCGATATAAAATTCAAAGCCACCAAGTAGCACCCTCCACGCTAACGACAGCGCCGCCCCTGAGCATCAGTATGCTAATCCGATGATTGGCTATGTTCCAACCCCGTTCGCTTCTCCTTCTCTCCCTCGCTCTTTCCCTTTCTAACCAGCGTCGCTCCATCTCCCGGTTCTCTGCGGCTTCCTGATGGGATCCGACCACCCTTAACCGAAACCATAAGCCAAAACTAACCCTTATTCTAATTAGGCGGCGCCACGACGCGCCCCCCTGCTTTGCATATTTTCTCGATTAACCTCGCCCTTTCTTTATCCGGCCGGTGCGTCGGGCGTCGCTTCAATTTCCGCGGAATTTCCTCCGTACTCTCCCCTCCTCCCGTGGTTTTTCCCATCGCCAATCCCACCCCCTACCCTGCAGGGCACTTATCTAAGGAACCGTTGAAACCACCGGCCGCCTCCGACTATATTTTACGTTCTACGTTTGGGAAATAAACCGAAATTCGATGGCTTTAGGGTAATTGTTTTTTTTCTGAAGGGGTGTTTTTTTTAACAACGTTAGATTATTCCGGTAAAAGAAAGTTTATTAAGTTTGAAGGAAGAATTTCTTTTCCTTCATTCGTATTTCGTATTCGTATTTCTATCCTATTCTGCATCTCGGAATTTTCTTAATTCGACCGCAACAGGATTAAACAGAAAAGATGTGAAAATCATAGATCTATTATTTCTGTGGTAATAAAAACGTCATTTACCCTATGCCTTATTCTCCTAATTCGATTCTAAAATAATTAGAAAGAAAGACAACGAGCCATCCTTCACCAAAAAATCACCCAGCACCCAAAATCCAACTATATTAATTATTAATTATTCTCTTGATTCGATTCTAAAATAGTAACGAAGGAAGATAACAAAAATTCATCCAGCACCCAAAAAACCAAGCTCTCGTATTGATATATAGTGTACCTTAACCGAATTCTAAACTAATCGAAGACACCAAAAAACCACATGTCACCGAAATTCGCCGCAACCCTGAAGCCAACCTGTGGGCCCAATTAAATTCCCATAAAGCACCCCAAAGTCCGTTTAGTTGGTCCGTTCCTCAAAGTCCTCAATGACGATACCTGAACGTCCCGTAGACGACAAATTGGCGAAGCTTACGCGGCTTTGACTCGCGTGTAGCAAGGATTAGCGAGGTTAACGAAGCTGGCACGAGGTTTATATGCATAGAGCGACTTAACCTCGTCAAGATCCACTCGAGGGCCAACAGAAACCCCCCGGATGAAATTGAAACGGGTCCGAGTATACGCGACCCTCGCTTATATAAGCTCGTAAAGCCGCGATATTGAATACAAATGGACGATACCAGGGTGCAAATGAGCCCCGGTGGAAGCAACCCCCGGCCCTGGGGGCTGACCCCGAGCCCTGATCCGTTCAGCTTAATAGCGAGGATCGAGGGGAGAGCACGGTAAGCTCGACGATCAATTAGGTCCATCTAGAAGACAGGATCTGGAATTGCTTTTTGTTCGATGGGGTTACGATCCGGAGAGAGGGTAGACCATTACGCGGTTGCCCCTTTCAGCTGGTTTCTAAAGGACGATTTTTTAGTTTCTGTTCTTTAATCCGAGAAAATTAGAGTTTTCTAATTTTTGTGAATTTTTATCCACTATAAAATCGTTTGTTCCTTTCTAAAGAGGTTTGAAAATATTTATCGATGATCGTTTCGATACAGGGAATTAAAATTAAAGCTGCTTCTGTAGGTTAATGGTTTTGCTAAAGTATCTATATTTTATGTTATTTTGTTTATGATTCTGTAATTAAAATATAATAATTTGTGGTTGGTTAATTGGAACTGGGCTTTCCCAAGGAATTTAGCATTCGTTATCCGATGAATTTCATCTTCTGACAATGAAATCATTAAAATAGTAAACTGAACCAAAATATTTTAGAATTTTAAGCAACGGCTTTTACTTTTTCTACTTTAATGAAATTTTGAAAGCGATACTCACTTTTTCTCGCGCTTCCCCGCCCCCGTGTCCCGAAATCCCTTCGCGAACGGGTTGTTGTCGATCTTCAGCTGGGTGATCTGCAACAAAAGGGAATTACAATGCTACGGCATTTCGTTAATGAGATATCGACATTTGCGAGTAACACAAAACCGAGAATAATTAATCGAATACGCTGTCAATGTTGGACAAAGGCCTCATTAACAAACATCCCGGCAAGAGATCATTTCGACAACACTGTTACACATCCCTATACATTTTGCTTAAATAAATGGAAACTCTGTTTCCACAATGTCTTCAACAATTCATTTCACATACTACGTTAAATTACGATAAAACAGGTTTAAAAATATATAGCAAATATCTTCATTCTATTATCTGAATTTCTATAATTCCTACAAATAATATCTTACAATTCTTCTAAATAATAAATTCCAAAATGTAAAATAAAAACCCTGACCCTATGAAGGAAACGTATTGTTCATAGTCACCTCCGATTTCCGTAACAGATACATTGCAAAATTTCCAAAAAATATCTTCAACCCATTAGCTCAATATTATTCGACGTCCCTTTGATTTATGTAAATAGTACAGCTTTTCCTTTAATAACGAATATAATAACGAAATTTCAGTAACGAAATACGTAAAATTTGCTGTCAAGTATGAATTAAACGCAATTTTTTATGTAAACTATGAATTTATATAATGAGATTTTATGTTCCGATCGCCCTCACAGATACATTATACTACCTTTTGCAAAGAGTTAAAAACGAATCTCAAGGAATACTAAAAAACTCAGTAAACGTCTAAAACATAAAAAAGCATAGTAGTTGCCACCTTTCCATTTCTACCAGAAAAACAGAAATCTCTTCGATCAACGTTGAAAACTTAGCCGAAAGTTTGCAAAGAATAAAATCACATTGAGAAAAGAAAATTCCGCTGGAGATCGGTGCAACGGCAGAAATCTGGACCAATGGACAATTTTTTCGTTGGTCCAGATCCGGTTAATTAAAATCGCCTTTGGCGCGTAGAATGGCCAGATGGTTCCCGGAAGCTGCTTGCTTCCCGGTACGCGTTATTCTTGATTCCTGGGCGCGGGCGCAAAAGGGGCCCCTTGTCCGTATTTTTCGTCGCGCGATTCTTCCCTCTCCCGTTATCGCCTCTGTTTCCCGGTATCTCCTGCTCGCCAGAAGAAAGATATCGCCTATGTGGATCTTTTCGAGTGGCCTGGCCCTTCTGACTTTCTCGAAACCCGGCTGATCTCGCCGGTTGTTTCGTGGGATCGTCGATTCCTCGTAACTTGGACCGATCGTTGCGGTATTTGATTATTGAAAAAGAGTTCTGGGAAAGAACGATCGCGTACAGAGGGTGGGACAATGGATGTCGAAACGATTACGGTGGACTCATGGTAGAAGTTATTGGAAATAACGGGGCTATGTGAATAACCTGGAGATAAGGGTGTGATAACGTATCTTTCTCCTTTGGCTTTCCAACGAATTTCTTCTACAAATTAAAGAAGGATGAATAATATTCAGTTTCGACGGAGCAACGATATTTTCTTAGGTTATAGAATTTATTTGTAAAAATATATTTGTAAAAATTGGAAACTGATGACTAGACCGAACGATGCTTACGCTAAATTTATTTTTTTTTACGAGTATAATCAAAACGAACGTGTATACGGAGATTTGTTTTATCTGCTAGATACTGTGGCGAGTATTATGCTTTGAACATTTTATGCGTCTTCACATACTGTGCTTTCTATGCTTATTTCTACGGACTTGGACTTTTCTTAAATTAATAAATTAAATGGTACGAGAACATCTTCTTACTTTTTAAATTTTACCTGATTACTATAGAAATCAAAGTGTTTGGATAATATCTTTTTTTACAAAAAGCTTTATCTCAAATTCTGGAATTTACTCGGATAGGGTTGAAGACGATGTCAAGGTTTGTTTGATTTTTAGGTGACACCGTGATCGTACATTGAATTGCCAAAGGGTTGATAAAGATTAAAAAGCAATGTAATTTGTAAGTGGAATATTCTTTATTCTAATTGACGCAAGCCCGAATTCGTCGATTAATTCTTTGCTTTGTTTTTCGCCGTAATTTCGCGAACAAACGATTGCAAGCTTGTTAATTAAATTGTCGAGGTTGGGCTGCAACCCGACCGTTAATTACAACATTTTCTTTAATTAATTTAATTAATTCGATACCCGGCCCTACCGGCTCGGTCCTAAACTTCGATAATTAATATGCAAAGGTAATGGCTCGATAATAAATTTCCAATAAAGAAACGGATAACGCTGTTACACTCAATCACCTTTGCACACACGAATAATGGGACTAAATATTAATTAACATGTTAATCAACTATTCTACGAAAAACATCTCTCCAATGCCTATTACGATTTCCTCTTCATCTCTCAAGATACCTCAATTATTTAAAGTTTCCCGCATTTTTTATCATCATCATGTTCCCCTATAACCTTCGATTACTAATCGAACCGTAATATTAAAAAGAAAAAAAACTAGTACTAAAATTTCCTACATAATTTACCCTATTCGCCATTTCGTTTTAAAAACAGAGGATAGTTATGCAAATTCATATTTTTTCATATCATATTCATATTTCTATAATAAATAATAGTAGTGTCGCTAAATATTCTAACGTTAACATGCCTGTTTTATAAATCTTTCTATTTTACCCGAGTTTCGCGTATCTTCGCACCTTCAAACTCTCCACAAATGCACAAAAACTCTACGTATAAGCTCCTTTCCCTCGCAAGCTCCTCGATAAAAGCCGCGATCGATCCCCAAAACTCCTGTCTATAGAAGCGGAATTAAAAAAAAAAAAAAAGAAAAAATCCCTATAAATCTGAGAAAGTCTCCAGACGACAATTTCCACCTGGAAACTTTTCTGCGTGGTAGAGACGAGCAAAAGAGACTGAAATCGAACAAAACCGTGGTCTCGACAAAAGGCCAGAGTCGATCAGAGAGTTGGTCGAGACCAGCTAGACTAACGAGTTTTCCCCTAGCGTTTTCACAGACTCGATCGAGTCTACCGCCAGCCGTTAACGGAAGTAGGAAGCAGACGTTCACTCACCTTCTCGTTCTGATAGGCGGTCACCGCGATAAACTCCGTCTCCTTGAAAACGTAACTCCTGAACGTCGAATAGGGAAGCTTCAGGATGTCGTTGGCCCGCACCAGGTGAAACCTCGGCTGGTACTTGTGCATCGAGTTCAGTATCGTCTGAAACAACCAATGGACCGTACATTGGGACAGACTGTTTCAGCTCTGAGCTCGTGCTCGCAATCGTTTCTCATTCTCTCTTCCTCTCTCGAGCGTGCTTTTCAGGAAATCGACTGGCTGCCACGAGCAAAACCGCCTCCGCGTACAGGCTATCTGTGTAGGTTGGCAACACTGCTGGGATTACCTTAATGGCAGGTCTGGATCGTGGATTAGAAATTTGGATTAGAAAATATTTTTATTTGGGAATTTATGATACCAGCTTCTGATAATTTATCCGGATTACTGGATTTTTTCGAGATTGTAATTTATTGGCGATGGAATTTTTTACTAGATACAGAATACGGAGAAGTCTAACTAGGGAATTTAATAATCTCTAGATATGAGACTTTTGGCAATGGAAATTCTCACTAGACGTGGAATACAGCGAATATTATTCATTTAGCAAAAGGTGAAACGTGAAGATTTAATTTTTGGAAATTTCCCTTAGAAGCTTACGCGCTTTCGATACTAATTGAGAAAGACTGGACGATTTCTTTTAGACAAAATAATGTCTCGTTGATTGAATCTTACGGTAGATGAATTTTATTTTGTAAGATGATTATGAATGATTGATTTGTATGGTAGACAAAATTTAATTTGGAAATTTAATAAACTTGGACGCGATATAAATGTTTTTTCATAGATATATTCTCAATATTAATAGAGGAATCTTCAGACGAAATAAAATTCAATTTTTTCCCATCTTTGTTTTTACCTTCTTCGGAAATTTACAGCCAGTGTCGGTCGATTTCGCCTTCAACTTGCTCCAACATCAGCCCACCACGAATATACTAGTCGAACACGATTCGAAAATTTACTTGCATCGAAGTATCGTCGATTTCTATACGAATCAAACTTTCCAGTTACGTGAAACGACGTTTTGTTCGCTAATATATTATACGCGATGGGCTGCTACAAACAAGCCAGATATCCCAGCGGAAGGGAGAAATCACGAGAAAGAGGAAAAGCAGGACAGAAGAGACACGAATTCTAGTCGGAGTTTATCATGCTCGTGGCATTCCGAAAGCGCGGTTTACAGATTGAGAAGATTATTTCGCAAAGCGGCATAATCGTTGCTCAAGTTGCATCATGCACTGCTGATCGACTCGTATAAACTCGTTCTAAAGCTCGTCTTTCTTTCATTTGTAAAACCAATGTCTCCGCCACGACGATGACGACTATCGTTTTTATACCTTATGCCAATCGTATCATCTCGATTTCTCAATTTTACCCTCAATCTTACCGTCGTTAGCCTCCAATTTCCTCGCTACTTTAAAAATCACGTTACACAACGATCGTTTATTCCTTTTTGATCTGATTTGAAACCGAGAGAAAAGAAAGAAAGAAGGAGGATATAAGAAACGTAAAAGCTCGTATAAAAGCGATAATAATTCTTGTCAATATTCTTCGCTATATTTATTTATGAAGTACACAACTCCGTGATTTAATTGAATATAATTCTTCGGCAACGTAGCACTCGTAGTACATATATACGACATACAAGTAATATAATGAATATTTTCGAACCAATTAAAATCTGTTGGACAAGAACCAAGAATGCTAAAGTACCTCTGCTGCGTTTCTAAAAAAAGAACAAAGATTGGCGTCTGCGTCCTTTTCTTTTGGAACACCTCGGTTATTTTCCAAGTTTTCCTAAATATCATAAATAGACCGCGAAATCTGAAAATGCAAAATTGCACAGGATACACGTAAAATAAAAAAATACACAGGGTATGCAAAGCACAAGGTTTTCTATAATAATATTCGATAGGCGAGAGAATTTTCTTTTCTTTTTTTTTATTTGTCTAACTATATTCTCAAAAATCACCAAGTTGCAAAAAATCGGCAATCTAATTAGACGTAGCGGAGAAATCTGAAGGATCACGGAGACCTGTAGGGTCCAGAGGACACGTGAGAATAAGAAGCTTCGCGAGGCTGCTTTTTGAAAGAAACGCCGGCGCAATCTCAGTTTTTAATGGCGAACGCTTTAAGAGCGATTCGTGGCAAAATAAAACGATCGGTTCGCTTTTAGTCGCGTCTGGTTGCACGCGCGCCGACGATGCAAATGGCGCGGTAGCAGCTAACAAGATTGCACAGGACATTCCATCGTGGAATGGACGCAGCTTCGTTGGCGTCTCGATAAATCTACGTTCCATCCTGGAGTCGCGGTAATTACGCCGCGGAATTTTCGTAATGGAGAACAGCAGGCCGGTTACTATTTTATAAGAAGACGGCCGTGGCGAACGATCCTCCGCTTCTGACGAACGAACTTTCAATGGAACGCCATTTTTCGTTATTTGTATTAAACTTTTGTATTATTCAATCCCATCGCTCTTTACCGATAAATATTCAGCACAGTCTATGGACAAATATTTATACAAAGTACGAGGATATACTCTGTCTATTACAAAATGCAGCAGTGGAAGAAATTATACCATTTAATGGAAAACTATTTTTGTCGTGTTATGTATATTGGACTTTTGTGTTCTTTAAATCCTTGTCTCTTTTTCTTTTTTTTTTATTGACGAAATAAATATTCAGATTTATTAGTTTCGATCTTTAAAAAGGATCGAACGACGGAGGCGTGTCTATTTTTTTTTTAATTATGGTAATCCTAAGAGGAAACTCAAGCATCGGTCTCTTTTATCGTCCCTTTGAATCAAATTCGCTATTAGACACACTCTTATTCCATCGTTATATCTGATCGTGTGGATGTAAGAATTACATAAATCCACTTATACGAGTCTCACGAAATACTGTCTAATCGACGTCATCGATTGGATTCGAAGCTCGAAGTTAGAAGATAAGAACATTTCTCATCGAGCTATTATAATTCAACGGCGTCAACACACCATACGTATTTTTTGTATCTAAACATGGTTTCACGGTATTTTTATAATATTCAGACTGCGATTAAAAATCAGGAAATTTGAGAAAAAGGAACTTCTGTAATCATTGGAAATCATACGTGAATATAATAATTCACGTATATAGGAGATTTACAGATGAAATTATCTCAAAATTCTGAATTTGCATAAAAGGAGACATACTTTTTCTACACGTGCTTCCTCATCACGTGTATTCTGCATATTCTGTACCATCGTATTTCCCATAAACGCATAGAAATCCCATTCGTAACCAGCATCCAACCAGCTCCAGCCGCCTCCACCTTCGGCCCAGGAAGCTTGTCTAGCCGACAAGGAACGATAAAACGAAGCAACAAAAACTCATCCATCTTGTCAGGCAAAGGACATCGCGCGACGTTTCTTGTCCGCGCCCACGTCATCCGCTCTGAGAAACCAAAGTCCTCGAAAACGAACGTTGGTTAGAAACGAAAGGGGAGGATGAAGGGCAAAGGTCCGCGCGATAACGGCCCGGCAAAGAGAGAAACGGTGTCCAATGGAACTGTGGATAGCGGAGGATGAAGAAGAGAAGGGGAATAGCTGCGACGGATCCGGCAATAAATAAAACGGCGCGCGTCCAACGTGGAAATCGCGATCACGCGAAAGAGAGAAGCTGGCTGGCCCGCGGCGGCCGCCATTACGCGCGGCTCCGCACAAAGGGGAAATAATTAGCGCTGCTCGACTGATAAGCCGGCCAATCTAGGCGTTTGTCATTAGCCTATCAAAGCCGAATACCAGCGAGTCTTCTTGCTCTTTTATTTACGATCCGCCTCGACTCCGTTTCGTTCGAAGCTGCGAGTTGGCAGAAGTTGGCGTTTCTGCTATCTTCGTTCCCTCTGCTGGACCTTTGGCTTCGACACGCCTCCGGCGCCGTGGAAAATATGTGCGAACGTACATCGCTGCAATTAGTACTTCTCCTAGGTCTAATCGTGTACCTGAGCTTTCCGCTTTTCTTTTCCCAAGAATTCGGCTCTGATTCTCTGCCGAAGATTCTTTGAGACGTTCGAGTTGGCTTGGAATCGCTTCTTTATACGGTGTCTTTTATGTTGAGGTTATTAGATGCGTGAACAGAGGAACGCGTGGATAAATTGTAAAGTAGAAAGTATACTTTAATACAGAAGAGTAAATACAAGTAGGAATATAATTTGAGCTGGTCCAGATCCGCAAGCTAGCAGTGTTACCCTATGACCGAAAGCCCCGAAGCCATCGTCGCTTGTCTACAGTTTATGGTTTGTCTTCGACGCAGTCTTTTGTCTATACGCTGTCGATGGCTTCGGTGCTTGAGAAAACTAAAAAGACCAGGTGTAGAGTTTTCCTAGAAGTGGTGACCACTTCAACGTTTTATTATCGAATCGATGAAATGTTTGAGGATAAATTGAACGAACACGGAGAAGTTTAATTGCGACGATTTCGAACGGACGACGAAATGGAAGTCAGGAAATCGTTGAAGTCAATTTTTATAATAAATATTCTTTGTATTTTGTTATCGTTTGTTACACTGTAACAGGACCATATAATCTTTGAATGAAATTATTCAGCCACGTTAACGCCCAAGACGTCGTAAAGTCAGCTCGGAAGCAACCTTACAGCATCATCATCCGTTTCAAACGTACGAAACAATCGTCCTTCTACATTTCCAATATCGAATAACAAACTACGATCCACGCGTACTAGACACGATCGATCTCTCGGAACACGAGAAACAAAACTGTCGTATATAGGTGTCAGGAAATATCAAAAAACGACCAGCTCTTGAACAGCCAGCCACAACGAGAGCTACGCTTAGAGGGTTTTAGATACGCACTCCGCTGTACTCCCGTGGTTTTACATTTCCCATAAATACATAGAAATCCAAGACAGAATGATTACACAGAGACTGCGATGTAAACGGAAATTCGAATCTTTAGGAATACGAGTAAAGAAACTAAGCGAATATTTGTTCCACTCTCCAACTATTACAGCGAGTATTATCATACTTTGGATATCTTATACGTTCTTTTTATACGCACTCTGCGTACTTCTGCGATTTCGAACTTCCAGTAAACGATAATTCAATTGTACAAATATACCAAGACGTATCATAGAAGGTAGTAGCGTGAGCGTAAAGGAACTGGAAAGCAGCGAAGTCAAGGTACGAGGAGAGGAGGCTGGTCATGGAGACGACTCCGGCGACTTACATACGTATCGTGCCGCGTGAATTGACCGGCCAGATAAAAGGGGTGGGAGAGGCGGACACCGGAGGCAGGAAAGGGGGAGGCCGAGGAAAGTGAGAGAATATCCTGACCGACACAGAAGCCGACGCTGCTAATGACTCTGTCCGCGGTAATCTCCGGGTGTTATCTGTCCTGGCTACCTGGGGCCCACCTACTTCGAATCACGAACCTGCACACGCTTCCACCTCGTTTCCTGCCGATCAGCCGCCGCTCGAACGCGCGTCGCTCTCCGCTTTCAACTGACTTTGCCCCGACAACACGACCACTGGTAGCACTTTAAGCTCGCTGCTGATTATTTCCCTGGTTGATCGCTTGCCTCTTTTTCTTCCAGCTGCACGTTGTAAAGTTAAAGGATGGAGGGTTATGGGTGGCGGATTTCGGAGACGCAATCTGAGATGGTGAGTCGTGGTGCACTTATAGACCAGCTCCTTCGATACTATCAGAGCGCGGATTTTTACGTATTTCAAATTTCAAGGAAAATGTACAGATGCACAAGTGTACGGAATTCTCGTAAGGCATAAGGTAACGCAAAGAAATCTTTCGTCGTTGTATACTACGATAGTAGTAGGCGTATACTACAACACCTTTGGATCGATGGATATCCGTGAAGAAAATCAGCCGAAAAATTGATCTTGCCTCTCAAATTCAACATCAAATTCTGAGGTATTCTGATCATTCCGAGGATCAGAAATGTCGAAGGAACCATAGAACTCGATCGTTCTCTCGAAAGGAAATGTTAACGTCTGTTCGAACGTCGGCGAAAGCCAAAATAATTCACGCGAGATGGTTCTTCGCCGAAACAGTAAATCAAAAACATTATACTCGTCTTCCGTAGGTACACGATGATCTCCACTCGAAGCCAAGCAACATCCACCAATATCAAACACTCGATCCCCGCTAATCCCCTATATTCCAAATGGAGTAAGACGTTCCAGCTTCCTACTCAACTTCCTAAGCCAACAAAGAGAGAGTACAGATTCTATAAGAGGAATTCCACGGCGGACACGCGTAGTCAGCGAGGTCCTGGCCGCGTTGTTTGGTCAACCGATCTTACAGAAGGGCAAACAAGTCTCTCTGAACGCCGAAAGGGTTTGCCGGCGAAGGCTGCACGTCATCGACGGCTTCTTTCCGCGCGGAAAGTCGCGCGGCGAGAGAAGCGGACAAACGTGGAGACAAAGAGGTGCCCTCCAACCCTCTTTCTCCCACTCTCTTCCTTTCTGTTTCTTTCTCGCCGCGGCTCGAGGCGGCCCTTTTCACTTTGAGGGTTAAGAAGTTAGCTGATGGTTCGAGGATTACTTAGACTCCGTACATAAGGCAACTGTGCGCAGTTAGTTTGCGGTGCACACAGCCTCTGAAACGACCGGAGAGAGCTTCCTTCGCCTTTTTTCCTCTCTCGGTTTTCCCAACGACCGCCTTTCTCCCACTGAACTCGGACTCGGCGACGCTTCTGACGACATGCCGTTGCCCCGCTCTCGGCTTCAGCATTTCGTTGTTTCCCTGGAGTTTTGGCATTTTCGGTTTTAGAAGCGTGTTATCGTGTTCCGAGGAATTTTTTACGCTCAGGTGCCAGTTCTGTGAAGTGGCGGACGAAGGAAAGTTTCAATGTCACTTCAATTTTATCGTAATTTCTGTTAGAATTTAATCTTAATGTTAAGATTAATAATCTGTGGAAAACACCATGTTTGTGTTAAAATAATATTCGGTGATATTTATTAAACAGAACTACAGAACCAAATGCATATAAGCGAGTGATATGGTATAATTAACAACGTATGCAAGAATTGTTGATTGTTGGCCAGTTACTCTCAGACTAGACTTAGGTAGTGACCCATGATCCCTTAAATATTTTGAACCCCACTCTCTATACAGTAACGAGTATGACCTGTGTAAGTGTCCTGTTCAAACGCCTGTGTGGGTGCCTGTGTAAGAGTATTTGTACCTATGCGCGTAATATCGTTGTATTCCAACAATTTCAGAAAATGGACTTTTATTTCACAAGAGCAGCGAATAGACGCGATACGATATCCCGAAGTGGATAGTTAGGGTTACCACGGTGAAAAGTACCTGGTACAAAGTTACCAATACTGATATGTCAGTGATAACTTCAAACTTTCTTTTTGTTGTATATTGTCAAATAATTTCCCGAGTTAGGGATGATACAATAATGTATTGTCCTCTCTAACAAAATGAATCATACATAATTTCATAAATTAATATAATTTGTTCTATTGCTACAGGATGGATCAGACGTAATTCGATAAAATAATATAAAAGAAAAATTATTCTTCTGTATTATTCTAAGCTTTGAATGATTCCACGTGGCAAGCTTCCGGTGCTACCATGCGAGAAATAAGATAACTTTAGTGTTTACTATAGCGTGGTTCAGTGAAAATAGAATGTTACTTTATGGGAAGCGAGAAACTTACTCCCTAGACTGTTTCGCAAGAATGAGTAGAAATATCAAAATTAAACCTTTATTTATCTATTATCACTCATTTTAAAACTATCGTTGTTACGCTGTTACATAAAAGCAGAAGGTTACTTTATAAGAAATTCGTAACATCATTTCACAGATTGTTTCACAGACATCCTCAGCATCTACTCGTTGCAACTCGTATTACTCAACGTCCCTAAACAACGCCTAATCGTCAAACCCAGGCACCGACGACTGTCGCAGAGCCTGGAGAGCCCATCTCACTCCGAACTTGTCGTACAACGTGTCTCAAACAACAAACATGTCCGAAACATCTGCAATTAACTCGTTCCTCTCTTTCCCTGTCTACTTCTGGCTAATCGCTATAACTAAAAAGGTAGGTCGAAGAGAAAGCTGAGAAAGAGGAGAAAGAAAAAGGAAAGAGGAAGAAGTCGGAAGAAAGAAAAAATAAGTCCGTGAGAAGAACCTAAGGGGGTAGAAAAGACGTTAAGCCGCACGCGTCGTGGCGAAGGGGTGGAAGAGAAAGAAGAAGGGGTGGTGGACGAAAGGGTGGCGAGAACTGTGGCGCCACCTCGGCAGGAAGCGGCAGAGGAGCGAAGGCAAGGCGCGCAGAGGGTCCTCCGTGTGTCGGGGGTGCGAGAAAGAAAAGGCGAGGCGGTGCGGCCAAGGGGGATGGAACGCGGAAGAGGAGAAGGAAGGAGGTGGTCGTCCTAGTATCGACCGGCTGAAAAAGGGGTGGATTTTTCTACCCCTGGGCGGAGGACCAGCATTAGGGGGACGTGTTCTGGACTCGATTACGACTAGCCCACCTCTGATCTCCGCAAGCCACCAGGAAACCCTTCTACCATACACTTTCACCCTGTCTCAACTTCTTTCCAAGATCCCTGTTAGGGGTTGCTTCTCCACTTTCTTTCATCTTTTTATTTTTACTTTTCCTCTTTCTGGTTTGTGGACTGTGTTTTTGGGACGTTGTCTGCGCTTGTTGGAAGTGTCGGCAGGTCTGAAGGTGAAAGTTTTTTTATGGTCGTTGTTAGTGGTTGCGTCTTGACCACGCAATATCCTTTTCTTTTCCTTTGGTTTCTGAGTTTTCAGAACTGACCTTGGGATGATCGTCGTGGATGTTCGAAGAGTCGAAGACTGGCAGGATTTTTGTTTAACATCGATGTTAGGGTTTTTTGACTTCGTTTCATATTTCCACGTAATTGAGATTGATTTCATTAATGGAACGTTGGATTTAAACGAGTTTAGGTGTCGAATAATCTCGATCGTTCTATACGGGAAAACTGGGGAAATTTATACAACGGTTAAAACCAACCAATTTATGCAAATATTTAACCAAGTCTACCGTCGCGTTTTACGACGAAACACATTCAAATTATTTTGATCGAATGTAAAGAAAACCATCCAACCATTGAACCATTTGTTGAATTACAAACCTATCTCCTCCGTTTGAAACGATAAAATCCCTCTCAACGATAAATCAACCAAATTCTCCCAAATTAAAATGCTTAATATTCTGCCAATCAAAAATACACAACTCCTAGCAGACAAGCACCTCGGGATACACCTAAACAAACCTTTCAAAACTACACTGTCGTCGCTGAATAAACTAAATAACCCAAAGTAACGCTCTAAACGAGCCAACCTTCTCCTTAACAGAGGAAGAAGAAGAATAACTGGAGTTCAGAGGACCGATCTAAAGTCTAAAGTGTCTGTGAAGCGAAAATCACTGGCCCATTCTGTCCCACGCGGCCATCTGAATAGAAACTGTGCGAGTTAATCGGCCTGGCTGAACTTCGACACCGGCTCGCTTCCCCGGAATCCAATTAATCCCCGGATCGGATCTAAATTCGGGGAAGTGACGCGTGGGACTGTTCGCGTACCTCTTCCTCGAACGAATTACGCGTCTTCCGCGATATCGTCGTCGTCGTCGTGGTTGCTCTCTTGGCGATCGTGCACTGCAAAGAATCCGAAGAGGGAAAAGAAAAATGGATCCTCGGGGGCTTTCTCCGGCACTTTGCTCGGCCGGAAGCTAATTGGCCCGAATCGAGGGTGGCTTTTCCATCATCCGGTTCACGGCATTATGGCCGACTCGCACGTGAGCCTTGCCATCGACCAATGAGAACGCGAGTCGATGCACTCGAAGAACGGGACTCGACCGCTTCCCAACGATGTTCCTCGCCTTTCTTCCTTCCTCGCTTCCTTCCTTCGGCCTGATTCTGCCCGATCCGACGCGATAAAACCCCACGCTGAACTCGATAAACGCGTCTGATTTATCGTGAGAGAGGGTGCTTTCGAGATTTTCTAATCTTCTTAGGCAGGTCAGCCTGCTGCTCGGTAATAAGCGGTTTCAAAATCGGACGATCCACGAATTAAGGAATTAAGGGATGATGCACGAGAGGGCGGTGCAGCAGAAGGGTGAGAGGTGTCGGATTTGGTTACACAGAGACAATTTTACTCGAAGAGGGTACTCGCTTTGATAAGTTGCTGGTCCACCCAACTATTAAGTCTGTTCGTTTCTGGTGATCCTTGGTGACTTGCCGAATCTTTCAGCATTTCAGAATTGTACCTTAAGAAGTTATTAATCAACTACTTACATACTGCTACGCTATGAGTGTACATGTATGTTTGGTTTCGATGAAATTGGTCCAAGATTTTGTGCATCATATTTCGTCAAAGCTCAAGCAAAAACGTGTTTCTTTCTGTGACGATTTAGAAGAAAGAACTTTTTCTTAGGATTGTAAAGAAGATTCTGTCTTGGTCGAAAGTCTTCTGTCGAATAGAATAAATGTTGTTTCACTGATACTCTTTTCTGTTTCCAAGAGAATAAAATTTTCCTATTTATACAAAAGTGAAGCAAAAGTTTCAGAGAATACACTTCGTTTTGTGACTATTTCTTTTTTTTTATTTTTTTTTTTTTTTTTATTTTTTTGGAATAGAAAAGATAGCAGTGAAGAATTTACTGTTATTTCGTAACTAATTGGAGATTTGAATAGTTTCGTTCGATCTTTGGATAAGACGATGGAATATCTTCGAGACCTTGCTCCTTATTCAGGAGGAATCTATCGTTGCCCCGGTTAATCGTAAATTATCAAAGCCAGTGTCGAGTGAACGGACCACGATAGTACCTATTTACTTTCATTCGATGATCAAAGAACCGCGTTGGGCCGATAATTCTTATCTAAGCGTGGACAGTGGTCCCATTTAGTCTTTGAAGCGCGCGTGAATTTGTCTGCAATTTCGGTGTCGAAACTAGAACCGTATAGCGTCGTATTGGAGCCAGTCAGTAGAGAAGTTACACTGATTTGATTCAGAAATTGAACAATTAAGAGATACAATTATTTTTAATGCTTTAAACTTGGAATTTACGATTCTTTATATCGTCTCCTTGCAATAAATTAACTCTAACTCAACTTTAATCTAATTTTAATGTAATTTTAATATAATTCAACTTTAATCGTGTAATTGGGTGAGAAGAAAAAAAGGTGCGACTCATAATTAAATATTAATCGAATAGTCAAGCATTAACGTAGCAATTAATGTAGCAATTTTATTATTGAAGTAATAGAAATTACATTAGAGAATTTTTAATAAATTACGAATTACAACGAATGGAAATATTGCTACGGGATAAGTAAGTTCTCCTCGTTTAGATTGTAGGATGAAGTGATTTCGAATGTTGTTTACTCGGCTCGATCAGCACCCGGTCAACAGGGGCCAAGATGGCTGAATAAGTCGATTAGCGAATCGATTGAGGAAATTAACAATAACGAGGATGGTGGTGATTCTCGTCTCTTTTCAACAAGTTAAAACCGATTTAAAAGAACTTGGGAGAAACAAACTTGTTAATATTATCTTCAATCTCTTTCATCCACGATTACAACGTTACGTAGGTGCAAACTAAAAAATAAAAACTAACAAGTGTCTTTGAAAACTATTCGCTTTTCAATATTTGACGATTCACCTTCTCTTCCACTAATCGTTCCATCATGAAAAAACAAAGAGATAAAAAGTACCTAAAAGGTATTCGACGTTTAACGCTATAGTTTCTTGGCCTAACGATCGTTTCTATCGATCGTTTCATTAAGAAGAAAAGCGGAAGACCGAAAAGGTAGAAATATCAAAGAACGATTAAAAAATGTCTGTTAAAAGTAATCGCCCTTTAACGCCTGACGTTTCTTCGTTTTCCGCCGATAATCATTTCTACCGATCGTCCCATCAAAGGGAATGAAAAAGACACGAAGCTGGAAAAATGAATCACCGTTTGAGGCTGAATAAAATTCAGCCCTTTCCCTCGCCGATCGTCTGTATCGACCGGCCCCACGAAAACGACGATCGAGAAAATAAGGGAACGGGGGAAAAGTGGAAGAAAAAACGCGATGTTCGAGGAATCCAGTGTTTAAATACCCAGCGGACGAAGGAAAAGGTAGAAACAACGATCGAGGAACGTGCGACGCAGCGTCTTTTGAAAAACCACCCCCTCTGGATCTTTGCACGATTTCCATGCGGCGCGGAGGAGGAAAAAAAAATCCAGCGGTGGAGAACGTTAAACGGAAATCAGCCGGCCGCTTACAAAGAGCCGACGCTTCTGGCGGGGGTGGCAGACGGGAAGAAAAATTCTTTGATGGTTGGAACGGTGGCGGTGGGCGTAGAAACGCGCGATGAAAGATGGGAAACGCCGCGGGGACACGGCGGTGGCGGGGGTAAGTGTGAAATTGCCGCCGATGTTCCGACAGGAATACAGGAATTTTCCTTCTCTCTGTCGCTGAATATTTTCCGCGGCCGGAATGCTTCAGCGCGGAATGTTCCTGCCTTTCAACGCGCCGATGGACGCGCGGAACGATATGGATTTATTCTTGCCGCGGTTCCCGCTATCGGAGAACGTTTATCATCGCTTAGATCGAAGACGTTTGAGCTTGCGAATGTTAGAACGTTCAAAGCTTCGAATTTTTGTGAGCGTTCGAATTGCTGGATGTTCGAACGTTCGAAACTTTCAAATCAAACTTTGTGCACGAATTGCTGGATGTTTGAGTGTTCGAAATTTTCAAATCGAACTTTGTGCGCCAATTGCTGGATGTTCGAGCGTCCGGAACTTTCAAATGGAACTTCGTGGGCCAATTGCTGGATGTTGGAGCGTCCGAAACTTTCAAATAGAACTTTGTGCGCCAATTGCTGGATGTTCGAGCGTTCGAAACTTTCAAATAGAACTTTGTGCGCCAATTGCTGGATGTTCGAGCGTCCGAAACTTTGAAATCGAACTTTGTGTGCCAATTGCTAGATGTTCGAGCGTCCGAAACTTTCAAATAGAACTTTGTGCGCCAATTGCTGGATGTTCGAACGTTCGAAACTTTCAAATAGAACTTTGTGTGCCAATTGCTGGATGTTAGGGCATTCGAAACTTTCAAATCGAACTTTATGCGCCAATTGCTGGATGTTCGAGCGTCCGAAACTTTCAAATGGAACTTCGTGGGCGAATTGCTGGATGTTCGAACGTCCGAAACTTTCAAATAGAACTTTGTGCGCCAATTGCTGGATGTTAGAGCATTCGAAACTTTCAAATCGAACTTTATGCGCCAATTGCTGGATGTTCGAGCGTCCGAAACTTTCAAATGGAACTTCGTGGGCGAATTGCTGGATGTTGGAGTGTTCGAAACTTCCAAAACGAACTTTGTGCGCGAATTTTAAATTTCTCGCTAAGTAACTCAATAAATACTTAACGTTGCAAGCTGGAGAATTCGAAAGACGAGGAGTCCACGCGATTTCGATTCTTCGAATGTACGTTCTGCGATCGAACCTTCGGAAGTCAGATACTCACAAAGATAAAACAGCTGTCGCGATTACTTGGTTTCCGAAATTTCGAATTCGTCGCGCTTCAGCTTGCGAGATCGAGAACTGAAAATAACAAAACTGGCGCGTTTTCGATTGGCGAGATTTCAATTCTCCATCGCGAGTATCGAAATTGAATACCTACAAATTGTTTGCAACATGAAACTCGAGGAATTTTAGGCCTCCTAAAATAACAAATTCTTTAAAAGATAAATATGTGATTCTGAAAAATAACTTTCACACAACCGCAACGCAGCAAATTTGTACTAACCGTGGCGCAACTCGCGTAATTCCAATCCGCGAAAATCAAAGTTGCCAATGCGAAACTCCACGAATTTAACATTTCTGAAATAACGAACTCCCTGAAAAAAATGGATAGTTCAAAAAAAAAAAAAAAAAAAGAAAAAATATATTCGTGTAATTGTAACGCGGGAAATATAAATGAGGCGCCGCGTGGTTCGACGAAATCAACCTCGGAGAATAAAAAAATTCGCTGAATTCGAGCACGTGCACGTGTGTGGCGCAGGAAATACGAATTCCGGTGATTAAAATCCTGTTTGCGACGGCCAGTACGTTGCCCTAATTGGAAAATTGAGTTGCGTATGAACGAAATGCGTTGCAGAACAGCGTAATCGTCTTTCTTCGAACGATTAGTAGCGGATAGACTTGGCAGAAAAAGTGGCTTGGTTATCGTGTTATCGCCGCGCACTTCGTATTGTGTACCCGACAAATGGTTAAGCTGTTGCTCATTAGCTAATCAATTACAAATTTGCCCGATACCAAAGCAAATAACGCTATAAAACTGCGAATGTCGCGCAAAAAGGAGTCGCTTCTTTATCATAACTGGTGACAAACAAGATAAAACAGTCGCGTACTCGCTTGTTACGCAACTGTCGCTTACTTTTTCACAATTTTGTTCTCGTTAAAATAATAAAATAAAAAGAGAGAAGCAGAGGGACGTTCGTTTTTGTGCGTTTAAATTGTAAAATCGTGAACGTTACAAGGAGGAGGGGAAATAACCAGCCGCCTTTTTGCAACGCCGTTTAAATGAATTTTCGAGACGCAGATACGATGAATCTCCGCGGAAGAAAAATAAACGATAAATGCGTCGATAATGAAATATGTATAAAAATGCTCGTTGTAAAGCCTGGCAGGCTGAAAGGGTGAGATACGACTTCGTTACTTTTTATGGAATATTAATGTCCGTCTATAATGTTCTCTTTTATATCTCTCTGTTTAATTACGCATAGCGGAATCTTAGCGTAATACGTCTAGCAAAAATATTCCACGAACTGAAAGATTCAAATACGAAAGATTACGTCGTCGAACAAATTTATTGAAACCTTAGAAGATAGAAATTACAGGGAATAAAAGTAGTAAGTTCGATACGTTTAAGAAAAATATTCCATCTGTGGACAAACTTTGGAACAAAAAATTATATTGTATTGAATATTATTCGAAGAATAAATAAAATCGAGAAGAATAGAAATATTGCGTAGAATAGACAATTTCAAGGAGAAATTACGTCATCGAATATTCCTCGAAGCATCGAAAGAAGAATGGTAGAAAGATTAGAAACGTTTCCACATAAAAAAAAAAAAAAAAAAAAAAAAAAAATAAACTCCAACATCGACAGTCTTAAGTAACCATGAGAAATTACGCGTATCATCGAAAATATTCTACGAGACATCGGACTTGTCGAAGGAACATCTCGATAAACACAATAAAGATTATTATAACCAATGAAGAATATTCCACGAATCTTGTAACTTCAAAAATAAGAAATCGTCTCCTCAAATATCCCTCGAGCGATGGAAAAACGGCGGAGTAAATGAATAGAAAAAAGATTATCTTTTAAACACTCGGTTCCACCCCTCAAAATCAATCTCCAGTTCCGATTGTCCCAGGAAACAGAGAAAAGAAGATATTTTACGGACGATATCCGGACGTTGCACAGTCGTACTCGATCCCCGTAACAATTTCCCGGACAGTTTCCCATCGAAACACCGAGCAGCCCCCTTCCACCCCCTTCTGAATCGAAGATCACGATGACCAACAATGGTGCTGATTGAAAGCAATTATCGGACCTTTCTTCCTTGTACTTTTTAACTTACCGCCGCGGTCACACCCCTGTTGTTCCGCTCGAGATACCGTCAGCCCTGTGATTTTCACGTGGGGTGACGAGGTCAATCGTGACCCACGAAGAGAAAAAAAAGGAAAAAAGAGAAAGAAGAAGAAAAAGGAAAGCAGAAGGACAGACGGAGAGAAGAGGTAGCAAACAAGGGAGAAAAAACTGAATACATCGCCACCCCCTTCGTTTTCGGCTCGCGTCTTTGACCACCCCCGGGAGGCTGCTAATCGAGCGCCGCTTTTTTTCGAATACAAACGAGCCCCTCTGGGTGATATTTCTCTTGCGCTAAGCGGAAACCAAGGTGACCAGCGTGGATTCTTGCCGCAGAATGAATTCTGACGGGGTTGTCGGGGGGTGTAATTCGTGGCAGAAGACCGGATGGGGCGAGTTCGGAGCGTGGAATTTGTTTGAATAACATTGGATCGATCGGGGCGGTTCTTTAACGCGTTGACTTGCACGCCAACTTGATGTATTTGGCACACTGGCAGGCCGCGATAATTTGAAATATACTACGCCATAATATTTAATCTTTGCAAGGTATCTATCACGTTGTATTTGCGCACTTCTTTTCTGCCGATATTATCTAAATCAGCCACGCTGCTGAATATTATCTTATTTTAAACGTTCTAAAAAACTGAGTTATCGAGGTCACCGGTGGCCACTTAATCAGCGTTTCAAGAAAGAATGGCAAATTGAGGTGATATTTATCTTCAGTGTCTAACAGGCTTAAATGTTCATCATTTTCTAGATTCTATTTATTAGAATTATTCCAATATATGTTTAGAATGTTGGTCGATCGTAATTAGGATTATTCGAGTTATTAGATGAATTCGGTTCTATCGCCACCTTTTAACTGTATTTTATATCTCTACTTACGAATTAGTATACTTATCTACTAATTGTAGGTAGTTAAAACGTATAGTCATCCATAAAAAAACTTTTCGTACGTTCTAAGGCCATTCTCGTTAAAAGAGGATGCTACAAAATTTCACTGCGAAACGTGTAGGCTACGAAGGTTGGAAGGACAGAATATTTTAATGATAAAAGTAAAAAAATGCACTTACAACGGACAAACGATTCACCAGGTGGACAAAAAGCAATCGTAAATGTTTCAAACTGATCTTTCTCCTTATAAAAGAAACCAGAAAGGATGAAGTTTTCTGATTAATTTGGTAGAATCGATTTAGTTGAATAATAGGATATCGCTTTTGAGTATCATAAAATTTGAGAATGGATTCCACTTTGGTTGTACAGATAAGAAACGCCGCTAATCGCCAAATACGTGTTTCTTAATGTGGTCGATTAAACGAAATGCTAAAAATACAGATCGAAAATGTCAGCCAGCCACGCTGATATAAAAGGAACGAAATCTGTCCGAGAACTACGAGAGGATCGCTCTTTTACTTTCCCTTCGAATAATCGAGAAATTAAAGTCGATCCAGACGACGTATAATAAATTCATTAACAAGTGGCGAGCGCGTCGATCAGCGCCGATCTAAAAACATCCCGATTCTTCCGCCATATTTTATTCAACATTCATCAAGCCAAAAAGCAGTTTATCCTTCCTTATGGCAATAAAGTTAAGTAATAAAACTAAAATAGCGGCGACGTTAAAGAAGCGACAATTAACGAGACACGATAAAACTAACGATTAACCGTCCCTAGATCTAAGCTACAAATTTCCATTCGAACAACTCACAGCTGAAGGAAGAAAAAAATGGTCGTTTAACCGTAGAAACTGTCCTCACTTTCTCAACGATTTAACTGCGATCGAAATCAAAGGCGACACCGCGTGACATGTTACACATTGACAACATCAAAGAAAAAAAGAAAAAAAAAAAGGAAGAAAAGAGCTAACCTCTAATAAAGAAAAAATCAGAAAAAAGAAACACAGAGGCTCGTTAACAATTAAAGCGTTGACAGCAGATGATGAAAGGAAGGATACAAGGCGTTTCGTTTGAAAGACGATGCCTTTTCAGAAGGACCCTGTGAAAAGTCGTAAATATGGGCTCGTAAAGAAGATAGTTAGGAGCAGCTAATACATACACTTTCGTTTAAAAGTTTGGAGATTTGCCTTTTTCAACGAACACAAGCTTTTTCCTACCCTTTCCCAACGTATGAGAATATCACGTTCCTACGTTTCGTCTTTAAATAAGATACAATTAATTACAAGGAAAGGACATTCTTCTGCCAATTATAGTCTCGAGGCTTTCGATATTTTTTGCAACGTTACACTACGGAAGAATCTCTTGGGCGTAATAAAATATTTATAAATTCTACGATTAACAAATTTTTAAATCCATCGAAAAATCTCTCGTCTCTTTTTACGAGTCATTTTATCTTGGTCACCGGGTGATTACGTTGTATTGCAAGCGGCAAAATCCATCTACCCGAGACTCGTCTGTTCCTGTTGTTAATTGTTAATTTTGTAGCCGTAGATATTTGCAATTAAAAATTGTAAAAGATTATTGCTTCTTTTTGACGCATTGTCGACAGCAAACGAGGAAAATAGAAAATAGAGAAACGTGGAGAAATTTGTCATTTTATAAACGTCGCGAGCGAAGAAACCACGGAGAATCGACATTTTTCGTTTTACCAAACGTCGAAGCAAGAAACCATTTACGTTTCACGTATTTTCCAAAAATACTCCAAAAATTGGAGTAAAATTTATTGCCATTTATTGTAATAAAATTCTAATATGTCAAAAACTTTTGAACAGGAATGTATACAGGGAATCGACGCGTGCGTTAAACGTCGTGATCGCTCGAGAATTATACTGTGTGTATATTTATTTGTTGGTACGTGTGTAGGTTTTCCGTTTCTCGTTTCATTTTACGACTTGGAACCGTCGGATTTCGTGGATCAGAATTTATCACGAGAATATCCGTGACCCCGAGAGACGCACGGATAACCTCGAGACTGGGCCTCTCTATCGCAATCTGTCTCAATAACTCGACGCAACGATGCGTGGCCGTCGATGCTGGTAATTGACGTGTCGACCCGTTTTTTCCGTGGGAAGCTAGGCGATGTAGTTTTATTCGTGCAACTTGTCACCAAAGAACCAGAAGGAAGAGAGAGATCTCGTTTGAGAATCGTACATTTCGACGAACATTTCGATTGGAAATTTTCAGCAAATGCTGAATCAAACGCACTTTTAATCGAATGATTACCATTTGAATATAAAAAGCCTATAATCCTTGATAAATTATCCATCCATCGAGAAAATATCATTTATTAAAGTTTCTCAACGATTCTATAAAGTTATGTGAAATACAAATACAGGAATGATAGCCAAGAGCAATCGATTATTATAACATTTCATGTCTAAAACAAACCTCGAAAAAATTCCCAACACCATAATCAATCAAATCGATCAATGAATGACTCCACGCTATTTAATATAATGATACTTCACGAGTAAATCTAACTTAAAAGATTCTGAAAAAAATTCACGAATAATAGTAAACATTAATTGACATAATAATATTTCATATATGAAACTATCCAGCTCAAAGAGATCCTAAATAAAAATCCAGGAACAATTGTCCACAGTAACTGAAAGCTCTAAAGCAGCTAAAAGAATTCTAAGTACAAATCTGTGAATAATAATGGTCCACAGTATTCGATACAGTAACATTCGTATGTAAAATTATCAAAATTCAGAAAAGTTCCAAATATAAATGCAAAAGTAATAGTCCACATTAACTGACATAATAATGTTTCATATATGAAACTTCCCAGCCCAAAGAGATCCTAAACAAAAATCCAAGAACAATTGTTCACAGTAACTAAAACCTCTAAAGCAGCTAAAAGAATTTTAAGTACAAATCAGTGAATAATAATAATCCACAGTAGTCGATACAGTAACATTTATATGTAAAACTATCCAAATTCAGAGAAGTTCTAAACATAAATGCAAGAATTAGTCCAGAGTAACTGACATAATAATATTTCATATATGAAACTATGCAGCCCAAAGAGGTCCTAAACAAAAATCCAGGAACAATTGTCCACAGTAACTAAAACCTCAGAATAGCTAAAAGAATTCTAAGTACAAATCTGTGAATAATAATGGTCCACAGTAATCGATACAGTAACATTTATATGTAAAACTATCAAAATTCAGAAAAGTTCCAAATATAAATGCAAAAGTAATAGTCCACATTAACTGACATAATAATATTTCATATATGAAACTATGCAGCTTAAAGAGATCCTAAACAAAAATCCAAGAACAATTATCCACAGTAACTAAAACCTCTAAAGCAGCTAAAAGAATTTTAAGTACAAATCTGTGAATAATAATAGTCCACAGTAATCGATACAGTAACATTCGTATGTAAAATTATCAAAATTCAGAAAAGTTCCAAATATAAATGCAAAAGTAATAGTCTACATTAACTGACATAATAATGTTTCATGTATGAAACTTCCCAGCCCAAAGAGATCCTAAATAAAAATCCGAGAACAATTGTCCACAGTAACTAAAACCTCTAAAGCAGCTAAAAGAATTCTAAGTACAAATTTGTGAATAATAATAGTCCACAGTAATCGATACAGTAACACTCGTATCTAACAGCATCAAAATTCAGAAATGTTTCAAATATAAATGCAAGAGTAATAGTCCAGAGTAACCGACATAATAATATTTCATATCTTTTCGATAAGTTTTACTATCAAAAAGCTTCGAAAAAATTGCAAACACAAGTGCAAGACTAACAGGAGTATAGTTACTCATCGAATATGAGTAATAACGTTTCACGACTGAACGCATTTAATCGAAACGCAGACCACTATGAAGATATCTCACTGGACCGATGTAACAAGTATTAAGTTGTCGGAAAAGTGTCTTTCTTTCGCAAACATGTCTTTTGCAACAATACATCTTCGTACAAACGTGAAATCAAATCTGTGAGATATCGCGGTGTTTATCTCAAGAGAACAAAATGGATCGTACGGAATTCGACGAAACAATATAAAATAAAAAACGTTGCGCATCTATTATTTCCTCATAAAACGAAAGAAACTTTTCGGACAACGTAAAGTACTCCATGGAAAAATCTGTCGTTTCCAGAGAAATATTCACAAAACGATGACTTCGGTAGTTGAGTGGCCGAGTTCGGTGGACAATCAGGAAACCCCGGTGTGTAATTAGACATGTTTGCAGAGGCATCCACGGAGTGGCACAAAAGGTGTCCACGGGCCCTAGGAAGCGCCAGAGAAATCGGTAGGAGAGCAGAGCACCGAGAGAAAGAGAGAAAAAGAGAGAGGAAAACCGTGCAAACACACGGTTGTCTCCCACGGAGGCAAGTAAGCGAGAGGTCGAGGTCCTAAAACATTCAAACGACAAACAACAAGGAGTCGCCTTTCCAGCGACTGTCGTTCGAGCGTCCGCTAATGGAGTTTGCGCGGCGGCACCTCTGATGTCCGATCGACGAACATCCGTGTCCCCTGGACCCTCGTTCGAGAAACGGGCGCCGCGACCGACCCGCGCAAACAGCGCCATCCGACTCGCCTTTCCAAATCTTCGGCTTCCGTTGAAGGTTTTTAGGCGACTCTCGTAGCAAAGAGGCTTTTAGACGGTTTTCAAACCGACGAAGAAGTCTCCTGTTTTTAGGTCAATTTCTTCCTTCTTAAGATTAGAAAAATGTGAATTAATTTCAATTTGGTGACAGCTTGCGTCGCGAACGATCTTCTGTTAAGAGTCTTAGGCAATTCTTGCGGCGACGAGGTTTTAAATGGTTTCGAAGCTGTACAAGGTGTTTTCAAAATTAAATTTCTCACATTTTTGCAGCAATTTAGTATTTTTCAAGGGGAAATGTACATTAATTCCAAGTTAGATTTCTTAGAATTTTCAACGATCTTCCGTTAAAGATCTCCGGCAATTTCCACGGTGAAAAGGTTTTTATATGGTTTCGAAGCTGTGGAAGGAGTTTCTCAAATTAAGTTTATCGCATTTTTACAGCAATTTAATTAATTCAAGAGAAACTGTAAATTAATTTCATCTGAGATTTCTTGAAATTGTCGACGATCTTCTGTCAAAGTCTTTCTCATGTACGATCATCCACAATTTTCTTCGAGCCAAGATTTTCCCCCGTTTACATCGTTTTTCCTCCGAGCTGTTCGATTCTACGATAAAAAGCAGCGATTAAGATCACGTCGGAGCAGCAGACGACCGAAAAAGAGAATCGAAGGAAGAGGAAGAACGAAAATCAGGGTGGATTGTAAAATCGTGACGACGTCGTTGGCGGCGCAGCTGTACCGAATTAGAGGCGCCTATAAAAAGGCTCGGTTCCCGCGGCCAACCGCTTCGGGAATCTTATCACCTCGGACCGAGGGTGATAATTAGATTTCGCGAACTGCCAGGCGATTCGTCGAACTGCCGTTTGAAGTTTAACGCCACCGCAAGACCGTCCTGGCCTTCGTTAAAGCCGCGCGACTTTTCAATTAACGCTCCTTGAAGCTCGATGCACGTGGTATTTTGGGAATACGTGATCGTTTGATTTTCGACATAGACGACGATGAAAATCATCGTTATTTGCAGATCACGATAAATAAATTTTAATAGAAAAGATGGTACGAAATTTCCTAGTGTTTTAATTCTAAACGTTGAACCTTCCTTTATCAGCTACCGTAGATATTATAAAAGGTACGATAGCATCCCGAAGAAGCACAAACACGACAGATATTGGGTTATTCGAAATATTGGAGAAATTCTGTTTCGAAGCGTCCTACGAATATTTTTCAAGTTAAAACGATCCTGGAGAAGCGTCTCGTATTTTTGGCGCACTCGCAAGTGCTTCTTATCTTGATTTCTAAATTTTATATGAGAACAGCAAGCGTCAGACGTATAATACACGAGTCGATAGTTTATTTATGGCGACTAAGATTATCTTGCTGATGTAAGACTTTCGTGTGAGTAATTTATCGTCGGATTGGAGAAGCAGATTTTGTTCTGGCAAGACTCATACCTCTGTTCCTTGATATTTGGCTACAGCATAAATCACAGCTGTTAATTCGCAAGCTACAGCTACTCGCTTATAACTTGATTTTTTTATACCTAAAACCAATATTTTCAATAACAATAGAGAAAATTTGCATAAAATTAATTCTCGATATGTATTGGCTTGGCAACTAAGTGGTTGCGGATTTTGTCAATACAATCTAATGATAAAATCCGCAGTCACTTAATTGCCAAGCCAATAGATAACAACTGTAAAATCAACAAATTTATGCAATCGTTAAAAATCAAAAGAACTAACAAGCTGCCCAATTTTTCTACCACACGTTGACTTGTCTAACGTTTTCTCGATTCGTTACGATTCCACAAACGCAAGTGATTTTTTAAATACGCTGCATCGATCTGCAGCCAAACGTTTCAAGTATAATTGTTATTATTCGGAATTCGGTTTGATCGGTAGGTGATGGAAGTGGCAATGATAGTCGATGATAGGAAGAAAACGGTTGTTCCATTATTGCGTCGACTAATGGTCGACGACGGTAGCCGCGAGCACGGAATGATGAACACGCGTGGAATTCGAAGGATCCCGATGAAAATCCGTTTCCGAGCGATCGGCGCCTCGATTTCTCCGAAACACACCAAGGCCGGTGCACGTAACAGCCGTTTCGATTCTTTCAGATAAATCTTTACGAAACTTGCACCTAACAAACCCAGGAAATTCTAAAAACAAACGCTTAATAAATTAAATATCGAGCTATAGTCTCCAGATAAGACGTAGACCTCAGAGTAGATGAAATTCTTCAACAAATATCCGGATTTCTAAAGGAGTACATGTGCAACATGCTCTGAAGGGAAGAATTAAATGTAATTTAATATGAAAAGTATAGATCTTTTAATACGTAAGATTCTTAACCAAATATCTGCGCGAGCAAAACGAATCTCTGAGAAAGTACATCCAAATAGAGGGATTTTTAAGGAATCACATACCTGGTTCTATTAAAGAAAAATTAAATGCGCGAGGAGTAAGAATTACGTAAGAAACAAGTAAGAAATAATAAAGAAAAAATAAAGAATCAAGTAAGAATTAAAATAAGAAGACGTAGATTCAAAACGAATTATACATTTCACGATGCATAAAGTTCTCAGCAAATAGCTGTTTCTCCTCAGCTCTTCAGCGAGGTCTCGACTCTATGGAAAAGTGATTCCACAAATGGCACTTTAAAATAAATGAAAATAAATTCAGTCATATAACCTTCACGCTGCGAAGACAATCCTTCCACAGGTGATTATAAATAATATTCCAATTCCAAAGAAATCCAATTCGGATATCTGGGCATGACCCTGGACAGAAGAATGACATGGAAACGGCACATAACTGAAACCAAAACTAAAAAGATTCTACTGGCTCATTGGCAGACGCTGCAACTTAAACATGTAGAGTAAAATAATGCTACATAAAGATATATTAAAACCTGTTTGGACCTATAGGATCCAACCATGGGGAACAGCGAGTAATTCCAACATAGAAATTCTCCAACGATTCCAATCGAAAATTCTAAGATCCTTGATAGATGCACCTTGGTATGTTACCAACGAAACGATACATCGCGATCTTAAGATACCCACAGTTAAAGAAGAAATATCAAAATTCAGTAACAGATATAATGTAAGAGTTAACAACCACCAAAACCCATTAATTACCCAATTACTTGGCACGACGAATCAGATCCGCAGACTAAAAAGACAATACCCTTTTGAAGCATTGGATTCAACTAGAATCGAACATACTATAAACTCTTATAATCCAAGTTACAGTACCACGCTAAAATAATTTACTTATAATTCCCAATGAGAATAGATTTTGAAAAGTCTACCAAATAAAAAAAAGATTCAGAATAATAATTCTTATGGTCTATAAAAATATCGATCTGTCCCTCAGTCGCTCGGAGACAACAATTTTTTAATCTAAACATCTCAATGTTATCGCGCTACTTTTGTGAAAACTAAATTCCATCGCGTTTATATCTCCAAGGATGACAACCAGCCAAATTCCAACTAACTCGCCATTATTAACTTTCAATTCTCTAATTACAGCGACTTCTGATCCAGAAACACTACTCGCTGTTCGATCGTTGATCGAATTAAGCGATCGAAGAAAAAAAAAGAAATAGTGAAAAAGGGAAAAGAAAAAAGAAAATTATTACACTCTGCAGCTTCTTTCAAACTCTGCCAAATCACGATTAAGTAATTTGCCCAATTTTTTTCACCCTTGCATCTCTCGCTGCAGTTCCCGACTTTTCGCAAAAACTGTGATCTGAGCCAATCTGAGGAAGCTGGCCCACGATCCTGAGGGACGTCGCCGGTCTGTTTTTGGCTGGTCGGTGGCGGCCGTACAAGCGGCGCCTTTGAGCAAATTGAAAACATCGCTGGATTCGGCCAATTACCGAAACATAATGAGCCCCGTTCTACGTCCCGCTCTTTTCCCGCGCGATATAGACGTCTGGCCTCGGCGAAATTCTGCGGCCCACGGGTGTGGCGCCACTCGGCTACGAGGAACTCGCCGGTTCGTGGATTTCCGGCTTCTGCCGATTCCACGCATCTGCCGCTTCCTCCATAGGCCGACCAAACGTTCGCTGAATTCTTCATCGAGCTTCTTATTTTTAACACATTGTTGACCTGAGACGTGTTCAATCATCGTACAGAATCACCGTACATGCGACGTTGTTGAAGCGTAATGCTTGGTTAGCCTAAGGGGGATGAATGGTCGTCGCGTAACAACAGCAAGAGCAAGCGATTTTTATGATTTTGTTCTCTTTCATCGTCTGAAATCGTCTGAAAGTACGAATGTGATTTTTCCAATTTTAATTCTTCTTATCGTTTGTTAATATTTTTAACTGCCACAACTTCGACAACTTTTTAAACTGGCTCGCTCGATAAGTGAAAGATTAATCGATCAATCAGTTTCGGGCAACGCTCATTCGTTTTGTTACGCATTTCCCCGAGGATTGAATTTCAAATTTCTACTCGATTATTTATTCGCAACACGTTTCTTTTAAACAATGTAAACTCGATTTTTCTACCGGCAAAGATAAATTTCCAATGTTTCGTGTTTTTTCTCGAAGATAGGTTCAATCCTGGTGTAAAATATCTAACATTAAGGAAATTTCGTAACCTCTGCGTTCCGATGACTGCGACAAATGCTGCACTGCACGCCAACAATGATTGCATTGTCCGCAGGACGTTGTACAATGTACAAATCACTCGCTTTTATCGTCGTTACGCGAGAATCCCTTCTTAAAATTGACAGCGTTCATTATGTAATTTGTGATCGTGTTTGTCATGCAACTTTCGTCACGTTCGGTTTAAGCCTTTTAAACCTACGGTCTCTTAAGCCTTCGTCCATTCCAGAGAATTTTATTTCGAAACTTTCGTTCGTTTCTGCCGCAAAATTTATTTCGTTCGTTAAAGTGATCTCGTTTATCGAGGTCGCTAATTGATCTTTATGCAGTTACAGGAAATTTGAGAGCGTAAAATCGCGCAGAATTCACGCAATACGAGAAAACGTATAAAACATCGAAAGCATAGTGCCAGGTAAAACGATTTTTCCACGTAGGTTCTGTTCTCTCGATTATATTCTAAAAAATACAAACTTGTAGAAGAACTCGCGCTCTGATCATCGTTTTAAGCACGTTTGGTGGTTGAATTTTTTAACTGCTCGTTATTATTCATTGACAGTGTGTTACCAGCTTACCAGACTTGGCCGAGCTTCGAAACTTCGAAAAATTCCAACGACAAAGGAAAATTTCCTAACTCTACTACACGTTCTAAAATAGGATAATATCATCGCAAAGTTGGAAACTTCACAGTTTATATAGACGAACTTTCACCACGTACAAACCTGCTGCCTGACTTATGGATGACCACATCCGGATCAACTTAAAGATATATTCGAGCTAAATCGAAAAGCCTAGCCAATATACGTACAGTCCACTTTTAAACTAAGGAACAGAGAAATGTTTCACTTATTCAGAGAAAAGAGTTGCTGCCTGTGAGCCATAGGAAACGATGATCGTAAGTTGGATTTCCGGGTCACATGTCCCTCTGAAAATAACCTATCGCGCGATCGACTTCACGCGGGCAGACGCTCTCTATAAGGAAAATGGCTAGCCATTCTATATATCTTTACAGTATGGCAAACGACACCAATTTCTATAAATAACGACGTACTATAGATTTGTTCGCGACAATGGATCAACAGCGTATAAACATAGTGGAACTTAAAGACTTATTTTTACTGTACGTCGATGGCGTGTTTCGCGCGTCGCGTGTCGAAAAGTTCGTATAAATCTCGAGAGAGAGAGCCGATGCTCTTTATTCGACTTGTTTCCAAGCTCAAGTAATATTTACCCTTTCTTCTAATGCGACCCTCGTTGGGCTGCTGCTTCACGCATGGCTACGGACATTTGCATTTCGAAGTGGTTTTGCCGTCTCTTTTTCACGTTTCCACGCGATTTCTGTTTTGTTCGCACTCTCTCGCACGATAATCCAGCGATTAATAATCGGATCAGGGACTCTCGTGCAAATTTGTACACGGGTTTGTTTTACTTGCTAAAAATTCGAAAAATTACTGTTAACGTTACGTAAGAATTTACTGTGTAGTCGATTAGTAGACTCAGAGTTGGAGAATATTTTGTCCGTCTATTAAAGATTAATAAATTATGTTGGAATTTAATCTAGAAGTTAAGGTTAATAACCTTTGGAAGACACAATGTTTATGTTGAAATAATATTCAGTGATGTTTATTAAACAGAAACTACAGAACCTGATGTATACAAGCGAGTGATATAACAACGTGTGCAAGAATTGTTGATTGTTGACCAGTTACTTTCAGGCTAGACTTAAGTAGTAACCCATGATCCCTTAAATATTTTTGAACCCCGCTGTCTATTATACCTGAGTATGACCTGTGTCCTGTTCAAATGCCTGTGTGGGTGTCTGTGTGTGGGTACTTATCCCTAAGTGTGAAATATCGTTGTATTTCAACAAATTATCAAGGAATTGTAAAGAACATTGTTTTCTGTATCTCTTACATGTACTGATATTACGTGAAATGCTATGTCTACCTGACCAGTACACTATGGAATTTGTATATAAATTTGCCTCGTACAACGAATATTAAAAAACGATGGGAGAATTGTAAAAATTGTAGCCCTTTTGGATGTTCCACGTGTCCATTTCTGTACGCCTTTAAATTCTACAAAAATGCCGGGAAATCTGTGGGATTGATTTGTGGACACATAAACGAGAACGAAACAGCAAAAATACAACCAACAACGTAACCAGCGATATTTCTGAAACATCTATTCGAGGGAGTAATAAACATCCACAAAAAAAAGCAACTTCATCGATATAAAATTCATCTCCAACGAATCTACTAAATTCCCCCTCCCTCCAAAAAAAAAGATACCATTTTTCCTCGCAGTTTTCGTCCTATTTTTCACTATCAACGAAAATCAGGAACGCGTCGTCAAAATCGCCGAGAAAACGACCGACGACTCGAAAAGAATGCGCTGCGAAGCGGCCAGAGCTGGACGGCCATATTGAAAAATGAGTTTGAAATGATAAAATACAATCTCCCGAGCTGGAGGAAAGGGGGAGGGCGTTTAATGGGTCCGCTTCGTCGGGACGGCTTCCTGCTTAACGCCGAGCCACTCGGCCACGTCCGCTCGTTCCCCAATTCGCTCTTTCCCTTTCTCCCTCTCTGTCTCGCTGCCCGACGATCGGCCCGCCAATCATAATTTCTATCAGAGCCACCTCCGGGTGACGATAGCCGACAATTCACGAGATTGCCCGGACGCCTTTTGTCTCCGCTGCCCCCGTCGCTTCAACCAATCTTGCCACGCGTTCCGACGACCACACGCTCTTCCACTCGCGTCATTGCGTCCGACTCTCCTTCCTCCCTGTTCGCCAGACGCGATCTTCAATCGAGCTTCATACCGTTTCATACTGGTTGCAGAGATTTTTTTCGCTCAATTTTTTCCACTTTATCAGAAAATTCGGGCTAAGATCGATGGTTTCCAACGTTTGAGCTTCTTCGAGGGTTGCGAGAGTTGGACGTGTCCGATGCTTCTTCATTTTACGCGTTAGATGCGATTCGATCGAGTTTGATAGCATTTCACCTGGTTGCAGAATTTTTCTATCTAAACCTTTTGGTTTAGTCAGAGAACGTTTGCGATCCTTCAAGGGTTACAGGAGTTAGACGCGTCTGGTTCTTTTTCCTCATAGGATTCAACCGAGTTTGGTACTGTCTCAGGTGGTTGGAAAAGCTTCTTATTGAATTTTTTCGCTATTTTCCGCGACGTCTGATCTTTCTTCCCATGGGAAGACAGTCGAATTATTGTCTTAGAAGAGGCTGTATTCCATCTGTTAATATTCACTGCTTTCAAACTAGCTGTTTCAAACTTCCTCAAACTACTGCCCATTTCACAAGAAAACGCAAACATTTAATCGGTTTAAAAAATTTAGTAACGTGGCTCATCGATGACAGTCGCGCTAGTCAATTTGTTAATAGATTAATAAAAAAAAGAGAGAGAAGAAAGAAGAAAAGAAAAGGAAGGAATCGCGTGAAGCGAGCGAACGACGTGTATCCAACCCTTTAGCCGATTTACCCCGTGGACCGTGAAAGCGTCGCGACCCGGTGACGTCAGTTTCCGCGAGCTTTCAGCGTGGAATCGCGGCCAACTCGCCATTCATCGTATTTCAGACGCGTCACGGAAATCCACGCGCTGTTCCTTCGCGTGTACGCGTGTATACGTAGACAGAGAGAAGAAGAGGGGGTTGGGAAAAGCTTAGGGGGTGGTTTCCGGAAGGAGCGCGTCAAAGAAGCGGCGGCCTCGTCGCGCACCTTTCCCCAGCCGCGATTGTGCGAGGAATCCGCGTAATTAAGCGGCTGTTGCTCGACCCGCAGCCACTCCCAGAGACTAGCGTAAGAAACGCGAAGAAGAAGTGGCCCTGGCTGGGTTAGACACGCTCGAGAATTCACTGCAAGTTTTACCAACAGAAAGAGGCAACGGGAGGTTGTCGCGTCTCGCGCTCCTGTGCCTCTGGACTTTGAGTTTGGACTCTGCAATTTGAAACTGGCATCGTTTCTCAGCCCGTGATTGGAGGTGTACGGTTTCCAGAATTTTCATTTCATCTTTCTTCAGGTTGAAGCGAGTTTGTCGATGTTTTATCAGGTAAAAGCTCGTCGAGTGGACTCTCCAGGAATTTGAGTCAACCAGAGCTTCCTTCTAGATTCAAAGAATATAATTCCTCTGCTCTAGACTTGGTTAAATTAATCTTACACGTCAGTGTTTCCAAACGCGAACCTACATCCGTCAAACATTTTTCAAACTAGAAAATTCACTTGCACAAAAGCAAGCAGCTTCTTCGAGCAAATAAAGCAGCCATTCGATCGAATAACTTCCATTTCAATTTTCCTGTGTAACTTGCCTCCCAATCGTTAAAACCAAAATAGCTCACCCGTTTTCAGCAAACTTTTCATCTTCGAGTGGAAGATGTCCTAGCACTGGTACCCAAGTAGCTTGCTCTCCCTGCTCGATTAACTCCTCGGGGATTAATTAAGCAATTCTTACTTTAATTTTACCGTGCATTGGCTAGTTTCTCTGCCAGCCTTCAAAAGATTCCGTTCACCCATTTCCAGCGAACTTGTGATCCGCAGGTCGAAGGTGTCCCAAGAATCGCTCTCAAGCCCAGAAACCCTGTCTCATCCGCATCTCGTGATGATGGCGTGCCACGTAGCTCAGCCTGCAGGCCACGGTTCGCTGCCTCGGCTCCTTACCCGTCTATCTTTCTCTTTCTAACGCGTTGCTGTCTGCTGAACCAGCCTGGGAGAAGATGATGGATCCAGCAGAGCGGGAGGGGATGGATGGTTACCTTGGTAGGCAGATATAATGTAGCCAGCTGTAGGCAGTCGGTAATCACATGTTTGTTTAACCTCCAAAACCCCTCATCTACGGGGTCGGCCCCTCGAGCACCCCGGGCCACCCCGAGCTTCGCCAAACAAAGATGTCGTTTCTTCTTTCTCCTTTTTCGTCGATCCTCTCCCTTTCCCTTGCCTCTGTTCGTTCCTCTCTCATTTACGCTCTCCTGACTCCTGCGGTCTTCGTCTAGAAGCTGCTGGACGCATCCGATGGGCGCCAGCCTCACAAAGTGATGGATGACCTCGGTCCACGGCGCGTATTAATGGAGCAGAGATTTCACGCGTCTCAGAGCCTCGTAAAGCACGGATTAGCCGCGTTTTTCACGCACCAGACGGTTCCAGGGACACAAGCGGCTACCTTCTCGCTTTTGGCTGAACTGCTCTTTGCCATGATTTATCGTCCTCTCGTTCAGATAGCCCAGGGATAATTGTATTTTTTGAGAAGAGCAGGCCGAGGTGGGTGGAGGTTAGGCTGACAGGATTATTAGCTTCTTTGTTTACTCGAAAGGGTTCGCTGCTTTTGTGGAAGTGAAGAATCTGTCTAGTCGTGTTGGTTTGAAGATGTTTAGGCATGTGTTTGGAAATATTGATGAATGAGAGTAATTTACTAAGTTCTGTCTGCAGCACAGAAACTGTATCCCTCGAGTTTAGAATGTGAAGCTCGAGCTCGCTCAAATTACTTCTTTCCTTTACGCTCCGATAACCGTTCTATCTTTAGTTTGTTCAACATCGGCACGCATATTAGGCGAATTAACCTCGTATCGTTTAAGCCGGTTCCGTGATTTCATCTTCACGATTAACACGATTAACACACCTTTCAAAATCACAAAATAAAACCTCAACCATTTTGTCAACTCATCCTGTGCTCCTTTAACGATCGCTTCTTAACGACCATGATGCACTTCATTAAAATATTAATAACTTCTTTGCAGGAATGCAACTCTCTTGTTATCGAACGTGGAATGATCGGTCTAACTAAATCAAGGAATACCAGATCCGAGATCCGAATCCAAATTTCCCAACACCTCGCAAAACGTCATCAAAATTCCCCGCTAAAGAACATTTCTAAAAACTCTCCGAGAAAACGTGTTCGATCCGACGATAGTTGGTTGAAAAGTTGGTCGAAAGCAGCCTAACATCTTCAACGAAAATTCCCAGCGGACGATGCCCAAGGTAGCAATCTCCGTTTCCTTCCCGCCGATCCGATAATTAGACGTATTTGTGGATGCCGTGGAATATTCGACGTCGAATCTGCAAAATTCCTAACGATTACCCATTACGCTGTTCTCCGAGCCAACGAATCGAACGTTCGTCCGATTAATCCCTTCGCGAACATTAACCGAACGCTTGGGCGCTGCTAGGTTTTATACGGCGACGATACATCGTTGGCAACAGTCCGATCCAACCTGATGCAGCTACGACTCTCCCTCTGCTCGTTGCACATGCGCTCGCAAATTCGTTGCGGGTACTTATGACTACATTATGGCTGTGGATCGGCCGTGCAACAGGAATTACCGCGGCCGTTATCGAGCAGAGCGCTGATCCGCCGAGTTCCCGACGGAAGTTGCCTTATCATCCTGCATAATTGCGAGAGGAGAGGCCGCGCAAATAGGCGAGCTTTCGGTTTTCTTGCCGAGGTATTCCTAGGCGGAACCAAACGGATAAGAAAGAGAGCCGAGGTTATTGGTCGCGCACACTCGAGCAGCTCGATCTCTTCGTTACAGTTCGCCATGGACCATCTTGGTGCGTAATGTGGATTCCTCCGAGGATATAGCTTCGCCGTGTACGGGGGAGCTTCTGTTACAGGCTGATTATTAGCGGTCGAACAACGTGCAGAACCAGAGGCGCGTCTTTTTAACGAATGGCGGTTGGAATTTTGTGAAACAGTTTGAGAAATTCTTGGAAATTTAGGCTGACTATCGGTGGCATTTGCGGCTTGCGTTGCGTCGAAATGAATGAAATTGTGCAATAGGTTTCCAGATCTCGCATTTATTTCGAGATATAGTTGCAGATGTTACGTAGATAGGTATGGTGAATGCCATATACGCTTAGGCACGTTAAATAGATTAAAGGGTAAAAATAAGAATGAATCTGAGAATCTAGTGTTTCAAAGTACAGCGGAATCTTTGCTGGAGATCGATCGTTGGAAGTTGAAAGGCGGAGAATTGATTGCAGTTTCAACGAATGGTGAAGATACACGAAGTAGTTTGAAAAATTGTTGGAAATTTTTAGGGGCGAGGAGACTCGAGTAATTTGCGAAACGTATTGGTTGAATCGTCTTCATAAGCGAAACGGAGAAATTATTACGACGAAAAATTGGTATTGCGAAATAAATATGCACTTTGGACATGAATATTTTCAGACAAGGAAAAATAGTAGGATGAAAATAGTGCAAGGTCGGGCGTGACTACAAAGGCATATAAAATGTCAAATATAAAATATACAGATGGCATGAAATATTTAAGAGATAAGGCGTACTACCTATTACTCAAGTTTCACTTTTTTATCAGTTTCTGTAAAAATGGGAATTTGCATAAATATGCGCAGTATAGTTATCGTCATTACAGCAGCATCGTATCATTTTACTATACGTCACTATAACATTATGCAGAGTAGATGAAGCAGTTACATTAAAAGCCAGACTAATGAACTTCATCAAGGTTAATCGTTCGATTTCTGCGGAATTAACCAGTTAGCTGTTTTCGACGAGTATACTCGTCATGAAAAAATGGCAATATTTTGCGTTATGACCAGCCCTGTAACCAACGAAATTAAGAAATAAGACGATAATTTCATTGCAACTTAATTCTATGTTATAACAGCTACACATACTATGTGTTTGACGAGTATACTCGTCGTCGCATTACTTTTTGCGATGTATTTTAGGTACACGCTTTTCAAAGAAATAGCAACAGCTAACTGGTTAAATACCGATCACGTACTCTGCTACTACAATTACGAATTTCTCAGGATTATAAATATACTGTAACAACCACGTATGAACCGCCATATATCTAACCTAATCAAAGTAAAAGAGAGCAGTACGATATTACATAAGCGAAAATTCTGTATGTTAAATAGTAGAAAAATAAAAAATCGAGGCCCAAGATTCAGCATCCTCTCTTCCCAAAAAATTCTCCGTAAATTCTCATAGAACAAATAAAAACGCTACGTTGTCCAACGACCCAAAAAGTCAGTACCTAAAAACTATCATCTGCCAACCCAAGGTAAAGTAAGTCCCAGTGTGTTCAACGACCTAAAAATCATCGCCTCGGAAACCACTATCTCATCTGTCTCCCAAAAATCTAAAAGACACGAAACGGCACGAACTATAATATAACTAAAAACCCTGTGTGTATTCGACGACCGAAAAAATCAGCACTCAAGAGCCAGCATTTCCTCCCCCAAAGAAAATCTCTTTCTCCAAACACGTATCTACCTATATAACCCATACCTGCACTATAACTAAAAGGCGGTAATACCTATAACTAAAAACTTTGTGTATTCAACGACCCAAAAATCACCGCCTAAGAGCCACCATTTCCTCTCGCAAAGAAAATCTCTCTCCAAACATCATCTCTATACATACACCTACGTATAACCTATACCTGTATAGGTGTACATCCACACGCTTTCACCAAAGAGGCATGGGTGCTCCATCAAATTCCTATCGACGCGGTCGGTGCAACGGCGGCCGAGGTGTATCCTTTGGTGGTCGCACGACGTCGTTCCACGGCTGGCAGAAGGGGGCAGAAGGAAGGCGGAGCACCGTGGCGCCATGTCGCGGGGGGTCCAACGGCACCCACACACACTCACCTTCGCATCCATGTTCCTCTTCACCGTACCTCTTCCTCTGTGTTTCACCAATACCTCTCTCTCTCTCTCTTTTTCTCTCTCTCTCCCTCATACCCTGACTCTCTCACCAAACCAACACCACGAAACTCTACAGTCGAAGGGTGGAGGCACACCGACGCCAGGCACGGTTATTAACCGTGGACTCTATCGCTGGAGGTGTGCTGATGGAGGCTGAGATTTGTGATTTAGATGAGCTCACCTCCGGACAACGTGGCTCGCCCCCTTCTACCTCTGCCCCTCTCACAAACTCGAGAACCGCCGCCGCCGCCGCCGCAGCCTCGAGGGCTTTGTTTTAACTGTTCAAAGTTTCAGCTGCGGCAGGCCCTTAACTAGTCGCGGCCAGGTATACAAACCAGGGACCCCCTCCGTGAAAAAGGAGGACAGGGGAGGTTGATAGAGGCTCGCGTTGGGGGTTCCAGGATCTTGGAGGAACGTCCTCCAACGGACTGGTCCGCCGCGGGGATTTGAATATGGGCCGGGGTCTGTCTTTCTTCTTGCTTTTGCTTCTTTCCGTTCGCTCGTTTGTTCGTTTTTTCGCTTTTCGACTGTTCTAGGCTCTCGTTGGCGAGCTGCAACTTTCTCATGCACGCGAAATCTTTCTTGCCGTTTTCTGACGCTGGCTGCGACCTGAACTCGCTTTGGAAATACGTAGCACACTGCGCTTGGCTTGCACATACGAGTGGAAGCAGCGGAGTTTGCAACGTTGGTCGTGGTGCAAGCGACAGTGTACTTCTTTGTGGATGGTGTACTTTTGAAATACGAGGCGAGATGGAAGAATAATCGTGGTGTGTGACAGGTGGTGTAAGAGTCTTCCCATTCGGCAGACTCGTTTTTGGTTCTGTCTGTGCGCTTTTTAGATTTTGGGTTGCAATTGGAAACTTGGAACGGTTGGAAGTTTTTCGTACAACGAGATATTTCTTCGCTGGGATCTTTAACGTTCATTGCGATGTACGGTTGTTCTTGAGAAAGCGTAGTTCTTTATGGGCAAGAAGTACGCGATGTTCCTCGTACGTCTAACATCAGGTATATTCCAAGTCATACATCAAACAACGTCCACGTTTATCCCTCCTCGTATTTCTTCATCGACTTGCAATTAACAATTCACAACTGTCTGCCCAGCTTAATCTTCTCGATTCTTTTTTCAGAAACGTTTCTCATCCATCAGGAGGCACGCAAAGACTCTAATCTCGTGTACAAACCAGCGTAACAATTCCATGTGGAAACATAGCTCGTAGAAATCACTGTGGCGTTTTAAAAACGCCAGAAAGCCAGAAAGGCCGCCGGTTAATAACCGTAATGTAAAATATAAAATATGGTGGATGAATCTTTCATTCTTGCATGGAACGGAACGAAATGGGCTTGGAAACGCGACGAATCGAAATAACAGCGTTTAATGGCGAACGGACGAGGGAAAGCGTATTTCGACGCTCGGTTCAATGCGGACGTCCACATGAACAATTTATTCCCTGCGCGATTTACATGACCGGCGGTGCGCGCTTTTATTTACCCGCGACGTGGAACGCGTGTATTTTTCTTCGTTTTTATTTCTTCTCTTTTTTTCTTTTTTTATCAAAGAAAAAAACGCTCCGCCCCCGGTGCGTGTTGTCGTGAATACGACACGCGACCACCGTGCGTTTCACGCTATAATTCACTCGCCGCGCTCCGGCGATCAATTATAAATTTTCATGATCGGTTGACGTCAACCGTTCGAATGACGAACGATGAATACTGCATTTCGCCGAGCTCCTTCGACGGCCTGGCGTTGCGAAACCAACGCGAAAAGAAAAAAAAAAAGAGGAAAACAGCAACCTGCGTACAGGTGGGAAAGTGGTTCTTGGAAGACGTAGTACTACGCTCGAGCCTTGTAACTTTGAGTCATGGAATAAGGTAGCGATAGAAGGACTTTGGAACAGGGAACTTTGTTCCTTAGAAGTTGGTCAGTTTGAAGTTTGTTTTAATACTAAATCCAATTACGAACATCTTTAACAGCTGGACCGTGGTATTTACATAAATTCGTATTTTAATCGGTGTAATTAAAAAGATGGACCCTAAGTGGAAAATTGTTTTATCTAGCAAACGCTGTGGAGAGTACCGTGTATTTATTTTCATTTTTACACTTATCATGGCGTCTTTATATTTATCATGATAATACGATTTTAACGTAATACGGAAGCATTTTAAAACTGCCACGCTGAAATCACATGTTTCGCTCAGGACGCCAAAGTAATAATAAATTGATAATGTAAGACAACATTCTTCCCCAATGGACCTTTTATCTTACGGGTGACCACCATGGCGCCTTGGTAACAGTCGATAGCGACATATTATAACAAGACTTCGTTTATTCCAACGAACCATTCGCATTCGTTATCTCGTCGTAAGCAAAACGTCTATAATATAATGTTGAAACGTGTAGAAGATATTAGTAAACGGTATTTGCTCATTCTATATATAATAGTAAGGTATGTTCAAACTTCTAACTTTAATTATATAATTATAAAGCAGCATTTTCGATTATTTTCTAAGCTGTATTTATAATAATATTAGTAGATTACCCCTCAAAGATATGGATGCAAACACAGTGCACCGTTAGATGCAAGATTTGTTCTCAATTTTTTCTCATTCGTGTTCCAATAAAACTGTTTAATTGTTCAATGGGGCACTTTTTATTTCAAAGTATCTTCTATTTATCGGTTATATTCAAAATGCTCTAACTGTCAATTTTCATTCAATTTTTACAATTGTAAGAAGTTGAAGCGCTCGGATCGCCAATGACCAACGTGGCAATCGAAGTGTTCAAATGGTTTTGTTCAAGCTTTCCACGCGTTTGTTAACATTGGAAAAACAAAACTGAGTAGAAGATGATCGAAAGAACGATTAAACGATGACGATCGACGGATTTGAAAATGCTACGAACAGAGTAACCATTTCTGTCTCGATAAAGATCGTTTCGATCTCGATCGAAGGTACACGGTGTTCTCGAGTTTCACAGAGCTTAACGCCGTCAGCGCCATCGTTTAAAAAATTCATAGAGAAGCCGTGTCATCCCGTTTACGAGATTGATATCGCGTTCAGGTGCTGACACGTCCAGTAGTTTTCCCGCTTTGCCTCCATTTTTAATGCGGCAGACTATAGCGTCAAGGCGACGCGATAATACGCCAGCTGTCAAGAACGGGTGCTAAGGACGATGAAATAATAATTCGCGGCAACTACCGGTCAGTCGGCAGCGAAAGAATTTATTCACGAGTATAGACGCTTCTTCGCGGCCCCCACCAGCCCCTTTTTCACCCCCGTCACGTGTAAAAGCGAGAAAAAGTGGTTTTCCGGACTCGTAGTGTGGAATAGCTTATTCGCTCGAACAGGTGTTTCAAGCCGCACGATTTTCTTCACGCTACAGTGATTCATTTTGACATTAACGTTGTATCCGCTTCTCGTGGATACAGGTGAGACACGGAGTTTCTTTTCAATCGAGTCATCCATTGCAAGTTGTTTCGTAGAACGTAGAAATTTTTTCAAGATTTTCGCCTTGAAGAACTTGGACTTTGGTTTCGATGAAAATTCAGCACAGCTTTCTGAATTCTTTGTTTTATGCCAAAATACCAGACATAGGAAAATTTGATAGAGTTTTCAAATGAATACAAGTAGATGTCCTAATACTTGCAATTAGTGTACTGTTGCTCGTAAGCGAACACTGCTCGATTTACATTAACGATACACGAATAATAATAAAATATATAAATTAATAGGAAACTAAGGATGAAAAGCGATATTTACTATCTCGTTGTGGAATTCTCGTCGAAGCGTTAAAATATTCGATGTGTCATAGCACGAATTATTAGCTATATAATACCTTCATTAACCTAAAACAATCTTCCCTGTTTTGCCTGTACGTTGACAACTGGCAAACAAGCTGAAGATAATGAACTTTATAATTTAAATAATCCTGGGTCTTTCTGTACGTGTTATCAATTAAACTAATTTTTCAAAATTTAATTTAGACAAAAAGACAGCTACCTATAGACTTTCGGTAACCGAAATGATCCCTACAGCCGCGAGAAAAATTCCCCAGGATCAGTAGGCGGGAGAATCAAACCTCGCAGATTCGGCAAAAAAATTCCTGTTCGCTCGGTTTCGCTATCTATTTCAGGATTGCGGGGCGGGTTCTGGGTCGTCCTTCCAGGAAGATGGAAACGGGATCCGGGCGAGCGCGTCGATTTAATCGGTAGCCGGGAAAGGGGTCGCATAAATAAGATCTATCTCGCGTGGAACACGGGAATCCTTTACCGCGTAGATAAAAGCCCGGGACACCCCGTAGATAAGGCGCCGCCTTTCATCGCGCCGACCCGATAAACTGTCGTCTTCGTGTTTCTTGACGTTCCTTAAATCCCACCGGGTACACACCGGCTACCGCTCCTCTCTCTCTCTCTCTCTCTCTTCCCTTTTCAACCCTTTACAGTCTTTCTCACTGCGAGCGTTTCTCGCCTCGACTGTTACCCGCAGATCTAATCTCGATACTTTGCTCGCCGAGTGCCAAGCGTGATATTGAATTTTAATGCGAGCTACTTTGTGCTGGCCGGCTTCTTCGATTAACTCTTTGAACCCGCGGCCTCCGCAGGGGTGGCTCGCGATCTCGTCTACGACCTTCGTCTGTGCGATCGAGTCCAGGCAAATAGGCGAAACGATTCGCGGCTTATGTACAGGGTACGTGGAAGTTCCGAGGATCCGGACGCATTCACCGTTGATAGAGAAACGGGGAAGGACGCTAAAGTGAAATAAATTGGACTTAGAATTTTTTGGTGGGTATTTTTCAAATAGAATTGTTTCTTTTTTATTTTGTGGGGATAATTCATTCGTTACGGTCGTAAAGCTCCTCTAGCTTCCACTTAACTCGCGTCTAGCTATGTTTCGTGGTTCAAGAAGAAATTCGCATGACAATGAAAAAGTGTTAATCCTATTGCGATCTTCGAACTTTTGTATTTCCTTCGAAGAGAACAGGCCTGCAATATTCCAAGAGAACTCCTTGGTCCAACTTGAGGCATCCCTTAATACGCTAGCAAAGTACAATTCTACAATAAAAGTTAATTCAGAGGGTTGACAACGCAGTAAAAGTGGATTTATTTTTGAACGAATACAGGAAATGCTAGGTAAAGTTGAATTTGTAAAATTGAAACTGTGATTCCTAATGATAGTTCAGAAGACCGTTTAATCGACGAGATTTATCTTACTTGAATCGATGCAAGAAATTCAACGAAACATGGGTGACCTATCGGGTGAACCACTGAAGACGCCAATAGAAAGAAGCAAGAAACAGGAACCGAATGAGGTTTAAGAAAATCGAAAACCATCGCTATCGCTACAACGTTGGTAACACTTCTTGCGTTCGATGCATCATCTAAACGATGCACGCAACGATTCACGCGCTCGCGGAACAGGATGTTTCCCACGGTGTATGAGTGGCGTGAAATTTTTCCTTTTAAACAGAGATTTATTGCTGGATGTTAAACGGTGAGGTTGAACGATGCTTCGTTATCAATATGCTCGTCGGCTGCGTCGTCTAACGCGGTAGACCGCCTTTATTGGCGACAGAGCTGCCAATTGAGGCACCGGGCATTAACATTAATGCCAGTCCCCATTGTGCTAGTGTCCTCAAAGCGAAGGTGAAATCGCAGGTTCCAAGCAGAAATGGAACTCGCGATACGTGGCCTTCGAAGTTGCATCTAGGTACGTTCTATTGGAATCATCGAATTCGATATACACTGGATAGAATCGTACCAGCGATCGACCATGTCATCAGCGTATCATGGTAGTGCTATCGTGGAAACAAGCCCATCGAAAGATGTAGGTGTGTTTTTTCTTTTTCTTTTTTTGCAAATCTTGCAAGATCTTCGACCTTGCACAGTGGATTTTTTCCACTCCAAGGTAGAACTCGGTTTGTGGACTCTTTCTCGTTGCATTTGCTTATTCGAATTATATTCCGAAATGCCATTGCACAGACGAAAAATCATAGATAATGGGAGAATCGTAGCTAAGGGAGAAAACTCCTATTGTATAAATTGTTTAATCCTCAGCGGAGTTCGTGTAAATGAAGTTTCACTGTATTTTTAGTTCAACTTTTCTAGATTGAAACTCTCGTCCTGTGCCATTTCTACAGAATGCAACAGTATCAATTGGATGTTTACGCATTTTTGAGAAATTGAAGATTTCTACGTACGTAATAAGGTATAGAACTGTACAAAGTGTACAAAGTCGAGTACTTGTTGGAATATTTAACGGACCAAAGAAATTTCTATTTCTTTGGTCATGTTTAGACAAATGTAAAAGTGTACGGACATCGGCAATCGTAAGATGTTTGCCACACTACAGGAATTGTTGAGTAACCATCAAGAAGCGCAGACTTGTAAATCACATGATCGATACGTACCTCGTTAAAGTTTCATGCGAAATAAAATTCTTCGAAGCTAATTTTCTTTGCTCTGCCGTCCGTCTTGTAAATTCCAGATTACGCGTTTTAAATTTTAAATATGAGAGACACTCGTATTTCATTCTCGTTCACCGAGTTTGCTTAACCAGCCTGGCAAAAGTAGCATTGAACCGATATTTCGCTCAACTCGAGATCCCTTGCAAAGTCGATAGATTTCGTTTGATAATTTTCCACATTGAAAAACTACGATAGAAGTGAGAATCGACCTAAAGAACGAAGCAGAGTCGGAACAGTTAGAAAGATATCCCACGATAGAAAGCACGGTGACTCATCGTCGCAGGTTACTTGACTTGGCCATTCCGCCGACCGTGGTATCGCGTTCAGCTTCAGTCAACGCTAAAGCCGACTACTTGTTCCCGGTTAACAGCGTGGCATTTAGCGTGTCGACCGGCTAAATACCGATACACGTTAGAGAGAAGGCTGCCATCGACTCGTCGTCGGCGTTCCTGCAAGCTGGCCAAGATCGGAGCTCGTTCTCCTTTGCGTCCGGAATTTTCTGGTCGGTAGGTGGCCATCATCCCCATTACACCGGCTCATTATGCTCCGACGTATTTCCATAACGACTTGTTAGCCACGACGAACCGGGCGCGAGCGTGCTTTCCAACCATGTACCTACCTGGACGTGCACCCCGCCGTGGGTGGCGCCCCCCGTGGGAAACCGAGCCCTACGCCTCTTTTTCTTTTATTTCATTTTCGATCTCGTATCCGTAAAATAAAATTGAGAAATTTCCGAGAAATATCAGTCGATCGATTTCCTCTTCTAAACGAATCGTATCATGTATTATATGATGATTCATAAGATCAAAATTAGTCAATATTAAGATATCTTAAACGGTTAGGTGTTCTTGACGAGTATATTCGTCGTGAAGAAATGGCAATATTACCGACGAGTCTTGTCGGTAATAAAATTACAAAATAAAACAGTGATCTCGTTACAGCTTAATTCTGTGTTACAACAGTCACGCGTACCTTACGTTCGACGAGTATACTCGTCGTCGTTTACGTTCTTCGGACACGTTTTAGGTAGACGCTTCTCAAAGTTCTCACACAGATCGAAACATCTAGCTGGTTAAAGCGTATCTTATAAAGGGTATGTCAAATCGTCGAGGTTTTAATTGATCGTCACCGGACCTTCTACGAGGATTTACATTTTTACGCGAACGAGGAGAAAAGATGGAACGTAAATGGACGTTTGTTCGTATTATTTCGCCGATGGAGAAGTTACGACGAATACCTTGCACTTTGAAAGTTTTACGTACCTCTCCCTGTCGTACACGTTTTGTCCATTTTTAATCCGCACTCTGACCGTGACTTTTCGTTTACGAAAAATGACCATGCGAAAGATGATGAAAATTATTTACAAGAGCGGCGAGCGCCTCGACGTGCCCATAATCCTCTCGATTTAACCGATCGACTAATTATTATTTCACTTCTAACTTCAGTTATTATTATCGCTCTAACTTCTGATAAACTCGATTTACTGCGATATAAATCGTGTTTTACTGCGTTGTGGGCGGTGCTTGCATGGGATACCGAACCCGCCGCGTTTCTATCATTCCTTTATTTCCCCTGGCTTGTTTTCCTTTTTATTTTACGACGGTTTGGTTGCCATGGAGCAACGTTTCCCTCGTTTCCCGCCACCAGACCCCGTAAGATTTACTCAGTTCACGATTACGCGGTTTTCAGAGGGGAGAGAGGAGAGGGAGGACGGTGGTTTAATTGGGAACGCGCGGTCAAGCCTCGATCGCCACTCGACCGCCTCGTTACGGATTTTGTTAATGAAGACGTCGAACCCTTAGGGATCTGCACTGGAACGAGTTCTGCTTGGTCAGGGGATTCGAGTTTGCTGCGATCTTTTAGCTTCTCTTCGTGAAAGAAGACCAGATTTGCTACGATTTGCGGACAGAATTGGATAGACTGATTTTTGGGATGATACGTGAGAAAAATATTTTTTTTTTTTTTGTATATGGAACTTTGTATAGAAATATCGAGTAACCGTGTATAGTATATTAATCGGTCATTGGGAGAATAGAACTCGTCGAACGTATACACTGGTCTTGCACGAACCAATAAACGATAAATCTAACGATAAGTATAACAAAGTGTCCCTAAACGACATGAAGGATTTACAGTCTGCAACGAATTTTCTAATTAGGTGTTGGGAAAAAAATTAACCAGTTAGCTGTTACGACCTCTTTGAAAAGCGTGTACCTAAAACGTGTAAAACGAGTATGCGCTACAGATCTACCAAGAAGAATCAAACACAGAGAATACCCAATCCATTACACACATATTACCCTATAATTAAGAAAGAAAAAAGTGAACCAAATCAGAGTAACGCGGTAGCACTCACCGGAGAGCCATTGGTATACTCTGAATTACGTGATAAATATATAACAATTATACTATATACCGCACCAAAGTAATTAAAAATTTTACGCGAAAACTATTACGTCCAGCAAGACGGAAAAATGTATCAAAGAGCCCAGGTGGTAAATCGTACAGGCCGAGCATACAATGACGAAAGAAAAGAAAAAGTTGAAGCGTAAGAAACGTGGCGGATAAGGCGAAGGACAGAAGTCGTAGGTAAGAAAACAGCCGCGAAGAGATCCATCCAAGAACTGCGACTAACGAAGGAAGAGCAAAGGGAACGAACGCGGCGACGCGATGCGACGCGACGAAGGTAACCGCGAGTTTCCCGGCGTGGCAGTGTTCCCAACATGGCAATAATATGTGGTGTGGACACTTTTATGGTGGTGTGGACGCGATCCAGCCACCGATCCAAGGCCTCTAACTCTGGACAGGTAATTTACAGGGACCTTCGTCGTCGATTGAGACGTCTGCTGGATCGCGTGGAGGCATGCAACACGCACGTTTCCTCTTTTCTCTTTTAAGCGTTTACGCTCCATGTGCTCCGCTGCAAGAGGCATCGCATGGTGTTTCGCGGCTAAACAATTAGATCGGGTAGGACGAAGGCATCGAGCGATCTTCGCAAGCGAGTTTCCCTAGCGGGGAAACAGCTGCGGATCGATCTGCATATGGCTGACTCGCGCGAATGTATTCGCGAGTCGCCGATATCGTGCTACCTATATCAGGCCAGAGCTACCAATGGAATGCGTTCTGAGATGGGTAGGAAAAAATTCTATGGGGAACGATTCCTTTTCGGTAAGCTCGCGAGCGCGCTTTTCGACGATCTTTGTCATTTAGTGTCTTTCAGGCTGACATTTTTTCGTGCATTATCCTGACAAGTAATTGGGGATTTACTTGTTGTTTCTTTTGCTTAAATATCGGCTCTGCTTTTATTTGGAATATGGGGAAATTGTCGTTCAGAGGTTTGGTTCCATTATTCGCTGGTTCTTCATTCTCGTCTGCGTTTCTTCTTGTTGTTTCGGTCAGTTGGACGCAAGCTGTTTTGTTCTCCGAGTTTTATAATTTTAGCTCTTGAGAATAGCGGAAAGGCGGGAAATCGTTCTGGAAGCACCGAGATCTTTAAAATTGATTATTTCGCTTGGAATCTCAGATCGCGAAGAACTCGTATTTCTTCAAAGTTATACGACAGCCGATATCAAATATTTTTCTCATTCGCATCTATCGCATTTCACGATCAACGTTTTCTTCGTACGAGTGCCGACACGCGAGTCGTTCGATTTGTAACAGTCCAATTACTTTTATCAACCACATTCCGACAAACTTGTGGAACTTTTCTCCAACCTGAATATCGTTAAATATTACAAATCGAACGAATCATAGTATTAATTCACCGATAGACCGCGGATTTTTATGCGCTTACAGGAAATTCGTAAATGAGAAACGCATAAATTTACGCGTAATACGACAAAATGTATAAAATATCGAAAGTACAGCGCTTTCTACGATACTCGTCTAAATACTCGGCTATCGCCATAAAATTCTTGCTTCTTGCTCCTGCTTGAAAATCGCCATACTAAACGCTCGTCAGCTTGTCTTTATCGACAACTTGTAAACTACCACTTTCTGTTTCTCAATATCGAGTGGCGATGTTGCAGCTCTTCTCGATATTTAGAAGAGCATTCTCTCTCGGTTCGTCGACTGGTTTTAGTCCGACTGGTTAGATACTCGGGGCATGGGGAGCGTTGATTTATAACAAGCCTCGATTAATAGCAACAGAGGCCGGTTGATTAAAATATCAAGCGGGACGAAGTTTCTCTCGCCAACCGGGGGCCTCTTAATCTTAGCGCAATCTGCATTCTGGTAAGTCGCGCCGCGTCGACACGCCGCGGACTTGTACGCGTAACTCAGCTGTATGCAGATGCGACACGCAGCTGCGGACTTGTTAATTCACCGACGATTCTCCTGGCTATTTTGCGCGTTCGCGGCTTCGCCTTACAAATATGATGTTAATGTAACGTTACCGGCAGCTTCTTTTTGCGCCCATCGGCCAGCCCCGATTTACGGACGAAGCGACGTAAGAAACTCTACGTTTCTCAGTAATTAGACGGCGGATGTTTGCGCGAGTTCCTACTTCCAAGGATACGATCCAAGAAGCAGAGAATCTCGGTTGCAGGATTGTTTCACGCGTCGTGAGATCAACTCGATCGAACGTACTCGTCGTTTTTGTAAAAATCATCGTTCGCAAATATAAATCTGTGTGGCCGACTTCATCCGGGAGCTGCAAACGACTACCACTTCTCCATTCCGAACTAGGTAGGGTGCCCTTCTTAAAACGTAAAATGCGGAGAACTAAATTTTGATTGGACAGCAGCGAAGCGAGAGGGGCGGTTAGCCCGAAAAGAACGTCGATTCTTTTCCGGATAAAACGTTGGAAATGGAAGAGGGGGTAAGAAACAGGACGGTTATACCCTCTTGATGTATCGTATCGAGGATCTATGATCCCTCGAGGTCCCTTGCGGTGGACCGTAATCCCGGAACCCCATATAAAGCCACCGTAAGAGATAGTTGGCCGTAATACGATAGAGAATCACGAGAGACCGAGAAAGAAGAGATAGAAGAAGAAAGAGAAAGATTGTGGGCCCTTTATCGCGTTCGACGATCGCCATACACGAGCCATATGTCGTTCGTTCCTCTTCTGCTCTTCGTTCATGTTGCCCTTTCGTATTATTTATCCTCCAACCCCCACCCTCCTTCGTTGGTTTACGGGGAGAAATCCCGCTACGCCCCATGAATTATCCAGAATTGGCGAAAATTGCAGGCAATTTTCGTCAGCCCGCTGACCGAACGTCCGAGAACTCGAATTCCACTTTACTTTACTTTGGTCCTTTACGTCGAGCAACCCGCGTCCCCGGGAGCTGTCGCGTCAGCAACATGCTGTCCAGGAGGACAGGTTAACGCCGTTGCACACGTGGTGTCTCTTGCTGTACGGACGCGCAATTGTAAATTGGCCGATCGATGGACGGTGGGGTTACAATTTGTACAACGCAGGGCTGCGTACAGTTGCTTGCGAGAATATTCGAAGAAACGCCCTGCGAGTATGTTCTATGCGGAACGTTTTGGAATTCCATTGTCGATGTAACGAACCAGCAATTAGCGTTGGCAAAACTCGTTACGTCTTTGGCAGACGATGTATGAATTTTTTAAAGTAAACGTACGCGCGTGACGAAGCTGAAAGACAGTTGATCGCCAACCACCGCTAAACATCGCTAAACAACAAAATACGGTAGGATCCCCTATAACGCGGGAGATAAAGTGCGCTGTAGGTTGCACCAATACGGGACCCACAGCGAGAGAACTAAAACAAATGGTTTTCCTAAGCGACACAACTAATTCTTTCGAAAAATATCCGTCACGGAATATGTACATCTCCATTTACAAAATTAATGGAGTAACTATGATTTTCCAGGCGATTCAAAAACGCGTATGTTATTCGCATGGCGGCCGGTTTCCCATGAAACCGATGGTGTTTCGTCGGAGGCGCCATGAAGACATCAAATACAGTACGAGATCGTTTCATCCTTCAAAACGATACGACCAGTGTTACTTCGCTCTGAGTATCTTCATTCTATATTTTTGCAAATTATGTACGCCTCGTGGAAGACAAACCGCTCAGAGGAGAACAGAAGTCGAAACGTCGGCGAGGTTTCAGAAAGCGAGAGACACGATGAATGCAAGTTAGGATCAGAAAGTTGACGGCCGGTTTCCCGTGAAATTGATGATCTCTCGTTGGAGGCGCCACGAAGCCACACGATCGGCCCGAGGCAACCCTGGATTATGAATGGATCGCAGGTTTTCTCGATTGTTTCGCGCGCAGGTAGAACTGACGTACACAGCAACGACAACCTTCAGAGTTCGTCCCACCGAGAAAATTATACCATGCCATGGGATTCGTTAAGAAAAATTAGTGGCTCGAGGCCCTGGCGGATGCCCTCCTTCTCCAAACCATCGATTCGACCGGCAAATTACCCGGACCAAGCCGAAACAGTGCCACTCTGCGTCTCTGGATGATAAATATGAATGGAAACGCTACGGGCTTTTTCGTGCATTCCGAGCTTTCCACGACCTGTTTCTTTCGACGAGAGAAACGCAGGTAACTGAACACTCGTCCGTAACTGCATCGATATTATTGGCGAAATTTTACGAGGCGTATCTTGCCAATAAATTGTGGATTTTTACGCATTTATAAATCCTATAGGAAATTCGAAAGCGCAAAATTGCACGGAATACGCGTAACATGAAAAATCGTATGAAATGTGCAAAATTCTCTGATAATTGGCAAATGAAACAATTTTCTACTTAGGTTCTATTTTACTGATCGTATTTTCGAAACTATGAATTTGCACGAGAATTCGCGGCCCAGTTACGAGTTATCAATGGGTATTAGTATGCTCTTTTGTATAATAGTAGTCAATTTGGTAATAAAGTATATATACAGGAAATTTTAGAAATCGCCAGGCACGTGATCGTTTTACCTGATTCGAAATTATGAAATTAAATAGAACGCAGGTTTTCTAGTTTACAAGATTGCCAGACAATGTTGCAATTTGTAAGGATTTACAAATAGAATAAATTTGCGAAAGCGTCCTTTTCTGAATTCATCGTTGGTACCTGCTAAGGTTTGTAACTAGATTTCCTTCATAAAGAACGTAATTATTGCACATCCTGTCAACGGCAAAGGATATTTTTTAGTCATGTTTCTGTCGCACTAAAAGTTTCTATTAATCTCTTTTAACCACGTAACTGACAACCGCCCACTTTCGTATCTAAGCCACCCACGGGGGTTGGTTCGTTACTGGGGAAAATATGGGGTGTTCTATGGGTTCTCGAAAAACTGACACTTTGGGGAAACGTTGCTATCGTACTTGAAACGGAGCGCGCAACTTAAAGATGCTTTGGAAGCAAAGCTCTACCGAGTGCTCGGTAGCTGAGAATTTCCCGATTGTTAAACCAATCTGAACTAGTCCGAACTAATTCGAGGCAAAGAAATGTCAAAAAATGTGTAACAGCAAGCGACATTTGTTTATCAAAGGTGGAAGAAATATCAATGTGCGAAAAGTACAAATAATCCATACGAAACTTGCTATTGGGTTGGCAATTAAGTGGTTGCGGATTTTATCAATAGCACCTAATGATAAAATCCGCAATAACTTAGTTGCCAATCCAATACATTTACTTTCATGGGAAATAAAGGAAATGAAAAAGCTTTTGTATCGCGATTAACGTTCAAATGACTGAATTTCTGTTGAGAGGGTAACGTGAAACGGTCCTTGGAACGAACCGTGTTCATTTATTTCGATTTAATTTACTGGATGCGCGAATCGCAGGAAAAGAGAGAAAAGGGCAGCGGAAAAGAATTTTATCGCTAGCGCGTTAAACGTTCCCAAATTTAGCCAGTTTCACGATGATTTCGATACAACGTGAAAAAACTCGCAAGCTTTATGCATATCTGGAGCGCGAAAATCGCGTCGATGGTTTTCATTTAGATCGATTTCACCAACTGGTTGGTCTGCGTCGACGAAATTCAATTCTCGTCGCTATCCATCTGATAATTTGCTTTTTATTTACTAACTGCTCGTATTCTAAAAATCAAACTACCGAAACTTCCTCTTCTTTTATCCCCCGTATTTCTGCGAAAGAAAAATCGAATCATCGAAATGCAAACAACGTACGAATCGTCACTTCCATCGAACGACTGTGGTTTAACAAATATTTATTCGAAATGGATACTAACATTAAAATTCCTCCTCGCATTATCGATTATAATTATTTCTAACATAATGAATAGTCGTTTGCAATTATATTTAAAATATACAAGCGTGTTTTAAAGCTGAACGTGTTATATCTTTTTGAAAGTAAATAGCAACAAATGAATAATATTAACTGATAACGATAATAGCATCAATTTACTTAATACTGGCCTGCACAATTAATATTATTAATCTCTTTCGAGTTTTTCCCAACGTGACCAAAACACGTGTTTAATCCCAAAATCAAACGTAGTAGACGCTACTAATTGCTAGAATTGCTGCTCCATAAACGTTGGAAGATACGGTTTATTCTATTGTTCGCTTCCGATCTTCCTATTGAAACGCTCCGGTTACAGCGACGATAAAAGAGAAGAAAAAGCTTGAAAATCAAAGTAGCAAAATGCGAAGGACAGGTAACGTTTCCTCCCCATGCGTCAGATTTTTTCGAGAACCGACAGAACCACCCCTATTTTCCCCAGCAACGAACCAACCCCCGTGGATGTCGCGCGCTCGCCAAGGTGCAAGCGCGTCCCTCGCGCGCGCGAATCGACGAGATAAAGCGGCGCGATTTTCGATTGAAGTTTCAAAGGGATCCGCGGTGGCTTTGTTGCCTCGCAGACGCAGCTTTTTTTCCCGAGTAGGGGTAACGATAATCGAAGATTAAAAGTACCCGAACCTCGTGTCCCCGCGGAGTACGCGTTTTTGAATTTCCTCCAAGCTTCCCCCTCCCCTTTTTTCCCTACTGTCTAGTCGTTCAAACCATCACCGGCTAAGTAATCACGGAGAAACGAGCCTGATTGGTCCTCGCCGATTCCACTTTGCTTCTCATAATGGAGAACACTTGAGCGATACTTGAAAAATTTCTCCAACGATCGAGTCGAATTTTCGCTCCGAAACGAAAAGATTTGGAATTTTTAAACGTTTCGTACATTACACAGGGTGGAGTGATGTTTGTATCGTACAGGGCGGGTCAAAAGATTTTTCAGAATTTTCGTTACGAATTTTCGTATCGTTCGAGCGATCTTTTTATCGGAACGTATCGTTGGTTTGCTGAAAAGAGCGTTGAAAAATTGTCGATTTTAAGATCGTCCTGGTTGTTTGCATCTTTTGGAAGTCTGCTTGTTTAAGTAATCTATGAATTCTCGTAATATCCAAAAAGTAGCATTTTTTGTGTCTGGACGTATCGTTGCTTTGCTATAGAAGGATACAAGGGAATGTTTAAAAAGTGTGAAATTTGGGATGTTTTTTAATGTTTTTTAAATACAAGAACGGGGTATTTCCTCTGCCAAGAATATCATAATCTTCGATCATTCGATATAATTACGTACAGTATTGCAAAAGGTACTGGCAAAGGCTCTTGTTTTCCATCAAATTATCAAATTGTACGTTTCATTTTTGTTATATCCAATTGTTGTAGTCTTATCAAACTACGACTAAATCTAAGAAATTTATCGTTTTTTAACCCGATTAATCTACGTAAATAGCATCGTAAATGTAACAACCTAATACTAATACTATAAATGACAATTATTTTCATAGCTACTGTAAATCGCACACTTTAAAAGATTTTAAACTTTCTTAATATTAAAATGTCTAATACGACATAAGATATCTGAGAAATAAGATAAAAGGAAGAGACACACACACGCGTACATATGCTCGATCAACATAATAACTGAAATGGCGAAGAATTTAGGGGCAGCAGGGAGGAGCGAAAAACCGTGGAAAAAGGAACGCTTTCGACGAGAGCTTCAAAGTTAAACACAAATGGGGAGGAATCTTCGGAGGCTTTTTGTGCCTCTTCTTCGTCCCCGCTGCGGCAAGACAGCGGCTCGAGAGCCCGAAGAGGCCTCATAATTCAGCTGTTTGCGTGAATTTTAAATTCGACGAAGCTGCCACTTGCCTTTCTAAGCCTGGTCGTTGTTCAACGTTCTCGCTCCACCGCCAAAAAGCTTGTGCTATTAATATTTATCGAAACGTTTCGACGTCCTTATCGAGAAACTGACTGTCGATTCGACGTGTTCGATGCTTGTTCCGTGGCCATTTCGCGTGAATATATAGCACAAGGGTGCTTTTATCTTCATCGAGTTGGAAACATGTGACGTGGAGAACCAGAATCCAAGTGGAAGCGAGCCCCTTACGATTTGATTGATTAGAGATTCGTCAAGTATCATGATAACGAGCAAGTCTGATGATGGGAGCAAAATTGGAAGGAGAATTAGAAATACGAGAAGTTTCAGGATGATCGATGGAACATCGACTTTTCTTTTTATAGGAAAATTCGAACATTACATTAGTTGAATAACAAATGTCGTTTGGTTTGGCTAGAACATGTTAATAAATATCTATAACTTGTTTTAAAATAAAAATTTTAATCAAAGTGAAACGTCGCCACAGTAGCGAGGAAGTCTGACGACGAAAACATTAATAAACACTGCACGATCGATGAAAGCTTTATTTTTTAAAGCAGAACTTAAATAAGTCGCTTTTTAAATAAAAGAAGAACAATCGTTCGCTTCGAGAATATTAGAAAATTCCATATCTCCGATAAAATCCTTTAATTTTACACTTGAAAGCATTACCAATTAAAGGAATGATAATTTTCAAATTGGATCGTCGTAGACCGCATGCGTCTCATTCAAAGAGGTCTGTAATTTCATCGAACCTAACATAACATTTGAATCTCATGCTCTTTCATCTAGTGGAAACGATTCGTTTAAAGAGGGCATGCGCGATCGTGGATTCCAAGCGGGCAGATATATAAAAGGGAGAGAAAAAAAGGAAAAGGAAGGAAAAGCAAGGCGAAGACTTAGGAGTCGGACCTTATTAAGCCATTGGACTTTCTCCTTTGTCATTTCTTCCCGCGTGGCCTCGCACTCCAACAAGAGATACAAAACGTTCCGCGTTGCGTGACTCACCCCCGCCGCGGTTTTCTTTCCATTTGCGCAATGGAACGATGTCTTTCCTTCGTACTTTGTCTTGGAGGGGTCGCCTCACGTGTAATTCACCCCACGTTCCTTCTTCTTTCTATTCGCTCGCAATTGGATACACCCCATCGTTTATTCAAGTTTCCATTCAGAATTCGTTTAAATAAATAATCCTTACGCTTCTCTCTGTTTGCTAATTCTTGAAATAATTTGTTTTATACTCGGCTTCGGTCAAGTTTTTGTTCAAGTTTCGTTTAAGACATAAAACAAATACAAGTCTCTGTGTATGAATCTGTGAATGGGATTTCGAGTAATTTTGAGAATTTTTCTTGCAATGATTAGAGTTATGGAGGCTTGAGAAAGTACCTCCAGACAGTATGGTATTCGAGGAAGTACTTTCAGACAGTACGGTGTTTAAGAAAATACTTTCGGACAATAAGGTATCGAAGAAAGTGCTTTCAGACAGCACGATATTCAAGAAAGTACTTTCAGACAGTACTGTATTCAAGAGAATACTTTCGTACAATAAGATATCGAAGAAAGTGCTTTCAGACAGCACGGTATTCAAGAAAGTACTTTCAGACAGTACGGTATTCGATAAAGTGCTTTCAGATAGTACGGTGTTCAAGAAAATACTTTCGGACAATAAGATATTGAAGAAAGTGCTTTCAGATAGCACGGTATTCAAGAAAGTACTTTCAGACAGCACGGTATTCAAGAAAGTACTTTCAGACAGTACGGTGTTCAAGAGAATATTTTCGTACAATAAGGTATCGAAGAAAGTGCTTTCAGACAGCACGGTATTCAAGAAAGTACTTTCAGACAGTACGATATTCGTTAAAGTGCTTTCAGACAGTACCGTAATGAAGAAAGTATTCAAGGTTTAATACGAGCATTTAAGCCCAGAAAAGGATTCGATACAAGCACACAAAAATGTATTTGAACATTTATGGAAATTTTTGTGGATATATCGGATTGTAACACAAATTCCTGTTTTTATATGTATTATAAAAATGACGAAGACAGGACAAATTGTTACAGGTTACAATTTAATATTACGAATTGCAAGGTACATTTGGGAATTTTACTAAAACTGTGAGAGGACAGGAATTCGATCGTCTCGTTGAAATTGTAAGTCATTTACTCCCAACAAATAAATATTCAGTCAACAAATTACTGCACGTACGTACTACGAATAACAGTTTAAACGCTTAAAATACGACTTATAAAAAGAATGGCAAGAAACATGTATCATGCACCGTTTCACCGTAATATAACGACAGATGAATTGCGTGAAAAAAATTCAGAAAAAACGCGTATCATTCCCTCCAACAACTCATTCGATCCTTTTACATTCCCACTAATAAGAGTAATCATGCTCGAACACTGTTCATCCTTGCGATATTCTCTTTTTCCTCTGCAAAAGCAAAGCAAAGCTATCTTCACACTTGTCCACCATCAACGATCAAGCGAAACACGCGATACACTGTAGAAGGATCGCAGTATCATCATCGTGGTGGATTTCTGCCGCGTCATCATGCGAAAAAACGCGACTTCTCGCGCTAAGCTCGTTCGGGGTGGTCCAGGATCAGCACGAAGCGTGGCATTAAAGGATAACCACGGGTAATCGCGACTTCCTGACCGCCGGCTCGTTGCGTGGTCGTAGCAAAAAGCGGTAAAACTTTGTTCAAGGGCCTCGTAAAATAGCCAGGTACGCGATATTAATGGGTGAAAACGCGAGAACGCGTCGCCCACGGCGCTGATCGGAATCCGCCTCGCCCCGTAATCAACGAACCGTTCGGGCTACACGCGAATAGTTACAGCGAATAGTTACGACTTTTCCAGGGACAATTTTACTGATTTTCTCGGTTTTACTGTACGCAAAAAATATAAATGATTTTAACATCTAACTGCCGCGATGAAATAGAAGTAGCATTAGTTTCCCATTTTCCCATGGCATTCTGGAATATCTGAATGAAAATTCGAATTTCCAGTTATAGTTTGTAATTACAAGGCTCAACGTAATTGGCGCTGCATGCGAATAGTTACGACTTCTCCTGGCACCATTTTACTGATTTTCTCAGTTTCATTAGACGGAGAACACTATGATTTTAGCTTCTAACTGCCACGGTGAAATAGAAATTATATTAATTTTCCGATGGGATTCACGGGTGTCTCAATGGAATTTTCAACTCTGACTCGCAGTTTGTAATTATAAGGCTCGATGTAATTTTGACTACACGCCAATAGTCACGAATTTTCTTCGTACTATTTCAGCGATCTTTTCAGGGAGGAACAGGGAGTTCTAAATATGACATCGACAAACTCTGTCAACATATTTGGAAGGTTAATTTGAGCAAGAAATATTATATGCACCGTACAGATAAAGATATCGATGGTCTTCGAGTTGGGTCATTATTTCCATATTCATCGCAATGAATTGTAGGTTTCTGGAATATATATGTTCCGTTTCGATAAGAATTGATCATTTTGAACAATTTCCGTGTCAGTCCAAGCGGTATAAATCAGTATAAAAAATAGTTGAAATAAATGGTTGTAATTAAAAATTAAGTAGCTTCTGATAACTTGTGTTTTATACCACTTTCCCTTTCGTATCTCGAAAACGAACACCGAATCGACCCATCGTGCGTAGAACATTTTTTCTTTAAAACGATCAACCAAACACGTTGGCGAAGTTTGCCAATCGAGACGTGCAACAGCCTGTGTATTGATCTTCGTTCGAACGAGAATTTGACATTCGATTTGTGGTTTGTAATTGCAAGATTTTCAAGATGATCGAAGATTAGTAAAACTTTGCATCGTGTGTTACTTTACAGCGAAATTATAGCAATGTTTATAATATCTGAGATACACCAGGCAATTAAAAAGCGATTAAATATAGCAATTAAAAATTGAAATCCTTGTTATTCATCGTACGTGGTGAAAGTTACTTTTTCCATTTATGCACCCAATGTGAGTGCCACGAGAAAGAGGAAGATCGATCATCGCGAACACATCCTCAAAAACAACGTATCGTTTTATCCAACGAATGTTTTAAACCTAACATATTCCAAATGGTATAGTTCGTAAGCAATTCGAATTCACAAACTTTACCCTACACAGGGTGCACCAAAGCGAGGATTAAAGTTGCGAAACAAAGTCTCTGCGATTTATTTCATTTTCGTTGCACGTGCATATTTTACTTCCTTCGGTTGACAACGTGAACGCGTGTTCGTTGTAATCGCATTGTAATCCCAAGCTATTAAAAGCTGCGCCATTTAAAGGCTAGAAAAACTGCGAAATCACGATTGTCAGAGAATTTGAACGCGATATAAAACGAAGATTCGAGGAAACGGGGACAATTTCTATTAAAGTGTTCGCAACGTTTCACATGACTACTTCTGCATAATCTCGTGGTTTCTGAAACACTTCCGGTCGATTGTTACCGATTGCAACATCGACAGTGTTCCGAGTGTTAACCTAAACGAACCGCGGGTTCCTCCGATCCGAGACGAAAGGGAGAAAAAAGAAGTAGAACGACGGTAATAATTATGGGGGAATAACAATTACGACGAGTGGAATGCAACGTTTTAATAAGAGGCTCGCTTTTTCCTTGGCTGCATCGGAGCTGCACCTGGATAGCGCAACTGCGCCTTTTTCTCGGACGGAATCACGCGATGCTTCTTCAATGATCCTGCTCGTTAGTTCGTTCGTGAAAGGTGTACACGGAACCGTGGCGCATCCACAAAAACGTTTAGGAACTGTGAAACATACTTATGATTGCTCTTCAACTCCGTTTCGAAGTATATTTTTCTTCGTTTTTCAGCTATACTCGGTCTTCATCTCGCTCGGTTCTTTCCATTATTTTCGACCCAATAAAAGTCATTTACAAGCTATAAACAATCTACTTTACTATATTTCTGGGTAATTAGTGTCTCTAACCTCGCATCGAAATATATTATCTTTCTTTCTTCCAGTTGTACTCCATCTTAACGTTCCTAGGTTCTTTCCATTATTTTTCAACCAATAAAAATCATTTCTAAGCTGTAAACAATCTAACTTTACTATATTTCCGTATGATTAGTCTTAAACTTCACATCAAAATATATTGTTTCCTTCTGCGAGTTATACCGCGTCTTAACCTTCCTCTTTTCTTTCGATCAGTTCCAATGCAATAAAAATCATTTCTAAGCCGTAAACGATCTATTTTTGTATATTTCTCTGTGTGATTATTCTTGAACTTCACTTCGAAATGTACTGTTTTACTTTATACTCTATCTTAACCTTGCACGGTTCTTTCCATTATTTCCCACCCAATAAAAATCATTTACAAGCTGTAAACAATCTACTGTATGGTATCTCTCCGTCCGATTACTCTACAGTGTATTTTTCTTTCACCGAGACGTACACAGTTCGAACCATGCTTTCCATCATTTCCCACCCAATTGAAAAATCGTTGAAGAATCTATTTTTGAGTATAAACGAAATTTTCAATTTCAACGCGTAAAAGTTTCGTGGGATTACGAGCTGATGCTGAAATTACTGTGCGACCTATAGATATATCAAAAATACCTTGAAATGCAAAGAGTTCCCTCGACTGAAAATTCGGAAGCTATTGGGTTGGCAACCAAGTCACTGCGGATTTTTTCATTACCGCCTAATGATAATATCCGCAATCATTTAGTTACCAACCCAATAAATACGACAAAATTGAAAGGAATTCAGCCTATAAATATGATAAGGGTAGATTCGAAGGCGAAAATACCTCTAAATGTAAAGAGTTTCTTCGACTGAAAATTCAGAAGCCATTGGATTGGCAACTAAGTGATTGCGGATATTGTCATTAGGCGGTAATGACAAAATCCGCAGTCACTTAGTTTCCAAGCAAATAAATACGACAGAATTGAAAGGAATTCAGCCTATAAATACGATAACGATAGATTCGAAGGCGAAAATACCTCGAAATGCAAAGAATTCCCTCGGTTAAAAATTCGGAAGCCATTGGGTTGGCAACTAAGCGATTGCGGATTTTATCGTAAGGTGGTAATTACAAAATCCGCAATCACTTAATTGCCAATCCAATAAACACGACAGAATTGAAACGAATCCAGCCTATAAATACGATAACGACAGATTCGAAGGCGAAAAGTATCGCGTAGAAATAAGCCTTGTAACAATTTATACGATGAAAAAACGAAGCAACGAATTTAAGAAAAAGGACGATAAAGCGTCTTCGTGGTATAGTTCTCGAGCAACCGGCCAACGATAGGGTCGAAACGATTAGTATCGAACTACAAGCGGTGTTTCCCGACGGTAGCCGATGATAATTGTCGGAGATAAATGAAGGAAGGGCCACTCTCTCCGCGGTGGTAGCCATCGGTCACAGGGAAATAACACGAAGCCGTAAAAGACTAAAACGACTTTCAGGCCAGATGACTCGCTTTTCGATCGGTAGACTGCTTCCCATTGCTTGGCTCGCTTGCCAAGTGGTTCTCCCTAACCAACCACCGTTTTTCGAATACGTTATCGGCCCTTTTGGACGAGATGACGATCCCAAAGCTGGAAACATCGCGTCGTCTCATACTTTTGGAAATGAATTAACGAGTGTCAGGTGTTTCGAATGTAACGTGAATTTTTCCTAGATTTCTATTATTTAGGACACTGCCTGTATCTCTGCATCGAAACAGTTTTTCGTCATTTTCGGATTTTCAGCAACCGATCCTGACGTTTCTAAAATACAACATAAAGTAAGAAGAATTGCGGAAGATGAATCAACACGAGTCAGCTTCTTGTTCCAGGGTATTTCTCGATCTTCCAACGAATCGTAGATTTAGAACAACGAATCTACAACTTCTAACGAATCTTGGATTCATGAGAGATAAATCTACATTTATAAGATAGAACACGAAACAATAGGAATAACGAAATAAGAATAGCAGAAAACGGTTAAACACGAGTCAGCTTCTTGTCTGAAAATGTTCCCCGACTTCTCAACGAATCCTAGATTTTCAACGAATTTACAAGCCCAAAGCTTGGATTTTTAAGCTTTGAATTTTAAAGCTTGGATTTACGAAACGTAAGACACGCGTGTTTATAAAATACAACGTGAAATAATAAGAACGACGAAAATAAGAAAAATAATAGAAAAGGAGGAAACACGAGTCAGATTCTTCCTTGAAAATGTACCTCGATTTGTCAATAAAAATTCTACGTTTCCTATCGTATCAACGACGATCAAATTTCTAGATTTACAGTTATTTTACGAATCTACAAGTAAAATTTCCACGCTCTACCGAAACTAGAAACACGTTCCTCTTCGTCTCGTCACCTCTCAACTAACCTTGCGAAAAGAAAAAAAAAAAAAAAGAAAAAAAGGAGAAAAAACAGAAACTGAGAAAGAAGGAAGCAACAACGACGTACAAGGGGTAGCAAATTACAAGGAAAATTTTCCTTTTGTTCGTCCGTACGCGGTAGAGAGAGTTATTTTTCGTGGATACTACTCGTGGATAAGGCGAAGCAACGCGATGGCGGCGTGGCGTGATGTTGTTGGAGGGTAAATATTAATTAGCGCGGGCTCTGTGTTCATTTCGTTGTGCGCCGCTTTCGGCCCCGTTTACACGCCGGCGTTCCTCGCAGCGGCGTTAACCCGAATAAACACATTTTCGGCCGGCGCCAGTCACACCTTCCGGGATTTTGGCTTTCCCGAATAATTAAACGAGGCCCTGAACTCCATGCCGCTTCCGGCTGACGAATTTCCGCGCTCCACCGTCCGAATTTTACGCCTCCTATCGATCCTTCGCTATTGGTCAATTGGAATTCACGTATCGCATAAGTGTCGCTACACACGCTCGCGTTTTACAAGTACGCGCGCGCTTACGTATTTACGAATTGCAAATTCTTGCAGGTAAACTACGGATTTTCATCAAAATTATTTATTTTAAAAATCAAAGGTAGATAAAAATCGACGGAAAAAATATATAAAATATTCAAATGATAATGAACGAATTCGCATAAATATCTACAGTCTAGTCATAAGTATCTTAAGCGAATTTGATTCCCTTTAACGAATTAATACGTTGTCCTGCGATTTTGATACCTTTGGACGATATAAGCGATGCTTATTGACAAGTAATATCGATCAAGTTTTTATAATGACAGGTAAGAAAACGTACACGTAGCGGTGGTACGAGTACATCAACTTTCCAACGGTTTGGTCTCCCGTTTGTTCTTTTCTCACGGTGCAATTCATTTAACATGTTTATTTCTGCTATTGCCTGGTATTTGCATATCTTTGGCTGCGTGTCAACCGCGTCAGATTACAACGATGCAGGCGTTCATGTGGTGATTTTAGTACCAGTATACAGTCAGCGGTACAGTGATCTTTCTCGCTTATTTTCGCGCGTGGAATAACCTCGTGCTGATGATGCTTTACTCGTACTCGATCGGTAATCGAACAGGTTCCAGCGTACTTGCACGATTTCTCGAACTCGACTTTATCACAAAGCCAATATCCCGGGTGAAAATAATTTTACTCTGCGTTCTCTTATCCTTTCACAAACAGACTGCGCGTTTTTGTACATTTTTGCATCTCATAAAAGATATAACTTAGAAAAAAAAAAAGGAAGCTGGCACCCCGCTGGGGGTAGCCGCCCACATGCTATATTATTTTTTATTTATATTTTTTTTTTCTTCACCAACAAGATATAACACTTTACCAAATGTCCGCAAGGACAAATTGTAAAATAACCAAAATAAAATAAAAAAAAAAAATTTTTGCATCTAAATCAGTAGACGCGTCTTTGAACCCTCGAACCTTATGCAAAAAAATAATTGCGTAAAAAATCGAGTAGAAGAATCACTTTTGTGCTTGTACGTGTTGTTCAAGCAGACTATATTCGCGATTTCGTCGATTTTTTCTACCGTTTGTTCCGTGGAGTTAATCGATTTGGCAAAGAAGCGACTGATATCGGGCGACTCGGCGAGACGAACGATCGGGCGGCAGAAGTAAAAACGAGGCTGCATGAAAAAATCAGAGGCGAACAGAGCGGTGAAAAGCAAAGGGGGTTGACGAGTAGGAGGAGCAGCAGTTTTCTGTCGCTCACCATCGAAGCGTGAGGCGGACAAGTCCGCGGCTCTTCGTCCCGGTTTGTCCAAGCTAAGCCGGCGCGACATCTCGAAAACCACGACACGTCCTTTGGGCCTTTCCTCGTCTTTTGCCACGCTGTGTATCCTTCGACGTGTCGCGTTACGCAATCCGTCGACCAGGGAATTTCACGGCGCTCGGACTCCTTTCTTTCTCTCTCTCTCTCGCTTTCGGTTTCTTTATTACAGCTACCGCAAATTTTTATACGTTTGTGGAAAATTTCAAAATGCGAAAACGCACGGTGTAAGCGCAAAGATAAGAAGCAAAGTGTTTTTAAAATTGTGCTACGATCGCGAGAGGAGGCGCTCTCCCGTGAAAGATTAAAAGTAGTGGAAATTGAAAATAAATGTTAACATTCAAATAAAATATATTTTAAGTTCAATGAAATTCGCGTATAGAGTAAAATTTCTTCGTACGAAGCTGCGAGACTCGAGAGACTCGAATACGCGCGTTGCCAAGATTCCTTTGGTTCCTACTGAAATTAAGAATAGTGTCGAGCATGGTACACGCTTTTGGTCATATCGTCGGGTTATGAAGTAGGGCGATACGAGTTCTTTATAGCAGCACGTGACTTTAGAGTTACGATATCGATATATATTTTGCACGTTTAATATCGTAACGCTTTATTGCGTTGTGTATTTTGTATATGTTTGAATAAAGAAATATCGAGATAGATTCGATCGATGAGTTTTAAGTATCGTACAAAAGTTGAGAATTTATCAAATATCATTCCTTGAAACTTCCTCAAGTTTTATTAAATTTCCACAAATTTATTCATCACGGGAATCAGTTTCAGCTACAAACCTAGAAACCTACCGAAACAAAGCCTACTGAACTGCAGACGAAGTCCTGTAAACGAGGCGTCTTGGTGGCGCGAGATTTAAAACAAATTCCGGTGCGACAAGATCGTGAAAGTAAAAATTCGCGAAGGTAAGCGTTCGGAAAATAGAAATTCTCAGATATGAAAATTCGTAAAGATAGCAACTGATGGGTGAAGATAAAAATTCGTACGGATAAGGATCCGCGAAAGTAAAATTCGTAAGCGAAAATTAGAATTCGCAAAGATAATATTGGCAACTAAGTGGTTGCGGATTTGTCAATACCACCTAATGGAAAAATCCGTAATCACTTAGTTGCCAACCCAATAGTTCGCCGAGGTAATAATTTGCGAAGATAGAAATTGCCAAGTATCGAAATCCGTAAGAACGGGAATTCAAGTTGAATATTGAAAGCAGTGGACATAAAAATTCGTAAAGGTATAAATTCGTGGTGATAAGAATTCGTATAGACAGGGATTGGCAAACATTCAAAATTCCTACAGCGGCGATTAACTTAACGCGACGAGTACTCATACGTGTACTTACGCGATTTCTGTTCACGAACACTTTCGCCGGTGGAAGAAAAAGTGAAAGGAGTCGATGGCGGGTGCAACGAAGAACGATAAATTTCGGTCGGAATATTCGAAAGGTTCGGTGTCCCTGGTCTATTTCGCTTTGGTGGCGCCATGCGTAAGCCGGCGGAGGGGCGCGCCCGCCGAAAGAATTCCAGGAATTCCCGTCTCCCCGAACATGGGGGAATTCTTCGCACGGCCTGGACCACTTTGTCCCGGCGACCCTTTATTTTCCTTTCGTGCCGCTTTTTCTGTGGACTCGCGCGCCCGACACGCGCGAAATCGTCGCGAAAATTCGGTCGCCTCTCGGAAAATTTCGCTGGAGGAAATCGTCGCGAAGGGTGAGCTACGACACTCGAATTCTTCGTTTCGTTGAACGCGTTATGAGAGGATGCTTCCCCGTGTCTCGAAAGTCAGCTCTATGATGTTCCGAGCGTTTATGGATTTTTTTCTTGGACGCTAAGGTTCCCTTCTGTTTCCCCTTTCTTCCTTTGCAATTCTTTCTTCGGCCTCTTGCTTTCACGAATTTCTATGCGAGATATTTCCTCTTATTTTCCCTTCTTTGCATTTCTTTCTTGCGCTTGTTCGTTCCAAGAAAGACATTTCTACGTAGACGATCAAACTGCGAGTCAAATTTCTCGATTAACGAAACAGCGGTTTACGAACGATGCTACGATACCTTGATTTTAAATTGAACAGCCGAAAAACGAATTGGAGAAGGAGGAGAAGTTATTCCACTTCGATCGCTCAAGCCTAAATACAAAAGAGACAAAGAGAACGCGAGTTCCAATTTTCCCTTTTACCCTCTAAGAAACCATCCCCTACGATCGATTTCATCCAACGGTAGGAAGACCGGTAAATTAAATTTACTGCACGAGAGCTAAGAAAAATGTAATACTCGAAAACAAATAAAATGGAACTGTCATTTAATTTGCCATCGCCCTCCAAGAAACCACCCCTGACACCGCCTAACTGAACAAACGCGATCAGTTAATCAAATTCTGCGAACCTAACCAACTTCCTACCACCAACCCCGTGAACGTCCCTCGTTTTCACCGAAACCTCCATCCTCCAGGAAAAAACCACCCTCGATCATCCCTTAACGTCGCACAAATTACGACACCTCGAGCGCGTCGGCGAAAATTGCCCGACGAAAACAGTAGTTCCGACAGGGTCCAGCAGCGTGTGGGCTTAAACCAACCCTTTGCCCACGGTTCTTCCACCCCCTCCACGCGTCTCGTACAGCGATCCTTCTCGAACGCGCGTGCAAAAAAGGAACGCGAGGGACAGTTGGATCGGTGGAAGGGACCGTGTCTGCCCTTCCACAGGATACACTGCACATTCCCTGTCTCGCTCACCCTCTCCCCACCCCTGGCCCTTTGCCAGACTCGTAGTGGGGGCGGCCGACCGCCTCCAGAAACGCCCTTCTTGCTTCCCCGACGCATATGCTGCGTCGTATGTGCAATATGTGCACGCGCATGCACGTTTGCCCCGTGAGACTAAGAATGCCTGAAAGTGTGTACGTGTAGGCGCGTGCGAGTGTGCGTGTTGGAGCGTTCACACGAAGCGCGAGCGCGCAATGAGGGAGAGGGATGGCGAGGAGCGGAGTGGTTACGCTCTTTGTCGTCTTCTCTGCTCTTTGTTAACAAGCTTTGCAAATCGGCCTCTGCCTTGGATGAACTTCTTCTTCTTCTTCTTCTTCTTCTTCTTCTTCTTCTTCTTCTTCTTCTTCTTCTTCTGCTTCTTCTTCTTCTTCTTCTTCTTCTACTTTTTCTTCTTCTTGTTATTAGTCTTGGTCTTAGATTTGCGAATTTCGGTTGGGTTTGTTGCATAGAGGAGAGGTGGGAACGATACGACGGGATAGTTGGGAATTTTTCCAGGCTTTGCCTCGGTTTCGGGTAGTTTGCATTCTGGCAGGATCTCCGAGCAAAATGTGTTTCTCAAACTTCTAGGTTAGGTTTGTTTTTCAGCGCGAGGGTGGCTATGATACGAGACGTTTGGGAATTTTTGCAGGTTCACCGATAGTTTGAATCTTGATGGAATTTTTGAGAAATATATTTCTCAGGCTTCTTCTTCTTCTTCATACTATTATTATTATTATTATTATTGGTCTTTTTGTTTTTGCGTATGGGGTGGGAATGATACGAAATAAGTGGGAAGTTGGTTTTGAGTAGTTTCAATTTTGGCGGAATTTCGCAGGATATGTTTCTGAAGCTTCTTATAATTATTATCACTATCGTTAGTCTTGGCCTTTGTTTTGGAAGTTCCGGTTAAGTTCGTTTAGCATAGGAAAAGGGATGGTTGGGAACTTTTTGCAGGTTTAGCGTTATTTTTGAGCAATTTGAATTTTTAGAGGCTTTGATAGAAAAATATGTTTCGGAGGGTTTCTACTTCAAATTATTTTTGTATCCGAGGCTGCAAAATGAAAGACGAAATAAAATTTATTGAAGGAATTACTACGAATTTTGGATAATTTGAGCTTTCTGGACATTTAAGGGCAAGATATGGGAAATTCTCAAGAACCTTTCTAAGTATAAAACTTAGCGGTGGAACATTTGAGATTTTTTTTCAATTTTACACCACATCTTGCGTGATTTCCAATTAATGATTTTCACATCCGAGAAGTAGAAAATGATGCGAGACAACAGACAAGAGTTCGAAAATATATCCAACGACTTCGAAACGTATCTCGCCTACGATTCTCAGGATCAAGATATTTTCATATGACGTTTGAAAAACATTTTTTAAATATAAAAGCATTCTCAAGTGGAGAAAATCAGAAAAAGTGCGAAATAAGGGAAGAACCTTTCGATGGAATATGCTACGTGATTCGTTGCTAATGATTCAAAGCGAGGAATATTCTGCGGCAAGTTTTTCAAAGTCCGTGGTGTAAAAAACGGCGTTTCTTTGAGCGGGTCACGATTAATTTTACAAGAAGAATTAACAAGCGTGGATGATATAGCGCGTTAAAGAATTCTCGTCTCGAATTACAAGAAACTTTTCCACCGTGTTTCACCGGGATAAAAGCCCGCGGCTTCCTTCAGAATTCTTTCTTCCACGCTCTCGCGGCGTTTAGAATTATTCCAGGCGAAGCGGCCGGGACTTTAGCGTCAGTTGTTTGCGAAAACATCGTCAAGGGTGGTAAATTACCTTCAACCAGAGAGCCTAGGATCCCTTCTTCGAGAAAGAACTCTTTCAGAAACATCTTCTTACCGACCATCCAAGAGCCGCCAGGATTCTACAAAAACTATTTAGCTGCTTCGAGGTTACACTTTGTCGACTACCTTGGAAACGAAGGTTTCAGATAGTCGACGTACGAAATTTTATGCCGCCGCTGAACGAGCAATCAGCCTCCTTTCAGAAAAATCATCTTTCGCGAAATTCTCAATTTCTTGCTACCTTCGTCTTTTAATTTTCCATATTCGTTAGCAGTATCTTCGAATTGATTATCATCTCAGAATGGAGCGAGGCAATTTAGAAGTTTCGATATTAATGATACTCAATTACAGTTGGATAAGTGTAAACGTATAGTTCGATCGTACGTTACATTGGAATGAGAAAGTTGGCCAATGGAGTGAACTTATTTCGCTCTCGTCGTCGAGGAAGAGAAGGAACCGATAGAAAAATCAGTCGATAAACGAAACAAACTAATAGAGGAATCATTAATCAAGCGTCAAAATACTTTCACGAACCAGCGTATCCACTACACAGTATCGATTAAATCACGCGTCATCAATCACTAACACGTTGAAAGAGGTAAAGATAGAAAAATTGGGCAAATTATTTCCAATCCGAGAATTGCAGAATGTATGGAAGAGAAAAAGGTTTCAGAACTTTTTTCATGAAATTCTCTGTAGAACTCGTTGTTGATGATTCAAAACTAAGTAGGTATGCTGTATTAAATAGAGATAGAAAAATTGGCAAGATCATTTTCAATCCGAGAAATGGAAAACGCGTAAAGAAAGAGAAGAAGGTTGGACAAATTTCTCCAAGAAATTTTCTGTATGATTCGTTGCTGATTGATTCAAAACCAAGCGTCATACGAAGATAGAAAAATCGAGGAAATCATTTTCAATCCGAAAATTGGAAAACGTACAAGGCAAGAGAAGAACGTTTAAGAAGCTTTTTCCTAGGAATTTCCTGTGTGAAATGTTGGTTATTGATAATTCAAAAACAAGTATTCTCGGTTGTAGATCGGCGCAAGAGAAAAATCGTCGGTTCAATTTTCCTCTCCGTCGGGAGTGGGTTTGACGGAAGTAAAAGCGTCGGGGGCAATTTCCGCGTTTCGCCTTTGAGCCGTCCGTTTTTTAAATCCCTGTTTTTCCACAGTTTTTCGCCGCGCGTTCGACGATCTTCAAACGCAAAGGCGATGCGAAATACAGGCAGCAGAACACAGCCACCGCCGAACTCCAGCTCTTTTCTTCGGCCAGTCTCGTCAAGGAGCACGCGTTTCTTTCCCTAATTAGATCCTTCGTGTCTTTTGTTCTTTTTCGTCTGGCCTTCGTCAACCTTCGATTATTTTGATACGTCTTTCGTCAACGTGGCCCCGAGAAAGTCGCTTTGAAAAGCGCTCTTCTCTCCGTTTCTGGGTTACAAGAAGCGAACGAGTTAAGGAACGTTGGTTGGGTTTAACCCTGCACTTTTTTCTTCTCTCTTTTTTTTTTTTTTTTTTTTTTTTGGTTTTCGGCATCGGAGTATCTCGAGTTTGAGCAAAATATAGGAGAAACATAGGTTGCTGATACGTGTGACTTCTTTCAATTTTACGTTGAATATTTTATTGTGACGTTTAAAGTCTTCTGATTTGCAGAAATACGAGCTACATTGCAATAGGTATGAAAGGTATAGTTGGGTGATTAGGTGTGTATAAAGAAACGCGACGTTACTAGAGAAATTTAAATGCAAGGTGTGTGGAAAGATACGTAATGCGGTATATTTTACAAAAACATTAAAATTTGTTTATATAAAAATACAAAGTAGTCCTTTTCATCATACTTGTTCCAGGCTTAGTTTTTGAAAAAGTTAGAGTACAACGTGATAGATCGGTAGATCGTTTACCGCATATTCATATTTTGTTCTTTACGCGTTCGATGAACACAAAGCAATAATCAGCTGTATCAATCGTACAGAGGAAATCTATGCAAAACTGTACAATAGAATCGCGATTTTTCAATCCTCAAATACAATTCTATATGTCATTTTGAATTTCCATGGGAACAAAATGGACCATACATGATTCGATAAATTAATATAAAAGAAAGGATATTGTGTGTCTATTATTTCCTCGTAAAACGAAAGAAGCCATCAATATTATCAGCCAACATATCAGTACTACCTGGTAATACTAAAATTCCATTGACAGTATTTCAAGACCAGTCTCGTTTCTTTACTAATATTTATTCGCAGAAACACAAATTTGCATAAAAGTTCGCAGTCTGCTTAGGAAAATATTCTCGCGAGGTTCCCACGAGTTACGCAACTCCTTCGAAAAACTTCTTTCCAAACCATTGCGCAAGGAGATCGTGGTTCAACCCCTCGGCACTTTCGACACTTTCAAGTTTCCGTATCGAGAAACCTTCGCGTATCGCCTAAACCTTCCTATCCAATTATCATTTGCCTGGCCCGTCAAAAACTCACCCTAAAAACCTACTTCCATCAGCCATCTTCCGGAGCAGCGGAACTCCAGTTGCTCCGTCCCTCCATATATACCGACATATGTACGTTCACCCCAAAAAAGAAGCTAGTGGAAACCCTCTTACAATTCGTCCGGCGACTCTCATCCCCCTTGTGTCCCACCCCTGACACACGTAAAACCATTCAGAAGAAAAGCATCCGTCTCTGTGGATCGCCATTACAGATCACAAGAAGATCCGCGGGAATCCATCAGCATCGCCCTTCGCGTGCAACTTCGCCTTCCGTTAACGCCAGGGGTTGCTGTGCGTGTTTGCGTCCGCCGGCAAGAGGGTGAGAAACGCGGCGACTCTCGATTGGATAAGACTGGATTGGCAAGACAGATCGTTTGGGATCGCCTTACAAGCCTGTTCGATTCTATTAAAACGAGCCGACGGGGGTTGCGACCGCCCCGAAACTTCGACCGCCCCACTACCGAACATAAACGACGGTTCTTTGTGGCTGTAGGAGACAGCCGTAGGTTTCTAGGAGTCTGGTCGTCCGACGTTGTGTCGCGGGGGTGGCTATCGTCGGTTATTAATGGATCCACAGTGCCTCGGAGAAGTCAGGACAATGTGGATTCTTTTTCTTTTTTTTTTCTCTCTCTTTTTGGAGAGGGGAGTTGGAGGAGTAGTGGGAAGACGAAGGGTAGTTTCGTGTATTTTTTGGAGCGGTAGAAATTTTTGCTATCTACTGGTGATCGCGAGGTTGAAGGATTTCTTCGATTTGGTGATTTTAGATCGCTTCGGAAGGCTGCAACGATCCTGCAATTTTTATAGTTTCGTCTCGTCGACGTTTTAACGAACGAACGTTCACGAGGTGGTAAAAAGATAAACGTTTGATAAACATTTTGGAAACTGGAATTTTTGTCATAGGAACCAGAAATTTTGCATAGGAGCACTTCGAGGAGTATTACGATCTTTTATTGGAAAAAGTACATCGAACGTTTTACGACGACTCGATTAGAACGAGAAATTCCGCGCAGGGACTGGGCAAGAGATTTGTCTCATTCTTACTGCGCGTTAAACATTTTCCAACGACGACCACATTTTTCTCCATTCTCTTCGAATTTCAGACATTCTTAACGCTAGAGAAATATAATCGCAGCAGGAAATCGAGACAGTCGTTTGGAAATTACCGAGCAAAGTGAGATTACACTGAATTTGCTCAACTATCGGCGAAGAAGACCTCCGGTCAACAGATCAAAATATTCGAGCGAGTTGCAGGAAAGAAAGCAAGCTGTCCCAGCGCCTCCCTATCCATCGAGGGTGCAAGTAGTCGCACGACAGTCGACTCGCGGCCTGATAACGCCAGCTGACATTCTAATTCACGATTTATGGCGGCGCGTGTCACCTGTCGCGTCCAACTTCTTCAAAGAGAGACGATGATCGACCGGAGGCAACAGCTGTCGCGGTTTTGCGCCGTGTTCTCGATCTCTACAATCGACTATCGATCTTTCCAACTGGTTCACTTACGAATTCACCCAGACAAAAGGAGCGTCGGCGTGTGACAGCTGTCAGTCAGCCGTCGCTTTTGATGAACCACGAAGAGAACAGAGCGGCGGGAAAGAGAAAAAAGAGAGAGAGAGAGAGAGAGGATCGTTGTGCACGAGGCTTAAGCTCGCCGCGAGGTCAACCTGACGGTTCCGTGTTCCCACTGTAATTTCGTGGCGTGCGCGGTGGTCTGCTGGACTTCCGTGCCGCGGTCAACTCGACCAGATAAAGAGAGAACCACGCTTTGCCTGACTTCTGCCCGGGCAACTGGCATTCGCCTGTAATTTCGCCCACCGAAACGCCAAATTTGGGTCAGTTTCGTCCTTTCTTTCGTTTTTTTAACATTTGAATAATCGGTCCATCAACTTTCCATTGGAACGAAACGATTAATCCGTTTCCAGAGACCCTCAATTTAAGGAATCGAGTATCCACTTCGCGTCTTTAAATCCTCTGTAAATTGTAAAAATATACGTTTGGCGTTAAATGCAACGTACTTTGGTAAAAACCGATCCAGATGCGAGAAAATCTTTTTTTTTCTTCTTTTTTTGTATGTTTTTTGTAGACAAAATTATGCCTTTTCCAACGAGATCAAGCTGAATTTCCCAATAATTATCGACTTCGGAACTCGTAATTAAAGTAACCTATCAATAAGGAAAGTAGGCGCTTGTTTATCGCATTAATTAAAATTACAAAACGTCTTTAATTGATCGTGCGAGCTTCATTGCTCGAAGATAACGTACAGTTCCTATGTATACGTACCCTGATCAACCTTAAACGAAACACGTAACGCAGCTGGTAACGAAACAGGCAACCCCACTGCATAACTTCGAGTGCATAATTTTCAACGAGTGCGTAACTTTAAACGCGTTTATCTCGCAAAGTCACCTTCTTAACTTCTTTTTGCCGGAGCACGTCGCACGTATCCTCGACCCCTCTCATGTACGTCCCCCTTAACGGCGATCAATCTTCCAAAACTCTCGAAAGCTCTTCAAGTACGTCGCGAAACGAAAAAATTTGAAAACGAAGGAAAATCTGTTCCGACACTGGCCTTGAACCTGACCGACTCTGGTCTGTTCCTAATAACGGACGACAAACAACTGGTCCTTTCGACTCTTAAACTGTCATCATCGAGCCACTGGACGCCGTAACAATTTACGATTAGGTCGTTTAATTTCAAAATTCTTCATTTAATTCAACTGTACTACCACCGATCTCGAGAAAAGGCGCGCATAATACGAAAAGAAATAAAATACGAAATGAAGTGACTAGTGACGATTTCCATTGTATTAGCAAAAATTATTTCGTATTTTTATTTCTAATGCAATAATTTAACGATTAAAAGAACGAGGCCCGTGTCGCCAGGCTGTGACTATCCCTTGGTCGTTAATCAGCACCCGCATACATCGTCCTACCTCTTTTCCCTTTTTCTCTCTCTGCCACCCTTTTTGTCCCCCGCCGATCGCGCGCGAGACTGCAGTTCATGAATAACCGCCTTTCGCCTTGTTCGGTTCTTATTGGCAGCCGCGCAGGTGCCAGCCGCGCATTAGCATTCGACACGTGCAATTCGACGTGAGCCGGTATCGTTTTCCAGAAATTGGCTGGAGGTAGCACCGCATCTTGTACGAATATACGTTATGGTCCGCTTTCTCGTTTTATTTTCTGCATAGCTTCGGGCTTGTTATTATATTGTCACGAACTTTCTGGCGATGTTGAAAGTACGAGGCATGTGCGATGCTACGAAACCAGCTTCTCAAAAGCCACACTAATTCATTTTCTATCGATTTCTCGTTGCATAAGTATCCGATTAATGGTCGATTTTCAAAAGGGAATTAGCTACTTGCACGTGCTCGTTTGTTACAAAATGACATATGTAAATACCTGGTAGGACAAAATTCCAAGATAAATTGAGAAAATGGTGTCCGGAATATTCTTGTTTCTGCTTTACGCGGTTCACGAGTTGAGTAGCTTGGAACGTGGAACGGTGTCTGAGGAAATTCAGCTTGGCAAATAGAATTCGAGTAGTTTCCGCACCAATCGCGTACCACGTTTACGTAATCAAACAGTTTATGTATCTAGAGATACGCACGTATCAAAAAGTTCAGTATTTTTGCTAATTTCACTTAAAACGAGTCGAAATATATTTTCATGTTTCGTAAAAAATTCAGCGTCTTTCTATTCTTCGAGCAATCAAACGATAAGAAACTCGTTACTCGACTCGATAGAGTCTGACAAACACGGAACGCTTCGCTGGAAAATAAACGTATCGCGCGCTAGTGTTGGGTTGTCCGAAAAGTTTCTTCCGTTTCATAAAGCGACGAACAACAATTTCTGTTTTATATTTTTCACTGAATTAGGTATGATCCATTTCGTTCTTTTTCTATTATTATGTCCATGCATAATTCGATAAACTAATATAAAACAAAAACCATCGTGCGTCTATCGTTTCCTTATAAAACGAAAGAAACTTTTCGGACAACCCAATACTTGTAGACCGTATGCTCGAAACAATTTCATTGGACGGCGGACAAAAGACGGTCAGGTAACTCTGATAAAAGCACGTAGCGTCGAAACTGGCGATTACGATCGGAGTCAAGCCGCTATCGGCGAGGATAATTGCACGACATCGGTGTTGGAGACACCGGCTAACGAAGTCCAACGAGCCGCGTGCTATAAAGATTGTAATCAGTCACCGCGATGGACGGCAAGGGTTGTTAGGGCCGGAGGAGTAGGCGCTAAACAGCAGATAATGAAACGAGTCGGCCAAGTAATTTTATCGTGGAATTAACGCGGTTCGATCAACCCACACACGCCTCTTGCCGCCTGGAAAACCGATCGTTCCTCGCCAACACGTTGACTTTCGTACGCCCACCTGGTGAGTGTCTTGTACGATAAAGGTACGAAGAGACGGCAGTTTAAGTATCTTTTAAGGACAATCTTTCTGCCAGACTATAAGTCGAGTTATTATACGCATGGGCGTGAGAGATTTGCATGGCAAAATTTAATCGCCTTGGTCGATTGCAGAAGGTGGAGATTCTGTGCAACGGATCTTATGGCGTTGTATTTGGTAGAGTTAAATTGCCAGTTTAATGAAACCAGGCGCTGTCTTTTACCGTGTTTCCATAGGATGGCGGTTATAGACAGAGCTTGCGAGCAAGTTTTTTTATCAGACGTGATTATAGCAACTGAAGCAATTATAAGTAGAAAAGTGGAAACTTCTAACTGTACGTAGTTTTAATTTAGCGTTGTAGCGTCTGATTAGAAGGTCGTAGCCAGTTGAGCCCAGAGTTTCTTAACAGAGTTGGATAAATGCTCGATTCGCGTATGTAGATTAATCTTAATTTTCTCCAACGAATATTCGATTCCACGAAATCCGGAAAATGTTACTTGCTAAGAGAACTGTATCTCTTCCATGGAACAGCGCTCTCGTGTGCGTCAGTGATCCTAGCAGATAATAGTCGACCGTATAACAATCCAACGAATTTACCTAAAGCGAAGATCCAAAGAGGCGAAAGTTGATGAATCGTTTCGATAGGAACGAAAAAGAGAAGTTGGATTTCCTAATTTTCTAAACCAATTCGACTCCAAGAGATTCCCGTTAAATGCAAATATACTGATCGCTCGATTTACACGGAGTACCCGTGGGTTCGTTTCGCGCGAATAAAATGAGGGACCAGTGTACATTTATTAGGCCGTCCGAAAAGTCTCTTTCGTTTTATAATGGATGCACAATATCTTTAGTTTCATATTATTTTATCAAATTACTTATAATCTATTTTGTTCTATCAAAATAAAAATCACAACGTTCGACAGATTAGGTCTCACGTTTGTATAAGGATGCATCGTTGTAAAAGACGAGTCTCTAAAAGGAAGACACTTTTCGGACAACCTAATATACGAAGAATCCTAGCAGACAATAAACAGGAAAAATTGCATATTCAATCTACGCGATAAGTACGTTTATAACTTACGTAACTTATTAATTTATACAATAGAAAATACATAATTGTACAACGCGTCCATCCATGCAACATGGATATCTAAAGGAACGAACAGTGGTAGCTAACAACAAGAAGAACGAACGAAGGATCTCACCCGTAAAAAAAACCTTCTCGTTTAGGTCTCACCCTTGTCATAGATAGGAAACGAAGGGAACCACGACGCGCTGATGCAAACGCAATAATTACGCGTATCTGGCCCCCTCGACGTTCGTGGCGTACCCGTTATGTCATTATCCCATTTATTATAACGATCAACAGCCACTATGGACCGGATTCCACGCCCGTTTCTCGCTCGACGAACGCAAATTGCCCGGCACTGAATCGACCCGACGCGATGATGTCTTGATATGGAATGCGCGATCGTTAATCGACTATGGAACATGAAGCTACGTCGACGTCGGCTACCATACCGTACAATGATAAATACTAATATTACTATGGGAGTAGCAAGCACTAAACTAAGCAGTACGAAGAAAGCGAAAACTTTGGGTTCGTCTTTGGCGCGTTTAAAGTCTCTGACATTTGGATTTTCCACGTTGACACAGTAATACACATTGGTGGGTAAAGGAAAATTTAGATTAGTATCTAAGTAGAAAGTACCGAGATGAGTAATACTAACAAAGTGACTACTTTGAGTTCACCTTTGGTGCGTGTGAAATCTCTGCTTGAAAGTTTAACACTGCTACGTTGTGGATATTAGTAATTTTTGTACTATCAACTCTTCGCCATATTGATAACTGGGATGCTGATATTAATGCAAATTCCAGATTTTATCGATGTAATTAAAAAGAATTGAATTTACATAGAGGATCGTTTCATCTATTAAATATGCTACCAAGTATCACACTTTGGATGTTTTACATATTTTTGTATATTATATTTCGCAATTTGGAATTTCCCAAATGCATAAAAATTCATAATTTATCGATAACAATTATATCTCTTTTATGCTGTATATTATATTTATTCGTTGCTCTTATTAAATATAAAATCATTATACTGTCTCTTTATACTTCTTACTTTATTTAAACTTTCTCTTCACCGCCATAGTAAATGTGCATGTTCAAGGATCAAGAATGACGAAGATCGTCGACTGGGTGGTTCTCCATGTTCACAGGAAAGGTTTGTCGACCGCATTGACGCCGCTTTTTGCTAACCTTGCGAGCCATTTGTACGGCTGTGTGGAGAAACTGATGACCGCGAACAAAGTGGGACGTTTATGGTGTTTGGCGATATTGGTGAAGTTCAAAGTAGTCATCACGTTTTTCCTCGTGTGCGTGCTAACATTCTCGTGAAAGTGGTCGTCGGACCAGACGCGTTCCACGTATCTGTTTTGTGTCCTTTGTTTGCTCCTTTTATGAAGTCAGGACTGTCGTACGATGAAAATAATATCATTAGCGTACGATAATGACTACGCAAGATTTTGCGAGTTTCTCATCGAAAAATCATCGACGCAGCCAAAACACGGGTTTTCAGAGGAAAAAGAAAAGAGAAGTAAAAGCAAACGAAAAAGAGATTAAAAAAAGGCTTTTATTCGGGTATAATCAGAGCCGAGGGACGTGCAAATTCACCGGAGCCAGAAAGGAACGTGTGAACGAGCCCTCGTGAAATCCACCTCTTCGCCACCCCCGTCGTTCCGGTTAGAATCTGCCGCAGAATTCGCGCGCGCGATCGTTACCGTAGAGAGGCGTCCCCGAGGGAAATCTGCAGGAGTGCGTGCCGAATGTGGTCATGCCAAACGATTCACAGCGACGTCTGCGAGAGAGGGTCTAAGCCCTTCCCTATCCTTATACTCTTCAAACGCGATTGATGACATTTCGGAAAATTTCAACCTGATGATTCTTATTCGATCTCATTTGCTGTTTAAGTGGCAGTAATTCTATCAATATTGGGAACCTTTCTGTCTATTTACAATACACTTTTCAATCTGTCTTATAATTAAGGAATTTTAAGAATTTGCAGATACAGATCCTGTAAAGCAACAAAATTGTTCTCTAAGATATGACGATCACAAACGCCAGTTTTATAGTTATATATTGACTTCTGAAAATTAATTTGATCGGGATTTTATATAAATATATATATTATATATTATATATATTATATATTATATATATTATATATTATATATTATATATTATATATTATATATTATATATTATATATTATATATTATATATTATATATTATATATTATATATTATATATTATATATAATATTAATATAATATATATAATATTATATATATTATATATATATAAATATATCAAATTATATATATATATTTTATATATATATATATATAAAATAGTGTACACCCAATTCACAGTATTTAACAGTATTGAAGCAACTTTTTATTCAAGCCCCAGTTTATCGATTATGTTCGGGGGAAAAATGAATTTCCGAAATCTAACACCTGATTCCACGCTGCACTTTAAATACTGTTGTATTAGGTTGTCCGAGAAGTATCTTTCTTTCGCAAACGTGTCTTTTACAACAGTGCAGCTTCGTACAAACACGAAACCAAGTGTGTGAAATGTTTATCTCAACAGAACAAAATGGATCGTACGCAATTCGACGAAACAATATAAAAGAAGAAACATCGTGCGTCTATTACTTCCTCATAAAACGAAAGGAACTTTTCGGACAACCTAATACAAGTAGCTCCGTGTAAAACTCGGCCTCACAGATACGTCTATGAAACTGTTGATTTCGCGGGGAAACAGTAAACAGTAATTTTCATCGTTACCTTCCTATAAATTTATATATTTTAAGTAACGTTCGCGTATTGTTAATACAAATCGACCAGAGTGTCAACACACTGCAAATACGTGTCCACATGGTCCTAGCTCGAAATCAGAGAGGGTGTAGGCGGGAGTGGTGCAGCGCAATGGCGCGTGCAACACGCTCGCGAGTGCAGAACACGCGAGTGCACGGAACACGAATCGGGTCGGTGTTGGTCGCACGGCGAACAGCAAAATGGCCCCCGACCACGGTCGAAGCTTACACGAACGACGCCTCGACGCGCACGCGATTCCGTAATGAGACAACGTGTGCGTGTGAACGAGCGAGCGCGCGCGTGTGCTAAGCCGCGTGGGTGCGTGCACGCAACGAAAACGCGTGGGACTAGCGTACAGAAACAAAAAAAAAAAAAAAGAAAGAAAAAAGGTAACCACGTCGAGCTCTTGTTCAACGAAAAGTAATTCGTTGTTTGTCTATCCCTGTTTGTTTGCCCTTTTGTCCCTCTTTTAGTTTCTGTGTATTAGGATGTTGTTACCGGCAATCGACGTTGAGAAACGTGTTTGTTAGGGTTTTCGGGGGAAGAATAGGGAAGGTTGATGGGGTTTTTTTTTGTTCAATTAACAATGGTGTTTCTGTGCCCATTAATCAACATGAACTGGGTGTGGGTTTCAAGAGTTGCCAACTTTAATATCGTTCGATATTTCGCATCCACATCTCATTTTTATATCTCGTTTTCATGTTGTTCTTCTTTCTGATATTCCACGTGTAGTGGGACAAACTGATGCTACGGGCAATAAAATTCTAGAAACGATTACGCATCCACTCAGAGGTCTTGGGACATAATTATTATAACGTGGTAGAATATAATTATTATATTACAGATATCACGATCGTTATATTAAATTAGTTATACAAAAACTAACGTTTATCGAACGTATATTGAATGAGAATGTGAATGGCAGATCTATGGAAATCAATTTTACTCTGTAGCCGATAGGCAGAGATCGATAAAATACACACGTGGCACATACATTAGCTCAAAATTCGAATAAGATTACGTACACAGTAAAAGCACCAAGAAATGATATCTGCGCGATAAAGAAAACGGACCATTTTACCAACTATCAAGATTTTCTTAGAAACAGACTTTAGTTCTAGCATAATTTTAACATTCTAATCAAAAGCAAACCTCCTAAACCATTAAACAACTTTAGAAATAACATTGTCTCTCCTCTCTCTCTGTCTGTCTTCAACCACCCCAAAGCTTACCAAGCGCACCCATCAGCCTCATCACCCGATACACTTCAATTTTTTCCACTCGTGATGACTGTTCCGTGCTCGGAACAATTTCGATCGCGAGTCACCGCGGGTAAAATGGGAAAAATCAACGATGGAATGGGGTGGGGTGGTACGGGGTGGAGGGATGGTAATGGAACGCTAAGCGACATGTCGACAGGGCAGAGAGGCAGAACTACAGGTGTGCTGGTACACGCTAAGCAAATCACGGGACGAGGAAAAAAAACGGGAGCGTGCAATTTCCCGCGTATCGCTCGGCTCCTCTCGCCAGTACGAAGCTTTTCCACTCGCGATCGAAGCCTGGACACACTGGATAATTAAAGCTGCGAGGCACGTTTGATCCAGTTTCGCTCGATTCGTTCGTCCGCGCTGATTGTTTCCCGTTTTAATTTTCGGAATATTGGAAAAAGGATACCGGCTCGAACGGTGCACCGCGGGAAATGGACATTAAAACTGATTTTCCGACCAACCTCCGATTGGACCTGTCTCTGACTGATTCCATTTTTTTTTTTTTTTGCTGCCTTTATTATATTTTTTTTTCTTTCTCTTTTTTAAGGTTGCTCGCTTCTCAAAGTTTCTCGCTGATGTTCGACGTGGCCGAGTAGGATTTTATATTTTCTACGAAGGTTTGGCAGGTTTACTGGATTTTTAAATAATCTTGGGTGCAGGTTTAACAAGAGACGTTGCGTTGGTGGAGGAAGTTTGACGAAATAAGAGAGATTTAAAGCTGCGGAGGGGTTGGAGGGTTATCAAGTTAATTGTCTTGCTTATTTTAATATCTTTCTATCTCTAACCATCTAGTGATCTTCAATTTCTAATATTTGTCATCGTCTGCTGTCAAAAGTGTTATTCGCTTGATGAACGTCTACAAACACTGTTCGCAAGAAACTTCGCGTATTCTAAAACAGTTAGCCAAACGAGTTCTAAGTTACCTTTCCATCCAATAATACACCCTGTTACACGCTTTATTTTGTCGTATCGCTAAACTCCATTTGACACGAAGGAAGCTTAGAAAATGTCAGCAGAGTCTTGCGATCGATCGACGATATCGGTAACAAATATTAAGAATTTCCAAGTGCTGCAAGACTCAACAGATCACAATTTCGTAATTCTAGGTTTCCATCCATCTTCCTATTACGAGAATATCGGTCAGATTTGCTTATGACAGATTCGAGGAAGGAAATTCAGATTGAAAAATGTAAGAACGACGGATAAGGAGATAGATACTCGCGAGAAGAGCGCTGGTACTGACGCCAGACGTGGAGAGGTTGCGCTTTTGTCGAAGCACTCGAAAACGAGGAGTCGCCGGATCTTCTTTATGCCAGCAGTTGGCCGATCCCGGCTGAAAGGACGACGGATGCCTGCTCGCGGCGCGGATTAAACGCCGAGATCAAGTATTCTTGATAAAGGTAGCGGATCAAGTGGCGCGGAGAACGACTAAATCGAGGGAAAACCAGCGACTCCGAGCCTCTGTCGCTCCTACGTCGTTTCTCTGTCCTGCAGCTGACATACAACTGGTTCACAAAAGTACTGGACCGTTTATCATAGAAAACATTTACGTACGTTTATGTTGTGACGCGTTACGATAAAAGACTGTGAAATTTTATTAGCACTCTGACGATTAAATCGGTGAAATTTCAAACAGATGTTGAAAAGCGTACAAGGCAGTTACAAGAATCCCGTGACGAAATTATCTTGTAATTTTTCCAACCACTTAGGGTTGGGAAATTACCTAATCGAACGAGAAGCCAGTCGCAGACTGACGAGCTTCTGTGTATGTATAGATACGTATCTTTCTTTGAATCTCCAAAATTTACTCCAAACCATCAGTTGCAATTAAAGGATTGAACCCTATTACCATTCAAACACTTTTTACCTTGCGCCTTCTACTAAACCAAGGCTTCCTCCAGAACTAACCAAACGAAGATCCATCAGTAGACAAACGACCTTCCATATGTACGAACGAGCCTTCAGCAGCACTAAATTACTGCGTTTGAATCTTAAAAACTTTTAGGTGAAACCGTGAGTAGCGCTTAAAGTATGTCGAAAATCCCGCCATTAAAAGCTCCATCCTTGGCGCGCCTATCGAACCAAAATCTACTTATTTTTTAGCTTCGCTTTAAGAACCGTTTAAACAAAAGGCAGATCGTTAGACGAAGCTTCGACAGTCCCAAGAAAACAGTTTCAGATTTGCCTGGAACACGGACCTCGACTTGACTCTCGGTGTTTCCCTAATTTTCCTTGAACTACGGCGCAATCGGAGGACAAGTCAAGCGAAAATCAGGAAAATTAGCGCCAACAGCACTCGGTCTCGGAGGGAGCGGACGGGTCCGTAATCCTCGGCCCGAGTCGGCTGCCCTTTGTCGGGAAAATCCCGTGGCGGCAAACAAAAATGAGACACTCGACTCGACTCGAGTCCTTCGAGATGGCTTCCTCGAGTGCTCGTCTTCAGACCCCTGGCACACGAGCAAACACAGCTCCGGCTAAAGGACCACGAGGTCAACAAACACCGGGGAAAACGGTCAGCTCCTGTTGCTCCCGTTTTCCTTTTCTTTTTCTTTCCTTTTCTATTTAAAGGAGACTTTAAATCTTTGTGAATTTGGTTTCCCAGGAGCGCGGGAATTTTTTGGATCGTCTCGTTCATCGGACCGTGTCTTCGGGGTTAATGGATTCGGACTTTGGTCAATTCCTCGTGGAAAACTCGATGAAGTTTGTCATCGTTCTTGGGGGTTTTCTTTGTTACCTGAGATGAAGGTTCTCGTGGTTACTCGATGGACACTTCGGGACTGTCTTTTTGGGGTGGAAGAGGGTTTGTGAGCAGAGGTGTGTTTTTCGAGAGGGTCTTACGCAGCCTGGAGGAGGTTTTCAGGTTTTTGAAAAGTACTCCAACAATCCTTTTTAACAGCTTTAATTGGTCACCCATGTTGGTATAAGTTGTTTGGGATACTTCAATGCAAATGTACTCGAATGTCTTAGTTTTCTGTACACTGGAACAAGGGACTCGTGGTAGCCACTTTGTCTGCTTTTTTAACCGAGTTCTCCCGCAAACTACTTTTAATTAATTTTCGAAAGACACTCGAAATTCGAAAGAGTTGTAGGCTGCTTTTTTTAAAGTGGAAAGAAGGTTTAGGTTTCGTTGCTTTCGAATCTGTTTAAAAAATTCTATGAACTTCACAACCATCGCCTATTTTTATGAAAACGGATTGCATTTAAGATTGAAATATTCTCCGCGGGGAAAAGTTTGCAAGCGAGTACATCGTTTTAACGACATACATTTCTAGATAAATATCAAGATCCATCGGAAACCACGTACGATTAGAGCTTTATTTAGTAAAAACGACTCGATCCATGTGACAAAGGGGTTGAAAACCGAATAAAAAGCCTTCTAGCTAACAACGCATCTCCGAATCACTCAAGATAAAGGTCCAGCAGCTGACGATCACCTCTGAAAGCCTCGTTCCGCCCCACATATCGCGAACCAAAGCAATACTTGAAAACCGTGCTCCTCGAATCTTCCCCGAATTCGGAAAGGGTTGACCGGCTCCAACAACCCTCTTGGAACTGCCTCTTATACATTTTCTGGGCTCGTGCACAGGCTCATAGAGTCTGGAAGACACAAGTGAACCGTGGTTAACACGGTGGTTACCTTCAACCTCATCGAGGACCCATTCAGAATAAAATGGAAAGACGAAAAAAAAGGGCTGAGAAGAAGCCTGGTGTGGCGTATCGGCAGCCGATACTCCACCGTATAACGATAAGAAGAAATCAAAACATACAAGAAGTTAACAAAGAGACCGACCCTAATTCTATTTGTCTTCCAAGTATCCTTGTTCATTTATCATTCTTTATCTTGGAGTTGCTCGTGTAAGGAAATACGGAAAATCCCATCTAATTTTATTAATTCGCAAACATTCTCAAACTCTGTCATTCGTTGATAACTGCCACCACCATCTTACGTGGTAAATGTATTACCATAACTCTCGTTACAAAATCTGCAAACACATATTTTAAGTGTCTAACTCTATTCATGACCTACTTACAACGAACTGGACAGATCCAAGGGGAGACTGAGAAAATGGGAAACCCGTTGGCGCATATGATACACGATGTTTCACCAGATGATGGAAACGAGCGAGAAATTTGGAATTACCAAATCCAAAATTATTCTTTTATTCATCTTTATCTTAGAATTCTGCGTATAAGGAAGCGTCAGAATTAAACTTGAACCAGACACCGTTTCACACAATCGCATTAACCTATTATCCGTTATCCTATCGCACCTACTATCTGGCATTAAAAAATCTGCGAGTGCCCCCGGCTGCGTGCAGATCGACTTCGCGATGAACCGGGAAAATCGAAGCAGAGGCTGAGAAAATAGGTAATCCGTGCGGCAGTACGAAGAAATTGGAACGATCGGACCAGAAGAGCGGAGCAGAGAAGAGAAGAGAGAGACGAGAGTAGTCTGAAGGGATGAGGAGGTGGAAGACGAGGAGGAAGAGAAAGGCTGCTGGTCGTAACAAAGGTCGGGCTGTGCCAACCATTGACATCGCTCTGGGCCCCGGCCTGGAGGACTAGATTTCACGAGCCAGCGATGCAGGATCCTTCAAAGGACGCCGACATGGGACTGCCGCAAAAAGGATTCGCAAAAAAGGAGAACGGTGCAGCGTCCACCGGGCAAAAGGGGGCCAGGGGAAGTGGTGGCCGCTGAAAGAACCAGGCTTCTTTGGTCCGACGTTGGCTTCCGCAGACCCACGGCCTCCCCCCTCTCCCTTTTCTCTTTTCGTCTTCGTCTTCTTCTCACAGAAAACGATCGAGAGACCACTATATGCAACCCGGCAAGGAGGCAGGAAGAGGCAGGGGCGAGGCTAATAGAGAGGAGCGGACCAGGCCACCATCGGGACACCGGCTGCAGCAACTACTTGACGCCGAAATCCATCGCGATAACTTAATCCACTGGGATTATGGGCACACGAATTCTCGCAGATAGGTTAATTCGAGTGCTTTCTGCATTTTCATACAGGCCAACGTGGCAGAATATCGTTGGCTTGTCCATTTCTACGGCTGAAAGGTGCAAAACATGGTAGTGACGTGTACGAGGTGATCGCTCAGATTGTTAGGTTTCTATAGTATTCATAACAGCTATCAGGGATAGATTAATGGTAATTTAGGTTTTGTGGTGTTTGGTAGATTTTATGCTATTTATGATAATTAACAGGAACAGGTTGATACCATCAGGTTTTTAGATTTTGATGTAGGGAAACGTGGCAATGTATTGGGAGCTCGCTGTTTGTCAGGGTGGAGGCGGAGAGTAGAGCGAGCGAGTTTGCTCAAGTTATTAGATCTTACGAGCGTATTCTTGATCTTAGGAATGGCTTGTGTTTTACGTGGTAACCTTTTATGCTAATGAATTTGCAGAGCGATATGGAAGATAGAAAATTCACGACGTAGACAGGAAGTTGCAAGAGATCGAATTAATCTTTCGCGTTAATAAGCGTACACCGTGGTATAGAAGACAGAACATTCAGAAAACATACGGCAAGATTTAAATGATAATTTTTTCCACGAATTAATTTGTAGGCTAGTGTGGATACACGAAGTTGTAAGCGATCGACCAAATAGATTAATTTTTTGCGTTAATAAATTTATATGTTAATGTAACAGATAGAAAATTGGCGAAACGAAGAGGCGAAGTAGTAAAATGGTCATCGTCGGGGACGGAGACTGCCGCGTGCACGCGGCCTAACGAGCTTTTAATCGGTCGATCGTTAGGTCGTTAGCCGGGCAAACGTTAGCGATTAATTGCGAGACTCGGAGCTCCAACTTAGGCTAGTAAGTAAGTAATTGTTTGGTTGGCGTTACGTACAGTACTTACAAAGCCGTGCTTGTCGCTGATGTTGTTAGTCAGTTTGAGCTTGTGGAAGCTCACCACCTTCTGCATCCATTGCTCACCGCTACTCGGCGAATCAGGATGGATGTACATCCTCTTCGGCATTTCCGGGTCTGCCTTCCCCGCTACCATCCACCTGCTATTCGACAGACAGGTTCAAAAAATTATTCAAAATATTTTCAATCGTAACATTTCTTTATAAAGCAGAAAAATTTACATCTTTCCCAACGATTCGATAGATTAGAACGTATTTCACATGCGTAAGCTTGTCACGTGCTCGTCCGCTTGCTACATATTCAAACTCAACGTTCAAATTGCAAACATATTGAAAATCGGTAAACAAATCTCTTCAATTTCTATGCAATTTGCTTTTAATGAAGGGAAATTTAGGAACCTGAAACTGTACACCCTTCTGAGTGTTTTCAAGAGGTTCAAAGAGTTTTATACACGTAAGAATAGACGTATCGAAAGATTCTGAAGCTGTTGCAAAATGAACAAAGGGACACGTCGATTTCTTCAGTCATCGCGTATGTCGATCAGAGATTCCTGATGGTCAATGATATCAGAAGCTCGCGTTGATCGAACAAAGATATTTGCCTGATCTTGCTACGACTTTTAGATGTTCATACTGACAAATTTCACTGCTATTTCAACAGACAATGGAGGAGTTGGAATATTTTCAGAAACACTTCAGCATAAAATCGAAGCAACTATTCTTCCAAAACAGTGTCAATGAAATGCAAAGTGTTGACACTGCCAACGATGAAACGATGAAGTTTCTACCAGAAAATCAGAATGACAGTCCTTAACAATAACAATCTTTGATTTCTATTCTGTACAGAAAATTAACGTACACGGCAGGCTTTCCCCACAAATGAAATTTCCTACGAAGAGTTACGAATTGACCATTTTCAGCACAGTTTTCGCGTTAAGTCGAAATTTCCAGCTACTTCTGTCCCATTCTACGGGACCAGACAGTCGATACAGAAACAATTGGCGAATGCAACGAGAACCGAACGGCGAGATCCGCGAACAGAGAAGTCGACACACGGCCAATCGAAAGGCAGACCACAACGAACGATTACATCACTGGAACGACCGCAGCCACTTTGGAACTCGTTCGACGAGTTCTTCTTCGTCCGCTCGTTTTGACCCACCTGCGATGGATTCGAACAACCAGACACGCCTCCCTTCAAAGACAACAATCGTGATAGCCGGAGCTTAGAGGAATCAGCCGAGAAACTCGCTCGATCGACACCTTTTCATCCGCTTCCTATTCGCCACCCGGTATCTCCAGTCTACTGTCGACTTGGCGATTTTTCTTTCGCTTTCAGATTTACCAAAGTTCGATATTAAATTATTTCTTTGGGACTCGAGAGTCGAAAGGCGCGTAACATCGCGTGGAATTTGAGAAAAGTTGACGTTGACGTTTGGGGTGGAAATATTGGGTTGACAACTAAGTTGTCACTTAGTAATCTGCAACTAAGTAATCACTAAGTTGCCAACCTAATATGGAATCTTAGAAAATTGTTATTTGCAGGTTAATAAATATGGCAAAATTTATAGACATTTATCTGCAACAAATCCTTCTTTTCGTCCAACGAGTAACTTTTCGCATCGAAAAACAGAAGATAATTATTTACAACATATATACCGCAACAATGCGTTCGTGCGAGATGTTGCGTACATTTGGTTGAAAAATTTGTCGCCAAGAAAAACTAGAAAAATCAGGACAGTTCGTAATATACACGTACTATTATTCGATTAAATGTAGCATTATTTTAATTATATATGAAAACTAACCGTATCACAGGCAGAATTATTTAAAGTAATCTTCGAGAAACTGAACGATTAATCACGGACAAAGTTGGTCACTTTTTCTGTGTAACTCAATTATCGTTTAAATTTTCCACCATTATTGCCCCATTCTACGTTTCACCAAAAGAAATCAAGATTTCTCCAAAGGATATCGCGAGTTTCAAATCTCGCGCCACCATCTCCACTCTAAAGAACTTCTAAATAAGGAGATATGGACTGTTTAAGACAAACACCGCGGCTCTAAAAGCGGGAAATGAGAGTGCATAAACGATTTGGCCGACGCAAAAAAGCGAGTGGAAAAAGAATACCGTTTCGTACGTTCGTGAGAACGAGCGCGACCATAGCGGATCGCCATTTACGTGACAAGGAATCTCGAAGCCCAACGTGATTTTCGCGAAGTCGGTCGACGAATTTCCCGGCTGCTTTCCCGGCCGGCCGATTATGTTCCGTTTAGCACCCTCGCGACGCGGAAAAACGTTAAACGGAGCTAGACGATTGTGGCAACGCTCGTGAGAACGCGTGTCTGCACGTTTCGGCCATCCAGGAAAAAGTTAATGGCGAGCTAATGACTGGCAGAAGGTTGAATCGCTCGGTTGGAATCATTGCAAGTTACTATACAAAGGAGTTTGTTTGGAAAAACTGGAACAGCGGCGAGGTTTCTTCTTCTCCTACTCGTTTGCATATTACTGTGCAATCGTGGGTATTCACGCAAATGTAGAAATTTTGAGGATTAAAGAAAGTAGAATTTTATTTAGCAACGTGGGACGTCGATTGGAGCAAGTCGAATTTTATTTGGCAATTTAGAATTGCAATTGAAGCAAGTAGAATATTATTTTGGTATTCAGAACTCTGGTCGAGTTAAGTAGAATTTTATTTAGAATTCTGCACCATGGAAAATATATGGTGAGAACGTATGACACCAAGAGAGAAATTTAGGTTACAAGAAGGACACGTTGGTCGATTACAAACTTGGAAATTACGATAGATGAAGAAGTTCGATTTTCTTGCTCGTTTAAACTCTCTTGTTTACATTTATCATTTTAATCAGACTTCGTGGAAACTATAATTTTCATGGACACGTGGACCAGGAAAGAAAACAACGAGTTAAGTTATAAATCGATACGCGTGGTTAACGGCTGGCTTCAATTTCAGGCTCGTTATTTCAAGTGGCGCGTAATCTTCGAGCCCTGATAAGCATGAGGCGCTAAAATCGAAGCGAAAGTGTCGCCTGTGTAATCCAACTTTGGTAGGTGATAATTTCGAAGTATAAATCTTTTTCCTGAGAAAAATGTCGGTTAAAATTGCCGGCTGAACGCTATCGGCGGATAAACGGTGCTTTTGGTAACTCCTCATTTCGAGACATAAACTTCTCGCCGAGAAAATTGGACGGTATGAAACGCAGTTCGACAGTTATTAACCAAGAAAAAGTTCTATCGTTTCGTTCGTGATGGAAATAAGAAGAAAACCATAATTTTATTTAACAAAGTAATGTTATTATTATTTTAATGAACGACTTTCTACATTTTTCACATCCTTCGTTTCTTTTCTAAAAGAGAAAAAAGAAAGAAGATGGCTGAACTTTCTTATCCGACATGAGGCAAACAATTAAATTAAGGTAAAAACAGCTAATGAGAGGAAAAGTTGCTTTCAAGTTTTTTTTCTTTAAAAATTACAAGTCGAAGAAAAAGGAAAGAGAAAAATATGTTCCGGTGAAAGATATCGATGAGGAAGTGGTAACGTACGAGTAATCGGATAATTGCATTAATTTCCGTGTTCGCGGTCGTCACGAAAGCTTGGACGCAACAGCTTGGCGGTTCGTGATCGCGATTCGTGGAACTATTCGAATCGTTAGAGCGTTCTACCCATGACAATTATACTGTTACAAGTTTCACCTAGACCCTTACCTGTTGTGGAACTTGTATCTGTAGTCGTCCGCTGCGACGATGTCCAGCAGGAGGATGTATTTGGCCTTCGCGTCCAATCCGGAAACTCGGAACTTCATCTGAGGGAACATCTGCCTGGAACCCCCGATCAACAGACACAGTTCGATCAGATAATTGTAATAACATTCATTGAAATAAAATATAATTATTGAATAAAGTATTTGGTTAACAAAATTTTAATTTAGTCTGCGAGCAGATATGGCACACAAATAATTAACATCGAGTTTAATCATCCTGCAAATGTTCTCAAAATTTTCTCATCTATTGATTAATTAATTTTAATTAATTAAAAGGAGAACGTAAAGACTTCGAAAATAACGCGTCTTGATTCTATTCGAACCTCAAATATCCCAAACTCTGTTTCTTGTTTATCAAATCTTATTGCATCGTTCACTGACGTCAACTTTCCACGTCCAACATATATCACTGTAATGTTCATTAAGAATTTTCAAACACACATTGCGCTCTTCATCCTCGTTTTATCGGTACAATTCTCAGCCAGCAATAGTTCTACCTACAAAAGGCAGCCTCAGTTTGTCCCCAAAACTCTATCACCTATCCATTCATTTCCGTTCCACAATTTTCCATCTATTGGGTTAGCAACTAAGTGACTGCGGATTTTATTAATACCACCTAATGACAAAATCCGCAATCATATTCTAAGTCGCATTCCAACGAACATTAACCAAACCTACACAAAAGTCATCAAACAGCCCCGAAACCCGACGTATGCTAAACATTCGTTTGGACTTTGCATTTCGACGCTTACTGCATCATTCACCGACGACCACTTACTCTTTCTACTACGATGAAATCATATCACTGCGATTCTCATTCTGCTGTATTGCGTTCTTCCTTCTCCGCAGACAGCCTAAGTTTGTTCCCAAAACTCTGTCACCTATCCATTCATTTCCATTACATAATTTTCCACCTATTGGGTCAGTAACTAAGTGAATGCGGATTTTATTAATAACATGTAATGACAAAATCCGCAATCACATTCTAAGTCGCACTCCAACGAACATTAACCAAACCTACACAAAAGTCATCAATCAGCCCCGAAACCCGACGTATGCTAAACATTCGTTTGGACTTTGCATTTCGACGCTTACTGCATCATTCACCGACGACCACTTACTCTTTCTACTACGATGAAATCATATCACTGCGATTCCCATTCTGCTGTGTTGCGCTCTTTCTTCTCCGCTTACCCGCGTATTAATAATGTCGAGCGAAAAAGAATTAAGCCCAAGTCTATTGGTCAAATTCTACGGATCCTACGCGAGCTTAGTCGTCAGATCCTATTTCATCGTTCAAGCGACAATTCTATAAAGACGTATCACTGGAATGAAAAATCTACAATGCTCGCGTACCGCGCTCCCCCGCCCCCCTCGTCTTATCCACGCGATTTTCATTGGAATGTCGAAAGGCCGGAATAGAAACGTGCACGAGTCAATCGTGGCCGCTGTGACAGCGGACTGAGGCGCGTTCCCGCTGAATAAAAAGCGGATGCTGTCGCGAGAGAGGGCATCAGCACGCGGCGAAGAGCAGTTAGGGAGGAACTCGGTGCACGCCGTGGAATTATCATCCCGCGGGAAGAAAGGGCGCCTTCTGTCGCTGGAGCGCGCGTCACGGAACGCCTGGCCAGGCATTTCGGCGTGTTTTCACTTTTTCTAGCATCGCTTCGGACACCGCTGCCAACCGCTGGAATGTCGTGGCTTCGTGAAAATACCGGCCGTGGTCACGCGGAATTGAAATCGTTCTTCTCCGACTTTCGACGTTCTTGCGACGTTCTCCGCGAGGCTGAGGGCTCGCGGAACGTAACATGTGCCCCAACTGCGCGCAGAGAGCCGCTCCAAGGGCCCAATTGAAGTTTCCAACAGGCTACGGAGCACAGGTGAGAATTTTATTGAAACGTCGGCGAGCTGAGCGTGCTGGGTAGCGTAAACTGTGGGAGTGGCCCGCCAGCCAAGATGATGGTTCGATTTCGGACGAGATGGATGCTTCTTGGTAAGCTGGACCTGTTGGTAAGTCGAACCTCTCTTAAGTATATACGTTCCGTGGAATTTTTCCTCTTGCTTGTGCACGCGAACATGTTTTTTTGACGATGAATAGTCTGATTTTTGAAACGTCGTCGACCCCGGACACTTGTTTCTCAATTGATTATCGCACCTAATGCGACTGACAATAACCGATGGTTACAGCTTGAGCAACGTAGAGCCGAGCTTGCGAAACGCTTCTGCGATAACGATTTAATATTAGAGCCTCTATTGTACTCTGACGTAGACAAACTTCGTAAAGAAAAAGCCGCGCAAGAACGTAGAGAAAAAATGATAGACGCTGCGCGACCAATTTTCGTACATGACCGAGGCTTATGGGACGCGAAGATACCGAAAATGATCTCTGGAACGACATTAAAAATTCTTTATTTTAAAATAAACGTATTGTCGTATATGGAAATGTGAACAGGACATAAAAACACTAAAACGAAGATCGTTTAATGAAGAATGCAACGATTTGAACATACATAAAAATACACAATATGGAGACTCGTGATTAACATTTGTAGCATACGTATGAACGTACTGAAAATCTTCAAACGAAATCAAAATTTTATTTCACAGAACCAAAGGGAGAATATTCTTACCGAAAACGATAACGAAAATACAGAGAGGAAAATTTCGATACTGCAGCAAAGACACGTCTACATTACCACGAGAGCAACGAACAAACCGATGATGATCGAATCATCCGATCGATGTCAAGGACGCTTGGTATACCGAAAAAGGGATTATTCTTGCTAATATCGTACTTAGCGAAGAAGATGCTCGATAAAAGAGCATGTGTGTCGCAACGAGTGTCGCAAAACCTATGCGCTATCGTGTCAAGCATGGAAAAAACTGGCGACGATAAGCTTTGTTGACTCCATAGCGTTGGTCGGAGCTGGTGATTCGCGCGGCAGACATAACACGATTAATAAAATCCGAAGAACGCCCTCAGCCGCACGGGTTCAATTGATTTGACATTGATTTCGCTGCAACATTCTGGACCACCTTGTTCTACGGCCGCTTACTTCCATCCGAGCAAGACGTTTTAGACGACGACGAAGGTTGCCCGTAACAAATAATCTACCGTTTAAACAGTTTATCGTATACAAAGTGGGAAATTATGGCGGAACTAATGAATCGACGAGAGAGGAAGAGATTACGAGGAGATGATAGGGAGATTAGAAAAACGAAAGAGAAATTAGAGAGTGACAGGTCCTTTTTTCTTTTTCAGATATCTCTGCCTTTATCTTGCTTTACTTCAACTTTATCCCGTTCTGAACTTGGATAAATTTCTTTGAAGAAATGAGAAGCTTTCAGACGAGTAGGTGAATTCTTCTACGATTTTCGATTCTTTGTTAAAGAAAAATTGAAGAAAAATTGTCTGCTAGTAGCTTCATCCTTCCTGTTTCCTAAGTAGCCTCCTTTAAAATTCATTCATCAATCCTGACACCTGACACGAAGGACATGGCTATAAGAAATAATCGCCTATCTCTCTATATTCCAACGAAGAGTTTTACCAAATTAATACGAAATTCGATGAAACCTGATTTGAACCTGATCAATAAAATACATACTACACCGACAAAAGCAACTGTACGCGAATACTTTTTGTAGCCACTGTATCTCCTGCCGAAAAGAAACGAAGAGGAAATTTAAGAAACCTCGTTCCTCCTTCCAAGGAACACCAAATTCCGTAAAATTCAATCATCAACGCCGACGTCCGACGAGAAGAAAAAAGGTGAAAAAAAAGGAAGAAAACAGAAGCAGAAGATGTGGAAAAGAGAAATAACGGATGGATAAGTATACTGTTCTAGGGGGTCAGGAAATTAAAATTCCTCAAGATCGGGAGCTATAATCCGAACGTTCCAATTTACACCGAGCCCACGGCTGGTTGCCGTACGTTGGAACGGCGTGGCTCGGACTTCCTCGCCGGGGCGAGCGGTTTCTCTCTCCAACATCGCAAAAAGAGTAGAGCGCACGTTCGAGAAACGTTTCGCGTACACCATTATGGAAGCTGCGACTGCCTTAAGAGAAATCGCTCGGTGCGCCTCCTTCGAATTATTGTACTTTTGTATGCTAACGGCGCGAGTATCCTTAAACGTCGTCGTTATAACGGCCGGGCCAATTACGGTAATTAGCCGCCATAAACGAGTAGCGTCTGAGAAAGCACCTTCGTGCACCGGTTGAACCCCTTTGAACGTACCACGGAACAATACGGCCGCCTCTGCTTCCACCGATAAATACAAGTCAGGTTGTCGCCGCGTGGACATCCGTTGCGCCGATCCATTGTTTCAGGTCTTAAGACTCTGATAATCAATTAGAGATCCTAAATGTGGATGTACCGAGTGTGCAAGGGCAGCTTTCTTTTAATAAATAGTTAGTACTTACGAATTGTGAGGTTCCGCGAGTTGAACTGCGACTCGAGGGAACATTGAGAATCGATTCGAGCTATCTCTGCGCTCTGACTGATTCACACGAACCTCGAATAAACGTCGCATGCTCGAGAACGAAAACCGAAGTTTGAAAATACAACAAGATCAAGATACCAACTCTCATCTTCGTCTCTAGCTTCCAGTTTGTTTGTTCGTTCAAGCTGACATAGAATCAGAAAAGATTGGTTCAAAAAAAAAAAAAAAAAATAAAGAAAGGCTGACAGATCTAGAAGAAAATTGACGAAGAGCGAAAGCTAGGAAGAAATAAATGTAAAAATGACGAAAGATTAGCAGACCATCGAGTATCATAAAGCGAAGTTGCAGAGAACTTAAACTCAACGGGGAAGAAGGGGGATGAAAAATCGGTCGATCGGACGACTTTAAAGGCCGTTCAGGGATTTTTGGTAGCATCTGCCTACTGTGCTGAATATCGTGACGAAGGGTAGGATCGATTCTCATTCACGTGGAGCACACAGAAGGACGGTAAGCCGGATTATCCTTGCGATGCTTCGGCAAAATATCCCGCGGGAGGATACTGACGACCGACTCGAATCGCAGGACTAACCTTCCTGAAAAACTTCCAGGCTTCTTTTTATCGTTTGTTCCGCCGCGCTTTCTTTGTTTTTCGAGCAACGGTAGCCATGAATAAATCAACGTGCAAGCCTACGTGCGGTGAACTTCGTTGAGACTGTAGGAAGTACTCGGTTGGAAACGTAGAATCGATTAAATATTCAAACGAACATAAACATCGTATCTAGATTTATTGCACATAACGTGTGTGCTGTGTTGAGCAGCGCAGGTTCTTTGGTAGAGAAGAGACACGAGAAACTTTGTGCTTACGTTATAGACTAATTACATTGACTCTTATGCAATTTTTATTTAGGAAAAAAGATCTACTGCGTTTCCTGGTTTAAGTAGGAATATGTCTAAGCGAGCTTTTCCCGAGGGAGGAAAACTTATCCCAAAGACGGTTAAACGGAGGCCTAGATAAATTTCATCGTAAATTTCACAGTCAATCAAGAAACTAAAAAGTTTGCCTCAAACTTTGAAAATTCAAGCTTCTAAATCGAGAATGAATTTCTTCTTCGAAAATATCTTTACGTTTAATACAATTCCTGTTCGTTGCCTTCAATCGAATAATTCTAAACGTAGTAAAAATCGATCAAATCCGATCGACGCTCTAAAATATGCCGAAAAATTAACACGACTCGTAATATGCGCAGGTATATGCTCTCAAAATCCGACTAATCGATAAACCATTAAAAACGCTCGTTTCAGTAGCTTGACGCAGCAGTTGCGTCGTCCTGTAATACAAAATCACCGGTATACTTGTCGAATGAGCAAATTATCTGTTCGAACATCTCACGAGACCGCTGAAAGCTGTAAATCGTCTGATAAAACTGCTCTTTTCACTGGCCCCTCTGTAACTTTTAAAAAACTGTAACTTTTAAGGCATTCGATAAGACACGAACAAGAGAGAGAGAGAGAGAGAGAGGCGAAGGAGGAACGGTAGAACGACTGTGTCGGTTTGTAGAGACGACGAACGACGTGGCACGGACCGTTAACGAGCATCGAGGAATCGGGGGCCGTTTTGGTCGATGAGAAAGGGCGTAACCCCGTGACATTCCTTTCGACGACGAGGCATCCTCCGGTTTAATGGCCCCTCGTACAGATTACGGAAAAAGAAATTCGGCTCTGCTTCTCCGTGGAACACGGACACGTGTTCGGCCTTATGATTTTATAAGAGACGAGTACCCTTACGCTCGGTTGGGAGCACGCTCTTCAGGAGGATGGGTTAGGTTCCTGGAACGTTCGGATCCGGCAACCTTCCTTTTGCCACGTTTTTTGGCCGAATGGTAGGTTTCGAACAGAATTTGAAGGGTTTGGAGAGAAGCAGACTGGTTTGTAAGAGTTTTTGTTGGTTCGATAAAGTCATAATACCGTGGGTAGGTTTGATGTTGATTGGCAGAAAAATTACTGTCATTTTCCTTGAGGGTAAATGTTGAAATTATTAATTTCGTTCTGAGAATAAACTTTTCTTTTTTTTTTTTTTGTAATTTAATTAATTAGAAGTTCTGAGAAGTTTCTTGGATTATGAATAATATCCTTCACGGAACCTTCTTCTGTGTCATATATCGACGATCTGTTCCGTAATGCCATACGTATCGATGTCTTATACTTAAACACCTTGTGGCAATCATCGGATTGTCGCAACGAAGTGTATCATTTTGCCTACGCAATTTCATACGACTCTGCGTACTATCAAATATATTACTTGCTGCAACGTCCTCTATGACGCAAAAATCTAGCACCTTTGCTTATTCTTACATAACAAACGCTTCGATCGTCATGAATAACTGAAACAGCGTATTAATTTTTCTAATTTTCCTAATTTTTCTTCCGAAACTTATACTCCTTCAATATCGGATGCATCGACAAACGTCATTCAACGCAAACAAACTTCGGAAACACCCACGATACTTCCTATGTACCTTCCAAAAATTGCAAACGACTATTTCTCTGTTATCAGACTTATCGTCAAACCTCGAGCAACTCAGCCAAACTATTAAAATATCCAATAAAACTACCGATGCAAAACCCGTAATCTTCCTTATTTGCCTTCCAAAAACCTCGATTTTTCGATATCAAACGCGCCATAGCGCGAATCTCACATCAAACCACGTTCAACAGTGTCAAACTTCGAGGACACCTACAAAATCCATAATATTCCCCGTGTCTCTTTCAAAAATTCCAATTTTCCGTCGTTGTCGAAGCTAAACTCCTCGGTGAAACTTTCAGAGCACCAAACTATAGTCATCAAACGAAAACTAGTCGTCCTTTTTTCTCTTCCAAATCGAATTCTCCGATATCAAACGCATTATCGGCGCGAATATCGCGTGAAATCGCGCCAAACTTCGAGAACACCCAGTACAGGCAATGTTCTCGGTGTTCCCGCAGTGTGTGGCAGGTGGAAGCGAGCTCTCGCTTCCAGGAAACCTCAGGAGCCCGCGGTGATGTGCGAGAACGAGGAGGACTACGGCGACGAGGACGATATAAGCGCGGTGAGCAGCCACGTCCCTAAATTCTTCTCCCTTTCCCTTTGTCTCCGGTCGCATCCTCGTCCCACTCGCTTTTCGTACGATTCCTCTGTCCTCTTTCTCGCCACCGTCGCTCCTCTTCTTCCTTTTATTCGATAGCCGGCTCGCCGGATCCCCCTTCGCAGTATTTGTTTCTCAGACGGCGCTAATTTTCGGCGTTACGGCTCTATCGGCCGAGGCCGATCTGGAGATCGCCTCGGGCAAACTTTGGCTGCCTTCGACCGCGGCCTCCCGCCTCGTTAACCCGCCGAATCGAAGAAACTAGACGATTCACCAGGACACCTGTAGATTGGCTCTGTCACTTGGTTTACGCGCCTCGACGTCTGGCGCGTGTATCAGCTTCTGAACGATTGCGAGAGCAGATTGTTGAAGAGGTTCGACGATTATCATGAGAAAAAGTTGCTAATTACATAGCGATATGCATAAATACGTATTTACGATAGGAATGAGACGAGAGGTTTGACGAAGTTTGTGTTTGTTTTTGATCGATTTGATTGCGATAATCCTTTTGGTTTTTCTTTTTATTTAGGTTTGGCCTTTTTAGACTTTTCCTGTAGGTTCACTGCACAAGAAGATTGCAGTAGAGGTTCGATGATGATGATGATACGAAAGTAATAATTATTTAGCGATATGCATATCGTTTATGATATAAGTGGAACGAAACGTTGGACGACGTTTGAGCTTGTTTTCAGTAAATTTGATCGCAATGGGGCGGATGGTTGTCGAAGAGTAATTTGTAGTTGAAGGTGGAATTATAGAATTACGAAGTTTTCTGTCTGAGAGACTCGACGATTTTTTATTCAGTTGTTCCATTTAGTTTGATTTAGTGTAAGGTGGTTGTAGCACACCGAAAGGAAAAAAGTGAAAGTGTATAGATTGGTTTTGACGTACGATGAAAAGTGAGGAAGATAATATGTTTCAGTAACAAGAGAAGATAAATTTAACGAATAATTACCAACATAAAATTAATGTCTCGTCATTTTTCATCGTTGTTTTTTATTCTTTTATTAGAAATTATAATCTTTCTGAATCTGCTGCATCGAAAGGATTCCTAGTAATAGAAGATGGTGGAACGATCAAGAAACGTTGTAAGGAACGATCGATCGAAGCATTTAAATCAGTGGAATCATACTTGTACAAACAGCGACAAGGGATTATCCTTTTCAGCAGCAGTTGGATGAATAATAACGGCAAATGGGGAAGAAGAGAAAAGGCCGCACGTGTGCGCATGAGTGCGTCATCGCGCCAACATACGATCGCCATTCGATAAAATCCACCACGGATTTACGACGATCCCAGGATCGTTAGATCATCCGGCGCGATCCTCGCGAAATTTGCCACGTTCCAGCCTGTGTTCTCTGAGTTATTGCCTTGTTCTGCCTCGAAATGGCGAATATAACATAACGTTTCCGTTTTTTCTTCTCTCAACATCGTGCACTATATCATATTAAAAATCATCGCGGCTTGTTTCATTTATTTCACGTTGACCCCTCTATTCGTAGAAAATATCACTTAGTTGTTATCACAAGATTTGTATAAAACCAAAATTCGATGTATTCATCAGCACTGACAAGATCTTAAAATAATGAAGAGAATTAAGATCTTTTATTAAACGTTTCTAACTTACAGATACGATACTTGCGATTAGGATCTAATAATGAGAGCGATAATAGAATAAACATAACGTCAGTAGATGTTAATTAACGCTCTTACCTACAAATATATTAACAACCCGTTTATGAAAACCGTACGCTTACAAAACAAACGTTCCTCTTACTCTTCGCACAAATGAAACATGCAGCACCGTTGGCCCGTTAAATTCAATAGAAAAAATCGATAGAAATAAAATCCCTCGTCGTTCTTAAATCGCCCACGAACGCGTTAAATTATCGCGAACAATCTTCCTCTGGAAATCACACGAAATAAATATCCCTTCTCTCCTTCCACCAACTCGCCGCTAATCCATTAAATTCAGTGGAAAAACGAAGCAGAATTAAACCGAGATGCTCCATCACTTTAAATTCCTTAATTCCTTAAGAACCAAGAAAATAATCTCGTTGTCCGCGAACCACGCGCAATCCAGAGGGAAAAAATAAACGACTGAAAAAACATGGAAGAGGGAATATTCGTTGGTAGCGAAATCCTTGGCAAAAGGCGTGGAATAATTAAATCCGAGGCATCGAGCAGCGACTACGATTCGTCTCGCGTTTTATGCTCGCTGTGTTCCATAGCGGGCCGCTTTTTATATACGCGCGTTGCCGCGCGTTTGCCTCGGCCGATAAATCGAACCTTGAATCGTTATTTACGGGGCGTGATTACCAGCGCGACGTTCGCGCCGAAAGCGCGCCCGCAACCCGGTAGCTTTCCGGTTAATTTATTTTATCGCTAAGCTTCGCCTACCGATGATTTGCCGGCCGTTGCGTTGGCCGCCTTTCGCTTCTCCACCGCCGACGATGCCCCCACCGCGACAATAAAATTGAAAGCCCCGCTGCGTTTTATGGCGAGATTAAAAAACGCGCGGCGGCCAAGGCTTACTGTAAATTGCGGGCAGCCGCGAGCCGAAGCTCGAACGGTGAGCCATCGAATGGAAACCAGGATTCCGTGAGATAACGCCGTAACACCGGCGCAGATTACCTCGCGAAAACCACCCGGCTAAATCGTGGATCGCTCTCTTTGTTTAAGAGGATCGCGTGATACCAGCCACTAGTAGCATACGCTACACTCGATATATTACGTTCGCCGCGTAATGGAAGAGACGATCGGCATTCGCCGCTGTGGGTAAACCTGGTTCATCTTTGAGCATGGAATGAGGATGTTTGCGTTAATTGAACTGCGTAAGACGAATGCAAGGGGAGTTTTAAGAATTCCATATTTTACACGTTACAGTCGGACAATTTAAAAAATCTATCAAAATATGTATACCACTTAAAAATTTATTTCTTCTCATCCCGTATATCAAAACAGCAAGACGGAATTTCCCTCCGCCGCATTATTTGCCCACACCTCCTCTCTTCTACTTTACGCTTGCAACGTCATCTGCAAGCGTACTACCATTACACCGTACATCGGATCACATCCTTCATTCTCTATCTCCAAGAAACGTTTAGACAATCGAATGGTAAATCTTCGATACGTAAATGTTAGAATTTAATCTTAAAGTTAAGATTAATAATCTATGGAAGGCACAATGTTTATGTTAAAACAATATTCGGTGATATTTATTGAACAGAACTACAGAACCAAATGTATGTAAGTGAGTGATAATTAACAACGTATGGAGATTGTTGACAGTTGGCCAGTTACACTTTGACTAGACGTAGGTAGCGTCCCATGATCCCTTAAATATTTTGAACCCCACTCTCTATACAGTAACGAGTATGACCTGTGTAAGTGCCCTGTTCAAATGCCTGTGTAAGAGTATTTGTGCCTATGCGTGTAATATCGTATTATTCCAGCAGTAAAAATATTTCAAAACCGAGGTAAATTTCGTCATGGGTGTTGAGGTTATTAGATGTATGTGAAAACAAAGGAACGCGTGGGTGAATTGCAAGGTAGAAAATATACATTTTAAATGCTAAAGTGTAAATACAAAGTTCGGAATATAATACGAGCTGATCCAGGTCCGCACACTAGCAGTGTTACTCTATGACTGAAAACCCTGAAGCCAACGTTGCCTGTGCACAGTTTACGGTTTGCCTTCGACGCAGTCTTTTGTCTATAGGTTGACGATGGCTTCGGTGCTTGAGAAAACTAAAAGACCAGATGTAGAGTTTTCTTAGAAGTGATGACCACTTCAACAATGGGAAATTTGTACCTTTTAACTCTTATCTCGGTATAATACTTAAACGACGAAATAGTAAATCAACGACGTAATATGAATTTTTTGCAAGGTTGCGAACGAAGCAGCAAAGCGTTCAAAGACCGTAGGATCTCAGCACGAAGCTTAGCTTCGCCCATCTGGATGAAACATTACGCGATGCCTAAGGAGAACTGGTTGCCCGAAACTCGCGTCGGTTCCTAGATAGAATCGGCAATGACGTGAATTTTCACGACGCGAAGAATTCCTCACTTTTCATTCGCTATCTCGAAGAATCGCTTCAACGACGACATAGGAGTCTCCGTTGTAAAAAATGAAAGTCGTCCCCATAATCCCTAGCAGCGTGAATTTTGCCACCCGACTTTTCATCCCTCGTCTCGATAAAACATTTAGACAATGGCCAAGGAGAAGAACCGCTTCCCCGAAGCAAGCGTTTGAAAATGAAGCTGTCGTCGACCGGTGGATAGAATTATTGCCAGTGGCGTGAATTTTCGCCACGCGAAGGCTTTGTTTCCGGCGATTCCATCGCGCCGAAGCGTGGATATCGCGCGCGCGTTCGCACTTCAGTTCGGCTTCCGGGGGGATGCTCGCGTGCGTCGCGTGCGACTTCCATCCGCCGGCGACAATGCGCTTTTTCCCGGAGTCGCGTACACAACGGGCTCGTTCGGCGTGGAAACGAGCGGCGTGCGCGGCTCGTCCCATTATTTGCCCTCCGCGGCGCGATGTTTCTATCGCGTTAAGCCGGCGACGGTGACAGGGTGCGATCCGGAAGGGACTCTTTCACGCGTCGGGGGACAGGTTTTCGTCTTACGAGAGCGGACGAACCGCCAGATAATTAAGCCTCGTGCTTCGCGTTCGGAGCTTGCAGCGCCATTCGAACGATCCGCGCTTTGCTCAATTTCCAATGACGAAGACGAAGCTTTCCTTGTTGTCAATCTCTGATGAAATGGTTTTATAATGAACACTCTGAAGTAACGAAGACTCTCAAGTATCGGTCGATGCACTTTTGTGTATGATGTATACATCAGGTTGTCCGGAAAATCTCTTTCGTTTTATGGGAAAATAATAAACGCACAACGTTTTTTGTTTTATATTATTTTGTCCAATCACGTACGATCCACTTTCTGATCTTATCACAGACTTGCTTTCACGTTTGTATGAAGCTGCACTGTTGTAAAAAACACGTTTGCGGAAGACACTTTTCGGACAACTTAATAGATCGATAAAAGTGTCGTGTGTAAGTACTCGTAGATTAGATCCTAACGTATAACGTCTTAGCCATTTACACGTTTCGAGTTTCTACGTGGATTGTTACGAGTATCATCAGCACGTAGGTATTACGAATATTGCGTGCAGTATATATCAGATAAGAACGTACGGAATTTTCCTTTAATATTTCATGCTGCTTCCGTAACACCGATATATCGTCGTAAACGCGATGTTGAAAATTAAAAGCATCTACGAAAGAGGAAATTTTAAAATGACGTAGGAAAATGGAGAAAGTTATTCATTGAAGGAAATGACGAACGATATACCAGAACTGAATCGATCTAGAAAATTGGTGTAATAAAATTGAACGTTTAATACGTTGCAGTCTGATAAACTTTATGGAAGTATTCCATTAATAATATAAAGTATCGTATATGCTAGGAAGATTAGATAGACAGCGCTATGTAGTATACGCTACATAGACAGCGTGTATTTATAGCCAATCATGCAGGAAAGTCCTGAAAATTTTGGAAACTCCGTCTGAAAATCGAAAATACCCTTTCCATCGACTGTTTCGTCAAAAATTATATCATTCGTCCAGGAACAAAACTGCGCTAACGCTTTCACGTCCGGTTGTTGTCAACTAGTCGCCAAGTGCATGCCAAATGTTACACCACACTGATGTGACATCGTCACGCGCAAGTCCATGCTTTGCGTAAAGTTTCGCAACTTGAAATTTTTTACCACAAAAACGCCGGCTACCGGTTAAGGTTGCCAGTAAATCTATGCGAAGCGTCAACACGACAACGACCGGCTGGTAATATTTACCAGGAGCCGGCAAGCTCCGCTAAAAATTCGCAAAACGTGACTAATCGCCAAGATCGCATGACACCGCAGTGGCTTCGCCAGTTAGTTACACAATGTTGATGGAAGAAAAGCTACAAAATGACCGTAGACAGGTTAACCTGACGAGTGACCGCGCGAAGGAAGGATCATCGTCGCGGAAAAGGGATCGACGCGACGAAATCGAGGAGGTTAGAAGGACCTCGCCTTCCGAGCAAGCGTGAGCGGCCGAAGGAAAGAGAAAGAGAGAGTCTTGTCGAACAAATCGGTACAAACGATCGTCGTAAAGCAGTTAAGGCGAGTTTATATACGCGTTTCTCTCGCAGGGCCCCGTGGAGGCGGTCGAACCGAGATGACCAGCCCCGATAGGGAAACCGATAGTCGCTGGCCGAGGCTTTCGAAGGCTTCCTTTATCCTGGGGCCGCGGTCCAGAACCCCCGCGGCGTGGAACTTTTTTAACTGGATCCACGGAGTGGGTCCGCAGCGGACTGTATCTCAAAGTTGCATCCTCCTCCTCTCCTCTCTCTCTCTCTCTCTCTCTCTCTCTTTCTGTGTGTTTGAAAATTTAAGTTCTCTAAACGCGAACACAGGTACGACGACCAGGGCGGAGACGGATCGCGTTGCCCGGACGATTTAATTCCGTTTTCCTCGCTCGGGTCTGGAACGAATCGCCTTTGTTTCTTCGTTAGTCGCTTTGTACGATTGTGTGTTTCGGTGTAACAGGAGGGTGGACGAAATTTGTGTTTAAGGAGTTTCAAAGGCGATACCGTGCTGCACTGTTCATTCGCAGCGTCCTTGTCGAGTTCTGCGTGTTAACTGTGATTTGATGAAATCAGGGCAGCTGTTCTTGCAATTTCTTTCGTTCGTTGGCAGCATGTTATCGATGCGTTGTATCAGAACCTTTTAATCGCAATGTGTCGTTGATACGCGTTATCAGAATCTTTCGATTTCAAGAGTGTTACTAGAGCACAGTCTGTTAGAATCTTTCGATTTCAAGAGTGTTACAAGAGCACAGTCTGTTAGAATCTTTCGAGTATTATAGATATATATCTACTATATATTGTTTGCTACACATATGAAATTACATATTTACTGCACATACATAGAGCAACATTAAAATCTTCTACATTCAAGTATATTATTAATACACTACGTATATTAGAAGCTTTAAATCCCATTTAATTTCAAGTACGTTATTTCACTTTGTTTAACAGAAAATTAATTTTAATTTCACTACCTCCCTTGATCAAGCGGTTTTACTACAAATCGACGAAAATGTCAACGCACGTGTGTACTTATGGGCGACAGTGTAGCTCGCTGAAAAATGATTCACGTTCCTGTCTTCGCGTGTACGCGTCACCTCCACCACAATGAGCCGTGCACCGTATCCACTTGAGCGGTTGAAAGGGGATCCGAGGTCCACCTTTCACGCCCGAGGACAATAATTACCCGCGTCTCATTTATACCAGGCTGGCCGGGGAGCGGCTCGAAAAAAATACCGTGCTCCTTTTACAAAATAACACTCGAACGGGCAGCGCTGTCCAAAAGCCCCGGAATGATCGGCCCCCTAACAATGATCGACGGAACGCGGCTAATTGCATATTCATTGGGCCAGACAGCTCGTAAACAGAACCTCGAACAACGCCACAAAATTCGGGAACAGGGAGCAATGGTGTTTGAATCTATGGGGCGTGAATCTTCTTTTAGACTTTTTAGGAAATATTTCTTGGCAGGGCGGATGTTTTGGAAATTAGGTTTTCAGAGCGACCTGATTGCATCGTGAGAAACTTGCGAGAAACTTGTGGGAAGTTGCATTAGGAAGGTTTTAACGTGTCGATAGCGATGATTTAACAGCCAATAAAGTATAACGTGCATCGTAAGGATTCGAAGATTATAATTGACACTGTGTCTATCCTTAATTACACACACCGATGTATCTCCGGTTGCTAACGTAAGCGTGTAACGTCTCCGATTACCTTTAGAGATTACGTTTATAGCAAATCGTCGTGCTGTAATTAAACGAGCAATGAAAAATGTAATTCTTCGACAGAGGTTTGTTTCGACTATCAAATATCGCAAGAAGCGTCGTACTTTATATATTTCACGCATCCTTGAACGTTATGTTCGTTCTATTCGTTGTTGTACTTTTGTAATTCCCCATAAATGAATAGAAGTTCGTACTCTTATGACTAATCTGATATAATTATCCTTCGTGTCACGGGTTGTATCAGCGTCTTTCATCGATCGATCAGTCGCCCGTTTCGGAAATTCACGCTTCATCGTACACACGTTGAAATGGATACGTTCAAAGTTTAAAACGATAAGAAAATAATTCAATGTAAAAAGAATTCAATTAACTGCTACACCTAAAATCTCAAAAAAAGAAAGGGAGAAGAAAAAAGAAGAAAACATATACGTTTATTCCCAACTCCATTCACCAGCCACTCAACCTCCCCAAAAGCTCGTAAATCACGCTGCAACCTCCGACACCTCGCAATCATCCCCTCCCTCCTCTCGCTCTTTTGCAAAATTCGCGGAAACCAGCCGCGCACGATAGACGGGCGCCGCACGAAACGTCGTAGCGCAGTCTCCGGCTGAATTTTCGCGGGTTTCTCCAGCAAGTGGCCCACGAAAGTCAGAAAAGGAGGGTAACAAGGTCCCGTGCTGCACTGACTGGACGCCGTGGTTTCCTGTGCGCTCGGCCAAGGTCAGCGGTCGAAATTCCCGCGACCGGTCGACCCGGCATAATTTCGGCCGTTTATGACTCGCCAAGAACAAATAATAATTTAGTGGGCGTCTACCGGCTTCAACCCCCCGAGATACGTAGGCCTCGGCTCCCTGGCCGCCTAGCCAGGCCGACACACTGTATAAATAACGAGTGGCGCCAGCCGAACTTCCACTGTTACATTATCTCTTATGGTTTACACACGCCACGGCCCCCATTATACCCCGTCCCTATCCACACGGCTCACTCTCACACACGCGTCAAACAGCCCAGCCTCGTCTCTCTAACGTCTGCCATCTTTCACCCTCTTTCGCGTTCGCAGAGGAAGAGAGAAAGGTTTCTTCTGCTCTTCCCCTTTAGACCTTATACGATTTCTTATTAGTCCTCGAGCTAACTCAAGGTGTGAGAAACTTGGAGATCGCTGATCAGTATACCGGGTGACTCTTCTCGTCTCTGCAACTTGCTTTTAAGAATCGCTTTGCTACGGCAGCTTTTGCTTCGTCAATGGGACTTTCGGTTAACAGGAAGGTGGTTCAGAGGTGTAGGTGCGTTAGCAGTTCGCCGATAGATCGTCGGATAGGACAAGTACTCGACATTAATTTCGTATCTGAATAACGAAACTGAGAAATATGGCACCGATCGATGGCATAAGTAAGCACAGGAACATTTCGATTGTTTGCAAATTTGGAATGAAATTTTGGAAGAATTTGATTCCAAAGTTTTTCGTATCTGTAAAACACCTTCTGAAAAATTCTTCTTCGGTGCCAAATATATTTTTTAGAGTGACTCTTGCCACTGTCTTTCGCGATTCTTATACCAACGCTTTTCTTCTCTCGTTCCTTTCTATTGTTTTCTTATTCGCAGTACGTAGATCGAGAAGCAGAGAGAGAGAGAAAGAGAGAGTAGTAGGGTTGTGAATGTTACGCGATGATTTGAAGGAGCTTATTGGGAAGATTGGAGAGGAAGACTAGTGCCAGAGGGCTCTCGAAGAAGACTGGTGAAATAGATGTACAGTAGGAGAAACGCTGATCGGCCGTTTAACCTCTAATTTCAAACGAGCTCGAGATTCGAGCGGATTAGCTGGAGAAACAAACCGGAGGGTTTATCGATCCTCGCTTCTAGCCGACGGTTGTTCATCGAAGGTGCGAAAAATGTGAAGGCCTCTCTTGAATTATAATGACGCGATCGATATGTACCGGGTGTGCCAAAATTAATTCCGCTAATTCCCAACATTGCGAACTCGATGTTGTACAACGGAAAGAAATTAAAAGAATCGGACTATGTAGTTCAATTTTAGATGCAATAAATCTACGAGCCAATGATTTCGTTGCTTATTAAAACACGTGTAGCCATAAATTGGATCGAAACTCAAGGGATTAAATCACCGAGTCCTCGTCAGATTTCTTCTACAGGTACATAAAGATGAAACAATAATTGAAACGACTGTAGATTAATCTTCTATAGATTTTCAGATTATCGACACTCCTCTGCAATTTTCAAAACCGATTATTTTTATAGCGTGTAACAAAATACATAAATAAATCGATCGATTCCATTAACGAAGATTTTTGATTCTTTGAAAATTACACGCTAACCATGCATCCTGACGCAAAAACCGATAAACTTTAGAAAAGATAAAACTAGCCAATTGAGTTTCTACGTGGCTCGAATATTCAGTTACAAATTCAATGTATTGGGCTGGCAACTAAGTGATTGCGGATTTTACCAATATCACCTAATGACGAAATCCGCAATCACTTAGTTGCCAACCCGATATAACCATACGAAGGATCGCAAAGTCCACTCGTAATGATTCTTACGAAAGCGGAAGTTTGACAAGATACGAAAAATACAATGAAATATTCAAATTCTGAGTAATGACAAATATACCCCTCCTCCTGGTAGATAAACTTACAATTTACTGTTTTAAAATAACTCGACGGGATCTAATCGAGCAAACGATTCAAACTACCCTAACCAAAAATTCGAGAAAATTTCAAAAGCTGCACGGACAGCACGTATCTGAAACCGACGTTAAAACGATGGAGCAGAGGCTGTCGCGTTGAATGATCCCGAGAGGAAGACGAGTCAATTAATTGGCGGCTGGACGCGGCTCTTATCGATTTAAAATCCATTCGCTCCGCGGAGTAGCGTATTCTCGCGATTAGTATCGTAATACGTGGCCCGTTGAATCGTCGTTTGCCCAACCCGGCATTATTTTCAACGCTCCGTGTGTTATTAAGATCGACGATAAAACCGGTGCAGACACGAAAGCGCCAACGATCATTGTAACGTAGGCTCGTTCGTTCGTTCGTTCGCTCGTCGTTGGTTGGTTGGCGCGCGCGCGCGGACCGACACAACCGGAAGACGAGCTCGAGCACGTTCCTCCGGCGATCGTGTAACCCGTGGCTACCGTGCAATTATGTCTTTGCCGAGAATTTCCACGCGTCACGGCCGATGAAATGCGCAAATACTGCGATTAACATCGGCGCTCTTTTCATTTTTTTAATCGAATTATCTACCGCCTTTCAGCTTCTATTCTAAACACTGATCGGCGATAAATAGGCAGTTGAAACGTGTATTATAAACGGCGGAGGTGTGACAAAAAAGAAAAGGGCACGATTTTGTCTTAGTGGAAAAAGATACGCGAGTGCTGCGATAATTTATTTCAGCCTTTACGATTGCGGTAATTGGACTATAGCGAAGCATAGTGAATTATGATAATACAGCGATTGTAAATGGAGATATAATCGTAAGAGATATTTCGTGCGATCGAGGAGACGAGAGTACAAATTAGGAATAAATAAGAATTTAATTGATGCACCTTTTATTATTTATTATTCGGTTCAGTTCGTAAGACAGACGACATACTGAAAGTTTACAGAACTCGAGCGATAAATCAGACGAGTGTTATAGTCGAGAAATATGCGTTGCTTCCATTGAAAATTTTCACTACTTTGTCTGTATCGGAAATCTTCGCTAAATTTACAGTTTGTAAAAAAAGAGACGATATAAATATATCGTAGAAATGAAAAATGTCTTCCTGAATGAGAAAGGACGAAGGGACTCTGGATACGGTAGCTAGCAGTACAAATTCTAAAATAATCTATACCAGCTTCTACGATTACCTCGAGACAGATCTCAAGAAGTTTTACATCCGAATTTTAGCGCGATCGAAGAAGCTTGAATTATCAGCACCGATTCGACTTTTTTTCATTTTATAGCAAGTTAGAAAAATTCCAAACATCGAAACACGCTCGTCTATACTAACAATTTTCACCTCTGCGACATCATTTACCATTTGAACCGCTGAAATGGAGATGAAGGATCGTTAGTCTGGCGATGCTTCATTTGAATGCACAACTTGCGATATAAGTAGATTGTTATCGACGTTCTGGTTAGAGGGAACAAGTCGTTTAAATAAAGGTCAAAGTATCGCTCGGATAGGTAGACGATGGAGTACGTTCGTTTCTTCAAGTATAATTTCCATCCTTCGATTATGTGAACGAATAATCGAACAGGTTGAGTGCTTTCTGTCTGGCTACCTACGCTTTATTATATCAAACTTGCCAATATTTTAACATACATTTTCCACGGATTGTCATTTACGATTTGTTCTAATTCCTCAAAATGAAAATATTCTCCGACTGTAGATTTTTCGCTGTAACTTCCTTATCATCAAGCACGTTGATTACGATCAAACGAAGGAATATGCGATGCCTGTTTTGATTGCTGGCGAATTAACGAGCGGACGTAAATTAACAGAAACTTGCGGTGGCGCGAATGAGTGATCCTGTACCCTTCGAATTAATACGACCGGCTAAAAGTATGCTGGCCACATCCCGTGCAGGCTGCAGTGGCAGCTGGCGAATAGCGGGGTACCTATTAAAGTCCTCTGGATAAAGCGCGAGATTAATTGCCCGCATGCAATGGGTAATTGATCAGATCCAGCTCACTACTCGCCTCTGCGATGCACGTGGATCGAGGTAACGCGATCCTTTCACAGAGAAATATTTTGTTCGTTATTTATTTACCTGCCGATACCATTTTTACTCCTTCCTCTCTATTTTTTTAATCTGGAATTAATTGCGTAAAAAAAAAGAAGAAGAAAATGTAGACTCTTCTCGATTAAATCGTTCCGTTGCTTTGCTAATTGTAATTTCGAAGATGGAATTCTTGTTTCATTCGGGTAGAAGCATATGTATGTGTTATGTATATTTATTTCTTGGAAATTTGAATTCTTTTTCGATCTCATGCACTTTAGTTCTTTATCATTGAGCGTACATCAGTCATGTTAGTTGAGGGACAGTTGATGTTATTTAATTTGGCGCAAAATGCAAAGAGCGTGGTGAGTTTTGGTAGAAAAAGACGTGGGAAATTTTAGTGCTTCCGTGATTACTGAGCCAAAGAAAAATTCTGCAGCTAATAAGCATAATCGGTGGCTGTGACTAATACAATTAATTGGCCTCTTAGAACGATCCGGGAAACAAAAGTTTAACATTCATTATAACTCGTATTGTTCGGGAGTTATTTCCCATGATGATATAAATTATAATATAATTACACCCAGTTAGATTCTTATTACACCTATTATAATTCCATTTAAAAAACATGCATTTGATTCTTGCAGAATAAAAGTACAAAATACAAAGTCCCAAGATAAACTGTTTCAAATGGTTCACATGTTTCTCAGCCAATTTAAATAATTCTACTAACTGACTTTAATAAGTAGTTTCGAATAATCTCGTTTTCTTTCGCGACTGAAAACATAATTAACGAGTTTCGCTCAATATTTTAAATTCATTGATAAGATTCAAGCTTTTTCTTTATAAATTACGAAAACTTAAACGTTTGCATGTAATTCGTGTAGCGAGGTTTGACAAAACATCAGCCTAACAAAGCAACATGTATAATGGCTACAAAAGGCATTTCCATATAGCCTAATTTTCTAACGAAATTATCTTTTCGTCAGACGATATCAAGCAATTTTCCTAAACCACTAAATTTTCCACCGAACAGATTAACATGTAAATGCTATGATAAATACAACGATGTGCAAACGTCGACAGTCTATGTCAATCTATTTCCAACTTTCGATAATATTTTATCCATCCACCCATTCGCTGCTCGAGCTTTAACGTAATCAATAAAAAAAGAAAAAAGGAACGAAATTACGGTTAAAGAATTCTCGCCGTCTTTCACAAGCTTCCTCTCTCCTCTAAACTGAAGAAACGTATCCAAATTCCCGCGAAAGAGCCCGGCAATTCCAAAGAAACCGTGAAACACGCGAGCGAGAGAAAAAGAAGGAGGAGAGTGGCGGCGGGCCAGAAGGTCGACGATATCAATTAATTCGCGAGAGAGGGCGAAAAGACGACGTTTGCCAGGGTGAAAGGGAAAAGGGTGTCGCGAAGACGGGGCTCGTCTCGAAGAATAGCCGCCACAAGAGCGAAGAATGTCGCGGGACGAGGTGAAATGAATTCGCGCGCGTCTGCAGCCGCTGTTCCCATCTCTCTCTCGTTTGCCACGAATTTCAACCCTTCCTCGCGTCACTCTCGCGTTCTTTCTTTCTATTTCATCCTCCTCCACCCCCTTCCTCCAGGCTTTCCATCTATCTGGTTGCATTTCACATGGAATTCACACGTCTCGCGTGTACACTCGGTGAAAAAAAGAAAGGGGTGTAGGCGAGTGTATCCGAGGGGTGTAGGTCGAAAGAGGGCGAAGAAGGCGGCCGTAACAGCTTTCTATTTGCATACTGCCTCTCCCTTTTCATCCGCGAGCTCCCTTTCGACACCGGCGTTATTTGCATTCAGAAATTGGCCGGCAACCACCGCCGCGACCTCCTTCCTTCCTTCCTTCCTGCCTCACTCACTGCCACGAGCAATCGAAACTACCCTCTAACCATCCAAGATCAAGATTTTCGTCGACTATCTTGAATCGATAATTTTTGCAAGATTTTTGGAACAGTTCTATGTGCGATTCTTCACGTGTAGGCAGATAATTGGAAAAGTAGAACGATTATTCGTAATGAAAAGGGGCATTTGAATTTTTTAATCCCACCAAGAATTTTCCTTCAAAATTTCGAAAAGAAACTAAATCTTTAAGTATTTATTTGCGGGGTTTTAAGAACCTGGTCCGAAATTTCTCCCGTATTCGTCAAGAGACTAGATATTTGAATACTTATTCTCAAGTTTCTGACGACTTACCCCTAAGTTCTTGGGAATTTCTTCTCAAACCAGCTACAAACTTTCAAATCTTTCACTCTGTTCAGGAGAAGTGAGATTTGATAGGAAGAAAGAATGGAGTCGCGTCGAAACACTCGCAATTTGTTAAGAACCTTCCTTTCAGTTACTTTCAAATCTCTTTTCGAGATCAACCACGAGATCTTAAATCTCTGACTGCTAGTCACCTTTGAGAAACGATAAAATCATAGATGCAAACGATCAAGCTACTATTTTCAATGTTCTAAACGTCTTCCCCTAAATCATAATTATATTTCCACATATATGTAATTCAATTATATTTTCAAATTTCTTTCGAATCAATCATAAAATCTGCAACTTGCTACTCGCCATTCACAACTTCCACAAACGATGAATCCAAAAGAAAAAGGATCAAGCCACATCGAAATATATATACAGGGTGCGCCGTTAGAATCCGGACAAAAGAAGTTTTGTGCAGAAAGTTGTTTATTTAAGTCAATACACAAAAACACATGAAAATGTTGTTATATCTCATTTAAAGGGTCCTTGCTGAGAACTTTTATTCTATGTAACCACCCTCTGCCTCTATGACCTGCTCTATTCTTGCTCTAAAGCGCGAGCACGCTGACTTCAACTGGTCGCGTTTAATTGTCGCGAATTCTGACTCGATAGCAGCTCGTAGGGAGTTGACGTTGGGGTGCCTGCATTTATTAGTTTGTCTCTCGATAACGCCCCACACGTAATAGTCCAATGGGTTTAGGTCGGGACTGTTAGGAGGCCAGAAATCTTTCGACCAAAACATGTCCACATTGTCAGAGAGCCAATTTTGAACAAGATGACTTGTGTGAGCAGGTGCGCCATCTTGTTGAAATAAATACGGCCTTCCAGAAGCCGTAATTTCCATCCACGGCTTTATTACTGTCTTCAGGACCTCCAAATAAACCTCCTTTGTGATTCTTTCGCCTTTTTGGAAGAAGTGCGGAGGCATGACGTCGCCCTCACTTGAGACAACGCTCAAAACGTGAACACTTGCTGGAAATTTGGTTTTGCCCACAACAGGAACATCTTCGAGATTGTGGGCCAGCCAACGGTCGTTCCTCCGATTCACTTTGGCATCCACCCGGCGCGAAGACTTTCTATAATCGCCGCTCTTCTATCGTATTCCGGGTTTTGCTTAACGAGTTCTGTCATTTTGAGGTTATAGAAGACTTATTGACATATTTAACTAACTTCAGAGTCAATCAGCACAAACATCTGAATTCTAATATGGTGGGAACTACAAATTGAATTCTGTCCGAATTCTAACGGCGCACCCTGTATATACAATCTTCTTCAATCTCCTAAAAGCTTTCCCTTAAGTTACAATATTTCCAAACTCCCCCGGAAATCTACCAGGAAATCTCAAACCTTTTACTCCCCATCGATAAAATCCAAAAGAAAACGAGTCAAGCCACACCGAAGGACGATACCACGTACGTATATTGCTTCAATTTCCTAAAACCCTTCCCCTAAATTATGCAATTTCCAAATTTCCCCCAAACCAACCAGCAAATCTCAAACCTGCTACTCGCCATCCACCAAATTCCACGAACGATAAAATTCGAAAGCGAAGGCAAAACTAAATCGCGTGAAAACACACACATGTATACTCGTACATGTTTCTTCAGTTTCCTAAAAATCCCCTGAATTATACAATTTCCAAATTCCCTAGAAACGAACCAGCAAGTCTCAAACCTGCTACTCGCCATCCACCAAATTCCACGAACGATAAAATTCGAAAGCGAAGGCAAAACTAAATCGCGTAAAAACACACACATATATACTCGTACATGTTTCTTCAGTTTCCTAAAAATCCCCTGAATTATACAATTTCCAAATTCCCTAGAAACGAACCAGCAAGTCTCAAACCTACTAGTCGCCATCCACCAAATTCCACGAACGATAAAATTCGAAAGCGAAGGCAAAACTAAATCGCGTCGAAATACACACATATATACTCGTACATGTTTCTTCAGTTTCCTAAAAATCCCCTGAATTATACTATTTTCAAATTCCCTAGAAACCAACCAGCAAGTCTCAAACCTGCTACTCGCCATCCACCAAATTCCACGAACGATAAAATTCGAAAGCGAAGGCAAAACTAAATCGCGTCGAAACACACACATATATATTCTTACATGTTACTTCAGTTTCCTAAAAATCCCCTGAATTATACCATTTCCAAATTCCCTAGAAACGAACCAGCAAGTCTCAAACCTGCTAGTCGCCATCCACCAAATTCCACGAACGATAAAATTCGAAAGCGAAGGCAAAACTAAATCGCGTGAAAACACACACATATATACTCGTACATGTTTCTTCAGTTTCCTAAAAATCCCCTGAATTATACTATTTCCAAATTGCCTGCGAACCAATTGTAAAATGTCGAGCCTCTTAGTCGCGCCATTCTCCAAATTCCAAGAACGATAAAATTCCGAAGGAAAAAAGAAAGAGGACGAAAGAAAAGAAAATTAAATCACTTTTATAAGTCAACCCTCCGGCTACCATTAGCGGATCGCGAAGGACATCTTGGTATCTTGCATGGACAATGGGCGCGGTCGAGATTCTGGAGAAGCAATCCAGTCCACAGGACAATCTGTCAGCGTTGCTGGTAACCGCGGCGCGTTACATATTCGCAGATACGCCGATAGGCGTAACCAGCACGGTACAAAGCGAGGAAAAAAGCGGTGGAGAGACGGTCACGTCCTGGTAAACGGTCGTTATCTATTCACACCGCTCGGACACCAATATAAATGGTAAGTGGGATACACGCAGTACACAGGAACAAGAATGTACATGTGTTTCTGGGCGGGCGCGAGCGCCCTTAAGCGCCGCGATTCAACCCTCGTAATTCCTTTTTCGTTCGGTGCTGGCTTCGTTCGCCGATTCTGCTGGATTCTTCTTTTCTTTATCTTCTCTCTCACTCTACTTCTCTCTCTCTCTCTTTCTCTCTATCGTTGAATAAGCTTGGAGAAAACGTTTTAACGCGAAGCTATTTACCCTTCCAGATTTTTATTTACGCAGAATTTGATCTAAAGAGAGGTTCGAGCACAGAACGGTGGATTTAAAGGCGAATATTAAATATTTTTTCTATTTAAAGTTTCTATCGAAGAAACCATGGAGGAACTGTGAGAAAACAATAGGAGAGATAAAAAGAGTTGCCACATGTTCGCGAAAGAAGAGAATAAAGTTAGTGAAAGCGCGACGTTTCTCTGATTAAAAGAAATTTGATTCTGAGCGTGGAATATTTCAGCGAGACAGTTTTAAATACGAAGAATTCAACGCGAAGAGAATTTTGGTCAAAGAATTAGACTGCGAGCGGACGTAGAACCTTGAAAATGGAAAATTTCGTCTAAAAGAAATTCTCAACATTTCACGGTCAATGTTAGTTTCGAAGTAAACTTTCGCTGCAGGAAATTCAATGTAAAGAGGAGATTGAACAAAGCACGTGCGATTCAATGAAAATTTTGAACAAAGGACACAAAGTGATTTTTCGAACCGGAGAACTCCATCTAAGGAAAATTTTAAGTATAAAACATTCGAGCGAAAACTTTCAACGTATAGATTTTAATGCAACCAGAATTTCGACCGATTCGACTCGATTCAAAGTAGCCTTCTGAAATAGAAAAAATCAAAAGAAAACTTCTAACCTTGCTATATATTATTTATTTAATTATAATATTATACATTTAATCATAACCCTAATATCATTAAGTTTACCAAATAAAACTCCAAATAAAAGGCTAAAAAAATCACAACGAACTCGAGTGCATACAAAACACACCAAGGGTAATTTCGAATGAGTGGATTCGAGAGGCATTCACCGTGATATCGATCGATTTTCGACCTCCATCACGGCTAGAACACATGTTCGTGCTTTCACGATCGACGGATGGATCGATCGATGGTAGTCATCGATCGCGATGCATCCGCTCGAATTCGACATGTGCTCGTATGGATTATTATACGCGCACGTGCATGCAGCCAACTGTGGTACATCCTCGCGATCAACTTCCGTATCGATTTATGCGGTTCTCGACGTTTCGTACCAGCAGGATAACATGTTTACACATTCGGTTTATTTTCACGGTAATTTCAATGGTAAAGCCATTTTCGATTCTATAGGTTATTTTACAAAATATGCAAGATCGGTATCTACATCGAGGTGCATTTCAACGTCGAGTGATTTTGAGTATGTGATTCAATGATTTCGTTGTGATTTAAGCTCATTTGCAAAATCAACGTAGTAACGCGAAACACGCTTTTCCGTGAACGAAGTTCAGCCAGGTGGACTTCTACCACGAATAAAAGATGGTACACTGAACTCGACGAAATAATCCCAAAAATTCTGCCAAAAGAATAAAATTCTTAAAAATGTAGAGTCCTAAAGTACCTTCCCCCCCCCCCCAAAAAAAAGAAACGAAAATGAAATAAAAGAATCAGCATAAAAATTTCAATTCTAAAAACCACTACTTTTACGCACAAAAATCAATGATAAAGAAAGAAGCAAATAAGAGAAATAAAAACAGATCCTACACTTTTACAAAAACGAGTATAAAGCTAATAAAACTACAATTTTTCTCCAATTAAAAGAACGACAAAATTCCATACCGAGATAGTTAATTCCAGTCACGAGATAATTAGAATTATCGAGAGCAATCTCATTTTGGATCAAAAATGTCATAAATAGTTAATATTAATTATAGTAACAGATTGAACATGATATTTTTTTCCAGCGTTAAATACGAAATAAGGTAAAAATCATAATAAATATTTTTTAAAATTGGAGAAACTTTAGACGAAATGCGTAACGTGTTAAAAATGTGCGCATGTGTCCGTAATTTCGAAGCTTTAGTCGAGAGCCGTGAGAATTTCGTGGAACAACCTCGAGTCTAATTGCGAGATAAAAGGTGCACTTCCCTCGCGGTGTTATCGCTGCGTCGGCGCATAACGTGTAAGTTACACGCTCGTAAGCCCGCATTACGCATGCTAGATAATAGGACGCTAATTATTTCTAGCCGCGGCCGCTCGCTAATTTATTATACCCGGTCAGAGCGTTTCTTTCAGCTGGCACCATGGATCATCGGTACGTACACGTTGCCGAGCATCGTATTCCGTTCGTAACCGCGCTAAAAAAATCCCGGCAACGATCGATGATCGATAGGCGGAAATCCTGGCAAATTTTTCGTAATCGTTTTCATCAGTATCATTCACCAGGTTTTAATTACTCTGGATTTCCTACTTTTACTGCATCCACTTCTTTTACTCCCTTTTTTGTTAGAACTTTGGGCATTTGTTCGTTTCTGTTATATATATTTTTTGTTTATTTATCTTTTAAAATTGGAATTATGAAAATCATTGCTATGTTTCTCAATTCTATAATAGATAATAGAATTAAGAATAATACTGATACACCATTAGACATTGAAAAGACGCGTGTAAATAATTTTGCATTTTTTAAATAATCTTCCATTAGAACGTTCCAACTAAAATTCCACACTCTACGGTGTAATACTATCTTTTTCAAAACTGATTACCATTTTTAATCTATTCGTCAAAATCTATTTCCTCCATATTTTTAATAAATAATTTTCTGCCCCATGCAAATATAACAGAATTTTTTTATAGTTTAATAAGAATTTTTTGAAGAACCTACGATATAATTTCGTCTGGGAACCGAAAGAAGCGGAAAAGAAAGGATGGTCCCATGGACAACTTGCCTTTAGATTCCTCCACTTTCTGCAGAGTTGGCTTTTCCTCCCCACTCTCGATCCTACTCATCCTCCGGCTCCTCGTTTTATTCAAACACGAATGTCCTTATCTGGGATGGCACTTTGCAGCGTGTTTCAAGGCTACAAAAGCCTGTACACGCGATTACGAGATAGGGGATCGCGCGCACGCGAGCCCAACAGCTCCGGCCTTCCTCGAAGCCGAGCGGGTTTCGCGTGGACGCGAGGCGTTGAAGGATGAGCCGTCTGTCCGCTCGCGATCTGCCAACCGATCTGAGAACCTGGTTGACGCGAGTGGGCGGCGCCGATTGTCAGATCCTCGTTAAGAGTGCAACGTGATTTCGCAATAATCTCTGGCGAATGCTTAGGACAATAGAGAAGGAGAGACTTTTTGGCTGATTTTTCCGGTGAACTTACTCGCGTTGTTAGGCAGGTTTGCTTAATTAATTTAATTACCTGGCAGTTATCTTAGACCCGTTTTTTCTCCATGATTAAACAGAATTTTTGTTTCGATGCAAAGCTCAGTGACGTAAATTTTTAAGTAGAGATATAATTCATATAAATTTATTGGTTTATTTGATCCTTTTCAAGCATGTAAATTAATACTGAACATGTACACTCCATCATAAATACTAAAACACCTTGCTGTTATTAAGTTGGTTATTAATCGATCAAATTTTGATATTCACGCAAGGTTTTTTCTCTGTTCTGCGCTTCGTAAAGGGAATCCAACGACAGTTGTCTGAAACGATACCCGAAAGAAACTTTGATGTCGAAGAATCAGCCTGTGTCACAAATCCGCATAAGCAAGATTCATGATTTGTCAGATAAAACAAAAACATTCATCGATTTAGGACATTTTTCAAGTCCCGAGTATTAATATAAATCAAACATCCATTGTTATTTAAAGAGAACACGAGAGAAATAAAATTATTCGATGGGACGATATAATGAAACTACGCGGACACTGATAACGTGAAAATTATCTAAAAGGAAAGAAAATTATTATGTAAATAAATTTAAGAACATTTCTCTTTTTCAAGCAATACTTTAATTAACGATAAAATGATTATTTTCAAGTAATATTATTATTAAAAGCATACCTGTTGAAGTTTCTAATCGATCGCATTGCGTGCTAGTATTTTTCACATATTTATTCACGGTGACTCAACTTTCCAAAATGTGACGCAATGCCAACCAATTATCTATACTCTTCACGCGTGTATTTATGATAATCCTCTTACGTATAGTAGAAATAATCGAAACGCAAATCGAATTAAAATCAAACACGGATCTGCGCGGAATAAGCGAGCCTCGAGCGGTTAATTGGCATCGAATGCACGCGCTTTAACTAAAATATCATTCGATACCCTCGATCGACATTAATTCCATGACGCGGCGGTTTCTTTTTCCTCGGCAATCGGTTATGATTTGCACACGTTACGATAGCCGGCGAACCTGTATAGTTTTTCCTGGGAAACTCGATTGCAACATTAGCAGCTACTGGATACGCGTATTAAATTATTTACTGTTTATTGAAACGTTATATCTTTGGCGTGCGGTAGCCGACTAATTTCTCGCTGCAACGCAATGATCCCAACGCAATTCCATACTGGTTCTTGTGCAAATTTTTCCAAGCCTTCGTTCGAACGTTCCAGTTGGAAAATTCTAAAATCGTTGCAAGGAATTCTTCCGAGTGTTCGAGAATAAAGAATTTCGTTTAAATATCGGATAAAGTTATTTTGAAAAAGTCGAAATTTCTTGCCTGGCATAGCAAGAATTCCTAGGTTGGAATAAAGCGAGCTCGTCAACGTAGGCCAATCGTCCCACTTAGACGAAGAGAAAATTGTAATAACATCGTAACTCTGTTTTATGTCGAGATACGTGTGGGATAGATGTCAATTAATTAATGATCAGCTTAATTACCGTGACACAACATTTCTCTCTTGTCGTAAATCGTTCTCCAACCACGTCGTAAATATAAACTAGCATAAAAACGATATAATTGCAAGTATAAAACGTAATAAAGAAATTTGTTCAAAAACATAAGCAGAATTTTATAATGTATGAAAGTAGCAATTTTCATCAATGACCCTAACAAACCATTAGTGTTTAAGTTGAAATTTCTTATACAGTACTTATCCTTTTATTCTCAATTTATTTCGGAATCATAAAGTCTATAATTTTTGTCCTCATCTTCCAAGCAACAACTAAGATTCTAAGATCTCTGCACAAATTCTACCACAGTTCTATAAAATGACAGTCGATACAATGTTGATTTACAATCTTCATCGATAAATAACTATACGACAAAAATCCTACGTGTTTTTTCAACATAACAGCATACTTTTATATTATTCGACCGACTAATAAGAACCGCTAATTGTAATCGCAAGCTCTACGCAAAGTGTACATCGAGAGTATTTGTTAATAAATGTATCGTTAACTATGTTCTAGTTTTTCTCCAACACCTATCACGACCTATCCACCTCATTAGTAAGAAACTCGTGGAGAAGTCAGACGCGGAATACGAGAAACATCCTGATCGACTATGTTACGAAAATCCTGCTACGACGCATTTCTTTCAGCACGTCGTTCAAGATCGACTCTAACAAGCATCGTCGTGCTCCGATGCTATTTCAACGATTAATAAGAATTAACGAGCAACTCATCCAGAAATCAGACACGCGTAGAAAAATAAAATGAAACTTGCGCTGCGCGAGGAAAATCGAAATAACAAAAAAAAATTCTTAATAACAGGGTTGCATCGAGTTACACATGGAACGCATACCATCACCCCCCGTCGCTTACTTCACTGTAGCTCTATTCTGCGCGCGTAGGAGGCAGAGAGGCGTAGAGCGCGCGAATAAAGAAATACTCAGCGACTCGACAGACCTAATTACGAGCCACTAAACCGAAAGCTCGAGCAATCAATCTCGCGCGCGTCGAAAGCGCCCCTTCTCGCTTCGCATCTACGACACCGACGCGCGTTTCTTTTGTTTATCCAGCGATCTACACGCCGCGCGCTTACACCCTCCACGCTCTGTCCGACGTGTGTTTTTCCAAGCAACTCGAACGCATCTCATTTCCCGTGTTAGTTCACACTTGTAGATCGCGTCACGTCGAGAAGAACACGTTATAGTAAGATAGGATTATCCGAATCACTTGCGATTCGATATCTTAATTTTTAACTGCTACTTTTTCTTTTTTTTTTCATTTAAGGTGTAAACCTATAAAGTCGCATCGGTGAAAATCGTGAACGACTTGGTACAATTGCAATTACATTTATTTATGTGTTACATTTATTTATTAGAATCGTTGTTAGAATCATTGTTAATTTATATGCATATACGCGTTTAGTATTTCCATCTGTATAGTTGAGCGTGCGTTTTGATTTCTTTAAGGAATATACACTTACATTGTTAATATCTTCGTGATTTCATTGATATTGTTTTATTCTATTGTTTTATTATTACCGAGCCATTGTAGACTGTGACGATTTACAGTCACATTACTTAATTCTGTAATTTTTCATCCAATTTTATTTTATTGCTAATAATATCTATCGCAGAGAATGTAATATTAAGCCTTTATAAGGTAGTACTTTGGAGAAACCAGTAGAAAATTTCAGTTTGGAAAATCCACTTCCTTTGAATCGTACGATGATTTTTCAGACATTTTCTTGCGTCTTTTTATTGTACGTCTGCTTGGACATAGTAGGTGTACTCGAGGAATCGTTTGCTGAATTTCGATGTTTACAGTAATCTTATATACCACGATAATAATACATACCACGTTTCGTATACAAATAAAAATAATAAGAATGGCTATAGAGTTTATTTATGTTAGCGAAGCATGTTTCAGTTTCAGCGTCGAAAAGGTCAATTTGAACGAAACTACTAGTAAGCGACGTTTCACGTTGCTTTATGCACGATGGTCAAAATATCGATAAATGAACATTGAATTTTACATTCGAGGTTTGCCAAATGCTACGAAGCATTGCAAACAGAGAGTCAGATTCCTTGAGAGTATTCCGAACAGCTTTTGTTTCTTTGATGTTGCTACTACAATTTGCGTATCTTGGAAAAGTAGCTGCTTCCTCTGGAAGATGATTTCCCACGTTTGTTAGTTTCGTTGCATTTGGTCCTTGTTGGTTGTCCATTGGAACGATTCTTCTCTTTCTTCCTCCGCCAGTTTGCGACGCTGGACGTTGCTTTTGTTTGTCATAGTACGATGTCTCCAATTTTATTTATTGTCTCCAATTTATTGATCGAAATTTCAAGCGAGTTAGCGGTTTTGTGTTGCAACTGCATTGTTTCAGTGTCAATTTATGCGACTGTTTGCAATACAGACATCGATGCAATAATGAAATATTTTTATCCATTTGCATAATTTCCACGAAACGTTAGAGATGGAACAAAGTTGATGAAAATTGTCAATCCCACCCATCTGCATATTATAATTTTTTAATTATAATATGTGGCAATATATAAGTGGCAATATATTTTTATCACCATTCAATGAATATTAGGTTAAATACCCCAAATTTGAAAAATTTAAGATAAATTATTACGGTCATCTATGATACGCTATTAATTAATCTTAAATTGGCAATTCTTATTCATTTGGTTGCCGAATTTCATGTGCATTTTTACGACTCTCTTAAACATTTCGAAAATATTTTTACTAAATATCTTGATCGAATTTCTAACGTTTACTATCTAATATCTTAACAAATTCGTATCGCATCGTATCAAAGTACTTCTTTTTTTTAACCAGCGAGTAATATAACAACACAGAAAATCAACAAAAACCGAGACGTCGTGTTTCCTGAAGAAGACCATGCCGCCAGTGTGATATTCCGCGGTGTGTTGTTCTTGCAATGGGAAAAACGTCACGCGAGCGACGCGATCTAGATAAATTCGGAAGCGACGAACGGTTTCGCGCCGATAAAACGCGAATATTTGGCAGAGAAGGGAGGAAAATTGGGCGGAGCCGCGCGGACAATGCCGCGCAACTGAGCACCCCCTATAAGGGGATGAAATCGCGCAAGCGTTGTAATATTTGATATGTTAGAAAACGTTTGATTCCTATTAAATTGTAACAACTCCGTAGAAAAAGGAAGAGGACCATACAGCACAAGGAATAATAAAAAATGCAGAACGGAAACGAAATGAAAAATACGACAAAGACAATGGAGCAATAAAGGAGAAAAATTGGAATAACCTAATCGTTGGATTAAATAACTACCACAGCATTATTTATGTCGCTTTCTCGTGTTTCGTATCTTCCCTTGGCGATCCTAAAGTACACAACGACTCTTTGGTTCTTTTGTTACCAAACTATGGGTGTTTGCATCTACCAAAAGTTAAAGGTACAAAAATGTATGTAACGTAGGTGATCTACAAAGATATAAAATAGAATATTCAACGTTGCTATTCGTTGCAATATATTTATCGAGTGTATGAAATAGCCGACATAGGAGACGTTCTTTTTATTTATGTTCCATAGGAATCGGTATATTTACTCGTACAATAGCACGTATTAAATAATTCTGAGCAAAGTTCAAGATTGAATTACAACGCATTGAAGCTTAACTTCACCTAATTTCCGTTTTAGTAGATGTTAACGAAGTTAACCCTTCCGATGTACGAGGTGGTTATATAAACGTGTGTCGCGTCTAGTTATCACAAATGTTAATACGAACACGATATATTAGAAGTAACAACGAACTGCGCGTTATTAAAATACGCAAGCGTTTAGAACACTTGTAAGTTTACAAGCAATGTCAACAGAGTGCGAGCTATCGAGACGTCATTCGTAAACAGTGTCGACTTTCCTTACACGCCTGTCGACGTTATTACCGTTCCGAGGTTTAATTAACTTAAGATTGCATAAATTATACTACGTATCTCACAATTACTGTCATTAATATCTTACAATAAGCGTAATCAATATCTCACGATCCTGCAATAACCACCAATCTATTTCTTTTAAATCTGCCACAAACTATTAGCGTCATTTAGTTCTATAAATAACAGTAGGGTATATTTTCCAACAAAGGTAGAGCTTCATTTGCACATTGCACGTATCTCCTCGCGCAAAAGGCTTACAGCGTCCTTCGTTTCTAACAAACTTTCTCTGTTTGATATAAAAGCTACGAATAAGCAACTCGATATTTAAATTCCCTCCATAAATACAGAGATACGTTTGTGTCTGAATACTCGGATGGACGCACCATATGCGTCAATGTCAACAAATATAGTATTTGTACACACCGCTATTTTCCAATGAATCGTTTCTTTACCAGCTTGTATACTTTTTTTCCATTGTGGCAAATTTTATAATCGTACGAAAATACCATTGAATAGTACGACATTTACTACAGTTGTTGCATCTAATTAAACTAGCATACAAACGCAGCAATAAACATACCGTGGAACGAAATTTTAGTTAACGTTCGATTAACCAAACTTTCGCTATTCGAATTCGCTTATCCGAAATCGACGATAAAACTGTATCAATATCGATTAATATTAAGCTATAAATCCAAATGTATGAACTATTTGCCCCGTGACGAGCTCAAATAAACCGAGTTCGATCGCAGCGTGTGTAAATGTTCCTCTCGTAGCCGCTATACGTTGGCAACTAAGTGATTGCTGATTTTGTCATTAGGTGGTATTGTCAAAATCCGCAATCACTTAGTTGCCAACGCAATAAATCTTCGAACGAAAAAACAGAAAGAAAGCTCACCGCAACGGTTCCACCTTGTCCGCGCGAATTCGAAGGACAGCTCGCTGTCCCGAGATCGACGCCACGTGGGAATCGTCCAAGCGCGGGAGGGTGTAGCGGGAGCATGAAAACCCGGTGAAAAAGCGAAAGGATGGGGTGCTGGAGGGGTGGCGCTGAAAGGGCGCCCCCGCGCCTTTCCCGGCCGCTTTCGTTTCCTTCTCGCCGCGGAAACGTCGATACACAGCCGCCTGCGATACCACTCTCTGACACTTCCACCACAATCGCAGAGCGCATTTTCAGGCGCGCTCAGGCCACTACGGCTAATTACCAACCCCCGAACGCCAGGGTTGAACGCGGCACGAGCACGACCACGAAGGAGAAAGCATCCCCTTCGCGGCCAAAAGAGAAACTGAGAGCTCGCGCACATGCGCCACCAGCGGCAAAGGCGAATACACACTGCGTGTATGTGTGTTGTTGTATACAAGACAGCATGGTGGGGTACGAGAGAGAGAGAGAGAAAGGGAGAGACGGTGCGATGTTTAAAATATGGAGGGAGCAAGAGAGACAGCGATCGTGGATTGATGCCACAGGTAAAGGGCGAAGCAGAGTGAGAAGACACGAGGGAACATGGACAAATGAAAGTTTTTAAAATTGATTATTTATTTGTGCATGTACGCGTATTAGTAACTTTTGAATTGCGTATTCAACGAACGTGTATCGTTAAACTATCGACTTTTACGCAAAGTGGAAAAATACGTGGAATTCGAGCAATTCACGAAAATACAATAATATATAATAATAATAAAATAATACATCAGTCTCTGGATGAAAAAATGTTATTCTATATTTCCTTTCCATTCTTTCGAAATATACGAAATCACTCGATCGCACTCTGTACGTAAAATAACGTATTGTATAAAATATCCAGAATAGTAGTCTCTACGTATAATATTCAATGTACAATAAAACAATTTCCCACCTAGCTTCCGTTCTCCTCATTATATTCACAAAGACGTGAATTTACATAAAAATCCGCAGTCTACACGTTACATTTATTCACCGCTCTTGTCAAACATAATTCGATTTTATGACGTTTACATTTAAACTTTCTTTTGCGCGCTACTGTATTTCATAGAGGCGGTCCATGAGACGAGCGCCGAAGAAGAATAGAAGAAAGGATGATTTTTAGAGAAGATAAAATAAAAGAGCGACAAAAGATTCGAGTTGTTTGAAGATTCGTACAGTTTTTGAAACTTTCCGAAGGAAGAAGGAAACTCGCAAATGGTTGAGATAGCAACCAAGGTAACTAAGAATAGCTAAAAGTTGGAAGGAAAATGAAAAATGAAAATAGATGGTGGCGATAACGGATACAGGGGACGAAATCGAAAGTGTGACACGCGATTCCTCGCGATCCTGCCACAGATAGGATTGTTACGCGAGCCAGGAGCCGGCGATTAGATTATTTCAACGTTCCTCTTCGACACCGACCTTTTTTTCTACCCGATGGCAAAGAATAAATCGCCACCGATCGTTTCACCGATACACACGCGACGCGTGACGGAAAACGCTTTTGTTTCGGCCGTTCCTCGCGAGAAAGTCGCGATAAAACGCGAAATATCGTTCACGAATTCCTGTGCTTGTTATTGCCGCTCGATTACTTTGTCCAGAGTCGAGTATTTCCTAGCGAAGGCGGAAATTTTTAGTTCCTAACGAAGAGAAACGAAGAAATTTTCTATCAGATAAGAATCGTTCGCCAACCTTCGTGTCCGAAGGAGTGGAATTTTTAAAGATTTCTCGTTGATCGGGCGTCAACGAGAACGTGTTCTGTGAAAAAATACGGCACACCAAGTTACTGATAGTTTAAACGGAGGGTGAATACTACGTTCAACGTGGTCTAATAGTAACGAGACTGATTATAGTGGTGGTTCGTAAGTACCGTGATTAAGTCGCCTGTATTTTTCTTTGTACGACCTCTTAATTCACGTTGACACTAACAACATTATACCACAAGTTCCGAACCTTTTTTCGGTCAACATTCGTTATTATGTTTTATCAATACGAATACAGTACAAATTTGTTTTACACATGGACAATCTAATATATGTACAAGATACAAGAAGATATCCATGTCTGGTAAAGTTTGATTAGAATTTTATAATTTCCCTTTGTATTTATGTCTCGACTAGAAATCACCCAGTGTTTTATATTCTACGGAAATACTGGAGTCCTGTTTTGCGGCCAAGTTTCAGGACAAAATACAACACACACAAGAATACACAAAAATCACGCACCAATGCGACTTAAACCCAAAAAAAACAAAAAAATAAACGCAAAAACCGAAAATCCACGACACATATTAGACCATGGCTACGTCGTACCGACGCGTATCGGTACTTTTGCCTAAACACACTATACTCAATTCATTGTTTATTGTGAATCTCAAAAATGTACAAAAAATCAAATATTGGCTAAATAAACTATTTAAAAAAAAAAAAAAAAATTCTACGGAAATATAACTTCGTATATTTTTATATTTATATGGAACTTTAATCAAAATTCCGTGCAATTTTCCTCGACTTGCTCTCTTTCCTTCTTCCTCTCTGCAAATTTGTCTCGAAGTTCAAGTAGATTTTTTCAAGCGATCAGGCATAATGTGTCTCTCACCGAGGACGTGCAGACAGGTGTCGCGTTAAGGCACGAAATTATCGTGCATTATCTGCTGGACAGGGTACAGTAATTTCACGGTTACGCAACGAAATGCGACATCGCGTCCCTTGTCGCGATCGGACACCGGCTATCGCATGATGAAATATACATGTCCATTTTGACGTTTGAACTTGTACTTATCGTTAATGTCGCTCGTCACCGTTATCTCTGACGAACGCGGCTTCTTTGCAGCGACAGGAAGTGGACAGTTATCGAGGGAAGGGGAAAACGATCGTGTGAAGATACCGACGTTCCTGTTCGTTCCACCGCGATATCTTTTTTTCCGTCTCTTCGTTCCATTTGTTACTTTCGTGTCGTTCCGTACGTTCTATCGATACACCAGAGAAACGCGCAATCTTTGATTAAATGACATGCACGATAAATTAATTGCAAACAATTTATGGGGTCGAATAAAGAAAGATGATTATTATCCGTGGAAAATTCTTGTAGAAAATTGGACGAATATCCTCATGTCTCTAATTTTTTCCCATGAATGTACTTCAACTTTTTAAACGAGATATTCATCGTATTATGCAATTGTCGTGAGTAGATTGTTACAGTAACGTTGGTTCTCAAACGTGGTGAAAATTGAGCAGGTTCTCTGCTACTTTTGAACGATAGCGTATTTTATAACTATAATTATGCTCAATAACGACTATGAAATTACATTTTACTACGAGTAGTAGCATTATAGTAAAATTGACCTATACTTATGTAAATGTTGTGTAATTATGTCGTACGTGTAGTGTGTGCAAGGGAAAACAGTTCAAAAGTGAAATTTCAGTTCCTCGTTCACGAAGGATGAAGAAGGAAGAAGATTATTTTCGGCCGAAGCGAAGAAAAAGTCGCAACGCGTTTGCAAAGAACCAAAATATGAGAGAATTTATAGGAGAGACGGTAAAAAGATCACGAAAATTTCTACTCTTGACGCAATTGTTAAGATATTCGCTGATATCATCTGTTGATTTATGCTCGAACTTAACGTTTCTACTGTCTCGAGTTTCTAAAAGGTCTAAAAATTAATTATTATCATCGAAAAGAGACTAATTAAAGATAAAATTGAAGAAAATTTTCGAACGGAAAGAAAAAAAAAAAAGTGGCGAAATCTCAGCAATGAATGGAGAAGGAAGAATTTAAACGCGAGACAGGAGAAATGTCAGCAAAGTTTCGGCTCGCGATTCTATTACGTAAGACACTGAGCGAATTCGTGGACAGCTTTATGGTTTGTTGGCTCGCGTGCTTGCCGCCGGTGCTTTATTTGATTTAAAAATCAGTGAAATTAAGTTCCATAAAGCAGCCGCTAAACGATCTCAACGGACTGCGAACAGGCGAGCCCGCTGCTAACCGCATCAAATCGTCAGAAAGTTCTCTTTAGTCACGGCCAGAGGCCCCCGTTCTCTTCAACGTATGCTTAGACACTGTCTAATTGACTCGTTTAACCGGCCACTTCTCCACTTTCCTCCGTCCAATACGCTGCCTCCAATTTCCACGTTGTACTTCCGCTTGTTACACGCGACCAAAGCTGTAATTAGGCGTTTCTTCAGAAATTTAACGCGAGTAGGAACCATTAACCAGTTGATTTTCTCGGAACGATAGCTGCACTGAAACGTCGAACGTCTGTACGGCCGCTTAATTACGCTGAATTTCATTAACGTTGCAAGACACCGACGAGCTACCGATCGCGTGAACGCTGCACAACTTTGGAATCAGGCACCGTCTTCCAGGACATAACTTTGTTATCGCGATGTTTAATGCAAGACGCGAGAACGTTGCGAGCTTTCCAAGAAATAATCGAGAAAGATAAGATCGCTGTACGGTTCGCCAGCGTGCACGGAAACATAGGTCCTCGGTGTCAGAATCAAGGTGCAAATCGACAAGGAAATTATTATTATATATATGTGTAATTTATATGTGAAAAATTCCAAGTACAAAGCCAAGTATATACAAAATTTTCTATTTGAAATTATTTTTAATTTACCATATGGTCCGAATTACATTCATGCTTTTATCAGAAAATTCGTTTCTTCGAGTCTTAAGATCTTAAAATAATTGGAATCGTAGGTACCAGTTTATCGTTCGATGGACATTATCATTTAAGAAACTTTTTCTATTTTGTAATCAGAATCGAATCTGAGAAGAGCATGTAGAATTTTGCTATAAACACTTTGCATGGAGACTTTTTGGTCCACGATATGGCTTTGCTCGAAGTTACTTTCACAACGAATTATTCAGATCAACTTCGAACCGTAAAACGGGATAAACGTCACTTTACTGTCATCCACGATGCACCAAACATTCCTACCACGCGTTAAGAATGTTGGAAGCCATCTCTTAAAACAGTGTCGCGTATAAATCTCTAAAATTATCTCGCGAAACCATCTGCAAGAGAGCGCAAGCTAACACTTCGCTGAAATTCAATGAACGTTTACGACGAACTATTTCCCAGGTCGCTTTCGAGCAGATAATAAAGTTTATAGAAGAACAGATCACGCGAAATTTGCAAAGTTACCTGCTAAAGGGATTTCAAAAAGACTGGCAAAAGTAATCGTCCTCCGAATTACCCTCTCGCCTGATTTCCAGCGAAGCATCCGAGAAATCCATCAACATCCTCGCCACCTGACGTCCGCCTCTCTACGTTCCAAGAATCCTAGACGAATCCTCGGAACATCCCCTAGTTATTGCCTAGGATAATCGGACAGGCGGTCTGCGCTCTAAATCAATCTCTTTTGCTAAATAATAAGCATCGAGTTAAGGGCAGAAAGAGGCTGAAGACGAGGTGGACGACGCTGCACGACGATCACGGATAATTACACGCGCGGAAATTGCGGCTGGCCCAATCTGCGTCCGGTGGTCTACGTCTCAATACACGCGCGCCTCTTCCTCCCCTTGGTCCCTCTTCGTCCCTCCTCGTTCCATCGCGTTCGTTCCTGACCTGTACCAGTGGCCAACCACACGCATCGTACAACTTGACGAGGAAATAGGCGCGAGAAGGACGACGAAAAAGAAAAAGAGAGAGAGAGAGAGAGGAAAAGAAACACAGTGGAGCGGCATAATGCCCAGGGTGCTGCAGGGCCCAGAGAACTCTGGGCCTCTCTCCCCCTCCATAAGTATAGGGCTCGCTTAACGATGTTTGTTTTATACATTGGCAGCCTGTTCACCGAACCTGTAATCTTTCTAAACGAGATATTACCCGGGCCCGTCCGCGAAAAACGAAGCTGCCCGCTCGCTACAGCTATAGGACTTGGCGTTCTCTCCTCCGGGTATCGAACTGGCGAAATTGGCCCACCAAAGCCACAAATTGTTCGCCATTCAAGACTACGCTCTGCATAGAGAGAAAGAGAGAGAGAGAGAGACTCGTGTTCGGCATCCGGACACGGGAGGTGAACTTGGTTCGGTTGTGAGAGTCCTTGGAAATTTCTGGAGCGAGCGATCAGCGGACACGGTCGTTCCGGGGACATGAGATCGCTGAGTGGATTGGAAGTTTAGGGGATAGCGACATCCTCGTGGTCTCGGTATAGAGTTTCGTGCAAGACATTCTACAAAATGCGAAATTTATGTCGCAGCAGAAAGTTGTAGGATAAGTTCGAATTGGTAAATTAGTTCGGTGCTTGGAACGTTGGGAAAATTAAAATCGAGGGTCCGAGTGTTTGGAAATTTTGTAAAGTTCCTATAACAGGAATCTTTGAAAATTTATTTAGAAGAATGAGTTTGATGTTCAGAAGGAGGAGGATCTTAGTGTTTTTGATGTGAAGTTTCATGCAGGAGATTTTTTACAAACTCTGCGTTGGAAGAAGGAACTGCACAGTTTGGTAAATTAGTTGGAGAAAATTGGGACTAGAATTGACAAGTTCCTTTTTAAATCTTGGGAATCCAGAGCATCCAAGCGTTCGGAAAATTCTGCGAAATTTATGCAATACGACTACTTGAAATTTTAGGAATGTCGATTAGAAGAAATTTTCCAAAACGCAAAGGAAGCTCGATGAACGACCTTGAAGACTGGAGAATACATTGGTCGAAGTTTTTGAAGCTTCGTCAAAGTTGGAATATTCAAATCTTGAAACTCTTACGTAAACAACCTCCACGAAATATAAAATTCATGTCACGAATATTTACATATACAATTAATGTATTATACATTATATAGTATTACTCAAGAAATTAGAGATTAAAGAGAAAGAAATTACTCAAGAAATACGTGAAATTGAATCTATATATTCGTACACGTTTATTAGTTACATAACAGTACAGTTATGAATATGCGCAATGTATCGTAGAACCAGTTGGCAGAACTACAATTTTCTAAAGCGTTAACTTGTCCGAAACCTAAAAATTCACGAGCCTAAATATTTCTTTAACTTAGCTTTTATTTTTAACTCCCGCGCAATATTTAAAGCGGGTAATTTGAAATTCAAAGGCGCGGTAATTATTGAAATCGCAAGGAAAAAGAAGAAAACTACGGACGTAGGAGAGGAAAGGTTAGAGGTAGAAGCAACGATAACAGAACTAACAAATGCGACCGTGGTATATAGCCGTGAGTTCGAATCACGATCCAGATACACACACGCGTATTGCACGGCGTATGGTTCTTTCCCGAACTATTATAGTTCGCCTAGATATCTGTCCCCGTGTTTTCCATCGCTCTCGAAACTACCCCTTTTACGTATTTCTCCCCTTCGTAAAAGTTTGCGCTTGAAAGGATTTCCGATCGTCGAAGGACTGGGGAAAGTGTGCGCCGACCATAGAGGCTTTGAATCTTTAAAACGCGATGAAACGTGGTTCAAGACGAGGTATAGCCCGAGCAAATCGTGTGATTGGTAGATCGAGACAAGCTAGATTTTACGCTTTACTCCAGCCTAGATGAAGGTTTCAATAGTAAATGAATTATTACTGGGATTTCGATACGTTTATGCGACACTTAACGAGGCAAGAACACGCAGGATGCACGTGATGTGAGGGAAGAAGCATAAAATTCAAAGCAGACAAAATAAATCTCTCTTCAGGTTCTAACTGTTTAACACTAGAACTACCGACATTTGAGACGTTTCTATCTTTACCAAAGCCAATCAAAATGACTGAACTTTAAAAAATACGTAATAGTAAAATGTCTTTATATTTACTGGTCTATTATTACCTTACAAAAGAAACTCTATGTTCTGAGACCATAAAAACTATATAACAACTTTGATAATAACAATAGGTACAATAATGAAGAATATTCAGTACCAAAATTTTTGGTAACAAGAATATTAAAATAAATTTCCATTGGTAAATATAAGAAAAATAATATAATAATAAACGTAATTAATCACGTACATGAAAATATCAATTTGCGTAACAATCCGCATTTTATTTACGAATTATAAGCGGACCGCGATGTTCCGTACACGTATAGGGAATTTGCTGGTGCAAAAATACACAAAGCGCGTATAATATGCAAAGACGTATAAAATATCCAAAGTAAAGCACTTGTTATGGTACGCAATAGCTGAAATAGTCGCCTAGCTAAATTGCATTTTAACATTGCGATGGTAAAAGTATGAATTTGAATAAATATCCGCAATCTAATTGTGAGTTGTATGTGAGTTTGAATTTTATTCGAATGTATATAGTGTCGGAGATTTCATTTTTCTAATTGGCATAGAAACTCTTCCATAGAAGTTGAACTCTTCGATGCTTTGCGATTTAATGGTTTGATTCAGATGGAAATTTCTTGTTTGAAAAAGCTTCGAAGATAGTGGAAGAATCTCGCCCTTACTCCACCGATGCAAATCAATTAATTATACAAAATATACGCAATTAATGAAAATTTTTCTTATCACGATTCAATGGTTTATGAATTGATCGTTCAAGTTGGGATTGAATCTTCTTCGAAAATGCGCATCTTTGGCAGGCAAAGAAAAATAGCTGGTCTGTTTGCGAATTTGCGAACGAAACAGGCCAAGAGCCGATCAACGCGATTTTCTGCGGTTTCTCGTGGCGACTTCTCGTGTTTCGCCTGGCAATCCGTCATTTTTCTCACGACTCTTGCCTTACGCAGCTACCTTCCGTCACGAGGGACAGCGATCGGTAAGACTGGCTCAACAAAATCGCGACACATCGTCCAAATTAAGTCAGATCATGGAAAAAGCGCGATGAGTACATTTTTGTCCATTCGACTTGCCAAAGAGATTTCATATTTTATAAATTACGAGGAAAGTGGAAAAGTACGTGTTTTAAAATCAATTAAAAGAACGATTTTGATAATTTCAAGAATGATTGACAGAGAACTGTACTTTAAAACTGCTATTCTGTGAAGAATGGAAAATCATGTTTCTCCTATGTACTCTTTAAATATAATGTCGTAAAAATTGTAATGTCTTCTATCTTTCTACCAAGTATATCGAGATTGAATTTTGCTTGGCCAATTTAAAATATTAGAATTTCTAGAAATACACACTGGCTCACATTTTCACAATTAACAAACGCAGGAACACGCTCCCTCTATTCGGTGATTACAACAACCAAATCGATTCCAAGAGTTTAATGATTAAAGGACAACTTGTCTATTGTCATTCGGAACATCAAGTAATCAAGTGAATCGAAGAAATACATACTATAATTGGATAGAAACCTCAAATAAGAATATAGAGCACATTTTCATCAAAGTAGATTTAACGATAAAACATGGTCCTACAGTCGATCGTGTCAGATATACACCGTCGCAGATAGTTGGTTGAAAAGTGATGTAACGTTGAACACGCGAAGAGCGTTAGGTTTGAAATTTATGCAACAGTGTGAGCCATCGCTTTTTCTAAAAACGAATTAAATGTTCTTTAGACGCTCGTTCGAGGTTTCCATTTAATCCAACAAAATAAACACTTACCGGCCGCTTTTGGTGATGACCATTTCCGTGCCGAGTTTATGAAATTTTTCCCAGAGTTCCTTGCCCTCGAGGGTTACCTTAGGATCATCCACGACACCGTCTTCCTCAGGATGATGAGGAGGTACGAGGGGATGGTGAGGCCCTGCGAGGGGGTGATGCGGTGCCAGAGGGTGTGGCGAGGTGTGCAACATCCCCGGGGGTAAAGGAGGCCTGAGTGGCCTCATCGCAGGCCCGCCAGGACCACCCTGATGATGGTGGTGCAACGCTGCCGCCGCGGCCGCCAGGACAGCTGCTTCTTCGGGCGTATGTGGGCCTAAGCCTAAACCTGAAACAAGATTTTTCTTGTTAGTTTTGAATATCGAGGTGCGTACAAATTTCTAGTGCAGTTCAATTAAATTCGTATGAGAAATTTTTAGGTAAATTCATCGGGGATTATATTATATTGTTAGTTTAAATTTCTAATTTCTATATATACAGCGTTTGTTCTTGGAGAAACAGCCTTTGGATCGACATAGTGTACTTCGTATGCCATAATAAATTCTTAAACCTAGGACGAATCGAATGAGATTGAATTAAAGGAGATATCACAAAAAATTGTATGTATTAAGTTTTAGAGTAGAAGCGTGTTCTGTATCTATTCTGTATCTGTTGACCTTTAATGGGATTAATTGATTAAATCAATGGATACGTAGTTAGAAATGTGATGATTCTCTTACAATCTCTTTTGGTTTCACTGAACGAATTGGACTAGAACGATGAATTGGAAAAAATGTTACTATGCTTGGTATATGCTCTGAAGAATTAGGTGAATTTCATTACTAGATATAGATACTGCATGTAGCAGTCTTTTAAAGGTTCTTTCAATTAAATTCCAACTATAACTCCAACTTCTTTCTTAATTTATTCCTATTCAATTAATATCCTGGTAACATATATATTTCTATTCTCAGGTTTCCAATTTACCTCCAGTTTTTCTTTCATGGTCAGGCTTAAATTTGGTTCAAATACACGTACTACTTTATTCTTCGTTTCGATACTCTTAATTATTCGATAATCGTCTTAACGTCAAAGAAATACCATGCTCTTTTTTCCCATCAGCTGTTTTTGTAGATTCGTATGTAGAAAATTCCGAGCATTAATTCTGGTCGTTTCGATAATTGCCTGATAATGATCCGATGGTGAAAGTGGAACTGCATGAGATTAAAATACCGAGAGAACCCCGAAAATTATTTATTTTATCGCGGCAACTGTTAAATAACTGTAATGCACGGGACGATAAACTTTATCTTCCGCTCTGGCCGCCGTGAATCGACAACAATATGCGACCGCGAGTGCCGGTTTGATAATGCACATTTACAATTCCCCCGGTTGTTTAATTAAAATATTATTAGCGTTTAATTACGACCGAATTAATACCATCGCAAAAATAACAGCAACGTATCACTTTTCGCTCTCGTTCGACGAGCGTAAACCCTCCATGGAAAAATATCCTGCGCGGAACGTTTATTCACTGGTGACCTCCGTTTGACCATCGAAGAACGTGAAATTAACTTTTTATTATGACCTAATTTTAACAATCAGCGAATCTATCTCGGTATTTAAATGAAACTGAACTTCAGGTTTAAAGTACTAAATAATGATATACACCTAAGTTTAAAAATGGAATCAGCAAGACCTGAAAATTAATCAGAGCTGACTAAAATTTACTGTAATATTTATTAGGGAAAATTGAATTTCATAATGTCAATGAATTTAATAATTTGAGGATAATATCTACTACTAGGTATGAAAGAATATAATCTCCGTTATATTAAAACTGCTTCTTTAACGAATCGTAATAATTTTTGCAACCTCGTTTCATCGCAAATCATGTATTCGATCATTAATTATTAACTTTTAATATTATAATTAACTTTTAATTATTAATTATTAAATTATTAAATCGTGTGGCAAAAATACAAATCTGAGAAGAATCGTCAATGTTAGAAATATCAGAAGTTTGTATCGGATAAATATCGAACGATGTTCGCGTTCCGAGGTTGCTTTCTCAAAGAATCGAAGGGGAGAATCGAAGACGTGGTTTCCATCGCGATCGACGCGATCGATACGAGAGAAGGACAATTGGCTGGGACAGAGATTGCTCTATTGACCCTCGAACGTCGAACGCGTCAGCTCTATTTTTAAGGTGCTGCGTATATGTTGAAAGAATTGCGAAGAAGCGTTCGCCAGCAGCTCGCGATTTCCTTCCAAAGGAAGAAAGGAAAAGAGAAGAGAGAAACGAATCTACCTTCCGGCAACTTTCAAACTTCTTGCAACGGAGCAGCCAGAGGGCACGAGAACAGGGGCTGGAAAAAGTAACCAGTAGTTTGAACGGGGGTTGGAAACTGTCAGCCGATCCACCCTCGCCAACTTTAAGCGGCTGTCTTTCATTCTTTATCCCTTGATCTCGTTGATTCTTGAATCTCTGAGTCTCGTGTCGCCGATCGTGTCTCAATTGCCACGATTATTGCAAAATCTTCTTTTCTAAGCTGTGGATTCTTTAACAAGGCACAACGTTGTCTAGTAACTTTGACTTTCTTCAGGTTCTTTTGCCATCGTTGAACAGAGTACGATGAAATATTCGAGTTGATAGATTTTTTAGTTGATCATGAATAATATTAAATTTCCTAAGATTCTACCGTGAACTTCGAGATGGAGGTTCAGCCTTGAACAAATATGGTGAACAATATATATATATTGCAATATACTGTATGGATATATTGTACACATTGTGTATATTACATATATGTATTGTATATATGAATATGGAGGATATATAATATATAATTCTCCAATATATTGTACATAGATCTTAAGTACGTTTTGAACGTGTATTGAAAAAAACACTGGACAAGTATCGTATAAACTCGAAAAAATAACGTTTGAGTGAATAGCGCGCACCTCCGAAGGAATTAATTTTAATCTTTTTTTAAATGTAACCCACTACTTAATCACGCAATTAGCTAACTGCTTTCAGTTACTCATCGCGTTATATCCTATTATACTAATGTTTGCACAAATCGAAGTTATATCATTCTATCGTCTAATTTATCGTTCTATGATACAAGTGGTCGAAGTCGACGCGAGATCTTCATAAATTCGTCGGTTCCTTTTCAAGTAAATTAAGAATCAATTACATGCGACACTTAAGATAAGCAAAGAAGATGCGATCGACTTTGAAATTCCTATTAGCGGTATCATCCATTCGCTTAGTTTATCGATATCTTCTTCCCGAATGAGATTACCAGTCCCAATTAAACAGATTGCCGTTTATTTTAGAATTAATAATCGCTACGCTAACACACGCACAAAAAAAAAGAGAGAGGAAAGGAAAAAAATCGTTGGCGATTTTTACCAACAAACAATCTGCATGGGAAAGAGAACCTTCTATCCGACCATCGACCGCTTTTTCATGCGAACAATTTCATTATTTACAGCAACCTATCCTTCGATTCCCAACATGTTTTCTCTACTTCCGACCAATCACGAACTACCTGTTGCACCAGGGGCAAAAAAAGAAAAAAAGAAAATAACCAGCACTTTCGTTCGCAAAAATTTCGTTCGACCTCCGACCGGTTACAAAACTACGCTTTGGTCTAAAAAAAAAAGAGGATGTTAACTACCATACATCCTACACTTTTGTTTTATTCTATTCGATTCTATGAAACGAAACAGTACATCGTCGATTATTGTTAGAATGTTAATCAGAGAAATATAGGCGATTAGTAACGTATTCATTAAAAATTATATATGTATATAAGGAATTATTATAGAATTTGTTATATAATACATCGTATATATACAAATATAATATGATATTATATTCCCTATATAATATAGGGAATAATAAAACGTAATACGAACATCCGTATTTGAAAATCGTACCATAACTTGTTGACTAGATTTTTCCAAATCAATTGCACGAGAATCGCTTATTCAAATGGACTCGTCACTTTATTAGCTCGGATAATCGACGTTTTATCCTCTTTAAGTACTGTAATTTGCAAATTTTGTTTTCATCGCGTTCATGCAACCTTTGATATATCCTATAAATACAAAAAGAGAGAGATAAATTGCTAATTACATGTCTACCTAAACGACAATGATATTTCATTTCCAAACTTTCTGGCGTTTCTATTCTTCTTTATTTTCCTTCGCCAATAAAATCTGGAAATTATTCATAAAAATTGCAAATCACAGACTTTAAAAGAAAGAATATTCTAAACTTTTTCACCGTTTCTTTTTTTAATCTTTATTCATCGATGCAATCTTAGCACATCGAAATTGCAAATTACTCTATTTCCTTAGAGCAAAGAAAATGATTCTTTCATCAGTCCCGTTTCTCAACTTTTTCAACGTCTCTTTTCTTCTAAATTTTTATATATATGAAACCAATTATCAACAAATTGCCATCTCCACCAAATCAGCCTAACGACTCAGCTTTACGAGGTTTTCCTTTGCGGTGGCTTTTTATCCGCGATTTTAAATGAGTGTAGGTACTCGACCGAACCGGCTGCGGATTATCATTCATAACGATGCAAATCACGATTATATTATTTATGACTAATGACGCGGTTAATAGTTAACAACACGGACACGGCTCCCGGTATTTTCTTTCCGTTTCAATCAATTACCGAGCGCGACGGGGAAAAATGCAAACCTGTTGCCACCGTTAATGACTTCATGATTGTTATCATACAAAGTCTGCACGAGCCGATCATTAACTCCATACTGTTTATCTGTCTCGTATACCGTTCCTTCGTGCATCTCGTGTTCTTTATGTTCACCGCCATTCTCTTTCATACTTTTCACGTACAATGAGCTTCGATTTTGTTATAGTCGAAAGAATAAAAATTAAAATCGCTATTTGCATTCTAGAATTTTACACGATCGAAATTAATACCCTGTTTAATAGACGTGCAAAATGTTAACGACCCTAAGATCGATCGACTCCTTTTAATAAACTTTGATCTTTACCCTTCGCTTACCCGGCCAAAAACTTTTCTACTTTTAAGAAAAGATGACAATTATAAGATTCAGGCGACGCCTTTGATTCTTACATATTCGATGAAAAAGGAAAAGTAAAATCTAAAGTCGTGATTTCAATCTGAGAATCTTTACTGTAAAACTAGGCAGGTAATCTGGTTGAAAGTAAAAGCGTAAAATTTGAAGTTTCAAAGGATAGGAAATTTCGTGATATTTCTCGCGTGGTTAAAATTGTTAAAATTCGCAGTGGCCGCATATTACACGCAGGAAGGTTGTACAATTTGCTTGTTGATTTTCTTCCACAAGCTTTGTAACGGAGCAATTGCATCACGATGTTGATATTCCTCTCGGCGCGCAGCGGAAACCTGGTTATTAATAATTTAATAATATTATTTCAGCATAAACGAACGATCCACGCGGTGCAATTAAATTGCATTGTTGTTGCGTCGTCGTTGAAACTCGCCGGCCCCGTGGATATTTCGACGAATTTTTGGGTAAAGAGCGCGGCAACTTTGGAAAACCAGTACCTTCAGCGTTTCGCGTTCGACGCAATTATTCGTGCGTTACCACTCGCCGAGATAATTACTGCTACTCGTGTGTTTTATATTTTACACGTTAATGACGATGATTCATCGAGGTCGTTGCATGTTTCGATTTCCAAACCACTTGTTGGCTCGAATCATAGATAGACGAAAAGAATCCATATCTTCTTGATTTACGTTTATATTAAAATATTCAATATCTTAGAGTACGCGATAAGAACTGAATATTTTTCTCAATTGAAATTTATATTAAAAGATTCAGTGTCTTAAAACACGTGATAATAACAAAGTGTATACCTTTCTCTATTTAGATTTATAATAAAAATTCATTACCTTAAGACATGCGATAATAAAGCAATATTTCCCTTGACTTGTATTATTACTCTAAAATAAATTTCAAATTTCATTATCTGAAAAGACATATACGAATTTAGGATTACTATAAAAAATGTCATATATTTTTCCCGATTTAGATTTATATTAAGAAATTCAATACCTTTTAAAATACGCGATAAAAGATACCTATATCGCGTCGATTTAATATTACCAGAAAATTAAAAATACTTACTTCTCTCTAACCTAACTTCTCTCACTTCAGAAAATCGCTCCATAAAGAGGTTAAATCAGAGTATAAATACCAATACATATAAAGTATTATTATATATATTAAGTATATGATTACCGTACAAAGCTTCGTTCTTCTTTTGAATCGCTTCAAGTAGAATTCCAGCGATTGAATTTCCAAGGGAGCAATTATCGAGGTAGAACGTCGACCGAACATGGATCAGAAGGAAGGCAGAAACGATTTTCCGGGTGAATCGCGTACAACAGGAAAAATCGAGCGGTCAGTCTCGATAAACGATCGCTCCATTTTTTATCCGGGTGAATTTCACCTGGAAACGTGGACTACAATGCCAGCCGCCATTAATTGCGCCGCTTTCTATCGGTCGTCCGTTTTTATCCTCCCCCCTCCCCCCCCAAGAGTGGAATACAGGGTGTCTCGAAACGTGCATGGCTCGATTCAACTCGATTTCTTTCACCAGAAATATTGCACAAAATATTTACACACGACACACCCGTTTTGTTAAAAAATCGATTTATATTTGACACTTCCATTTTGTTCAAATATCAACTTCGAAAATAGAATACATCTATCGACACTCATCATGATATAAAAAGTTCTCCGTACTATTAATCAACTGAAACTACTCACGTTCGTTACCACTTATAGAAAATATCGTAATTCGAAAATACGATAGCACGTAACAATGTTACAAACAAATAAAATCAGATTAACAACAGGATACATTCCCTGATGCTTGTCACGACACAAAAAATATAATCGATTCTTTCGTACGTATATATCGATTCTTTCTATGCGTATTATACTATCAACTTTTTACATATCGATTATACAGAGCATGTTATAATTTGAAAGTATTATGACATAATAAATAATAATTTAACTATTAATCGATTAACTACTAAACTATTATTCTAATGAAATATTAATTATGATATATGAAAACAAAATTTAATTCTATCGATGGAACGTAAACGATACTATAGATTTTTTAATATATCGATTCTCTCACGTGCACTACTAGCATTTGTTATCGATTATGGGAAATATTATAATTCGTTGTTAATTATGTTATTAATTTAACGATCATTTGAAAATATTCAGAAATATTAATTTAAATTAATTTAAAAAATGTTATGATAAAACAATGCTTAGTATGATACGAAATATTTGATCGATTAGTTCTTTTAATATCGATTCTTCTCTTTACATTATTACATACATACATTATTGACAATCGCAATCGATTATAAGAAGCGTTATAACTCGAAAGTATAACAGCACGGCAAACAATAATTTGACGCTTAATCAAACTAATTCTAAAGAAACAGTACCCAGTTTTTAATAGTGACGCTTAAGTGATTCGTGGAATGAGAATTTAATCGATATGAAGTAATCGCGAGTAAGATAGAACTGAACGAGAATCTTAACTATTAAAGAAAAAAGGAAAATAGTGTATTTATGGAGAGTTACATTACCTAAGCTTTCTGCACAACAGCTCGCACATTACACAGGTAAGTACGCAGTACATTCACTAATTCGCTAATTAACCAAACGAAAACAAACGACCAACAATTTATCAAAGTTCCGCGAACACAACGCTAACCTATCTTATACCTGCTTCGTATACATCGCGTCTAAACTAAACATCAGTAATTACGAAATCTGCGTAGATGTCTCTGCGGTCGCACATATATACCCACTATGGCGCCTATATTCAAATTGAAATCTAATTAAATAAATATTCCATTAAGCTGAAATAACGATCAACTCTGAATATTTTTGCGTAATAATTTACCACTTAACGATATGAGATAACTTATAGATTATAAATTATAAATTAAAAATTGATACACTATGAATTTTATTAACTTTTATACTAAAAATTGTTCATCATAGTGGTAACAGTCATCTCTATAATATATATTATATTTATTCATTGCCCTTATATATAAATCCATTTTATAAAATTATAATGCCTTTTTATATTTCTTATTTTCTAACTTATTTTGCCTGCTAACACGTGCCATGTATATTTCAGAATTTTACGAGGAATAGAATAATTTCAAAATTCGTTTCTAGAAATTTCTTCTTTATTAGTGAACTTGTTATTTCTTATTATCGTAAATACTTGCATTGTTTCAAACACTCATATTGTTTCCTTAAAAGTCGATGGACTTTTCGTGTAACTATACATTTCCAATACGTAATAATGAATTTTTAGACGCTTGAGCTGATATGAGAGAAATTTGAAAAGTAAAAAATGGTTGGTAATGGGATATAGAAGATTTGTGAGCACAAGAGTTTACAGTTCGAGAAGTAGCTATATTATAATTTGAATAGTTCTTGAGCGAATTTCGAGTAAACTTTGAGTAAAAATTTGAGCAAAATTTGAGAAATATTGGTAGTGCAAAGGATGGAACCGATTGAACCTGTTTTCCTGGAATAATCGACGATTTCGCGACACCCGGTCTGCTTTTCCCGTTTTCTTTGGGCGTTTTCCTCATTCCGGCCGTTTTCTCCGGGACCACGGGTTACGCGGTGAAGTACGTGGCGCGAATTTCGAATGCGGCGAACGTCGGTCATGCCCTTGGCGAGATTAATCGCTGGCCGGCTGCGGTCAGTTGGCTAGCAGCCCGGGTAGAAAAGAGGAAGAGGCCGAGAAATGACGGGACAGACGGCCAATAAGAATGACGGATCGCTTGTTCCCAATGACGCATCGGGGAAAAGCGCTACCGTGCAACTTTTCTAATTCTAACGTCTATAAATCGCTTTCTAAATCACTAAACTGATCCTTTCGCAACAAGATTAACGTTAGAAAATTCTTCAAAGATAAACGACGTTACGTGTCAAGATTTATCCATTAAAAAGAAAGGTTGTAGAAATTCTATTTATGTCGCATGCAAGTTGATCGAGGGTAGATTTTGTTTTATTAGAAGAAGAAGTTTCAAAAGATCAGCGGATGTACGATTTATGGATCACTTTCTGACTCTACCGATCCTTTCTCAAACAGGTCAACAAAATTCTAATTTTCATTGGAACCTTTCATTAGAAAGAAAAGTTTTACAACTTGTAGGAAGATTAAATCGATTCTCGAGTTGCAGTCAAATGAACCGAAGATGGAACAGCGATGGTTCAACGAGATTCTCCGAATGGTTTTGTATTAAAGGAACAAATTTAAGAAGTTTTGCGAATGTACGGTATACGAGTAGCTTTCTACGTCGATTTACGGGTCCTTCCCAGGATGTCAACGTTAGAAAATTCTCCCAAGGTAAACGAATTACGTAGAAAAATCTTTTTCGTTACAAATAAAAGTTGTAAAATCAGCTTAGGGTTGCGTTCCACTGTATCGAAGGTACAAGAGCGATAATCGAAAGAACACTTTTTCTATTGAAAGATAAAATAAGTTCTAGCAGTTGCATGGACGTGTGATGGACTTAGAACGACGCTCGATGGTGTTTGCAGCGAACGAGCGAGTGCTTTGCATTTTCTAGCGCAGTAGCTTAAGTTTAGCGACAAACGATCAATAAAGACTCCGCGGTTTAGGAGCACGCTTCGCGCCTATCGCCTTCGAAACGAGCATCGGGCGGCTCTTCGTCGACGGATATTCTTCGCACGTCTCGAGATACTCGGGCCGAGGGCCGCGCCGGGGAATGCAAACTGACTGCAATTTAAGAGCCGAGGGAAACTGCGAGACGAGAGCACGAAAATTTCCGCCGTCCATACCTGCCAAAATCGATCCGTCTCCGCCTTTCAACCACCATTGTCACATTCTCTTCTATTAAGAACTGTTCAGGCTTTTCCCACTAAGAAGCTTGCAAGCTTTATTAAACGAGGATCACTTGTGTAGAATAGTCAAAGTTCAAAGAAATCAATCGATATATTGGTTTTCCATTTAAAAGTTTGTAAGTAGAATTTCGTATATTTAAGGGGGAAAAGAATTGCTATTAATTATAGCTTTTTAACTAATATGTTACCAATATGGTTTCGCAATTGAAGGTATCGTTAGCGTGAATTTTGATTGAATTCCATGTCCGCATTCGTACCAATTGCTAGAGATTTCAATCGTGCAGAATCTGATCTCACATCCTTGACAATTTCGGAAAATCAACGAATGCGTCTCGAAATATTCGCAAGCTCTCGCAAACCATTTGAATCTATTCCAAAGACACCGAGATTAAAATTAAAGCAAAGATTAAAATTCGAGATATTCGTTGAGGTGTACAAGATTCGTGTAGAATAGCGGCGCTAATTTAATTATGAAAAAGCGTGCTGATACTGCATGTTTTACAATTTCGAGTTTTCGAAACCGTTTAGAATCGCGGCATTCTCAGGCCAGCGTGTTAATTTCTTGAAAGAGTGCGGTTGCTCGGTCGGACTTGGTGCGACGAGTACGCAACGAAGACAACACGTGTCGACGGGCTTGGCGAATTAATTCATCGTTGAGGTAAACGAAGGGAATAACTAGCTGAAGCGGATGAGGTGGACGCGTGTAATAACGAGATGTCAGATAAGACGAAGCGAGGCGAGTCGGCTGAAAATCGCTTCTCTCCGCGCTCCGATTCGCTTGTTCGCGCTGCTAGCGTGACACGCAGCCGCGTGCGACCGATACTCGACGCCGATCGCGCTCTGCACGAGATCCAGATCGCCGGAAATCGGCGCACGTCACGTTGCGCAGCTCGAAGACAGTCTCTTTGTGCGCTCGTCACGTCAAACGTTTGCAACTTCTTTTTGCACAGACTTTTGTTCAACGATCGCAGATGATTGAATCGTTCCTTTTTTGTGGTTTACCCTGACTATTGAATAAAGCTTCTTGCGCTGCTTTTTGGCACTCGAACGTTTGGCCGAATTACGTCAGAATAAAGATCACGTTTCCTTGGTTTGGCACCAAACGTTTTTCCAGAGTTTCGTCCAAGGAAAAATAAAAGATCGAATTGTTTCTTCTTTCGTGAATTTTCCTTCCCCCCTGCCCTTCCCGTTTTAATTTCCCTTACAGCGAATATTTTCATTTCCAGGTTTCGTTTAGTTGAAATGAAAAATGGAATTGTCTTCTCTATCTCTTTAGTTTACGTAATTGACGTCGACGCTGTAATTGTAATTTTGCAGTTTGATTATTAGGTTGATCGTGGTTTGTTTGTTTAGAAACGAAGAGTATTTCGGTACAGAAAATGATCGAAAGTGAAAGAAAGCAATTCATACACTGTTCGTATTCTTCTTTGACTAGAATTTTTCTTATTTCTGAGGGAAAAAGATCGTGGCTATTCTTCGTTGGGGTTTTGAAACTGCTTTGAAGCAAGACGAACAGTCGAGGCGATTTCAAATATTTATAACGATTAGAAAAATTACAGTACATTTGAAATACCTTAGTCGCCATCGTTTAATAATAATTTATTCGTTCAAAAGTAAAATTATTATAATTTTCGACATTATTAAAAGTCAAAGGATATTCCAAATATTTCTAGCTTCGCGTTTTCCAAGAACTCAATTTCTTCGGAAATTGTTCATTTCTTTTGTACCATTAATTCTCGTTTTCACACTATATACCTTCCATGGACACTTACGAATCGATATAAAAGGAATTCTTCCTAAACAAACTGCGTCAAATCTTCCACTTTCCATCGAAAAAATAACGTTCGGTCTTGTCCACGAAGAATCACAGAATTTTGCTTACGTATGTTACATTCAACACGCTGTCCTTACGAGTTTACGACTTTCAAAAAATATTAGAAATTTGTACATCAAACTGCCTCGCGACGTCTAAATCAACGAAATTGATTGCGCGGCTCCTGTTTTTCAAAACTAACGATCACTGCTGTCCCCCAAGCCGTTCCCAACGCTCACAGAACTGCAAAGTTTCACTATTCTCACGAATCACACTGTCACGATCGTAATTGATAATATCACACCACGAGTCGTCGTTTTATCGCCGAAAAAATCTGCCAAACGTGTTCATCTTCCTCGAGAAGTTTCACAGGAACAGGCGAACGCATAACTCAGAACTAAAACCACTAATTGCTGTCGAGGATTCGCTCGGGAAATCGACCGGACAAACTGGCCGGAAATGACAGTTGTTCGTCGTCAGTTCGCAATCTGAATTGGGCCATCTTGCCTTCGTTATTTCATTGATTTTCCAATGGAATCCGGATCGCTGTTTTTGGCTGGTTCGTTATCGGCTTCTCGATATCCAGCAAAGATACAACGAAATCCATTTTTCCAACGATATTGCCTGTGCAAGGATTTTTGGAGCAATTTCCAGCGTCCGATTAAACCGGTAGCGGTTGCTGCTTTTATGGTATCATTGCTCGGACGATTTCCAAGTTCTGGAACGAGCAGGAGGAGCTGTTAATCATCCTGTTGAAGCAGAACCACGGGCACAACACTGTGACCCGCGATGGCTATCAACGCCGGATTAATTCACAGTTTCTCCGGCCGAGATTTATGGAGATAGCGATGCTTAATTCCTTGCGGTGCGGCTCTGTTGACAGCTTTTTTATCTATGCTCTGTTCCTGCTAATGGATCTTCAACACTGCAAACCGCGATCGCTCTTTTCTGTCCTCTCTTCGATCATTCGTGTCGTTCCATCTATTGTATTTCTTGCATGTCGAAAACTTGAACATAACTGATAGAATACTTCCGTAATCACGCAGTTGAAATCGTGTCAGAAAATATTTTTGCTAACTTCTCCTTCCGAATAACGTAACACCGTCGCTCGAAAATTTGGAGCGCTATTTGAATTTTGGACGAGTACCAACTTTTCCCTATACTTCTTCTACCATAGAACCAAGAATATTATAATTCTAGATTTTATCTTTAGACGTAGATTTTATCTTAATTTTAATCTTTATAATCTTTAATTTTTATCTTAATTCTAGATTTTATCTTAATAATATAGTTTCATACGAGGGTGATATTACGAATAAAATAATTATTTACTCGATGAAGCGATTATTTAGTTCTTTTGAAATGCCAACACGCAGCAAACCTTCGAGTCTTCGAACGAGCGTTTCTTTCGTATTTGAAGAAGATCGAAAGCTTCAAGGGACAACTGATAGCTGACGAGGAGTTTGTAGCTGTAGTTTTCGACTTGCTCGTCTTAACGAGTGTCGTTTCCTTTTCTTATCTGTCGTCCCTTCGATGACTCGTCGATCGTTCGTTCGAGTTGCTCCATCTTAACAGCTTCGAGAAACACCTGATAATAATCGACGAAGAATTTTCATACTTCTAGCTTTAATTTCTCACTCTCTTGTTTACTTCCTGTGAAAAATTTCCTTTTTAAATGATGTGACTATGGCTTCCTTTTTCATTCGAAGGAACTTTAAAGGACACTTGATTACTCACGAACAGCTTTCACCTTTTAAGGTGTACTTTTTCGAACGAACTTCAGGTTGTATTTTGAGTCTTTTTCGAAATAAACCGAATTTGTTTCCTTTAACCGGCAAGCTGTTTCGATGTTAACGTAAAGGGGAAATTAGATCTTTTTTGACGAATACGGCGAATAAAATTTTTCTGATGGCGACGACTACAATGCGCCAGCCGCTTAACAACATGGCCGACATTGCGCCAAAGAAACGCGCCAAGAATTCTTTGCGCTCCTCAGCTCCGTCTGCTATATTCGACGCCGGAAAAACAGAAGAAATTCTGGAACGACAAGCAGTAGCTTTCCAAAGTGTTCTGCATACTACGAACGTGACACCACGTTGATTAGAATCGCTAAACCACCATTGTATTTTCACACAGTTCAAAGTCCAAACAAAGTCCAATCAAAGATTCGAAATCGTTTTCAACAATAAAATCTATATTGATACAATATCTTACGTTTAAACTACACTTACACCATTTGCCAATTGTATCCTAAATTCGACAACATCGTATTACCAGACAGCGAAATTCCAAGTCGATCGATTTTCTCAACTAATGCATTTCGAGAAATTTTATTCGCCGTATTCGTCAAAAAAGATCTAATTTCCCCTTTACGTTAACATCGAAACAGCTTGCCGGTTAAAAGAAACAAATTCGGTTTATTTCCAAAAAGACTCAAAATACAACCTTGAAAATTTGTTAAATTCTACTCAATTCTTAGGTTCCGTAGAGCAGCGATTTCTAACATTTGCTCGATTCGGTCGTCGACCATTTTCTTCTCAACTTTTCCGATCTGTCAGACCTCGAAAATAATTTTGTGTCGTCGTAAAATTCAGATGAAACGCCATTCGCAGAATTAATTCTCGCGGAATACAGTGTCTTCTGTCTTTACCAAAGTCAACATTTACAATGAGAATCCGGATCGAATTATCAGAGAATTTAATAAAATATTAGTGAAAAGGATCACTTTGTAATTCTGACGGTCGTCTGCGATAAGCCAGAGGATTTAAAGGCGAAGAATAATTACGGGGCGTTAATTAGCTGGGTTTTGCCGCGTCGGACGGCGACCAGACGGGTGTTCGCCAACAAAAGCACCACTTTTCCAGACTTTTCCCGTCGGACGCGTTGCGTAAGTCGCGCGACATGTGGAAACCGAGCGCACTTCCGGTTCAGGATGGCACAGCGCCAGGACACAACCGGCGAAACGCGAGAACTTCGTCTCGGAGCTTGCGGAACTTCAGAATTCCTCCTCCTCCACCCCCTTTTTTCTTTTTCATCCTTTTTCGAACTATCGCGGAAAGATTTCTGATTAACGTGAAAAATACGAACTTTGATTTTCTCATTGTCGTACGATACTCTAAGTCACTTTGCGCACTAACATTAGTTGAGTTATCGGACATCGTAACGTTGCTAATAAATTTCGAAGAACCTCTGAACTATTCTGAATTTGTTAAATGATCTGTAAACGAGTAAAATAGAATTGGAGAAATGTCAGCTTCTGTTTCATACAAGCAGGACGTGGAAAATATTTCTAAATAAGTTCTGGTCACACCTAGGTAACAAAAGGTCTTTTGAAACAAGTGATTTATGGAAGGCAATTGATGATGGTGAATTTGAGGTATGACAAAGGGCAGCTTAAGCTTCTATTTTGTATTCGCCTGACACTTAACGTTCAGAATACAAGCTCTTTCTAATCCCACTAAATTATTATATTTACAAGTTCAGTAATTCTCGTCTTCCTTGGCAGAATTCCTTGAAACGTCCATTGTTCCTTAACTGTCAAATAAATTTCTTACGAACGATGGATCAATGAAGAACAGGAGACTGTAACCAAAAGAGTAAGACTATTTTCGATCGACTTTGAATTGGAAGCGAGTTCCAAATTCTACTTTCGCAAGATTAATTGATCCGACCGAGGAAAAACTTCGATTTCGGTTTAATTCTGCAATTCGCGGGGTCAGTGAATTTTTCCGCAACTTTAACTCGCTGCGTCGAGTTTCCGCTTTAATTTTATTTTAATTACCAGCTGGCACGAAGACGCTCGAACTAGTAATCGGGGCGTAACGAATTTTCATTTCCTTCGCTTTTCTTTCGTTTGGTTAATACATTTTTCCTCGATTTTTGAAGGCTAATCGATGATCGAAAAAATGACACTTTCAAAGTGAATCTGCGTAAAAGCATCTTGCCAAGAGGCAAACAAACACTTTGCCAAAAGTTTCTTAGAAAAAAGCGAGGGGTGTTATTTTTTCACGTAAGATCAAGAATTCCTTACTTGAAAAATAGCTAGCAAATTCTACACCATCAAATTAAAACATGTACATTGATCGAATTATTAAGATTCTTTCTCGATAAGCGTAACAATACACCAAACAATTCACTTTTCCTTAAGAGTTGTTCTTACTTATTCGCGAGAAGAATCATTCTCACATTGTTTCGCGAAAACAGACACGTAAAACGATGCAATTTTCATCGAACCAAATTCCTTTCCCATATCTGTCACTAATCTATAACAAATCTCTACAAAATTCTCTGCGCATCAATTTTTCTTCGTCTTATTATTCTCGCTCGCCTTTAATAAACCTACACGAAATTCTCCTCGCAGCAATTATTTTGCGTTGCCCAAACAGACCAGTTTCATTGTATAATAATAAACAATACAACGTAAGAGGAAAAGATCGAAAGAGCAAACAATGTAAAAGCACGAAATCTCTGAAGGAAACTCGGTAACAACGTCGTCTGATTAAAGTGACAGGCGGCGAGGCAAGAATACGGTTAACAAAGCGAACGAACGTGAAACGTCGCTACAGCCAACGAATGTATCCGCGGCGTGGATGAATAAGCGATGAAACGGTTGCATCGCGTGGCAGACGTCCGTCTCTCTCGATCTTCGATCAATCGTTAGAGAACCAGCAACGTCCAAACGATCAGAACCGAGAAATATTCCGATTTCTGCGATCAGTGATACGCGAAAAGCGGAGAAAGTGAGCGGCTCGGGTGAATTCCGCGCCGAAATCGCGGCGGTTTGCGCAAACCGCGCGCAACAAGTTCGACGCTGTCGCTCGTAAAACAAACCAGAGCCACGGTAATTAAATGCCTGTCGATTTTTCCGCGGTTGTTGCTGGTATTTCGGCGAGCATAAGGGAATCGCGCGACATGTACAGATTCGCGGATTTTTATCGACATAATTTAAAGCATGAAATCTAAATGGAGATTCGTTTTAGCAAATGAAAATTGCTACGAGTATTATACTTTCTAGCCTATTCTATTCCAGTGTATTCTTACTGATTTTTCACCATTAAATTTCCTATAAATGCGCGAAAATCCGCAATCCAGTCGTGTATTTTTTCCACACGAATTTCCTCGCTTTTTCGATAAAGCTTTTCTGATTTCTTGCCGGAGTCCTTCGATGTTTCGCGCGTAACGACGAATTTCGTGTAGTCTCGGTCGGTTTGAGAAAGGGAAGATGATTTATAGACGAACGTAGGAAATTTATATGGCGGAGAAAGGATTTTAGGATTTGAGAAGGAGGTATATTTTAATCGAATATATCGAAAGCTCGTTTGCTTGAAAATAATTTCGAAATTTAAGAAGCGACGGTATACCAGTTTCAAGTAGAATGTTCACACGAACGCAATGAGAATTTATTTTGGCTAAAATAATCTGAAAATCCGGACAGCGATCTTGCTTAAACTTGAGGATAGAATTTTATGTCAGATTTTTCCATTCGAAAAGGTACTGTGTTTAAATTTCAGCGTCTGCCAATCGCATTGAAAGCTTATCCCGAGCAATACAGTTTTCCAGTTTGACAGATGATTCACCTAAATGCGAGAATAGAAGTTTTACATGGAGAAATTAATTTTCCCAACGCAATTTTGGAATCGAGAAAACGATAGCGTTTAAATTCGAGAATAGAAGATTCTGTCAAATGCGTTGCAGGCTTTTTCAAGGAAAGAAGATTCACTTCGGTGAATGGCAATTTGATTTCTTTGCGAATTTCGAATTTTAAACTACGATTATTATGAACCGCAGGCTTGTATGAAAGTTTTATAGAAAGTTTCTCGAAACTCGTGGAGTTTCCTGCCGTATGAATCTCAAAATTGCCAACTTTGGCGCTCGAACAATGCTTTCTGTCAGATCTCTTCACACACCAATAGTAAACTTCGAATATTTCTCAGAAACCTACGAAAATGAAAGCAAGCCGCCTCTACAGCGAATTCTACATCCGCCAAAAATCCAATTTTCTTCCCAACTTACCAAAAAACTAACTGCTCTTGCCGACTGAAACTTCAGCCAGAGAATCAAACAGAAACTCATCCACGTCTCATTTTGCAACTCGCGTGGCATGTTCGCGACCGATTCAAGAAATTCCACCGCATAGTTGGATCCAATTTCAAGTTTGAGCAACTTGCTCACTGAATTCTAGCCGCGAGACTAGTATTCGAAACTATTCTTAAGGAGAATCTAGCATTCGCGTGTTATCGTCCAGTGAAACGAAAATCTCCTTCTCGTCGCTACTTGAACTCCGAATTAAACACTCGCTGCCACTGTGTTTTAACGTCTCAATTTAGATTCTACCGGTAGCCAGAAGCAAGATCTACGAGGTATATTTGTCGCAACACCTGATTCATCCGATCAACGTGTCTTTTTGCGCTCGAACACGATGTTTATCAGATTCTACGATTCGCTTATCAACGGAACAACCTGTTCCCGCGTTGGACACGTCGAAAGATTCTCAATTGGAAGGTAAAATACGTTTAGCCGAGAGATTGACGCGTGATCCATGTTTTTCGTCCGTTTGTTTTAATAGTTTTTTGTTGTATAATTACTTGTGTGAATGGTTACCGAGGATCTGATCAGACAGATGTTCCAGACAGTTTGTATAAGCTGTGTTTGTATAAGATGTTGCTTGTTTCGCAAAACGATTAACGAGTAGCGGATGAACACGATGTTGCGTTAAATGGCGATCTCTCGCGAAGAATGAAACTTTTACTCTTCGATTTTGTCGAAGATAAACGTACTTATGTAGATGGTTTAGCAATGATTCGTGCGTTCTTAACGAAATTACGATTTTATTTAGTATTGTTTCGTAAAAGCAGGTTCCTCCTTATCTATCTGTAGCCTGTATTATATCGAGAATATTCTAAAATAAATCTAAAGGTTGTACAGTGTACTAATTTGATACTGTACTTTAGAAAATTAAATTTTCTTCCGAAAACCTGTTTATTATATAGTGGCAATTGTACGTATGATTCGCAAGATGTTCGCAAATTAACAGTTCCATCTATCGTTCGTTCTCTTTTCCACGTATTTGGACTTCCAGAAAAGACTTATCGTACTCTGTCAACCTACGACACGGAAAATTTGAAGCACAAGTTGTACGGTTTATTGTAACTAACGTTTCTATCCTCCATTTTCTTGCAGAGAAGGGATCATCTCCTTTTGTATCGACTTAACATTCTTAATCCTCTGGACGAAGTTTTGTGTAATATGAATAATTTAACCATTGTATATAGCACATATTTCCTGTAGCACCTATTGTCATTTCAGAAAAGACACCGACCTTTCCCTACTAATCTATCTACCTGTTATATCCGAAACTCTACCATAAACATTACTTTTATGACATTAACGATATTGTTGCCTATTATTTTCTTCCGAAAAAGATAATCGATTTAAAATGTCGTGTTACACTGACAACCTCAAATATTAACAAACTCTTTGTGTCTTTCACTGTTGTCTTTTAGGAAATATCCTAACCTTCTCTATCGACATAAGACGTTTAATTATTTCTCGTAAAATTCAATGAATGAATTTTTATGGAATCTACTGTCTTCTAAACAATACTCAAATCTTATAATGATCAAACACATTTCCTACAACATTAGTAAATTGAACATTTCTATTTTCTTCCAGAAGAGATTTCTACCTTCCTCTGTCAACATAAAACATATTGTTGTACTCACAATTTGAAACATAATTCCTACGACATTAACAAATCCTTGCCACCTACTGTTTTCTAGAAAATAGTCTATGCTTCTCTATCCTTCTCAACGGTGACATTGTTTTTGGCTACAGATAATTTAGCTTTAATTTCGTGTGTCGAAACAGTAACCGTGGTCCGAGGCACAACAACACGAGTCGCTCTCGCCTCGTCCTATCACTCATGTGTCACCGCTTAATTATTATAATTACAGTCAGAATTTTAATCATAATACCTGCAACTTTAACAAACTCTTCCCACCTACTGTTCTTCAGAAAATATTCCAACCTTTTTCATCAACTTTGAACCCTTACTACCTATTCCATCGAAGTTCAACATCACCAAAGCAAATTTTCCTATTTTCCTCTAACAATCGAAACATCTATTTATTACACTGCATTACACCTAAAGCTGTATCGATTACACTGCAACCTACGAATCCAAAAACCGTGCACCTAAGCCTGCAAGATGTACACATCGCACGTGAACCATCTTCCACATCGTCGCTACTTCCTTGCAAGCCTCGGATCACTTCTTATCGCTCGTATTACACCGAAACCTAGGCTACGTGTGATCACGAAGCTTAATCCTGGCCGAATCACAAGACACTGTAGCTTTGTAAACTGGGAAACCGAGTGTAATCTGTCATATGTCTCACCTGGCGGCGTGATGCCGTGAGGATTGAGATGCGGATGATGATGCGGGCTGCTGAGGATCCCTTTCCCCTGTAGATGATGCGCCGTCGGTCCAGGCGAACTCGTGGCTGGCAGATGCGCCGCCGGATTGTAGAATCCAGCGGCGGCCAGGGCGGCAGCGCTGAAGTAGCTGGCCGCTGCCACCGCCGAGGACGGATGCGACAATTCCCTCTGGCTTGGCAACGGGGGCGGCGTTTCCGGCGCGGCGGCCGGGCTTCCCGGTCCGCCGGGTGGCGGTGACGCGCTTCCCTGGGACGACGAGCCACCCAAAATCGGCGGATGTGTCGTCGCAGCGGTCAACAACGACGAGACGCTAAAGTCCGTCGGTCGCGGGGCGGCCGGCGCCGGCAGGTGGCCGCCGGATATGTGTCCGTTCGGGTTGCTGGACGGCGTGCCAGCGATCGAGGTCGCGAAGGCCGAGTGCTGATTCAGAGCCGTCGCTGACGCGGGGTACGCCATCCCAGGCCCCCCCGCCTCGGCCCTCGGCCCCGTGTTTGCACCCTCGACCACGTTAGCCTCCAATTCTCTGCGTCTACGTCGTTGACCCTCGATGTCCTTCGCGGAGGAGTCCACCTCCTCCTCCACCACCTCCTCGAGCCGTGATCGCTGCTGTAGCGCGGAGGGTTGCGGAGTGCTGGCGCAGTGGGTACCCCTGCACGCTGTGTCTTGTTCGAATCTCATCGAGACGGGCGGGTCTGCCGAGTCGCGCGAGATTCCTCTTCGAGTGACTCAAACCGGAGAGCGGCGTCCTTTTATACTCTTCCTTCCTTTCTTTTTCTTATTTATGACGTTTCTATCGATCTTGGATTTTACACTTAAACAATCGGATTTCAAACACGCACAATAACACAGATACACTTGGCAATGTTGGTGGAAAATCTTGGCGATTGGTTTTACACTTGCTTGGGGGTGGATTTCACTGAACCTCGCGATGCCACGTTGTCGACCGTCGTGTATGTCTCTGGTGGTCGATTCTTCGGCATGCTCGAGTTTGTCGATGATTTAGGAGGTACGTGTTCGAGGTGTTCAGGAGCGTAGGCCGAGGTCCTCGCTGCGTTGTCGTCGCGCCCGCTGCGAGCTCCCCTCGAAGTCCGTCGCGAGTCGTCCTCTCGACATCGTACGTCTCGTGGACGTTGCGAGTTCTCGCGATTCCTCGTTGTCTTCGAAGCGCCGCCAAGGCTTCGATCCACCACCAAAAAATGTCTCCAAGACGTATCAAGCCCCGTGCTGTCTGTGGAACTTTGTATCCGGTGATCTCAAAGAAACACGACGAAGCACACTTTCTCGATTCACCCGAGGAAAGATCTTCCTGTAGAATCGGCGGTGGCGCTTAGACAGAGTCACACCGTAGCCCAGAACACCGATTGCTCGGACAAGTACCACTATACGTGCACGTCGAGGACGTATTAAATCCTTGTGTCGTTCACTGTTCACTGACTCACTGTGTCGTCCACCGATGTCCACTCGAGGCCAGTTCCGCAGAGCACTCACTTCCTCGACACGAATATCAACCGCGTTCGAACGAGGCGAGATAGACACGACGAGACGCGACGCGAGCACGCGACCAATAGGGTGGAAACCTGCTTCTCGTCGTTGTCTTCGCGAACAGTGTCGGGGAGAGCGGAACGACACGAACGAGTCGGGTCGGAGCAGCGCCCGACGGCCGGACGACACAGGCCGGGGACGAGGACAGTTCGGACTAGCTTCCGATATCCTTACGCGAAAACGCAAGGCAAGAGAGACAAAAAGGCGAAGAGAGAAGAGAGAGGGCTCTCTAAATGAGACACGGTGATCGGGTGCTGTGCGCGCTGGTCGCCTCGGTCGGGGCTGGAGAGCGGACGAAAGGTGTTACTTGGGTGGCGCCGCGATGGTCACTGAGCAGCGCTAGGATTGACACCTCCTCTGGGGGCTCACCCCCACACCTCCCGCGGAGGTGTTGGTGTGCTAAAGTCCTCGTCCGGATTCAGGGCGTGTGTACGCGCGCGTCTACGTGAAGACGGGGGGCGGCCGCGTGTGCGTGTGTACAGACGGAACGGAGTGTGCCTGCGCCGCCGAACGGACGCGGGAGGCGTGAATGCTGGAGGGCAGCGACGCGAAGACTGAGACGGTACAGGGGCTCCTCCTCCCTTCCCCTTAGACCGTTCGTGCAGCCGCCTGGTGGGGGAACTTGCCACGACAACCTAGCCGACGCACGATGCACTACCGCGTGGAACGAGAACGGGACTACTAACCGGGTCGCGTGAACAACGAGGAGAGAGAGCTGTCTACCGAAACCCCACCACTTCTTCGAACGGGCGATAATGAGCGCTCGTAGTTCGGATTGGCGTTCCGGCGCCAATCCGAGCGGCGTTGCTCTCGACGCCTTTTCCGACGTTCCCTGTTTCTCTTCAGCAAACGACGCTTTTCTCTCTCTGTCTTCGTTACCCCCACCATGCACGCATTCTACACACAACGCTCCGAACGTTCTTCCCTCGACTCTGTCTCTCTTTCTCGCGCGCGCGCACGGCCCCCACCATCGCGCGTTTAAGGGTGTTAACCGCGAGTACGCCCATTAACACCACCCTCCCCGCGGCACCGGGTTGTCGAGCGGGGGTTCCAGGGGGGTGGGGACGATCGACGTTGCTCGAAGCTTCGCTGTCGAGAACGATGCCGATTGACACGTTGCTGGATTTTCACCGGCCTCGCCGCACACCCACCGATAAAACCGAGCTGCTTTCCGCGATAAGAACGTGACGCTCGCGGTACGTTTGGTTTAAAAGCGTCTGCGGGGTGTCAGATTCTCTATGACACAGTCTTTTGAGAATATTCTCAATCTCTAGATTCTTCGAAGTTAATTATATGTTACTCTTTCAGATATTCACAGAGTATTCTTGAAATCTAAGATATTTTCCAAAAGTAACATTCTCGATGCTTCAAATCGAACGTTATTTAAACTCGCAAGATTGCAAATCTCAGGTGACATTTCTTCGAACTAATAGATAAATAATCGCACGACACAAATATGCAACCAAATTTACTCGTATTCCAACAATTTCATGCGCCTCCAATTTCAGTCTCCTCCATAGAGCGAACAGGAATTCGCGTCCTCGCAGCGCGCCGGGTGCGCGCCGAGCCTCGACAGCCGGTTTTCACCATTAATCCGGAACGGCACTTCATCAGTCATAATTCAAGCCGATTGGCCGTGTCAAGAGCCGTCCGAGTTTTCCGCGAAAAGCCGAGTGAGAAATTTTCGCGAGCTGTGCCAAAATTCGCGCTAGTCAGCGTCACGAGCATCACCCCGCGTCTCTCCCCCTCCCCTTCCTTTCTCGTACGGATCGTTCGAAGCGACCTGCGCTCTGCACCGCGAGAACCGTCAACGGAGGAGAAACCATTGATCCCGCCCATTCCGCCCCCACTCGTTGCCACTATCCCCTCCATCGAGCGTCACGTGACGTCTCCCAACAACCCGGTTCTACGTCAGTATCGCCGGTTCCTTCAGCACCTTCCCCTACCCCCATCCCGGTTCCGCCCCCCACCTCCACCGCGAAGCCACTCTCGGTTTTTCGCCCCGATCGTCGTGTGGCCCCCTCGTCCTTCGCGCCGTCGAGTGTTAGCGAGACGCCCAGCGCGTCACAGTGTTGCCAAATCCGCGAGAGCTTTTCCACCGTGATTTCCAGAAACACTCTGCGCGATAGCCACGCTACGAAATCGGCCCACAAGATTACGTTGCTGCGCTGGACGAGGCGACCCGCTGCGTTCTATCGTGATTCTATAAAGGAGTCGGATAGTCGAGCATGTTTCTGTGGTGGTTTTTCGAATAGGAAGTTTTATTAGGAAATATTTCGAAAACTTTTCGGTTGATATTGGGATCGTAAAGGAGATTTGAAGATTATTTTGGAGGTTCTCGACAGCTTCTATGGATCTTGGAATCTTTTTTATTTTTCTGTTAATTGAGTGAGGAGAAAATTTGATTAAATTTTCGGGCTCGAAATTGGAGTCGTACAAAGGCGGCGAAGGTGGTTTTGGAGGTTTTGGGAATCCGTAACAGTTGTGCTTCTGTCGAAGTTAGGCAAAGGAAATTTGGAGATTCGAAATTGGATTTCCAGAGGAGTTTACGATTGTTTCGAAGGGGTGTAGGTTACTTGCTACTTCTGTTCCTTTAAAAAAAATAGCTCGGTTCTTTGAATTATTTTAATATTATTTTTCTATCGTTCACGAGTTTCATAAACTCGAGGAACACGTAAAACGTTAAAATTATTTTTCGAAACCTTACTTTTCCCCAAAGTTATTGATATACGTGCTGCTTCATTTCAACGTGTCTTAGGGATTCCAGAAATTTTGTTAAAGTATTAAAACTTTTTTTATTTGTCAACATTCTGATACAATACTTGGAGGATTCCAGTTGAGTTAACACATTCATTGGTCTTAAAATATCGTCTATTAAAAGTATCTTTGTCTCGAACATCTAATAACGTCTATTCGAGCACACCATTGTTCTCTTTAATCTTGCGATTCGTCAGCTCGAAGTGCGTAAGAATAAAAATGCAAAAGTTGTGACAGATGTATTTTGTGGATGCAACGTGTGCATCAATAACAAATGAATGAATTAAGGAGCACTTTTCGTGATGACGTTAAAGGAAGCCTGTGACGAACCTATTCCTGCACTCTTCTCTACAAGTATCAATCGTACAATGGATTAAAATTCGAATAAAAATTCCATTTCTTTTCTCCTGTTAATCTTCCCTTTCATCAAATTCTCTCCAATTACATAGAAGATTCGATTTATAAAAGTATCAAGGCTCTTATCTAATCCGTATCGTTAAATAAACTCACTGTAGAGCTTTTTACGCAACAAATTACTTTCATCGATCCTCTCGCCTCCAAAAAACGTAACGTTCAACAAGTTCCACTCAGCGCGAGCCAATCAATTAACGAATGACTGGTTGAGTACCGTTCGAATCAATGAATCAATAAGAATATTCCTCGAATCCCTTAATATCCAATAATAATTCCTGTGTAACCATAACTATCAGTTTCGCGTCTAAATGTACAAGTTCAACGATTTTCAAGTTAAATAAAATAATATAACGATGAATGGTAACTGTATTGTCCTGAAGTGATTCAGCTTTGATATCCAAATCTAGCCGCGACCACATTGAAACCTGTTCACGCGCATTGTGAATCGCATGGCCAGTGTAAATAGAGTCCACGGACCGCGATCGATTCGGCTGGCTTTCGTGTTTCGAGCCTCGACAGCGTTTATCGTAGCGAGAGCATTATTGTTTACGCCACGATTCTTTCCTCCCTCGAATCTTGGAAATTTTGAAGCCAAAACGGGGATAGAGTTTGTTCGAAGACGAGCAAAATTAGTTCGAAATCACTGGAGATTCTATCGCAGTTTTTATTCCGCGTGGAAAAATTCGCTGGAGATTTTATTCATAAATTTTTATTCAACCCTTTCACGCTGCACAACGCTGTACTTTAACGAGTTTTTAGCTAATAAAATGATCAATGTAGTTATTGTATCTTCTTTATAAAAAAAATTGCGGATATTAATAATCGGTCGAACGTAACTTTTCCTTAAAAAAATCCGATCCTGCAAAGTTTAATTAATGCATGCTCGAGTTATTCGAAAACTGCAAATATCTTTTTATTGTCTATTTTTATACGAGTTAATCTAATAAAATATGACCATATGCGAATTTTTTATTTAATAAATTTAGAATTGTCGTGAGTCGTTCTTCCGATTTGGCGGACAGTCGTTCACGTTAACTCTTTGCGGTCCTATGTCGGGCCCAACTCGACATTCTAGTCCGTTCGATGTTCAATTTCAATACATAAAATGTGAAACGTCGCGCTGTTAATATAGCTTGTTCAGGTTTCTCGTGCTGCACTGTCAAATGCTTAATATACACTGTTAGCTGTCGAGTATCTGTCAAGCAAACAACCAAGAACCACCTCTGAAGTAGCAAAGAACACACTGCACGGAACAATCCTTAATAAAAATCTCGTTTAATCCCATTGTATAAAGCAATCTGACTCCTAAACGTTCTAATGGAACGACTTTTTGCTATCATTTTGCCTTGAAAAAAGTTTAAGATGCTTTCACCCGGACCGCTTCCGATTTTAATATATGCCATTCCACGCAAGAGAGAGAAAGAGAGAGAGAGAGACCGGTGAAATGGCCACGGGGAAGGTTTCACTCTGGATAATTGGTTTCTTGCGAAGATCTTGCGAGGGTTACGGCCGCTATAGGAAAAGTGATTCTGAAAGGAAAAGTAACGCGAAAGAAGTTACCTCGTTTTCCGGGGGAGGCAAAGAAGCGGCAAGTTACGCGCGATACAAAGGCTCTTCCGTCTCGATCGATACTGCTTAACATCGGTTTCGATGGTTTTAAGACGCGCGGCCACCCGAGCACAGCCGTTCGAACAGTTGCAAAGTTCGCCGCGGGAGCAGCAACAAGCTGCACGGAACCGTATGCTGCTGCGTTAAGCCCCGTACACGCTTACGAAATTATTTTATTATACTAGACATTCGTTCTAAGTAGAGAAAACCAGTTAACTCGTCACTTGGATAATAATCTCTTCATTTAGAGATCCTCTATCTGCTTACATTCTTGTTTAGCTGCTGCATTAAGCCCTGTACACGCTTACGAAATTATTTTATTATATTAGACATTCGCTTTAAGTGGAGAAAACGAGTTAACTCGTCACGCGGATAATAATCTTTTCATTTAGAGATCCTCTATCTGCTTACATTCTTGCTTAGCTGTTACATTAATTCTTCTACACGCTTACGAAATTATTTTATTACACTACACATTGGTTTTAAGCGTGACAGATGAGTTGATTCTCATTTTAAGCAGCGTTTCTGTTGAAAATATACGACCAATATTATTTGTACGTTGTAATCTGTACATGTATGTAAAATAATGAACATTGCAGTAGAATTCCATGTACTTGAACCACATTTAGATATCTATCGGAATAAAATTTTAGTTACTGTGCAAAATAATGAACATTACAGTAGAATTTCATCTAAGTGAACTCCATTTACATAGCCATTGGAATGAAATTTTAGTTAGTGTGTGGCGCAATGAATTCTCATCGATTGAATCCACTTGTTTGATCATCAACTTCTACCGTATGAATGAAAATTCATAGCTAACGAAGAAAATCAATAAATACTATTACTATGTTAATTCCATTTACGTATATCAACTGTTTGCTCTTCGATCGATTCGGATAAATGACATTCTGCTGTATCTATGAATCGTTCAACAACCACATTGATCAACTTCATTAAAAGTGACGTACGAAAATATCTCTTTAAATTTACATTCGAAAATTCACGGTTGCTTTCTATCCATAGTAGTAAGACATTTGTTTCTTGAAAATTTAATATCAACCACCTCCCCACTTGAATAACAGAATCGACAAACTTGTGGAAAATGAAATTGTTCGTACGTACTGTAGTCATATATTGAAGTTTTTCTCATGATCAATGCACCACAAATAAACCACCGATGAATCGTATTTTTCTGAATGAAAATACGAGCATTTAAAACAGAAGTCTGCTACATATAAGATTGCATTAAATATTTAACATGCGATATATAGAACAATATATTAACGCTCATTGATTTTTAGAACATAGTAAAACGAACTTAGTTTACAAGTAAGTAATACGAACTGTTACCATAAACGTGACTATAGCTTTAATTGATTCGTATTACAAGCGTGCACGTGGTTTTACGATATTTATTTCTCCGAAATAATTTATCTTGTAAGGTCGTATGTATTGTAACTTGTTCTGTAACTTCGTACGAACAAATATCTACATGTCTTACGAAGATATTCCGAAATGGTAATTACATGGTAATTACACGTATTTTGTAGCGTGTTCAAGGCTTTACTCATTACCAGACTCGCAGTTTACTACTCGAGGCTGCTTAATAGCTCCATTCACACATGACTGTATAATCCTAGCGCTGTCACGATGCGGATATATCAATACAGAAACACTTTCATTTTCATGCTCCTATTATTTTCTACTTTGCCTCTTTGTCCTCTATCTGACTCGTATACCTCGACTATAATTCGAAGCCCCGAGGCCAATGCGTAAGTAGTTCCGACCAGTATTAATGACTCATCAATCAATAACTACGAACTGATTTTTTTACCACCGAATCCCCTAGGACCTTCGTGAAATCCATGTTTTTCCAATTTCACTACATAGAAGCATCAAGATCTCAAACATATATTTTCATTGATTGATTATATTCGTTATACATTCAATGTATATGCACACACGATATTGTAAAAATCTCGAGACTACTTGTGAACACCATTGAAAAATGGTGAACACGCAGAGCATACCATAGAGAGTGATATTACTTTGATATTTCACAAGTCATAACATTCTGTGTATCTTCATAACTAAATTTAGCAATTATATGCAAATTATATTCTTTAAGCCCCGTATCAAGCGCGTTTGTTAAATGTCGGCATTTAAAATTTCCCATAAGTCGATGAATATTGCCAATCTACTCGTCAGCTGCCCAACTTCCACCCCTCTCGTTGCACCAAAGTGTCCAAGATACTCAAAACCTCCAACAGCCCCTTATTCACCAAAGGATCCAAGAAAGTACACCAATCTATTCGTATCTCTTTAAAACAGTCACCCATCGTCTGATAAGTATCTAGAATTCGACGCTGGTAAGCGTTGGACGAGGCAAAAGCTCGGCCAGGCTAGGGAACACGTCCGACGGGCTGAAGCAAGAGTAAACTTCGCGTCCTGGAAGGAGCCGGAGAGTCCAGTCGGGGCGAGAGGGAGATGGATCCAGCTTCGAGGAGGAAAGCGCTTAAAGATAGGGGGGAAGAGAAAAAAAAGGGAAGGAACAGGGATAAGAGGACAAAGAGCGTGCATGTGACGGGGATGAAGAGAAGCTAACCAGACGAAAGAGAGAGAGGAGGGGAAGGGAGAGGAGAGGTGGTCATAATCGCGCAGACCGCGTCATAATCCGCGACGAAAAACATTTGACGAGCGCGCCTGGCTGGTAAACGGGCAGCGGGACGGGGCGTGGTCTGAACTGGCTCCGCCCGTCGCGAACAACAATCCCCACTATCGCGTTGTAGCGGGCCGCCAAGTGGGGGGTTCCCCGGTGTCGCGGAACGCGCGGAATCGCCGGAACCGAGGGGTGGGGGGTCCGCGAGACGAGGACGGAGACTGGCGCGGCATTCGTCCCGTGACCACGACCCGAGCAGGACGGAGAAACTCGGCCGCGCCGCTTCCTGCCTTTTCTTTCACGCGCTTCTTTTTTTTTTTACACTGTGCCTCCGAGCACGTACTCGCGTATATACGTAGCGAAACGCGTCCGCGACCGCGCCACCGGGAATGGACACCTACGGCGGCCAAGTGTATCGATGTTCGAACGCCGTCTTTACGATCGACACTCGCCACGCTCTTGCCGCGTTCCAGATTCTGCCCGCTTCTTCCCCGGATTTTTATTTGTCATTATTTCGAATTAAGCAATGTGTTTCTTAATCAGAGATTTCTATAATTATAGAATTAGAGCTAGCGAAGGTATTATTAGTTCCAGTTAGGTCGACTTCAGTTCTTGCAGGTATAGATATAACGATCATAAGAGAAGAATACGACAGGGATGTTTGTTTTGATCTTAATGTCACTTTACGAGTAAGAAGGAACGTTTCGATGTAACATGGAAAGAAGTTGTTTTCGTTTACTTGCCAAGTAGATTGGACATATGTTTCTTGTAATGTCTCAGATCATTTAGTAATTATATTGAGGATGTTTTTGTTGATTCTCTGATTCCTTATAAGTAGGAAGGAACGTTTTAATGGAATATGCGATGAAGTCATTTTCCATTTACTTGTCGAGTCGATTAGACGTAATTTTGTTTCGCGCAGTGTCTCAGATCATATCTTTCTATTCCTATATACGTACAAATGCACAGAATGTATCTTCAAAAATATAGAAAATATTCAAAATGGAATACCAGTCACGGTATTTAAAAATTTCCCGCACAAATTTCAGTAATATAGTTATAACAAGTAATTCATTACAGTTATCCCGCCTAAGGTTCATTTACAATAAGAAAATTTTGCAAAATCAGAAAATCAAATAGAAACATAGACTTCTCTTATCGACGAGTGATTTCCATCATGGTTGACGAAACTTATCAAATATCATCTAACGGACTAATTTCTCCTTTGCATAATTGTCAACCTGCCTCGACCACTCGCCATCAAAAGACGTATCGACTGACCAAAACCACAATTCCAAGATCTCGGTCCTTCGACCGGTCCTCCAACTGTTGTTATCGATTTTCTCCATCATATTTCCTGTGCATCGATCATCCTAACGCTGAAATTCCACGTACTCACTGTGCAACATCAAAACCGATAACCGATCTCTAGTCTGACTGTTGCGCGCAAGAAAATTGACTCGCGGATGCAAAACCGTCGGTGATAGAAGATTATAGCAGACGCCTTTGAGAGGCGGCGAAGCGGATAAGAGATCGGCAGCCACGGCCTGTTCTGCTTTTATTAGGACGCTTAGCCTCGCTGTGAGCTCGGCCAGGAGATAGTCCGCGCCAGATATTCCGTATTTTCTTGTATAATACGGCCCGCTAAATAAGGAGTTTCCAGGCGACCGGATCCCAGCCGGCGGTTCAACCATCGGCCAATCACCGTGTACCGATCCGATCGGGAATTTAATGCCGGTAATGATCGCGAGCCACGGCTGGCCAAGCCTCCGCAAACCGGCCCGAGTAAGATCTAATGCGTAATTGCCGGTGCAACGGAGTTAGCCCCAGTCGTTAACACTTTGTTCGTTGCATCGTGCTTCCAGTGCCGTTTCCACTCATCATGCTGCGCGCGTTCTATGATTCCACGATGTGATAAATTCGTTGCAGAAAACGATTTCGTTATTGCTAGAGGATCGCAGGATGATTTTCCCGCGGCGATTCCATCCACACATTTTTCTTTGGATTTTAATTGACTCTGAGAAAGGAAGAGTCGATGGATGTTCCTTTGTTGGTTCCTTCTGCTTCGATTAGTCTTGGTTGTTTCCGATGTTGTTGTTCGACACGGTCATTCTGGTAGGCACAGAGATATGTATGTAATTTAATCGAAGATGGTTTATATCTTTACTCGTGAGGCTTTATAGCAGGATTAAAATTCCTAACGCGAGAATTATGTGTTCTTGTATATCGTCGAATTTCGATTAGTTTTTTTCGTTGTTTCGTAGGCTGTTGGTAAGTACCTGTGGTAGCCTGAAATATGTAGTTTCATCGAAGATGGTTTATATCGCTAGTTGCGAGGCGTTACGTAGAGATTAAAATTGTTGATGCGAGAATTATACGAGACTTTTGTATACTGTTGACTTTCTGTTAGTTTCTTGGTTGTTTAATAGATCGTTTGAAAGTCTATGTGATAGCGTGATATATTGCGGATTATGAAAGTATTGGAGCACTACTTAGTGCAGGAAAATTTACTTCGTATCATACAAAACATTAATGCCATATTCACTGATATATTTATATTTATGATCATGGTATATCTCGCGATTATGGTTTCATTATAGCGCTACTAAAATTTCAAAATGTTTCGTGCAACGTAATATACAGAAAATATGATCATAGCAAGACATCTAGAAGTGTCTACGATACTTTCGTCAGCAACTGTATGTAGTTTAATTGTTTGTACATAGTTGTGCGATTTTATAAAATCATATGGTGTTTCTGGTTCGTTTCTAGTAATATGATTTCACCAATTGAATCACATTTGTTAATGAAAACATCATTGAAAAGATTTAATGGTATATCTGATACAATGGACGAGAGTAATTGTCATCTTGAAACTTATATTAATACAATGAGATATGCGTTATATAGAGCAAGTATGATCATGTGTGATTCTTGAAATAGATTTAATCTATGTATTTTTATATATCGTGTAAACAAAGCTAATAACTTATCGTTACATTATACTGTAATTGACGAGGGATCAAACTAAATTATATCAATTACATAGAAATATATTACAGCAGTTTTTACATTTTCATTTTATTCTAAATATCATATATTTTTCATATTAACTCTTTATGCCTCGAATAGAATTTTCCTTGTACCGCTACAAATATTTCACGCTGATATTTGATAATTTGCTATATCTGTACCAAAATATATGTATCGTTACAAACATGTATTAAGTAAATTTCACATGGAAGTTAGCCTCGCGTAAGAACATCCTCTTTGTCTTTTTCTTTTGCCGACCGAAACTATTGATTTATGAAGAAGTTTCTATAAGATAAAGAACGTATACTAAATAATCATGCGATATGTGAAACAGTATCGTGTAATCGTTAATGATTTATTTATGTAAATCCAAGAAATAGTACATACGTTTCATAATTAGCAAACAGTGCAACTATAATTACAATTACAGTTCGTGAATAACAGTTTTCCCAAATTCTATCGATTTCTGGCGAATTCCGAGGAACAGGATTTTCAGATAACTTGCTTTCTAACCCTCGGAATTTTATAAAACGAATTTTAAACCTCCGCATCGCACCAGATGCATTTATAATCCGTTAATAACGCTGTTCGAATAAAACATTGCACTTGGAAGTAAAATACCATCGTGAGTTTTCTCCCAATCTATCGATCTTTGACGAAATTTCGTAAACAGGATTTTCAGATAACTTTCCTTTTAACCCTCGCAATCTCGTGAAACACTTTGCACCATCAGGTGCGTCCGTAACGCGTTAACGATGTCGTTTGAATAAAAAATTGTACTTGATAGAATATGTGGAAAATATAGAATACGATTGAAGAAGGATTAATGACGAAATGAGAAGACAGGGACGGGGAAGGACAGAACGATCTCGCAAGCGACTCGCGAAACGCGCATCGACCGGTCACCGAGCGGATATCGAACGTTTTGTTGGTCTCGCCGGTGCGATAAAAACGGGTCGTTCTATCATCCCCGTAAATCTCTGTCCGCTGGTGTGCATTTCCTTTGAAAGTGTTTCCTCCGTCGCTCGGTTCGCTGGCCTCCTCGGCTTCTTGCGCTCTCGCGACTTTATTTATCGCGATCCACCTGACGATTCGTCCGCCTCCAACCAAATGTTGCGCAACATTGCGTTGAATTTCGCGCGATATCGCGACCACTAGACCGATTACGACGCCTCTACAATTACTTTCGCTCGATTTTTAACTGCGAAAATATAAATCGAGTTGGACGAGTCTCGGTGTGAAATTGATTTTCCATTTAATTTATTTCTCGGCATCGTTGACTCGCTGGAGCTACGAGGCCGACAGAATTGCAATTCCTTGACAGTGGAGTTCGTGATCGTAAAATAACCGATACTCCTGCGTTACGTAAGACTTCTCAGCGATGATCAAAAAAGAGAGAAAATTACACAGAGCCGTTGGTTTCTCACAGTGAATTTCGTGTCGATCGTGGAAAAAGGAAAAGCGATTTAGTATTTAGCATCGACTTTGAAACTGTTTAAGTTGCAAATAAAGAGAGAATGAACATTGTTTTGCGTTTACAGTTACATCACGCAATTCTGGAATCGACGACAGCGTGTTCGTTGGCGAACGCGACAGAAACGTTGTTTACGATTACGTAAAAGAGGAGAAATATCGAAGTTGTTCGTTCGCTACGCGAGCTGCTGTTCACGAAATTAATAATTCCTGCAACTAATAAATATATTCTGCGGTTCTTGAGTCGCACGTGATTAAAGAAGGTAATAAAAGATCCTTGCGATATTAATTACTTGCAAGGTGTATATGAAACCGTAAGAGAAGGATCGAGACTCGGCAGGGTAAAATTACTTTGATTTCGTGAGTAGTACGGATACGATAGGATAAGGCTTGATGTTGCTTTGAGCTGATCTTTGGAAGCAGTTTGCATTTGTGGTGCGCATTACCTGCGGTGTATTGAGAAACGAAGACAAGCAGCGAGCGAAACTAATTAGTTCCACCGTGAAAATATTTACCTGCTACTAGAAATTGATACAATTCCCTGAAATATTATACCTGTGAAAACACGATATTATATGAAATTCTGTCGCGTAAATAAAATTTTGTATCGTTTGAAATTTCAGAATAAACTACACAGAGAATTAGCGAAATACACGTAGCTATGTGTACGTGCTCGACGCGTTTTCATCTTCTCAAGAACCAAACTGCCAACGCAATTTGAACACACGAAACTAGGATCACGGTGTGCATGGTGGCGAAAACGTTGAACTAGAATCCAATTCCAAATCGAATTGCCATTCATCAATTGGAAATGAAAAAAATCACGTCGAGAATTTCAACTTTTCCTCTTTCGAAACTCGTCTGGCTTTTTTCCCTCGCGCAATCTCAACTTCGTGGATCATCTTGCGGATGCGCGTAGCAGTATGAAAACGAAAATCCACGAATTTGTCATTCGTCAATTCCAAATTGTTAATTAAGCTTTCCTTCTCTCGTGGAAATTTATCCTAAATATTTGCTCGTAAAATCTGAATCAGCGTACCTTACCAGTAATGATATTACGCGCAAACGATCGATTTGTCATTCGTCAACCCGAAATCAGAAACAGTCGCGTGAAAAATCCAGAAGACTTCCCTTCGTCCGAAACTCATATGGAATTTTTTCCACGCAAAGTTTGAACCTACCTGTCGCGATTCCACGCCGCGGCTCAAACCTCCTTCCGCCACGGTCGTATTTCGAGAACCAAGATCTAACAAACCACGACGCATACCGGCCGCGTACATCGTCGCGCGGCCTATAAATCTCCTCGGCCCATAAACAAAGCTTTTGATGCAAAAGGTCGTTGCAGCATATGCGTGACGAGTTGGTCGGCTAGCAGCTCGCCATGCACACACGTACAACATACGGATATAAGCGCGTACACACGAGCGTACAAAGACACGTATATGACGCGAGAGGGCGGGTGGACGCGTTGCCGGACGAGCCGAGGGAACAGAGTTGCTGACGCTGTTGCTGAACCCTGCTGAAAGCTCTCTGACGGCTGAATTTAACGCCAGCCCCGTCGACCCGCCGTGTAACTGGCAGCCTTTGCGCTCCAGGAACGTGGCCAGTTTCCACGATCGCCCTTTTGACTCTGCATCGAGAGACAAAGAGGGATGCTTGTCGCGGGTACATGGTGTTTCGTGGCGAACGTTGACGAGCTTAGCACGAACAATCGAACGTAGAGCGGAGGTGATTTTTATAGTTTTTCGGGCGATTTTTCCAGGTACAGCAAAGTGGAATTGCAATCTTCTCCAATGATTTTCGCACTCTATTTTTTCTTTTTTTTTTTTTTTTGTACTCTTTTGTTCGCAGATTTTTAGCGTTTATCGATCTGAAACGTGCGTTTGAAAATTTTGGGATTTGCCAGTAGAGGAGGAAAGTTTCTCGAATGATTCTAGAGCTTTGTGAGTTACCTTTTAAAGGGGATATTGGCGAAGTGGCGAAGCTCGACGTGATCGACGTGAAACTATCGTTGGACACGAAGCGGCATGATTTTTATAGCTTTTGATGGTTTGGAGATTTTCTGAGGTGACGCGAAAGATCAACTGGAATTTTCTTCGGTTTAAGAATTTTGGTGTTCGCGAGCAGAGGAGAAAAGTTTCTCGAATCATTCGTGCACTTTGTGGGCTGCTTTTTAAAGGGGATATTGGCAAAGTAGAGAACGTTGACGAGATTGACGCGAAGCTATCGTTGCAGTAGGTTGATTTTTATAGTTTTCAGTGGTTTTTGAGATTTCTTGAGAATTTCAGAGTTTCAGCGTTTATCGAGAAATATTCTCGAGACGTCGAACGTGATTCCTCGAGAATTTTGAAATTTGTAAGAAAAGTGCAGATTGTTACATTATTTGTGAGCTTCGAGGATTTTTTTCATAGGAAATATATGTGAAATGACGAAGGTTGACGAAACTGATACGAAACTATAACGTAGACTTGATCTCTATGTATTTTTTAATCGATTTCAACATTTTTTAAAGGAAGAATATCGACATTGCAAAAGTTGGTACAAAACAACTATCAAACACAGTAAGATGGTAATTTTGCAAGTTTCTCAGATCGTTTTGGAAACTTCGAACGCTTCTTCTATTTCTACCTCTCAATTTCTTGGCATTCTACTTGGATAACATCAGTATCGAGTAATACAAATTGACAAGTTTATTATTAATGCGAAATATTCATCAAATATAAGACAAAAGTTTGCTAAATTTATTTTCTCGATTTGTAAATATTAAGAAGAATATTAAAACTAGTATTTATTTATTAATTTAATTCCTTTCGTCGATTTCCAGTCGTTTCATCGGAAAACTGTGCTATAAAAGTATAGAATTATCTTGTAAGTGAAATGAAAGATGTGGAAGCAACTCAAAGAGATATCAATAGACTGTACATATATGTAATGGATGCGATTAGAAGGCGTTGACTGTCAGCAGAATAAGAGACTCGTTTTCGACGTGGAACCGTCCGCGACAGTAATGGGCGTTGCGTGATACAACTCGTCACAGGTGTGTTCACCACGATATCTCCATATGTTGTACGTCTCTTTCCAAAGGCACCTTACTTGCACCCATCCTACGCTGTTAAACATCAAAAAAATTTGTCTTACAAGTAAAACCTGCCATCGATTGGCATCTCTTCGCAGCAAATCTTCTTCGACGAATATGGACGCAAATTTTCTTCGATCTCACGTTACCTTATTTTCACGTCGACAATTTACTCCATTTTATTTCTATTAATATAAAATAGGGAAAAAGAAGACGGTTATTTACTGATATTTATAACATTCTTTTCTTCCCAAAACACTCAAGTTGAGGTAAGAAAATTCTCGAAATATTAGGTTGTTCGGAAAGTGTCGGACACGCCTTTTACAACAACGCATCTTTACATAAACATGAGACCTAATCCGTCGAACGTTGTGGTCTTTAGTTTGATACAACACAGCGATACAAAGAATGGACGATATTCTTTCTTCGAACTCGAGAACGTTGCAAGATAAAGTTCACGAGAAATTAATTCTTAATCCTTGGTCATTGTAAACGACTCGATTGGTTTACAAGCTCCCAATCGAATTCATTTTTCAAACATCCTCCAAGATATCTAATAATTTAAATCTTTCATCGTTTCATACCGAAAGGATACGGTATACGGTTTTCCAGTTATTTTTATCGAATAAATTTGCAATTATTTGAGAATTATTAATGTCTTGCAATCTATTAGGTTGTCCGAAAAGTGTCTTTCTTTTACAGACACGTCTTTTACAACGATGCATCTTTACACAAACATGAGACCTAATCCGTCGAACGTTGTGATCTTTAGTTTGATACAACACAGCGATACAAAGAATGGACGATATTCTTTTAATCCTTGGTCATTGTAAACGACACGATTGGTTTACAAGCTTCCAATCGAATTCGTTTTTCAAACATCCTCCAAGATATCTAATAATTTAAATCTTTCATCGTTTTATACCGAAAGGATACGGTATACGGTTTTTCAGTTATTTTTATCGAATAAATTTGCAATTATTTGAGAATTATTAATGTCTTGCAATCTATTAGGTTGTCCGAAAAGTGTCTTTCTTTTACAGACACGTCTTTTACAACGATGCATCTTTACACAAACATGAAACCTAATCCGTCGAACGTTGTGATCTTTAGTTTGATAGAACAAAATGGATCATATTAATTCGATAAAATAATATAAAAGGGAAAATGTGCATCCATTATTTCCTTATAAAACGAAATAAACTTTTCAGACGACCTAATACAAAGATACCTCGACACTAGAATATGCAACTTACAATTTACGTATACCTAAGCGTGTCGTGCACAATTAATCAAAATAAAATTAATACTACGAAATAGGCAAATGTATAAAATGAACGCTAATATTCTCAAAATCGCTTTTAAATTTTTTAGAAAACAACAAACCTGATCTTTTACCGTTAACCCTGCTGCGATTTTACATTTAAATGTGAATTTCGCTCTTATTTCAGCGATCGAAAAGACCGATGATTTACTCAATTTCTGGCGCGTTTGCTTCGTTTTCCTCTGCAATCGAAAAAACTTGTCAGTGATAGAAAAGTAAGGATCGATGATTGCTCGGTGTTTCCTCTCGAGCTTGAGAAATCTGTTAGTGACAGAGAAATACGATCGACCGGAAGATAACGGAAATAACGCAACAGGGTTAAACCAATGCTCAGCCATTTGTAACTCGAAAATCGAATCTGAAAATCTTCTGCTCCGTCCTCTTCTTCTTTAACCCGTTCGAAAAGCCGCAAGAAAACGAAAGAAAAGTTCGTTAATCACGGCCGCAGACCGGTGGCCGGATTTCGCCGGCGACAAACAGCCGTAATCATACACCAAGTGTATTACTTACCGCGAAACGTGGGTAATATGAACTGAATCACAGCCGTGGTGATTCCCACATTCCCGGAATAGCGTCACGCCGACGAGGCCGAGTTCCAACCCCATCCACAGGCCGCCTCCTTTCTCTCGGAAGTCTGTCGGATCGTCAGCGGCCAAACCTAAAACCGCGACATTCACGACAAACCAATTAGCTTCTGGAACACAAAAATTGCAATCTTTGGGAAGAATATTTCGTATTATCGTAGCTAGAGCGGCGGGTAAACGAAAGTTTGTAAAATAAGAAGCAGACACATTGGTGGAGTCAGAAAGAATAAGCAATGCGAGAAACACTAGAGTTTTAGAAAAAAGTGTTGTAATTGACAAGAAAAATCGAGGTGACCTATTATCGACGGATGTTTGGCTAGACGATATTAATTTTTTAATTTTTGTTTTATGTTATTTCAATTAAATGATAATGTTAATGTTGTTTATACTAATTGTTAGTTATTTTAACGTTGCTATTAATTCAGGGTAGTTATTATACACAAGTATGAATTTTCAATTTCCATTTGTCCGCCACGGTGTAGAAAGACAAGATTTACGTTTGATAAGAGCGACGAATAAATATATTGGGTTGGCAACTAAGTGATTGCGGATTTTGTCATACGACTTAATGACAACATCCGCAATCAATTAGTTGCCAATCCAATATATACAGTAGAACAGTTTCAGTGCTAAAGTTAATAAAATTCACAGTGTACCGATTATAAAAAGAATGTCACTTAGTTGCCAATCCAATAAATACAGTAGAACAGTTTCAGTGCAAAAGTTAATAAAATTCACAGTGTACCGATTATAAAAAGAATGTCAAAATGTTTCTTACAATACGCGCGATACGTTCATACGTTATCTTTATGACAGCAATGATAGTGGGAAAATAATTTTCGAAATCGTTGCATGCTTATTACGTGTTTTGTGTTTTCTAGGAGAAGAAGAATAGGGTGGATGGAAAAGCGAAAAAGGGAAGGGCAGTCGAGTAGCTAACCGGCGAAACGGCCGGAACAAACAACCAAACGGCCGAAGAAAAAGCTGGATACGCCGTCTGCGCGGCGCCTCGCGATTTTCGAATTCTCCGCTCGCGCGTGTGCCTCGGTCCTCTTGATAAGCGTTCGTGCTTGATCGATCGCGGGCTGTCGTGGCGGATGAGACGCGCGATTAAAGAGAATTCCACGGTCGAGTGTCTGATTCTTGGATGACAGTTTGGGGGGATGAGAGGTCGATGACTCGTCCGATTTTCGAAGCTAAAATCGTAAAATCGTCGTTGCTAGACTGCGAAATTTTATGCATTTATAGGATGCTTAAAATTACTAAAGTGCACGCAATATGGAAAAATATACGAAATATCCAGAATACGACGCTTGTTATAACGTTCAACGAAGGAAATAAATTACTTAGCTTCCACTTGTTTAATCACGTTTCTAAAAATACGAAATTACATAGAAATCCGCACTACAGTCATTTCCGACACTGAGACGTCTTTTTTTTTTTTTTTTTTTTTTTAAATAGTTTATTTAGCCAATATTTGATTTTTTGTACATTTTTGAGATTCACAATAAACAATGAATTGAGTATAGTGTGTTTAGGCAAAAGTACCGATACGCGTCGGTACGACGTAGCCATGGTCTAATATGTGTCGTGGATTTTCGGTTTTTGCGTTTATTTTTTTGTTTTTTTTGGGTTTAAGTCGCATTGGTGCGTGATTTTTGTGTATTCTTGTGTGTGTTGTATTTTGTCCTGAAACTTGGCCGCAAAACAGGACTCCTCGGTGTATTACTTTTATGCGTTGTGGGATTTTTGGGGGGGGGGATGAGAGGGAAGGGGAGGGGGTGTTAAATTATATTATTTACAATGATTATAGTATTTACATATTTACAGTACACTGAGACGTCTACCGAGAGTCGAATGATGGATTTTTTCCAGCAGAATGGAATTTTCGTAAGTTTTCCTAAACACGTGAAAGTCTCGTCCCAGTTTCGGTATTCATGCAATTTCACGTCCTCGTGACATTTTCTTGAATCTAACGAGATTGCCGTAATTTTTTATTATTTAACATCACCGAGAAGTGTATCGTACGTGGAACCTACCCGATAGTTTATTTTATAAATATTTTTCCAAAAGTGAAAGACACCAGAGTTTTAGATAAATACAACGAGATTTCCAAAAAGAATCAAAATTCGATAAAAAAAATTACCCAAATAGAAAATAACTAATTAAACGAGAAATTTCAAATAAAACAGGATTTTCGTAAAATTTCAAAGATAAAAATACAAAGAAATTGGGGAAGATTTAAACGAAAGAAAAGATAAAGAACAAGTTCGTTCGACGTATATGGATACTCGAGTTAATTCGGAAAAATCATGCGGAGGAATAGTTCGTCGGGGTAGTTTTCAACGCCATAACAACGCGAATCTGATTGACGGATAACGAGGCGAAAGTGGGAACGCCTAATTGTTGAGCGATCTCGTGAAGGAACCCTCGACCGCGATATGTACAATTATCTGGCAACTACTCGGCCCGATTCGTAACAGTCTTGCCGTGTACAACGTGCAGAGACCTCGAATTGTATTTCCAGGAGCCGACTACCCGAGGTTAATTGAATTATCTCGTACGTATGCAGCCTGCCACCCATCCGCCACGGAATATCGCATTAGAATTCGAATATCGTCGACCAAGATCGATGCATTCGGTTCCCTCGTGAAATTTCTATGTGGAATGAAATTACTGATCGAAACATTATCTTTTCTTTTATCTTGCAGCGGAGTAAAATTTTTTTTTCGATATTCGATGAATAGCAGAGGGTGGAAAATTCGATAAAAAAGTAATTAAAAAAATTTCCGATCGAAATAATCTGCGTTTCGATTAGTACAATTTTGCGCATTTTCTACCATCTTCATCCGTGAATTTTCTTAGAGAATACTTTTGTCAATAGCATTGCATGCAATTTTTTTTTTTTTTTTTATTGAAAGTTTATACATGATAGCAAAATGTACGATAGCGATCTTGTAATGGCAACTATAATACTTTCATATGGATAGATATAACCTTGGGCTGAATTTAAGAAGCAACAAGTCAAGAATAATTTTTTAAATTAACTACTTGCTTCTCAAGAAGGAATAACAGATATACGAAATAACTTGAAATTTCTATACATTCGTAAAAACGAAGATGACTTAAGAATCTCGTCGTAATATCGTAATACAAGAAGGTAGACGATAAAGATAAGACGACCAATATTGAACGATATAACTTGCTGCGTACTAATGCAATTTTCCTTTCTTTCTTCCTCTTTTTTTTTTATACAATATAAAACTTGCGTCGTACTATAAAACGTAAAAGTACAATAAAGAAGCTAGTTGAGCCATTGATAGCGCACGATAAGTAAAGATTCATCGATAGATGTCGACAAGATCAAAATCAAAAGCAAAGTAGAATATTCGCGGACAATTAATCGAACGCGAAATAGCAAATCGAAGAAGAAACCACCGCGGTTCGACCCTTCTCCCTCTCTGTTTTCCCTTTCTTTCTCCCTCTGCAGCCCGTTTACCCAAACTATCAATTGATGTCGAGGCACAAACAGCGGCGGCACGGTTTACACACACGCAGCTGCACCCCCGAACAGCGTCGATCCAAACAGAGCGGATATATCTGCTCGTCCATCTGTCGTTGTGTAACGGAACACCGGCTAATAGTATTAGAAATATATATATATCTGACTAAACTACCCCGCTGTCAAACCACTCGATCGACGCACCCCTGCCCCTCCGTTGGATTACGTCTCTGTAAACGCCTCTCCATCCAGTTCTACCCCGAAAATCTGCTAAAACGACTCATTGTGCTCGTGCATGGCACTGTTGAGTCACCGTTACGCTTCATCTCGATGACTCCGTTACGCGTTTCCGGTTGATTCTTAGCGGTGGACACGATGTTCTTTCGAAAACGAAGATTGTTAATACGAATGTGAATAGGGGTAGGTTTGGGGAATTGTGGCAAACTACTGTTAGATGTTGCAACGATTGTAGGAGATTCTGTGTAGAGATGTTCTTAATTAATTTCTTTTTTATTTGTTCGTAGGGAAGTTGTTGCCGGTTCTTTGAGAATCGAAAATCATTGATACGAGTGAAAATGGGGTAGGTTGGAAAAATCGTGAGCGCAGTTAAATATATATTGGAATAATGGTAGAGAATTCTGTGTGGGGATCTTAGTAATTTCTTCTTTGATTTGCTCGTATGAAAATTATCGTTGATTTTTTGAGAATAAAATTGAAGACTGTTAATGGAGATAAAAATAGTGTAAGTTTGGAAAATTGTAAGTCTGCTTAGTATATAGAAGTATATTTAATCGGTATCTTCTTTGATTTCAGACGATATTAATTGTTTATTCTTTTTTTTATCTTTTGTCAAACAACCGCACGAGAATTTTTGCAAAGTGTTACGTAAACTGTAACTCGCCACTTTCTCGAGTCGCTTCGCTGTTTTACAACAGAAAACTGCTTGAAGAACTAAGAAGCTTCTCAAAGACACGTCAAAGAACCCTTCAATTAAAAGAAGCAGACACTCTGCTTGACAATGGCCCAATTAACCTTTCTTGAAACTTTTAGCAAGGTAGCTTCCAATACAATAACGAATCCGCGTGTACCGAAGAAAATACAAAGATCAGGAAAATTGGAAATTATTTCTAACTTTCCTTCGTTTCTAACCCCAATCATTTCTTCCAAAAAGAATCTTTCTTCGAACAAAATTTCTAAATTGTCAAATCTAAACATCGTAACGACATTTCCTTATAATTTTTATTCGCTTTTCCAAACAAACCTATTTTTTTTTTTTTTTTAACATTCCAAACCAAAACAATTTCGCCCAGAAAATTTTCACGATAAAATGTATCCCTACGATCTTTTTCATCTTTCCAGGCAAAGTAATTTATTCGCAGGAAATTTTTCAATGTCGAAGCAGAAAGAATCCCGCGCTTACGAAATCTTGGCAATAAAATTTCCACGCGATTTTCATTCACCCTTTCGACCAGAGTCACCTGTTTCCCAGTTGTGGTTTAAACCGGAGGACTTCCGCGACTATAGTATCTTCTCTAGTATAGTATCTTCTCGACAGACATGCAACGTCCACCTTCCGATTGTAAACGTGGAAGCGACAAGGGTTAGCACGGGTCATGCAAAGCCACGTATTTCCGTCTGCCGTCACTCACCGCCGCCCTACATTGTCGCATTTGCACCGATCTCTTTGAAAAACGCGCAACGAACGTCGTGACAAATTGAATTTTCTACAAAAGTCCGGCAGTAAACCGGAGTCAAAGCAGATTCCTGCTCTTCGTTGCTCGTGTACTGGACGCGAGCCATTATTATTGTCTTGTTGCAGGGAATTTCAATTTTACTCGACGCGATATAGGGAAATTTTCTACTTGCTATTCACGTGTATACTCTTCGATTCATTGGTTGTTTAACGACCACTAATTTACTAATTTGAAAATAATTTTCACGACGATTAATTTTGCGGTTTAATTAATTTTAACGACGAAGAGTTTTGCTTATTCGATTTTTCTCTTTGTTGGAAATTTATGTGCAAATAGATTCTCTACAAATATACTAGCTGCATAGAATCTTGCATCGTTCTGTGCTTAATTTTTCAGCAAGCTAAATCCAGCTTTCCGTCAATCGATCTTCAATTTTCTAGAAATCTACATTTGCTTTTCCGGAAATGTGAGATTCATCTTGCAGGAACTTGAATGTTATTTTCCAGTAAATGTACATTTAGCTTCTCAGCGTCTTATCTCTCAGAAATCTGAAATTTCTCAGCGATCTAATACAGACGTTACAGGAAAAATAAAAATTCCTCCAGACACGTAGTACATTTTGATAAAAATCTGTAGCAGGCTCTACCGATCCATCAAGATTTACATTTTTTAAACGCTCCGGGTTACACGATTATTGTTTCAAAATTACCAGAAGGAGATCTAGCGATTTCGAAAGCATTTCTGGAAACAAGGTGAAGCGTTGTCTATTCGTAGTTCGACTTGAAATAGTGGCGCGCTTAGGCTGTCAGAGAGTCTAAAAGCGACGTATCGATTAAGCAGCAACGTTCTTCGGGAGAGGGAACAGCGTGGGCTGGCAAGTGAAATTGATCGTGAGCATTAACCTAACGCGAAAGACTACGCTGCTCGATGTTCGTCTCAACTTCGTTCTTTTTTTTTTTTTTTCGAAATCTACGATGAAAAAGCTTCAAACCTATGGCCACTGTCTTAGTCCATCTACGATCGAATTTATGCTAACTACGTGTAAAACACGACTTACGTATAAAGAGGAAAAATTCAAGACATTTTAAGGAATCCAAAAAGATTTTCGGATTTATTTTTTACGCTTTCCCTTCATCTTCAAACTCGCGGAATATGGTACACGATTAACTCCAATTCAAATTTCCTACTCTTCGATCCACAAGTACCTACGTTGACTGCCATTCGATGACTTTTATGTGAAAAATTCAAGAAGCTTCTTGTTTCATTTTTCTTTCGTCTTTGAACTTCTGAAAAATGTAATCGATTCGAGTTCACGTTTCTTTGTCCTCCGAGCGAGATTGCGTCAAGCAGATCCTAAGATTTGATGACTTCTGTATAAAAAAGGAAAGTTGAAGAGAAGAGACGAACGAACGAGACATTCTAAGGGAAATGACAATTTGAAGGAATTTGTTTTCTCAATTCAAGTCTGTTACCCTTCAACCGGGATTATGTTAACCATAACTACCATATAAAAGAGAAATATAATAAACTGTGCTAAAAATCTGATATTTGATTAATTCTAACGACTACTCGATACAAAGGTATCTGACTCATACGCACGTTTATTGCTTCTGCTTAACGTTCAACGTTTATAAAAACATCAATGAACATCGATAAAGCTGGATGTTGCGTGGACGATAAAACAAAGGAGAGCTTCGTACTGAAGCGCGATGCACGAAATTAATCTGTAAGCAGAGTGATAAATCGTGAAGCGTAGATGGCCAATGAGAGATACAAAACGCCTAATTACTCGAAGAAGCAGCGGCAATAATCGCGATACCGAGGATCGAAGCGACGATCGCGCAACGTTTCTCTCCGCGAAACACGCGAACGACGTCATTATTTCATTGAATTATTAATTCTCGCCTCTTCGTTTCTATCTTTATCTATGGATATAAAATTATAATTTTCTGCCCCTTTCGTTGTCCCTTGTCTCTCCATTTATTTTCCCTTTGTTTCTTGTTTCGTTTTCACCCTGCACATGGAAGCTCCGGCGTGTCGACGACGCTCAAACGACGAAGGGACAAGTTTTCCCTGGCTGAAACTATAGTTTTCTTGCCTTCTGGATAAAAGTCGCGGACATACGACGCGATTTTATTTTCCTTCCACGGTCTATGTCTCTATAAGAGCGCTAACGTCTCGCGTTAACAGAATATGGTTTATCGCATATTGAAACAAGTTTCCGCGGTGACATGTGCCTTTCAACTGTTTAGTCCATAAAACTGACTTTTTAATGCAAATAATCGTACGACAGACTGGCGAATATCTCCGAACAGACAGCATTTCATAAGAGTCTGCTGCAGGTTATTTCTGAAAGGGATCAAAGAAATCTTCGTTCGAACGTCTGTTTGCTCCAACGTTTTCGGACAGTTCATCGCGCGCATAAGGTTACATCGATGAAAATGAAGTACACAACGAAGATACGAAGACTGGGTCAAGTTAAAATCTAATCGAAGCAAGATTATAAAATTGCGAAACCTCGTCAAACCCAACATCATCCTCGCCTAAGGACACCCATAACTCAACGGAACGTAAACTCACGCACATGCAGTTAAAACTTATACGTCAAGTTCGCAGCTAGTACCTTCGACATTAGCAACTTCACGGTAAATGTTCGAAATGCAATTCAGTTGCTCTCGTCTCGACTTGGCGTTTACATCTCCGTACGTATCTTCCTTAAAAAAGTTGGTTCACGAGGGAACTGTGAAACGGTAAGATTGAACGACGTTAAATCCCGAAACCAAATATTTCTCGATATTTCGACCGTATCCATTGGAATATAATTTTCATCTCGGGGTTAGCCTAACCCCAGAACGACAGAGTCGAAGCACACTCTATTAATCTTCGAGTCTTATCCAAGTGGGATCACGAGAAGTCCAGAAACCTCGAGAAATCCGAAATTCTAAATGCCGAATGCCAACGTCAACGACGCGGATGATTCAATGGCGCGTGAACCGACATGCCCGATGGGGGGGCACGAATTTTCCAACGGTTAGAGAAGTTGCAGAGAGAGCTACGAGCGAGTCAGACCTCACCGCGGAGGGTAAGAAACGACGATGGTTAATTAATGGATCGGCACGCGAGGAGGGCCCGATGGGCAGGCTGCCGCGTCTCGGTTCCCCTGGTCCCTCGACCGGTGACGTGAAAACGCGCCTAACTGCATCCTCTTCTTTCCAACGTGGGCCCGTTTCGCTTCTTCGTTCGCCCCTCCACAGCTGGCCACGAATCTCGCGGCGGAGCACCGAAAACCCCCCCTATTGTCGGGCTGTTTTGTCCCGTCAGTCCTGGCCGCGCAATGCGATATCTATGGGTTTCTTTTGGGGGCCTGTGCCGAAGCCGCCATTATACCGGCTCGCCAACCCTCCCCTCCGAGAACCCGGACTCGCCCTCTGCCCCCCTCCTTGTTGTACCCCTATTTAGCGATGGGCATTGAATCCTCTCGCTCTCGTTCTACGTGACACGCGTGCTTTCCAGAAATTTCACGCACCTCATGGCTAAAACTTTCGCTTGGATACAAGTCAGATTCGAGACGGTCTTATGGCGCGGTACAGCGACTGAGAACAGTATCGGTGCGGTATCGTATTCGTCACAGCATCTACGAGCTGTTGATCATTTAGGCGCAACTATAGCGAGCTTCCTATCTTTTCAACGACTGCACGAATTTGATACGTAGCATTTGGACTGTGGTATAGACTGTACGTACCGTACGTATTATATTGTACGTACTGTATGTAGTAAATGGAATGGATGGAATGGAAGAACCTGGTAAAAATACGCTTGGGTGGAAAATAAATAGCTAGGTATTTACATGGCAATACCGTTTGTAGCCGCTGTATAGGATTATGCTGTTATTAAGTTTATGATTATGGGCTTTACCGCGAACCTTGTTCTGGCTGAAGAGCAGCGTTTATACGGTGTTTGTGTGTTTTCAAAACTTTCGTTCGAGGATTTTCCTCCGCAGCGAAGGTGATGGAGGCCGGTAAAAGGACGAGAGTCATTATCGGTGGTGATGTAGCGGATATCGAGGAAGGAAGGGTTGGCTATAAAGATAAACGATCGGAATGGATTCCGAGGGTTGATTTTTTGGATTTCTCTAGATCCTTAAATATTTAGACAATTAGGACGAAAGTATCCTTCATTGACATTAAGCACCTATACTGAGTAGCAGAAAAAACGTCAAAATGAAACGTGTTCCCGTTAAATAGAAATCTGTAAAATTTACCTGATCCCTTCCGTACTACGGAAACTCATAGAAACCGAAATGCCAAGCTAATCCTCGATCAGGGACCTACATACGTAGCGCAGGAAGAAGCGATTACATGCTCGAGGCCATCGCTAGCGCGAGCGCGGACACGGTTCACAAGGGACGTGACAGGCTGGCGGGACAAGTCGACTCCCTCTCTTTCTACCCTTTCACTGGGAAACGTGTGTGGAAGCCGCGGAGGACCGGTGCCCTCTCGGTACCTCTAGTTTCGCCTATTCACGGCGGCGCGCACGTCGAAAGGGATGAAAGGCCACGGGAACCGACACGACTACCGACCAGTCCGCCTCTGGACCCTTCTTCGAGGCGACAGAAAGAGCCGACGTTGCTGTGCGTTCTCCCTTCTCTTCTGCTCACTCCCCCTGCCTCCTTTGTCCTTCTCTCACGTCCACTTCTCTCACATTTCGTCCCCTTCTTCCTCCTTCTCCTCCTCTTCTTCTTCTTCTCTTTCTCCTGCTACGCTACGATCGCCTACTTCCACCCTTTCTAGCTCTTTAAGCAGCCTAATTATTGCCCTATCGACATAGATGTCTTGGATCGGATTACGCCGACAGAACCTCGGAACCCCTTGGACAACGATCCGAATTTTCGGAGCCTTTTTAAACCATCCAGCTTCGCCTCGTGATCCCCGTGATTACGTTGGTCGAGGTGAAGAAGGAGAGAGGAAGATAGATAGAGAGAGAGGATTTCTTTCGGGGACTTTCCATTGTCTCGATGAAGATTACAGTGTTTTTGTAAGGATGATTTTTAGATCAGTTTGTGGAGAAAGTTTGTGAATTTTTGGTCGCTTTTACGGTTCCATTTTATTCTCACCATTTGCTTCTTTCTCGACGAAGATCCTGGTGTTTCTGTAGCGCGATCCTTGCGCCACGCTGAGGAGACAATTCTGGGCACTTTGGTCATTTTTGTGATTTCGTTTTATCCTTACGATTTTCGCTTCTCTCGATGGTACGTTTATAATGTGATCTTTAGATTACGCTATGAAGAAAGTTTGCGAATTTTTTCCATTTTCTCTCTTTTTTTTTTTTGGTTTGGTCTGATTTTTATTCTCACGAAGATTTTTATCGTAATATTCTCGATTCTGTTCGTTACGATTTCACTTCGTCTCGGGGGAGATCCTGGTGTTTCTGTAACGCGATATTTGGGTTAGTTTGTAAAGAAAGTTTGGAAATTTTGGTCTGGTTTCATCCTTAAGATTTTTCTTTGCCTCGACGAAGATCGTTATGCTTCTATAGCACGATTTTTAGGCGAATCCGTAGAGAAGGTGTGGACGTTTCTTACGAAGACTGTTATCGTAACATCTTTTATTTTATTCTTACTATGTCGCTTTGAATTAAGAAAAGAAAAGGTAGAATCGTACGGTAACGTAACTTTTAATTGATTTAGCTGCGTGGGAAGTTAGAAAGACTATATAGTGGAAATGTTAGAAACTTCCCATCTTCTTTTTTTGATATTACTATTTTACGTCAACTGCACACGGGAATCTAGTTATAAAACAAGCTGAGTAACGTAACAAACATAGTGTAAGGAGCGAGCTTCGACGCAAGTTATTCTTTTTACCCGTAACCCACTTTACAGGTTGTTCTTCAAGGTAATTATTGTTGTAAGAATGCGTAAGTTGCACGAGTACGTATTGTTTGTTTTGTAGATACTTTGCTGTTACGCTTGGAATCTTCGGTATACGCTTCTTTGTTGTGACAGAATTTTACGACAGATACAACTAAATGAAACTGCAAGTTAAAATTGCAGTTTTTCTATGGTACTGTACTGTAGCACCATATAATCATGCGATAAATTCGTAATAGCATTCAGTCACAAGTTTCGATATTAACTTCCAGTACACACCGTAGACTGATCTAGTAAATTATTCACGTCATACCTCTTCTTCCAACCTAATTTCATTTCTTCTCGGATGAATTTTTACTCCTGCTTAATTATAATCATACATTTATCATTGTTGCATGACATTTTCTTCGAAACTACGTTAATTTATTAAGAAGGTACCGTCGATTATAGACAAATTTAATCAACGAAACGAAACATCGCGCAATTACAGTTTTCAACATTCATCCAATGGGGGGATTGCTACCAAAGCCATTAAATATTTCGCTTTATGTCGATGAAACGAACAGTGCACCAAGAACGCTTCTCACCCCTACGTAATAATTAAATTTACTTTAAAAAAATAAAATCACCGTTTAATCGAGTAACAGCGCTTAAACACGATCTAGCAAATAATAATTCACGACTGCCTTCGCCTGCAAGTATTAATTAAAATTTCCCTCGTGTAAATTTTCCACTCGTAATACCAATTAAGGGTTAACCAACGAGAACGATCGTCTAATTGCGACTATGCGACTGTGGTGTCTAATTATCCAACGAAAATGAACATTTCGGAGGGTTGAAGGCGCGTGATGGAGGAAGAAATTGTGGAGAAAATCTGCCCTGCCTCGTGCAGGGCGAAAAATATCGCTCATCGGAAGTAAGGTTGTCGATGCAGCCAGCGCATGAATATCCAAGCACACGGCGGCCATCGATAATTCAATATCGCACGTACAAGTCCCCTTTTGTCGTGGCATGTCACGCCATAATGACGCGTCTCGTTCCTCGTGAAAATTTCATTCCGCTTTGCAAGACCTTTTCCAGCCCCTTGGTACCGATGAAATTGTGCTGCTGCCTGTCGTTCTACTCCTTGTCGTTCGCCTCTCCTGTGATCCCAGCACTTCCGTTTCCATCCACAGAAACGATATAATTAATATCGGCGAAGGTTCGCCTTATAGACGATTCGCCGGAGGAAATTGACTTTACGGGATACCGGTGAAAATTGTTTCTCGAATCGATTAGGAAGGGTCGTTCTGACGAAGGTAAATGACAATTTGGCATCGTAGTATTGTGTTAGAATTTATTATACGTCTCTTTATCGAAGGGCCGCCTCGATAAATGCAAACGATAATTTCAAAGAATTGCGTGTTTTGCGAATTTCAATTTCGCAAAATTAAAATTAATATTCTTCCATTTAGAATGCCACGACTTTTAGTCCTGAAGTTTAATTTACTCCAGACTTTTTTAATTGCAGGGCTGCTATTAATAATGATATATATATTAATAATAATAAGGGCTGTCTCGATAGGCAAACGATAATTTTGAAGAATTGCAAGCTTTTCGAATTTCAATTTCGTAAAATTAAAATTAATATTCTTCCATTTAGAATGCCACGACTTTTAGTCGTGAATTTTAATTTACTCTAGACTTTTTTAATTGCAGGGCTGCTATTAATAATAATAATACACATATATTAATAATAATAAGGGCTGCCTCGATAGGCAAACGATAATTTCGAAGAATTGCTTTTCGAATTTCAATTTCGTAAAATTAAAATTAATATTCTCCCATGTAGAATTCCATGACTTTTAGTTCTGAATTTTAATTTCTTCTAAATTTTTTTAACTGCAGGGCTGCTATTAATAATAATCTTTGGAATAATAAAAATCCTCGAATTTTAGTTTCCAAAAATTAACATCGATATTCTTTCGTCTCTAGTTTATTTCGAATCTTGCAAGTTTAATAAATATTAATTAATAAATATTAATTAATTAATATTAACCTAATTTAGATTTCTTTATCGCGCAGCTACCTCTCACGAGATAATTGGCGATCCGAGTTGTTCGAACGTTCGAAAATTTTAGAATCCAGCTGAATCTTTCAAACGGTTTAAGTCAAGTTAGCGTACGTATATTTCTCGCATCTTCGACTTTCATATCAAATGCATAAAAATCCTATTTCCTTACGAAATGTGAAAGCACGAAATTGTAAAAGAGGAAAGTGTTTCGCCCCTAGCGGTGGCCACAGGCTCGACTTACTCGAGGAATCGGGGAAAACAGAAGGAAACTCGTGGACAAGTCTATCTATAGACGCGTTCCAGTTCGCGTGGCGGAATTCACGGTGGGGGATGTCGAGGGATACGATGTCCAGAACTCCGGTTCCGCTTGCTTAGACCTGGCTGAAACTTGCTAGATAGGATCGATGAAAAGTTTCGGACTCGCCCCGCCTAAGCCGTCTTCCTTCGACGAACACCTGCGATCTATACGACTTCCAGCCTTTTACGTATTCATTTCCGAACGATCGAAAGCGCGCTGATTCGCCGTGGACGCTCGACTTTATCCACGTGGAAACTGGGTCTCTAATTCGTTGCCCCGCCGCTCGAGCTTCCATTCCGCAACTTTCACGTGGTCTGCTTGTTAAACGATCGCATTTCCCCGTCCTAAGACTTGTATATTTATTGACCTTGATTACTTTTTATACTTCTTTTCAAATATTCATGCTACGTTAAGATTCCTCGACCTACTATCCTTGGAACAGCCACTTCGATGTGTTAACACACCTTCGGATCTCCGGTTTTCCAATTACGCGTCTCAAAATTGAAATAAATCAACGTTCTTGTGTTCTTCGTCCCGAAATTCTCATCCCAACGTGTTAATATCCCTTAACGTTCCTGCAGTTCTCGAATTACGCATTTCAAAATTTGAATAAAATAATTTCTTGCTATACTGAATATATTCTCCACCCTAAAGTACTCATGGCAGCGTGTCGATATCCCTCGACCTATCAGCCCCAAAACATTTACTTCGGCGTGCCAACGATCCCCTGTTCTTGAAGTCCACCGTAACGTTTACTCATCCTGCACCAAATATCTTGATATTTTCCTTAAAAAAAAAAAAAAAAAACCCTATTCTCTAGACGTTCACCCTAAGGCATAAAAGTTCACCCCGCCCCTGAAAACGTGGCCGCACTGCAGTGTGTCACCGGGCAGCGGTTAAAATCGCTGGCCTAACCCAAAGGCACCCAAGTGCCAGCTGCTACGATTCGATTCGCGCGAATAATTGTAGGGATAGCTTCTAATTAATTCAGAGGCGCGGAAGGTTGGCTTCGCGGCCTCGCATAGGCGAGCCGCGTGGGTGGAAAGGGTTGCAGACGGCAGAACTGGACACCAATCGCGAGTGCAGAGTAGTTCAGCCTTGCACAAAACGTTTGGCTCGCGACACCAGTTACTTCTCGGCCACTTCTATGCGTCTGCGTTGCCTCCGGTTGGCGTGGGGGCGAATGGGATGGGTTTCTAGCCTCCTGGCGAACAAAATGGTGCCACCAGCTATCTACGATCTTAGACAACAGCCCTGCGCGATTATCTAGAACCAACTTGAGGTAGTTTTTCTTCCGTCAGTTCTGTCGGCCGAGGTTTTCAGCGAGGCGAATTATTTTCGTATCAGCTCGAGGTTCGCATTGAAAAGCAAGAACAGGGGTGTAAGCTAGTGCGTAAAGAGACTGTGGGGTGTTTTGTGGTATTATTTGTGGTATTTCTATGGCACGATGAGTCACTATGAATTGCCATTCTCTAATATTATTCATTTATCCTCACCGTGACTGTAAGTGGACATTCTCATTGGCAGATAGGATACTGTTCGTTTAAAAGGGGTTGCAAAGTTCTTCGAAACATTTTTCAATGACAGTGGACGATTATGGTTATTCGCGTCGATACGTAATTTGTATCTGCATATTCAGTTGCTGCATAGGAAATTGAATCGCTCGCAACTTTTTACTTCGCTGCTTTTCATCCATTGATAAACATTATCCAGTGAATTTTATTCTATCGTTAATTATACAACATTGAGAAGATCTCTAGTGGAAATATAAAAATTTCTTTATCGACTATTGTGGACTTTTGCGTGATTTTCTTGTATGGGACTCGGTTTGGAGAAAGCATCGTGAAATTGCCTATCTAACGTAAATTTTATATTTAGCAAAGGTGAAAAACGATACTTAATCGTCGGTTTTTGAATAGATGGTGTAACTGATAATTCTTATCACGATTCACGATCTTCTATCAAAACTACCTTGGCTAGTAAGCCAGTAAGTCATGGGAAAAGTGCATTGTATCCTGTACATGTTACATCGAATTAAACACATGATATTTCAAGAAAACTAACATTAACTGTGCTTGAAGCTTCGTTCCACAAAATGACAACTTCATACGCTTCAATTTCATAAGTTCCCCATTGGGTTGTTTAGAAAGTTCGTGTAATTCTTAATCCCTTGCCTTACTATTCGCCGTAGAAGAAGCGAGTCTACTCGCGTTACATACTTAGACGTATCGTGTAGCAATTTTATGCGAGTAATTACGATGTCAACCGGAGGGTTGATAGGATATAATATCAGTAAAGGTACAGTATGCAAAATTTCGCGACGAGTTTTCCAAATAATCTAACGTGGACACAGTTCAATTATCCAACTACGGGAAAAGGCAGTAGCTTCAAAAAAATGTACGACGAGCTTCTTTCTACAACTCTGCAGTTATGAATATTTTGCATTCGAGTTTGGCACAAAATTACAGTAAAATGCAATATTCTGTTAAAAATGCTCGCTACCATGTTTGCCTTTGAACGAAACGTAGCACAACGAAACAAGAAAAACAGTAATTCTGCTGTAAAATATCTGTAAAATACTGTAAAATACTGTAAATTGTCGTCCGAAACGATTACTAAAATAAACCTGTACTCTACTGAATTTGTATTATACCGAAATTGTACAAGTTTCATACTCGTAGATTCAAATCTTTACGACTGTAATTAACAAAATAGCTACGTGTAGATTTGTTTCGTTTGCTAAATATTTCAGAAACCCCCATACTTTGTCATTCCATTAATTTGCCACCAATTGATCCCTCAACGAACCTACTGCCTTCGGACAAACACATTAACGCACTAACCAAATAGAAGCTACGTAGAGATTCGTCTCGCTTACCGACTATTAAGTTGTCCGAAAAGTTTCTTTCGTTTTATGAGGAAAATTATAGACGCACAATGTTTTATGTTTTATATCATTTTGTCGAATTACGATACATTTTGCTCTGTTGAGATAAACACCGCGACAGTTCACAGACATTTCACGTTTGTACGAAGGTGCACTGTTGTACAAAACACGTTTGCCAAAGAAAGACACCATAATACAAAGATCCTCGCACTCGTCTATTACTTTGCCAGCACTTGATCCTTCGACGAACCTACAAATGAAATACAAAGTCTATTGTCTTCAAATACAAAGCAATATTCGCAAACGAGAGGTACAAAGAGCTACAAGACAACGAGAAATCGATGTCAATTTTCCAGTTCTCCAGCGAATACTTGGTCCTTCGACCATTCCGTATCTTTCGACACTGCATACGTAATAAAAGCGGCATTTTTCACCCTCGTGGAGAGCATCCTTTCTAGAAATCCAACGCGAAGTCGTAGGGACACCTCGTGGAAGGCATGTACGGTGGAGCACGGCTGTTCTCGGAATGCCGGGAAACAGGAATTCTTGGAACGAATTCCGCGTGTCTGTTCGCGAGGACTGCACGAACAGAAAAGAGAGAAACAAGGGCAGAAGGGAAGAACGGAAGGCGGTCAGAGGTTCAGGAAACACGATCCATCGGCGTTTGGCCGTGAAAACCGCTCGAAGATGGAGGAAACCCATGGAAAATTCCGGCCATTCTATACTCCACAATAGGAATGCTCGCGTGTGTTTCGGAAATTCTCGAATGTTACGCGGATTGGAGAGGACAGGGGTGGGGCAGAGACGTTTCTATTATGGGCGACGCTTTTCTCCTCACTCGAGTCGAGGGTGCACAGGGCGTCGTGCATCAGCGCGAAACATTTTGTGCGCACGAGGGCTCCTTTCTTCGGCGTAGCTCCGGCTGTAAAAACAGGCGTAGAGGTGAGCGCCAATAGAGAAACGCCCTTAGGGAACACCCTGGCCCGCCATAGTGCCGCGAGGAACCCCCTTGCAAATCGTAATTTGCATAAATATTCGCATAATTAAAGCGTCCTCGGCGAGACTTCACGTAGCACAGAGTTGCGCGTTGTTTAAGTTGTACAAACAACATTCTCAAACTCGATCTTCAATTTTCCAGAGAATGATCAGATTTTTATACTGGCTACAAATGGTATTCGCGCGAGTCCTTATTTATTCGTTAAACGTATTTTCTGTTGTTTCGTGTTGCGCAAATGATCTCAGCCAGTTCGATATACTTGCATCGAAATAATTGATATGTGTAATTAACAATTATGTTATAAGTAGAATGGTGTGCCGATACTTTCTGCAACCATTTTGTACTACAAGGCACCGATGGCTTTTAGCATAATAACGAGGGAACTTGCACTTAGCTAATTGCTAATTGCTAGATACAATTGTAAATATGTTGGGAAGGGAATATTTTTTGTAACCAATGTATGTTAGGATGCATCACTAGCTTTTTAAATAATGATGGAAGAAGAAGATATCGTGTAGTTTAGGTGGAAGAAAAAATTCCAGAAATGGGAAAATGATTGGAATAATCTCGTGGTAAGAAAGTTTGAGTTAACGAGGTATCGACTAGGAACTAATAAAATAACCAATGAAACAGCTTGACGAAACAATTAGTACTTGCGATATTTTACACACGCTATCGAATTACGATAATTACGATCGAGAATGTTAACGTTGGCTGAGCAAGCTTTCGATCGAAGTAGAAGTTATACCTGATAGGAAGCTGTGCTTCTCATTTTTATTTTCGTACTTTTACTGTACTTACTTCTCACGAATTACCTTCCTCGTTTGTCGTGGACTATTCTCAGTAGCTTTTCCCAGCTTTCCTTTTGGTTCGTTTTCAACGAAAAATTACAAGCTGCGAATGTTCGCACTAGTTTCGACGTTTTCTCTCATCTCCAAATGCTAAATTTGTGTTTCCCATCGACTGTTCCGACTTTTTGCAAATTCTAAAGCCAAACGTAAGATAAATTAAAAACGTTAGTCCAATTCTTTTTGTTCCAATCGTAGATATTCGCTGGTCTCGTTACGATCTCCATTAACGATAAACCGTGGATTTTTATACGTTTACGAGAAATGTAAAAGTGCAGAGATGTACAGAATACCCGAACGTACGAACGTTACAGCAGAAACATATTAAGGTAGAGCTGTCTTCGGCGTAGCTGGCGTCTGTTAAAACCGTCACTGAGGTGAGCGCCGATTGAAAAACGCCCTTAGGAAACACCCTGACCCGCCATCGTGGCGCGACAAACCCCCTTCGAGGTAAAACCCTGTTCCTGGACTGGAAATACTCGTCTCTTCATTTGGGGAGGGGAGGGGAATTTCCTGGAATTTTCGTTTTCGAACGAAGAGAGATAGAGGGGTGAGTTTTTTTCCTTTGAAGAAGAAGCGAATAAAAGCTTGGGACGGATTGTTAAACAGGTCGTCGTTCCACTTCTTAACTGTTCTATTTCCACTAATTTGTAAACTGGGAAAACTTGAGTTTAAAGCGATTATGACGTCTAATATCATTTTGTGCAGGAGCTTAAAGGAACTGAATATTTGCTGCTTTCTCAGTAGAATTTTCATTGTTCGTTTCCTATCGTCGTAAATTTGTATTCTTTATATCAATGACGTGGATCGGTCGATTATATCTCTTTGGAAAATTGAGTCGGTTTAGAGCGAGCAAATAATGGATCTCTCTTGTGAAGTTGTGCAGGAATGCAACTGTCGTGGAATATTGTAACACCTTCTTAAACGTATGTGTATCCTACCAGAAAAGAAATATAGTCAGGCTTTTAGTAAGTACGATGATTCAGGATTAGATCTAGTTTAGTGTAATAAATTGATCATTTGCAAGCTTCCATCTGTTCCAAGCTTTGTTCAAGAGTCCACAACATCGACCAAAAATGTTCCTCTTTAAGCGAATCTGTTACTCATTTCCTTTAAGAAACATTCATGAACATTTTCTCGTTGTCAAGGTTTTGAAAGTGAAGAAAGTTGATATCCTGAAGAGAGAATTCGCGTCGAATAGATTTAAGAAACCTCGCTTCGACTTCAAACTCATCGCATTTTTCTGACCAACTTTGTTCCAAAGTCTAGTAATCGCTTGAGGAAATATTCGACTTTTTTGCTAATTAAAATGATATAATTATTTGATAAATACGTCTTCTTTTCTACTCGCAGTTTCTTAACGCGATATACGCAACATGGTATACGAGAAATAAATAATACTCGCGATAGGTAGAATCGTCGATGGGTGGTAGGTTGGCGCGTTTTCCAGTGGAAACGGTGGGGAAAATGGGGGCTGTAGAGGTAGAACGCAGGCCGCAACGTGGAACACAATGCGGCTCGTTTCACGGCCGGCGAATGTCAGCTGACATTGATTGCGCATCAGACATTCAGTGGCTGCGATTCGCGCCGGCCGCGCGTATTATGCGCCTCCGGCTCGCTTCCGCGCCAGCTCTGTAATTTATAATTTCCAGCTACGTATCCGCTCCAGCCTCGACGACTCCCCGCTGCGACACGTTACGCGTTTCGTTTTCACCAAGTTTCACCGATCATATTCCAAGTGAACGATGAATTTCGTCAACGCGGAACAATTTCAAAGATCGACGTTTGCCAACTTTAAATACAGAACAATGCAGACGTTTTGTCATAGAAACAGCGACGAATTTCATCCACGAGGAAGAATCACAAAAATTGATGTTTAGCATTTTTGAATAAAGAAGAACACATGGTTGCGACGATTTCTTGCCGAGGAGACTTTTTGTACAGAGATAAAGGAATTTTTTAACCCTCGACTGGTACAATTGTTTCTGTACAAATTATAGAAAACATTTGAAGATGCAAAAATACATAGAGTGCGCGTAATACACAAAACCAAAATGAAACATCCAAACGACAATACTTGTTACAATATTCAAGTGAATTAATCGCCCGTCGCATCTCCACTTTTGTAATTATATTCGCGGATACCAATTTGCAAATATCTATTGGCTCGGCAACTAAGTGATCGCGGGTTTTGTCGATACCATCTAATGACAAAATCCGCAATCACCTAGTTGCCAATCCAATAATAACGCGCGAAAATGAAAATTTCCATGAACATCCGCGGTCTCTGTCGACGACTGAAATTTCCTAACGCGAGACGTTATCAACGATGTATGTAGCTTTCGTTACGCATTAATGTCGAAGAAACGTATAAAAGGAGATGAAGTAGGAGCAAAGGAGAAGGATAGAATAGCTCGTGGGTCGACATGAAGACATTAATCGCGATGCCGGCGACGAGAAAAAGCTCGAAACAGCCGAGGTGGGATGTTCGGCCAAGGCTTAACGATTGCCAGCAGCTGGACGGCCAGTTCGCAGAATTTATCATTATTCGATCATAACTCGTTAACCGTGCTTTCTTTATCGGTCGACGGATCCACGCGGATCCGGCTCGTTACAATCCTCTGCGCGAAATTTGCATGATTCCTGGCCACGAGTAATTCCGATACCCGGCTGTGATTTATCTTTTATCTCTGCCCCAACCACTCGCCGCTCGCTCTCCTTCTTCTTCCCTTTCATCTTACTTTGCTTTCGTTTTGTTTCGTGATTCGAGGAAAACGAGTTATTAAGCGGCAGTCGCGTTGCGAGGACGACTCGTTTTTCGAGCAGCGTTCCAGAGAACATTGGAAAAAATGATTTTTCAAACGAAGAATTTTTATTGTATTCTTTGGACTCGCGTCTTTAAATTTCTCAAAAATCCAAAAATATTTAACAACAAGTATCGGGAGCTACGTTGTTTTCCTAATTAATCGATGTCGTCCGTTTGAAAATTTTTGATGTTCGAGAAGGGAAGCATTGAAGAAATGATTTTTCAAATACACGAATTTGGAGAAAATTATTTTTCAATTCTTCTCCCGAATGCTCAAACGTGAAGATTTTGAAATGCGGAATATCGATGGATTTGAAAGGCAATACTTGGAATTCTCAAATAGTTGTTCTAGTACTTGTACTTTGCTTGGAGCAAAAGGATACTACTCTACGTTTTCGAATTATTTTTTCACGTAGAATAACGTCCCATCTACTTGTCAATTAATCAAATACACGTACGTGTACTTGACTTTCGACCTAATTTTCAACCTCCATCTTCTCAAAAACTAAAACCTTCAACGCAATTTCGTTATTCTCTACTTTCGTCTTACTTTAACTCATAAAATCTCTCTGACTTCGCTCGTACCACTAATTTAGGATCACCGTGTATTTAGTAGATGAAACCTGTTTGCGTTGCATTTCTCTACTTCCATTCGTGAAATTATCAAATTGCACAAATTATCCACTTACATTATTAACTATATTAACATACATTAAGAAAAAGAATTGGTAAAATTTGAAAATATTCCACGCGATACATCAGAATAGGAAAATAAATCTTCTCCATACCAAGAAATCAACCACCTTCCCAAGCCAGCGCGTATCAAGTCCGAAACTTTATCGTATTAAACATCGAACACGAGGAGTTCCGATTCTCAAACAAACTGAAAAAGAAAAAAGGAAAAAGCAAACGATCAATCACGGTGGTAAAAACGAATCCCACGTTCGAATTCGGGTTAAGGTCGCTCGTAGCCGATTTCACTAGCTTCTCTTCTCCCTTCTCTCTCTCTCTCTTTCTCTTTCTCTCTTGAATCAACCACGTTGATCGTAGCGGTGTTCCGCCGGTTCTCTCAGTCCGTCTTCCTATTCTTTTTTCTTCTCTCTTTTCTCCTTTTTTTTATTTCCCGCGGCGCGTGCATTCATAATGGAGGCACGTCACCGGGGCCAAAGCGGAATTAATGACAGACGTCGAAGAGCGGCCGTGGAAACGCGGCAGCCGCGGTTTCACAATGGCTGCGAGAGCCGCGGCGAATACCGGGCCGCGTGCGACCTGGTGGGAGTGCCTCGGATAATAAGGGGTTATTTCCAGTAGCCGGGCGGGGCACGGGGTGACATGTCACCACGTTACACGACCCGTTCCACGTGAAATCGCGCGGCCAGCAGCTACCACGGTTCATTGTTCCAGTGTCTTCCATTTTCGGCCAGATTCTTCGTCGAGTTCCTTCAGGATCCTCAGCTTCGTCGCCACGTTGTCAATGTTTATGGTTTGGCGATCCATGGAATATATGTATGTATAAAAACGTTGATAAAGACGTTGTTGAAGGGTGACATGAAAGACCAAACAGAGATTGGTTAGAAAGATACGAGATAGATACTGCTGAAATAACGAAGTCATGGCTTGTGTAGTATAGCAGTGCCTTAGCGTATCGTAGATCTGACCTGATCAAAAACGATCTTCGTAAAAACGATCGTTAGTAGCTCGAAAATCGAAGCTACCCTTCTTGTAGAGACACGACGTCTTTGGTTTTTATCAACAGTTTATTTGTGTAGGTAGACGTCAATGATAGATGCTATTCTTATAGTTAAAATGAGATGCCTTTAGCTTCCATTAACATTTTACATGTTCAGTTGAACATCAATGATAGATTCTACTCTTATGTTTGAGATGAGATGCCTTTAGCTTCCATCAACATTTTACACGTGGAGATGAACAGCAATGATAGATGCTACTCTTATGGTTGAGATGAGATGCCTTTAGCTTCCATCAACATTTTACATGTGGAGATGAACAGCAATGATAGATGCTACTCTTATGGTTGAGACGAGACGCCTTTAGCTTTTATCAACATTTTATATATGCAAGCAAACATCAACGATAGGTAATGTCTTTGTAGTTGAGACGAGACAGTTTTAATTTTTATCAACATTCTACACATATGCGTAAGTGGACATCAATGGTAGACGCTACTCTAATGCTTGAGATGAGATGTCTTTAGTTTTCATCAACATTTTACATGTGGAGATGAACATCAATGATAGATGCTACTCTTATGGTTGAGATGAGATGCCTTTAGCTTCCATCAATATTTTACATGTTCAGGTGAACATCAATGATAGATGCTACTCTTATGGTTGAGATGGAACACCTTTAGCTTCCATCAACATTGTACATGTTCAGGTGAACATCAATGATAGATGCTACTCGTATGGTTGAGATGAGACGCCTTTAGCCTCCATCAACATTTTACATGTTCAGGTGAACATCAATGATAGATGCTACTCTTATGGTTGAGATGGAACACCTTTAGCTTCCATCAACATTGTACATGTTCAGGTGAACATCAATGATAGATTCTACTCTTATAGTTGAGATGGAACACCTTTAGCTTCCATCAACATTTTACATGTTCAGGTGAACATCAATGATAGATGCTACTCTTATGGTTGAAATGAGACGCCTTTAGCTTTCATCAACATATTACATGTGAAGATGGACCAATAATAGACGACATCTTGGTGGTTGAAACGAGATGCTTTTAGCTTTTATCAACATTTCACGTGTGTAGGTAGACACCAATGATAGGTGATGTCTTTGTATTTGAAATGAAACTTCTTTAGTTTCTGTCAACATTTTACATCTGTAAGTGGACATCAATGATAGCTGATACCCTCGTGGTTCAGACGAGACACCCTTAGTTTCTATCAAGATTTTACATGTACAAACTGACATCAATGATATCCCAAAAATCTATTATTTTCAAGTCACGTTAACCACAAATATGCAAAATCCAATTGGTATTTTGCTTCTAACTTCTACGTACGTTTCCAGGTTGATTTCTAATCTTATCCAACATAATCCTGACGCTTATATCTCGTTACAGTGCGAATGAAACTTGAAAATGTTTTCTACAACGTCAACAATATTTCATATATTCATATTCAACAATATTTCAGTCTGTGAATCCCAATAAGCTCTGCAACGTGTACGATGTTTTGCAAATTCGCACGCTGTTACTACAAATCGCATCATCAACCCCGTGTACATCGACAGTAAATTTGATCAACCTCCTACGAACATCCTCTGCTCAACGAAAATTCTGAAAAATCGTTCGTAGAAAGACGGACGACAGCAACAATGCCGTACAATTGGTCGATTCGAACAAAGCGTCGGTTGGTCCCGAATCTCGCAACGCCGCGAAACGTGACGCGGCAAAGGGACCATCGGTTTGCGTTTTCCGGTCGCGGCGGAAGGGGGGACGGGCGAGGTTTAAGCAGAAGCTTGCGTGGACAAGGCAGAAAATTAGCGACATCCGCATTCAGCGCTAAACCGTACTGCTGTCTCTCCGTCTCTTTCCTTTTTCTCTTTATCTCGCTCGGCCATTGTCGCCGGCTCCTCGACTGTGAAACTTTTGTTGAGGCCTCCGCTCCACGCTTTTCCGTGGAAAGCCTTGGGTCCAGGCGAATTTCAACCACCCCCGAACCAGCGTCGCCGGCGTCGCCAACTTCGAATCGATACCGAAGAGAGGACCGTTTCTCGTGCGGAATCGCGCGATTCAATCGCGCGGACGTTTATTTTCGCTCGCTACGAGCTTCGATCGTGTCTCGAGGACGCGACTCGGACTTTGCTCGCCGGATGCGATATCGTTTACAGCGAGGTTGGGCCTCGTGCTCGATGGATTCTTGCAGACGAACGTATTTTTACGATTAATCGGTTTATCGGTAGCTGGAATTAATATTTCGAGATACGAAAGCAACGCTTTGCGGCCGCCGGTCTTCTCGTTTCGGTCGTAAAACCTACTTCGATATTTGAGCAGAGAACGAAGCATGAAATATCAAATATGTCGATATCTTAGGTGCAAATTAATACAATAACGTATCTCTTGTATACTGTACTATATCGTAGAGGAACGTCCGTGATTCGAGCATTTTAGGAAACAAACTGATCGACTACCCTCGTGTTTGCTGTGATTGAAAACCATCTGAAACGAAGTAACCCATTCTAAACGGTTTCTTAAATAGAACAAACCGTCCTAAAAATTATCTTAATCTATCAACGAGATAAGACAAAGTATCTCGTCGTGCCAAGTAAACGACCCTACAAAATATGACGACATAGTAATTGCTCAGGTACGTACGGTCGTGCGAAGATAATTATCTATACATTCCAAACATGTTTTAGCGTTTAGGCAAACTTTCGTGAAACTACATGGAAAAACCTCAGGCTTCAGAGGATCGAAAAATAGTCTGCGTGAAAAATCTTAAACCAAAAAACCAGTCTCGCGGTTGCTTCGAAACAACATACTCTAGAAACTGGGCAAGAACGAACACGCTAAAAACGTTCTGTTCCGTAGTTGCTAGAGACAACACTGGCTTGGCCTGGTTTGCTCCGGTTCTGTTATTTTTCTATTACTATTGCACCGCGGCGGTTGTCGGCGCGGAAGAAAGGCCACGGCCCTTTTTATTTCAGTATTTTCCCCTTTGTGCTGGACCAAGGCGGCCCCGAAGGGACGATGGAAGCGCAAGGAATCCTCGGCAAAGGGGTCGGAGAGGGGAGATTCGAAGGCAGAATTCGTAAAACCGGCATGAGAACCCGCGGAATGCTTTCGCATAAAGACGCGACCCCATAAGACTTCATCCCCCTTTTATACGGAACGGTTTTCGCCCCCAAAAAGCGCGTCCCAGCCAGCGTGGACCGTCGTAAGCGTGTGTTTGTGCGAGCACGCGGGATCGATGTTTCCTCCTTCATCGGGGAGTGTAGCTCGTGCGTAAAAACCAACCCCCGACAGCCCACCCTTGCTACGCCGCTTCGTTTCTTTGCTCGCGAGCAGAGAAAAGCTGCGTGTTGATTATTCCATGGGACTTTCAATCAATGAAAGATTCTAAAGGCGATTTGGTCAGGCTGTTAGTCGGAAAGACTTAGAGTGGATTTCTCAATCGATCGTAATCAATTTTATCGATTATCGTAGTGGACGAAAGAAAGTTTTGGCGTTGATAAATAATTTTTCTCTGCATGCGTTTAATATTTTTCATCGTTGCCGACAGTCACCTGTTCCAGAGGATGCTCGCCGCTTTTATCCCACGCAATTCCGTTTTGAAAAATTACGATATTCTTTCGTACGAATTATTCTTAAAAAGAGAGTAACGAGAATGAGCTTCTGAATAAAAGAAGTACAAGAAAACGAAGCAAAACCTACGTATCGAGCTTTCCACGTACAGAGAATTAAGGGACAACTGTTCCATTTTCTTTCGATTTTAGTTAACCTTGAATTCTTCGAAACTCCATGACATTCTTTAAAATTATTGTAATCCACGGAATCATAGTTCTCTTAATCAGAGATTCTCTTCAAAACGTCTAATCCTTCTCTCTGGTTCTTAAATAAAATTGCTAAATCACAGATTTCTTTTCCATTAAAAACTATATGAGCCGCGTTTTCTAATAATCACTTGGATCTGACATTTCAAAATCGCCGCACGGGATAACTCAATCGCACGGAACAGAGGAATTGAAAGGGTCGCGTGACGCTGCGAAAAACGTCCGAGACGACCGCACGCTTTATTAATTTCTATATAACAGTGATTAGGTATTCGGAGCCGATATCATTACGGGGCCACCTAGAGGTAGGCGCGTTTAGCAGTCGGCTGACCACAGCCGACGAGAGCCGACTTTTGTTTGGCCGTTTTGCCAGCCCTGGCGCCACAACGGGATCACTTCGGCCTCCATCCCCCCCGGGAGCAAACGTCTCTCCAGCAACCCTGTGGAAAGACGACTGCAAGCTTCGTGGCCTCTGTCCTCTTCGTTATCCTTGGGTTACTGGGTCCAATCGATCGCCTCCTTCATCGACAACCCGCTGTCTCTCATACTTTTCACGACGCGACATTTTTCCGTAAGATACGTACGTTAGTGTACTTACACTCGTGTCGCTGTTGTGTCGCACAAAAATAGCGGAATAACTGAAAAGATGTAAATTTTAGAGGCTTTTTTAAATTTACAAAGAAGCTTTCGTGAACTTGGAGGATTTTTCAACGACGTTACGAGGCTGACCGAAGGGGAAATTCGCGTGTAACGATAACAAAATCAAGTGATTTTTATGAATTTCTTTTTTAGACCAACCAGTATCTATTTATGCTTTTAAAGAATAGGTGTTTTTGGCATGTGAATACTTTTTCAACTGTCATCGTTTCGTAACTTTTTAAAGCCGCGTGCAGTAAACCGAAAAACTGTTTAATCGATTTCCAACGAGGCTTGTACGGTTTGGTGATCTCAAGTTTTTATTCGTTCGTCTGCATGTAATATTTTTCAAACAACATAAACTCAAGCTATTCGTTGTTTAACACCACTTTACACGTTGTAGAGAATATTTTATTCGATAGAAGCAAATATGAGACTCTTCCAAGCAGAGACGTTGCCAAGCAGCAACTTGTAAAGATTTCAAAAGAAACTAACATAATTAAGTAAATATATACTTCGTTTATGACATGGCACAATATTTTTTACTTTATCATATACTAGTTATCATTTTGCAGTATTGAAAGTATAATTTACTATGTTTAACACTAAAACTACCACACCAATCAAACCAAATTTTAGTCTTACGACTAACCGTGTCAGACTTTCCTGCGATCGAACTAGGAAAATAAACCAATTTGACGAAAAAGTTGCTCTAACAGCAAACGGTGGAAATGGAAATTCGATGGAAAGAGGATGAAAATAAAAGTGGTAGACAATTTGCTCGATATTTTTCTCGGTTTGGCGTTATCTGCCGGTTATTAGTGCCATTGGTCACTGGTCGATCTTAGGAAATTCGCTTTAGTGACAGCGGCAACGAGCTTCCTCCGGCCTTTGTCCGTTTCCCAAGTAGCCGCCCTTAGCCAGGGGGTGGCTTTTATCTCTGGGCGGGGTGTACAGTGAGTCACGATAATATTCGCACTCTTCCCACTGCTTGCAACGATACGGTGCTTTCCAAGTGGCGTGGTAGAGGCGCCACTGACAGGGCTAACTCTCCGCGTCTTTTAAGTTTACTGTCTCGCGTTAGTTTCAACAGAAGTGTGGAATTGCAGCTCAACGGAGAAATCGAAATAGCGATGGAATCTGGCTTTGGAAGATGTCTGTGGCAGTCAATGGAGAAATCAAAAGTAAAAGTACTCGTGTTGGTAAGAAGTCGAGATGTTCTGTCGTCGTATCTTTGAATATTTTTTTAAAACACTGCACTGCCACCATAGAAAGATATTCCGATCCCTTTTCGAGGTTTTGATGTTCGTTAGGAAAGGACAAATTAGAAGATCGATATCTTGTTTCTAATTGTTTTTTAATTTTTAATTCGATCCACCTCTCCAGCGAAAAGGCACTTTTCGAAAAGGAAATATTTGCACTTTTTGACGCTGTCCTAAAATGCATCAGTGAAAAATTGTAATTTCTATTTACAGATTGGATATAATAATATACATGGACATATAACAATTTTATTCCCAAATTATTTAACAATTACGAACATCTGCCCATAAGTTTCTGCCTATTATGTCACAGATCGATGAATTTGATATTTAGCCTGTTCAGAAACAGGATCAGATTTATCAATAGCTTTACGAATAGCTTCCAACGAGAGTGAAATTTTACATAAATAGTCGCACGACTACATATAGAAACGAAAATTAAACCACACGTTTCCGTGTGATATTTATCAACATTTATGCGAATGCTCTGACCGATCTTATCGAACTGACCCTCGTCCGCCAACAAACTGTTCTTAATCGGTTCATTGGTCCGTGTTGCGAGTGCCAGGACAATTTCAACCACCCCGAAGAAACAACCAGCGAGGAAACAGGACTCTCCCGAACTTCCTCTGCAAGTTTCCTCAAGCTCGAGCGGATGTCAGTCACAGCATTCGCGTTATCCACTCGAAACCGGAGATCAATACCTTCCCCGACACTGAAGACCAGCGTTAAACAAACCTAACCCTGTTTGATCCTCTGCTTCCATCCAATGGTTAAAATTATCGATCGAATTCGATGGAGATCGTATTTTTTTCTAAATTTTAATCTACGGTGTCTCGATGATTTTCGATTCAGGTGATTTTTAATACGAACACCTGTCGTGCGCGTATTGTAGAAATATTTTTGGCTTTTCCGAGACGCACACAGCGAACATTTGCAAATTTGGATAACTTTGTATTATTTTCTTTCGACGTACTGTTTTCCCTAATTGGTCAGATTACGAGACGTAGGCAGAGGAAAAATTGAGCTTCGTAATTAGCGAAGGATCGCACCAAATACAGGCACGCGGAAAGTTTCCTTGCAGATTTTCTCGATTTCTACTGTTTTCCTGCATCCACGCTCTTACGACGTACGGACGTATGAGAAAAATATATTTGCAAACTCTGCGACACACGCTATGAATGTATTAAACATGAGACCTATCGTTAGAATGTTTGTGCATTCTCTGTGAAGAGAAGCAAAGAGATGGAACCTACATAGTAATTTTGTCTCGTCCGCTAAAGATTCTGACGAGTGCTCCACTTGGCATATTTACATCTTAACTTTCTTTCGTCCGCCAGCGTAACTCAACGACCGAGACTCAACCTGTAAGTAGGTGCACACAAGGGAAGCGTTAAGTGACGATCGCGCGTTGACCCGTAAAAACCAGGCAAAATCGACTGAAAAAAAATAAAAGAAAAAAGGAATAAAAGCTACATAGTAATCTCTTTCGTCTACTAAAAATTATAGCGAGTACGTTGCACGTTTTAAGTTTCTTTTGCCCGCTACGATGACCCAAAAGCTCCGATCCTCCACGTCCGCAACCAACGTGTTAATCGACGATCGCGCGTCGATCCTTAAAAACCACCCCGAACCGCTGGAAAAAATTGGAATTACCCTTGGTTTTTCCGGATCATCGTCGTGTTCCAGGTACTCACACCAGCGGTACAGTACGCGTCTGTTCTTCCTATCGAGGTTCGTTCTTTTTCTTCCAGCCTCATGGCTGTCAGGAGCGCTGTTGGCCATGGCGCCACCATACGCGGCGCGGCAATGCGACCAAAGAAAGAAAGAAAAAGAGAAAGAGAGAGTGAGAGAGAGAGAGAAGGGGAGAAGAGAAAAAGAAGGACGAAGAAAAAGATAGAAAGAGCTGAGAGCCGGCGTTGCGTCGGGAGAACGAACGAACGAAAGTGCGCGCTTGCTGGTCGTTTTCTAAAAATAAAATGGCGGCCGCGCCGGAGCGACGTTCTGCCGAGGGGACGAAAGAAAAGGGTGAAGAAGGGGAACGAAGAGAGGGGTGGCAGACGGGGTGAAGGGGCAGGGGGAGGAGAGAGAGAGGACCACCGGAGAGCCGTTCTGCGATTAGACTTACAAAACAAACGGCCCGCCGGTTCGGACCACGCAGACCAATGGCGTAGCACACTGATCCCGACAAGGGACACGAGATAATTGGATCAAGAGCCGGCGAGAAAGAGAAATGGAAATCGCCCGGAGGAACGAGGAGAGAGGATTTCGCGAACCTGCAGCCACTCGTAATTTTCGATCGGAACCAAGGGCGACGACCTTGACTCACCACCAGCATCCACCTTTCCAAGATGCTGAGAGTAGGGTTTGGCAAGAGTATGTTAGAGATAGCGCACTTGCTGGGATAAGACATCGCGAGGTTTTCCTCGGTCGAGATCCAGTTTCGTTTCAATCATCGTCTGACTGCTTCTCCAGAGTTTTCACATTTTTGTCTTTCGAAGAGTCTCAGGGGTTACAACGGTAGTCCGAATGATTTTGAAGGTCTGAAAGCGTTTCGTCATTGTTTGGCGGGATGAGATGCTGCGAGGTGTTAGTGGTCCGAACAATTTTCAAAGGCTGGAAGCTTTTTGTTATTGTTTGACAGGATCAGATGCGTATTATGAGATTGTTCTTCGTTGAGATTTAGCTCCACTTTAATTTTCGTCCAACTGTTGTTTTCTGCGAGTTCTCAGACTATTGTGTTTTGAAGAGGTTCAAGGGCTGCATCGGTGGTCCGAATGACTTTGGACATCTGCGAGCTTTTCGCTATTGTTCGCTGGAACGAGATGCTGCGAGATTTTCCTCAGTTCAGATCTAATTTCCTTTGATCCGACTGTTTCCTGCGAGTTGTCGGATTTTGGTGTTCCTGCAGAGGTTTCAGACGTTCCAAGAAGTCTGCTGAAAACCTTATCGTGAAATCACTCGTAGCATACATGCAGGCAAATAACAAGAAATACTAAAATAACATGAACATGAAAAAGGGAATTAGTTTTCTTATATCAAACTTCTGAGATTCCACATAGACAAAAGAACGTTTAAAATTGATATTTGTACACATGAGTTTTATATGATGTTACTAGCTTCTCCACCAGACATTTCTATTACATCGATAACATCCGACTATTCTACCTCGAACCATATGTACACTATGTCTATTCGTTGCTCATACCAAATTGATTTCCCTTTATAAAGTCACAGTATCTTTGCCACACTTCTTATAACAAAAGTGGCCACTGTATCCAATTACAGATCTAACGTTTCAAATAGCATAATAGTTGTCAAAGACTTCAATAATTTCCCAATGATCTTGCAAGTTCCCTCGATGCTTCACAACCATCTTAATACCTACGAACGAAGCTGTACATATAAAAAGCCTCGACACACGTGGCCCGATCGTATGACCCGGATCGCGGTCTCTCGCGCGATTAATCCCGGCAGAAAGAGACGCAGGACACACGTTGGTCCGGGAATCGAACAGAAGGTGGCTCTCCACCTAGACGTTTCACATCGTGGTGCACACGCGGGGATGGCGTACAAGACAGAGACAGAGAAAGACAGAGAAGCAGAGAGAAGAAGAGAGAGAGAGAGAGACAAGGGTGTCCACCTCCTAGAAACGTGTAGTAGCCTCTAGCCTCTATTGATCGAACTGCCCTGGGCTCCACTGGAGTGGACTGGACACACCAGCAGCAGCAGCAGCAGCAGTAGCAGTAGCAGCAACCCCTAACCATCTCTTCGTAGGGCGGTAGACGTGTGTGGGTGCGCACGAACGCGAAACCCTGCCGGCCAAAAGACGGCGAAAACGGCTCGAGGCTGGTCATCCCCTGGGGGTGGCGGGATACTTGTGCTACGTGTGGCCTCCGCTCCTCTCTCAATCTTCTCCTAGTATGCGTGTGTTTGTGTGTGGTCACGTTGGGTGTGTTGGATAGAGTATATCGAACGTGTATGGGTGCCAGCTAGCGTGTGCGAGAAAGAGTGCAGGATACGTACGTACGTACGTACGTGTGGGGTCGCTTTATTGGACACCGGGTATTGAGCGAAGGTGATCGTCTAGAAGGCGAACACACCGGCGAAATATGAAATTCCAGGGCATTCGAGAGGAGAGGCGAGACGAAGATCTTATTTTTTGGAAGTTGGCAGATGAAGTTTGAAGATGTTTCAGGATAGACGCTTACCAGCTGAAGTTTGGAGCAAGTGTGATCATGTACCGGGTTTGATTTAATTGATACGCGTGTTTCTCTACGACCGTCGACTCTGCGAATTCGATTATAGCGTATATCCTAAAGTATTCGATGGGAAATTCCGAAGCATTAACCGAAGCAAAGAGGTGAAAACGGCTTTAGGAAGTTTGGAGGGGTTTGAGAAGGAGCTCGAAGGAAGTGTGACTATGTATTTGACTCGCAATTAATTTAGGTGCTCCGCGGTGTGGCTTGATCCTACAAATTCCGTTATAACGTATATTTTAAGGTATTCGACGAGGGAATTGCCAAGCATCCAAGTCGAAGCAAAGAGGCGAAAACAAAGGTTTTCGGAAGTTTGAAGAGGTTTTTCGAGTTTGGAGGAAGCTTGATCGCGTATTGGCTTTGTAATTGATTCAAGTACCTCTTGATGAGGCTTGATTTTTGGAATTTGCATCGAGATACTTGAAATGAAATTCCGATGCGTTAAAAGCGATACAAAGAAAGGACGATATTCTTTTTTCGAACTGGAGAACGTTGCAAGATAAAGTTCATGAGAAATTAATTCTTCATCCTTGGTCACTGTAAACGACTCGACTGATTTACAAGCTTCCAATTGAATTCATTTTTCAAACATCCTCCAAGATATTTAATAATTTAAATCTTTCATCGTTTCATACCGAAAGGATACGGTATACGGTTTTCCAGTTATTTTTATCGAATAAATTTGTAATTATGTGAGAATTATTAATGTCTTGCGATCTATTATTGTGGTCTTTATTTCGATAGAACAAAATGGATCATCGTAATTCGATAAAATAATATAAAACAGAAAATGTGCATCCATTATTTCCTTATAAAACGAAATAAACTTGTCGGACTACCTAATATTTCGAAGATAATTCTTTGAGTTAGTATCTTGTTCCTTAAAAATCTAAAATAGCTTCATACGGAACAGAATTTTAAATTCGACAGAAGTTGTAGGTTTTGTGACGTCTATATGACGTCCCAGAGAAGTTCTGAGTTGATATAACCTTCGAATCCCAAATTCAGTTGCTCGTAGGCGTTCTGACTCCTGCGCTTGGACGTTAACTTCATTCTCGCCCACCTTGCTCGGAACCGTTTAACCTGCTGCATTAATACAATCGCTTAACCATAATATATCTATCCTGTCATCGTCTAAATTCTCTAATCTAGTCACCTACAATCTATTTCCACCTACAGACTAACGTGCCTCGCAAATACCATTCGTTTCATCGGACAAAGTTAAACAAATAGCTTCGAATTCTTTCATCAAATTGTTTAAAGATATTTCTCATCCCATGCAATAGAAAATGAAAAACAAAACAAATAGCTTCCCCAGTTCTTCTAAATCATTGCATAACGTTCTCAAAAAAAACAAGTTAAAAATGTTCTTTCTTTTCTAAAATACTTTTCTATCTTCTCTCCTCTCAAGGATTTTAAATAATAATAATACAAAATAATTGGAAAACCTATGTGTTTAATTTTTTCCATCTTCCTTTCTTTCTTTCTTTGATGGTTATATATATAATGATACAGAAAAAGAAAGAAGAAAAAAAAACAAGTTAAAAGTGTTCTTTCTTGAAGAACATACTTTTCTATCTTCTCTCCTCTCAAGGATTCTAAATAATAATAATACAAAATAATTTAAAAACCTATGTGTTTAATTTCTTCCATCTTTTCTTCTTTCTTTCTTTGATGCTTATATATATAATGATACAAAAAAAGAAAGAAGAAAAAAAACAAGTTAAAAATGTTCTTTCTTGAAGAACATCCTTTTCTATCTTCTCTCCTCTCAAGGATTTAAAATAATAATAATACAAAATAATTTGAAAACCTATGTGTTTAATTTCTTCCATCTTTCTTTCTTTCTTTCTTTGATGCTTATATATATATAAGGATACAGAAAAAGAAAGAAGAAATTGAAAATTCTTTTTTTCAGACATACTCCTCTACCTTCTCTTTTCATCGAAATTTATCCAACGAGAATAGGGCAACGAAACGAACTAAAAGGACAAATAAATGGGCAGACTGTAGGTCACGCGAGAAGAAACGAATTTTTCAGTTCCATCCAGCGATTTAACCGACTAATCGATTTCCCGGGGGTTGAAAATCCAGGCTTCGACATGGTCGCGTGACAATTCCAGTTATAATGCGATATCGTTGACAGTTCCATTAACTATCGGCCCCGAGCCGCGTTATTACCACCTTGTTTGTCTTTTTCGTGCTCGATCGAGCGGCGCGTGCTATTGAAATTCACCGGGTTAACCAGCGTCGAACCAGCAAATCGTCAGCGATCATAATTTGTCCACGCTTCGATCCGATCCTATCGGTATTTATTATTCCGTACAACGTGCCGTACCGTTCGTTTTACCATTTATCGTTACGATAGTTTGCATTACGCGGATTTTTTAAACGGCCAAGCAGATTTCTTGATTTGAAATCGCACACGCCCATACGTTTCTATTAATTTCGATTTTTCATCGCTTTTTACGAATTACGTATTACAAATCCTTTACCTTTAATATCAAACTTATTTATTTCTGACTGCGTTGTTTATAATATAAGATACTATTACACGTACCTTGTGTAAAAAATTGTCTTAAAAATCTGTATTCGAATAAAAATTAAATTCGTTCTTTGGTAATTTGTAGTAACGCGCAGCAAATTCGAAAGCTGATTGATCTTGTAAGAGGTACAACGTTCGCCTTATTCGTACAGCAACGTAAAATACTGACAAATTCAAGGCTAGTCAAAAAATACAGAAATACGGTGTTTCGAATTACGCGACACTTACATTATTATTGCTTTATTTAACTTCTTCACGATTATAACGTTCCAACGTCGTCTGATGTGTGTCAGAGGCGGCTATTTCGTTACTATTTGGTTATTGTTTCGATAGCTGTGGCATGCAGGACGTTTAGCCTATCCTATTACTGTTCCCGAGCGTGTGACAAAAGCGTAAAAATCCGCAGTCTGGAGATCATAGAAAACGAGTTAACGAGCCAGGGAGACGCCGTTATATCTGCCACATATTCGAAATGAAAAAAAAGAAAAAATGCCGATTAGATTACAAAGGCCTGGTCCGGTTTGTTCGTTCTAACAAGCAGAAATCACGGTGATTTCGCGCGATAAAACTGGCCAGCCTGTTGTACCAGGCTGCAGGCCTGCTATGAAACAATAACACGAGCAAACGACAGAGAAGGGGCAGAACACTCCGTTAATCTGTACGGACACGGTCGCGATCCCAAACGATTATCCTCGTCGTAAGATATCGCGAGGAAACCGGTATTCGCGGAGCAAATAGATCGCCTCCGGTGCGGCTACCATACAGCTGTCCATAATGAACTATTCTCGCGGTCGTGATTCGCGTGTCGTGACCACGGCCACGCTAATATTTAAATGGAAAGTCACCGGAATTCCTGTTGCTGTTTTCTGTACCGAACGTCAGATACACTGCTCGATTTATCGCTTATTATTAGACTGACGTTTATACGCTGATGGGAAATTAAAGCGTGGAAGAATGTTACAGACTACGTTTAACCCTTTGCACTCTTACGTCGAGTGTGACTCGACATCGGTTTTCATCTCAGCAGCTTCTTTGTCGAGTCTCACTCGACGTTCTTTCATGTCCACCTTTTTTTTTTTTTTGAAACGTGCGAAAGAAAAGCAGAATTGCACCCTGGAAATTGTTTCAAGATATATCGTGTAATTAAAAATTAGAAAATACAACAATAGTGTGAATGAAACTAGTATTTAAGCGAATTTCTCTCTTCCTTTATTTATTTAAAGTGTCTTATCTTTTAGTTGAAGTAAATTTCAAATAAAATACTTGAAAACGTTGGGAGATGCTGATAATGAAATTGAAATAAAATTAGCAGTGCAAAGGGTTAATACGTTGAAATGTAGAAAATATAAGTTCGAGGTAAGGTTACCTAATATACGAATTTTCGTTTTTCATGGAACTCTGATCGAACTCGTGTGTGTCTCGTTTAGGAAAATATCAGCTGTTGTTGGGGAATTTTTGTAGAAATAAATATTTCCTAAATTATTATTTTTGTAAAACGAAATGTAGCACAAACTATTACTTTTGTAAAAGAGGATGTAATTAAAACTTCCATGTTAATAACAAGTTAGTCCAAAAAGTTTCTTTCGTTTCATAAGATGATAATAGACGAACGACAATTTCTGTTTTATATTATTTTATCGAATTAGGTATTACCCATTTCGTTATATTTCTATTATTATTTCCATGCATAATTCAATAAACTAATATAAAAGAAAAAACATTGTGCGTCTATTATTTCCTTATAAAACAAAAGAAGCTTTTCGGACAACCTAATAGTATTGGGTAAAGTAATACCAAACTATTAAATGCTGGTTCTATTTAACAACATGACGTCGTATTATTCACACGTTTGTTTAATGAAAAATATAAAAATCATATCGTAAGTAATTGCAAATTTCTACAACAGAACGTACGAACGTGCATCTACGTAGGTACTTATTATGCGATTTTTCCATTCGGTGTGACTCAGTATTCAGTAACGTCCTTATCCTCCTAACTATACATTTCGAAAGGGAAGGGTTACAAACCAAACAAGCTTAGAACTGTGAATTACATATGCAAATATTACAAACAAATATCATATTTAGAATATCGATTTAACAGTTCATATTGTTAAAATGATCGAGAACCTCTCTGACATCGACGAACGCAACATCGGCATCTGTTATGGAAAAATTTGTATTTTTCTATTTTATCGGTTCTGTGCAAAAGTAAAACTTTTACCTTCAAGAAATTTCCTCTATCTGTTCTCATCGGAACTTATAATGTGAGAACGCTTTCCAAGAAAGTTCCACGCTCCATGTTTTAAATAGGACCTATTAAAAAGTTCCAGAACTCTTACCATTCCTGCTTTTAAACACCCTAACTCTTTAAGGTAGTTGAAATCGCACAAACGAACAGACGATCATTTTCTACGATTGCTCGTATTTCTGTAACGTGGGAAATACGTTGCAATTTCGTGTCACAGGAAACCTAAGGCGCGGAAAGTTCGAATTAAGGAAAGATGTTCCTATAGCAACATTGTAAACAAGCAATTTTTATTAATTTCTTTTGGACTAACTATTGGTTGTACGAAATTAGATCTTCTTTCAGGATACAAATGGTTAGTCTTGAAGTAGAAACGTAATTTGTTCACTTCAGTTCGTTCTATCGTTTATTGTATTATACGTTGTACGTGTCTCGCGATCATCTTTGACGGTATAACCATAGTTGGCGTGCAGTGTAGCATTTGTCACAGTCATCGGAATAAGAAAGTTAAGAAATTTCATTAAAGTTAGATAGTCTATGCTGGGATTGAACGTACCTTTTAGGCAAGAACCACGAAAAACTGAGAAATTGTAGCATTTAGAAGAAAGATTTACTTTCTCCCACGGATAAATGCAGCTCGTACTGTTAAAAATCATATTACCGATAAATGATGAAACAAAAGTTTCGGGCTCGTTCCATACAGAAATTTCCATACAGAAGTGAACGAGCCTCGAAATTATCCGAAATTGATCAATTAGTTTCTCTTTAAAAAGCCATTAACCGTGGCAGTTTAGGAAGTTAACGAACGACAAGAAGAACCGAAAGGGATGAAATTACGTTTGAACTTGAAGACTACATTTACAGTCCAATCCTGTATAACTAACAATTATAAAAATTAAAAAAAAGTCCCATAGAAATTTTTTGATTTTATCGCCGTTACACGAAAATCCCCACTCTTGCAATTTTTACCCACAGTCAAAGAAGAAATATCAAAATTCAGCGATAGACATAGCGCGAGAGTTAACAACCACCGCAGGCTAAAAAGATATTACACCTTAGACCTAAGCACTAGATTCAAATAGAATCAAACATATTATAAACACTTATTAATCGTGTCATAGTACCACGTCAGATAAATTTTTTAAAATTCTCTAACGAGAATTGGTTGTAAAATAAACGCAAATAAAACAAAAAAGAAAAGAAACTCTTGCAATTTTCGTCTTGATACAACGGAAACTCGAAGAAAAATTCGCGTTCTCGTCATCAAATCACTCTGCTGCACTGCTGAATCAAAGTAACTCCTACTACCACAGCAAAACACTGGCGAAACTATTGCAAACTATTTTTAACAAAATCCTATTTCCATGAACCGGGTCTGAAATCTGCTGCAACCATCGAACCATGCGAAATAGCGGTATAACGTAGGATAATGAAGCTAGTATAAACCGTTGCACAATGTAGAGATCGTCTGGTGTGGATTTTTTTACCGCGTCGAAGAATCTCGAGCGTGAGCGAGTCGATGAGAGTCGTGCCGGATAGAGATATTTAGATTACCGATCGGGACCGATCGTAATGGAGCTACTTAGCTTACGACCGATCCCGTGAACTGGATCGACCTAACCGTTTGCCGATTTCCTTCCTACGAGAACATCGTTGGAGAACGTTCCATGCTGCACGATAGTTTCCAGCGCCCAGCGTTTTCGTCTCGCTTCGCTGAGATTCCAGATAAATCGCAGCACTTAGAGCTAGAAAAACACGGTGTTTCTGGGTTCCCAACTAGAGACGATGATTAGGTCTCTTTTCGGAATTAGGTCAGTAGAAGACATTAGAGCAACGTTCGTACACCAGCTTATTTATTATTGCATCTTGTATCGAGAGATTAGAACAGGTTAGAATTTCAAGAGAAACCAGTTTCTTGGAGAAATGAATATGTTTTATTTGTGATATTAACGCTAGAACTACCACACCAATCAAACTGACTGGTTTTACAATTTCATTTTAAAATTTCTACTTCGTGTTATATTTTTTCTTCGCAATGATGTGATGTTTTTGCAACGATAACCAAAAGAATAATATAATGAATTTTATTTTGATTTTCATATATTCGAACTGAAAATAATTTTGTATCAAGGCTACTTATACCAATACCGGTCAAGATGACTGATACTTGTCAAAGTGTAAAAGGGTCCTGCAATCTGTTTATCGAACTCCAATTAACCAGTTTCTTCGTTTTGTCAACTTGCCACACGTTTTCGAAATTTTCACCGCGTATCGTTCGATACGACGATATCAGTTATCAGGAAATTTCCCGATCGAGAGCTAGAGCGCTAGATGCTAACGCTAGAAATACCACACCACTCGAAATGAGTGGTTCTACAATTTTATAAATGTGTCAACCCTCGTTTAGGGATGATGGACCCAGATGAATTAATAATACCAAAAATCTACTAAATAACATGGAATTCCTTCTGTAAGAAAATAATAAATCGATAAAAATAAAGATATTCTATTATTACGTATTTTTTGAAGTCATTTTGACTGATTTTGGTAGAAATAGCTTCGTGTTAACTATCGGTGGTTCTAGCGTTAAGAGTGACGCTTATACAGTGCAGCTTCGTTTATATAAACTCCATTCGTATAAACAAAATTTTAGCAGCGTTTAATTAACTGGACGATAGTTGAACTTGTATTATCTGTCTATTGTCTGTCCATCTATTATCTGTATCTATAATTGCTAACTACTCTACTCTGATCAATCTACTTATAGAAACGTCTAACACTAAAATGACAGTAAACAATAGGACACGCGTTATGTGGCACACCGTCGTGCTTCGCAGCCGAGGCAAATTTGCAACATTATCGTGTAATTAAGAGAAGATATTTCCTATTAACCGAAGGAAAGATCATAAATGGTGCAAATAGCTAGGCTCCCAATATATTAAGTTATCCGAAAAGTTTCTTTCGTTTTATGAGGAAATAATAGACTCACAATGTTTTTTTCTTTTATATTAATTTATTGAATTATGCACCACCATAATAATAGAAATAGAGCGAAATGGATCATACCTAATACCTAATAAAATAATATAAAACAGAAATTGTCGTTCGTCTATTATCACCGTACGAAACGGAAGAAACTTTTCGGACAACCTAATACAACAGATTGGAAAGACATTGCAGTGGTTAGAGTGTTTAAAAGGAACTTTGTTGCACCACGATTACATTATCCATAAATAATCTTGTACAGGCTACTTTCAGCATGAATTTGGTTGAAAAGGTTGATGCAAGATACGGTAAAAGGCAAAGTAAGAAGGTTGAAGTAAAAGGTAAATTTGTGTTGGTAGAAGGTGGCCGCGTCGCGACGCGTTACGTGACGACGCGGCCTCGCAGCCACCATTAAGTCGCACGCCCGATGAAAATACAACTCACGGCCGGCTTGTCGCTGGACTTTAACGTTCGCGTCGAAAATAAACAACGCCGGCCGACACAACGATTCGTGTCCCGGGCAGACGTGCAGCTTCGTAAAATTCCACGGGTCGTTTAATTACGCACGAAACGACGCGCGACACGCGAACCCCAATCACGTTCACGTCGCGATTCTTCCCTTAAACGTGCTATGATTCATCAGGGATGAGACAGAGATTCTCGATAAATTCTTCGGAAAACCGATCGTACGACTATCCCGTAAATGGTAAAACGTCATCGTAAAAAAAGACGACATATAAACTGTGTAGTAACGTTTTACTTCTGCAAGCGCGCGTTGCTTCTCTAATTTTCCTAAATACTACGAAATTTCCTGTCCATACTACTTGTATAAAACGTCTACGAGAGATTACTATTCAGTGGATGATGAAGAATACGATCGTAAAAGAGATCGTAATACGTCGAAATTCTTCAAGAGAATTCTACGAACCAACTTACGAACAAAATTATCCACTAGAGCAATTGACGAACTAAAATGAAATTCTAATTCTGCTCGCGCCGACCCTTATAAAACATGTACGAAAAATCACCGATAAACGAAAGATTAAAATTTATTTAGAAATTTCCGTCATTTTCCACGATCCAATAATTAAGCGTCAAGTGCCGTTTCCAAGATGCTCGATCAACTTTGCCAAACCTTGACAAACGTTCTAGCGAACCATCGAATAACACGTTAGTTCGGGGAGGAGGAGAAGGAGGAGGTAGTGGACGATAAAGGGACAGAAAATTGAGGGAATTTGTTTGGAAAAGTTTAGAGGCGGCGCGAATTCGAGCGGTTGGAAGCTTTTCGAAGGCGATCGGCCGAGCCATTATCGAATTCGCTTGGAGAGGATCGATCGACCGCCAGGCTATTATCGAATTTGCGTGTTCTGGCCATGGTGCACGCGTACAAAGTGCATCGGTGACATGAAATAAACAAGGTTGCAACGCGTACGAAGTTAGCTGGGCGCATCACGGCACAGAGCCTGGGAAATTCGAGGCAACTTGCCATTACGCCGGAAACACCATTGTCCCGTGGCCGACGTAGAGCTCGTTCAATCGAATTACGCGAGTACTCGACCCCCGTTTCACGGGAAATCACCGTAGCGACGCGTCGAGTGCTTGTTTTTCACGGAAAATTCATGGGAAATGTGAAACAAAATTGCCTATTTATTAATTCCGCACGAAGGTCCATTTTTCGAAGGATGTTGATTTATTTAGCGATGATTGTCATACCGTCTATGGACCACGTGGATGGAAGCAGATTGTTCGTGAAGTATGCCGGCAGTCGATCGATGCGTTCATAGGAAATTTGAAAGTGGAAAATTATCCCAAGTATCTATGGCTAACGTAATACTTGATGTAGGTAAAGCAATTACCATTATGTTTTCGAACCGCTTCACCTACCTCATAGAGACATTATCAGCCTCTATATATAGCCTCAGCAAGACAAGAAAGAATAATATCTTTATACGAAAAATTGACCTAATTCGCACGATGTCAAACTATCAGACGGTTTGTATCGGTGGAAATTCGGTCTGATCTTAAATAACTTTAACAAGTCACAGATAGATACTTAACTACCTTTCGTTCTAAATAGCCCGACTCACCCGAAAGTTAAAATTCTATAAACGATAAATCGAGAAAATTGGATTCAGGGAAATATAATAGCATCGATATAATACACACTTAGCGTTACCTTCTCGAACCGCTTCACCTATCTCGTAGAGAAAATCAGCATTATCGTAGCTTCAACAGGGCGTGAAGGAACGAGGTCCCTAATTCCACGGGCCGATTTTCACGGTCCGCCAATAAAACCGAGTCTCTCTTCTCGTCGCAGCATCTTCAGGGACCGTCTATCCACCACGCGAACTGTCCTCCACGCTCTGATAACTGCCACCCCCGGTTGACTTACGACCCGCTGCCTCGAGGATGCCGTCCTCCTTTTCCTCCTTCTACCCTTCCATCCCACCCTTTTCATCCCTCTGTTGCTCGCGACATTAAAAGGAGGGGGTGATAGATGACGGGAAAGGCGCCTCGAAGGGACGCCTAGCATCTTCCATTCCTTTGCAAGAAACACGAACACCGAGGCCGTGCACCGGATACGCTTTCGCGGGGACGTAGACGCGCGTGCCGCACCCCCTCGCGTATTTCACCCGAGCAACGTCACTCTTCGTGCTAGGAATTGCCCTCGTGGACGTGGCTGAATCGGATGTGTTGGGGACCCGCTGATGCATTTTGTCCGCTGTAATGCGTTGTTCGCTGTAACGTGACTCGTTTCTTCTCTTTTTCCTCGCTTCTCTGCTTTCTTTTTCTCCTTTGCATTTTCGTTCCAGAGGTGGAAGTGATAGGCCGAGTTACGAGGTATCGGTACAGATTTTGGGCTATTCGTGCGACTTCGAGGTAGATGGCAATTTATGATAGGAACGTACTTGTTCCAACGTAGGTTCAGCGATCGCTTAATTATAATTTAACATCTTGAAAATTGGATGCTTCAACGCACTGTTGTTCACTCATCGAGATGTTACGAAGCGCAACAGACGCAGATATCTCGATAGACGTTCTTAAATTGTCTGTTTCGACGTGTGGTACAGTAGCAAAATTACAAAGCTGGCATAGCTTTCGATATTCCATGTGATATTATTTTTATGAACAACATGTTCCAAATACGCTGCTTTCTTTCGTCGTGTTTCGTTTCGATCTTGGCTTGAAAGGCTCGAGACAGAATTGGCTTGACTGGAGTTACGGAAGACATTGACACAGATTTGGGGGCAATTTTACTGACTTCGAACTGGTGGTGATAATTTTGCTGGAGGATCTTGCTCTAATTTAGATTCGGTGACCACACTTGTCTTAGTCATAGTTTTAATAGTATTAATATTTTAATAAATGTTCTTAAAATATTTCTTTCGATATTCAACATAGTTTCCCTATCTTTTACCTACATTTCACGTCTCTTGTAAATAAAATATTCCACAAGGGACGAGGTATCTGAAGAGATACAAATGCGAAGGAGAACAAGAGTGTTAACTTTGTATAATTATGTATAATTTTATCTACTGGTATAAAATCGATTGATAAAACAGCGCTTCGAAATATCTTCGTGACTTTAAAGAGGCAAATTCCTATTTACTTGACATCAATTCGTAAGTTGAAGCGTATACGAGAAGAGCCAGAAAATTAGAAATAACATCGCGTTGTTAACGTCGCGTTATAACGTCACACACACAATCTACCGTATCTTTAAAATTCCTTGATTTTACACAACAATTAAAAGGACCTCAACTTCGTTAAAACCCTTACAAAACATCTAAAACACTAAAATATTGATGTGTATAAGATAATAGTAACGACAATAACAACTTCGTATTAGGTTGTCCGAGAAGTTTCTTTCATTTCATAAGTGAGACAGTAGATGCACAACATTTTTTATTTTATATTGTTTTATGGATTTATGTATGATTCATTTTGTAGTAACAGAATAAAATAGATCAAACGTAATTCAATAAAATAATATAAAACAAGAAATGTTGTGCATGTACCACTTCCTTATAAAACGAAAGGAACTTTTCGGACAACCCAATACGAAGTTGTTATTATCGTTATTATATCGTTGTTTTATATTATTTTATTGAATTACGTTTGACCCATTTTATTCTATTACTACAAAATGAATCATACATAAATAATATAAAATAAAAAATGTTGTGCATCTATTGTTTCACTTATGAAACGAAAGAAACTTCTCAGACAACCTAATACTATGGAAATTAAATTCTTAAATTAAGTTACATCGAATTAATCAACTTGACCGATCTAAACCCTACTTTAACGCGATTTATTCCACCCGATAAATACGACGCACTCGAGTTTCCAATGTTTCACCGTTGGATTGTAAAACATGTGATTTGTTCAAGTTGATCTCGACTCGAAATAAAGAGAAAACGATTTGGGTTAGGTTGGCTCGGCGGAAATGAAAATTTCACGGGATGTTCCTCGGTCGTAGTCGACGTACGCGTATCTGGAGCGAAACCACTGGGGGTGACAGAAACATTCACGAGGGCTGTTTCCGCGGGGTTAGAGGCGAAGTCTTTCCCTGGCTAGTTTTGCTGATGACACCGCTCCCGTGGTGCTGGCAAACCGTTTGTAAACTCGAACGATCGCCATCCCAACACCAGCGTCGTGAGATTTTCATCGAATTACAGACATCTTTGATTACGAAAGAAAGAAAGATACGCATGAATCTTACGTTCATAGTTTTTCAATTTTAAACTTGTGTTCGTTCGTTCGACGGATGCTTTCGAGACGAAATTCTTAGAAGAAACGGTATCCAGACGAAGCTTCCTTCTTCTTCTTCTTCTTTCATTGACTAGTACGAATTCTATTCCATCCTTTATCTTCAAACACGGAACATCGTCCATTGACTTTGGGGCACTTCGAGCTTGAAATTTACCGAACGTCCAGCTGGACAAATTGTAAAATACAAATTAAATAAAAAAAAATTTCGAGTTTGAAATTTACCGAACGTCCAGCTGAACAAATTGTAAAATACAAATTAAATAAAAAAAAAACTTCGAGCTTGAAATCCTAATTTAAGTCGTATAAAATCTTCCTCTCGAACCAGCCAACTAAACCTTCCATTATCAAACGTATAAGATACTTGCAATTTCATCCATAATTTTGCAAAGTATTTTAAACACGTCAAGCACGAAATTCTGACGGTTTGTATCGTGCACAAGCCTCTTTTAATCGTCAAATATTTTTTCCAAAGGAAGCTGATCTACGGCAGGTTTCCATACTGACAGCTAGACCGTGTGTGTGTGTACGTACATATACACATGTTTAAGAAGTTTAAAGATTCAGAAAGATATACAGAGCGATGGTAGCGTGTATCAACGTAAAGTAACGATTTATCAAACATTCGGCAAATGAAACAAATCTGCGCCCTGTTCGCAAAAACACCATGGAAATTTGCATAAACGTCGGCGATCGTTATTAACAACCATGCATCGCCACAGAAATCTCGTAGCCCGATAAACCGATACAACTCTCTCCTCTATCAATCGTCCCATCTCCAATAATCCATCAACAACCTCTGCTTCTCTACAAACCAAATCTTCGCTGCGCTCGGAGAATTACCCAAGAATTCCTCGAAGAACGTGCGGCAACCCCTCGGAAGATTGGCAAGATCCCTTTTCAGGGATCGGCTGACATAAAGAGGAACAAGAGCGAACAGAAGCAGCAAGTGAAACGCATGTCCCGGCGCTTTTTACGGGGTTTCGGCCCGACGACATGTTCCAGGGCCCGGAACGAATGGGCCAAAGTCCCGAATAAGAGAAAAAGAGACGATAGACAGAGTTTAGAGAGGAGGAGGAAGGAATAACAGGGAGGTGGGAGTTAACGCGACGAAGAAAAGGGACCGTGGAACACCCCGGAGATCCGAGATCGAGTTAAGATAATTGCTCGTTTGTTTAAACATTTGACCGGCCGATGGGGCGGCTTTTTGCTCGCTTTCTCACCGCGTCCATTCTTTTTCATCCTTTTTACCAGCCTCTTCTTATTGCTCTTTACGGCCACTGGCTCGTGATACAGCACACGTATTTTCCTAATCTTTAAGGGGTGAGTTTTATAGGAGCTGAGGTTAAAGAACGCGATGGTCATGCCGCAAGTATTCACGCGATCTTATTTGCGAATGGAACTGAAGAAATGGAATTTGAATAGAAATAAATGGTAAAATGATTAACTTACGAACGAATTATCAAATTATGAAAATTTTAATCGACGAGAATCTTCTTTCGTATGCGTGAAAAATGCGTAGAATGATTTGAACATAGGCGGCGAAACGAAATGACCAAAGATCGTGGCATATGAATTTGGTGCAGCGTATATTTTTTATTATTTAATGTGTGCTTTACAATTTATCCATCTGGACATTTGGTAAATTTTTATGATTTAATTGCTGAATAACATGTGGATGGCTACCCCCAGCAGGATACCATCTTCGAATTTGACTATTTTATTTCTTCAGTGAGGTCAGTGGGGTGTTTTCCTTTTAGTCTTTTGGTGCAGCGTTTTCTTTTTATTATTATTACTTAATTTGTACTTTACAATTTGTTCAGCTGGACATTTGGTAAATTTTTCTGACTTAATTGCTGAATAACATGTGGATGGCTACCCCCAACGAGATACCATCTTCGAATTTGACTATTTTATTTCTCCAGTGAGGTCAGTGGGGTGTTTTCTTCTTAGTCTTTTGGTGCAGTGTTTTCTTTTTATTATTATTATTTAATTTGTACTTTACAATATATCCAGCTGGACATTTGATAAATTTTTCCGACTTAATTGCTGAATAATATGTGGATGGCTACCCCCAGCGGGGTACCATCTTCGAATTTGACTATTTTATTTTTTCAGTGAGGTCAGTGGGGTGTTTTCTTCTTAGTCTTTTGGTGCAGCGTGATTCAAGAAATAATTTTTCAGAGTTTAAAGTGTTTCAAAAATAGTAAACGAATTACAGATATTTTGCGTGTTCTAAGGTGAAACTTCGACCAGGATAAAAGGACAGAGTGCAATAAAATGTTACAGTACCGTGCAATCCTAAAAGGACATGGTCTGTGTCTGCAAGACTTGATTCTCTTATCTCGTGAGTTTAAGATGCTTAGTTTCTTAACTTGTTCCTTAATTCCAGATTTAAATCCCCAGCTTAGAAATTATTGTAAAAGATTTGAAGTTAAGAAGAGGACTGTGGACATCGACATAGAATTTGTAGTCCGCTACTTTTTTATAATTCCTGCACATGACATTGAAAAATTGTTTTCCGCGTGTCCTGAATCTTTATCTCGTACGACAACAATTCTGATCGATTAATTGCTGTTTCGACAATCCTGATGAATTTTATATAACAACTGCAGATGTTTTAATCCTCGTGAACGAAGGCACGTGAATAAAACTGAAATTTATGGTCGATCAGACAACATATGTTCTGACTCTGTATCTTGTATGAAGACATAAATATGTTCCATTAATTGTTTTCTCAACGATCTTGCTCAATTTTTTTTACAAGAACCGCACGTATTTTAATTCTCATGAATGAAGACGCATAAATAAAACTGAAATTTATGGTTGATCAGACGTGTGTTCTGAATCTGTACTTCGTACGAATACGTAATTTTGATCGATTAATTGTTTCCCCAACGATCATGATCAATTTTTTTATAACAACTGCAGGTATTTTAATTGTTACGAATGAAGGCGCATAAATAAAATTGAAATTTATGATCGATCAGACAACAAGTGTTCCGAATTTGTATCTTGTACGAATACGTAATTTTCATTGATTAACGGTTGCCTCGACAATCTCGATTAATTTTGTATAACTGCAGATATTTTGTTTCTCGCGAATGCAGGTGTACGAATAAAATAGAAATTTCTAGTCGATCGGATAATATCCGCTCTCTGCTTCGTCGTATTTATAAAACACTTTTCAAAGGACAGCCAGCGCTAGACTGCCAACTGATTTCAACGCGATCTCAATCGATACTAGATGATCCAGGTTGCAACAACAAAAATCACACGTACAATTTGTAGCAAAACACGTTCGAAAAATCACCTCCACGGCCACTTGTTCTGCACACAAAGAGGAATCATCTCTATTTACCCAGTACTCCACCCTAACAATAGTTGGGCGTTTATCTACCCCCGTTGACTCGTCACGGATCCATCTCATCCAACAAACAGCTCAATCAAGAACCCGTAAACACGTTCAACCGCCTCAAACCCTCTCCCGCTAAAAAAATCCCTCTCTCTCTCCGTTCAACCAAGCCAAAAGAAACGTTCTATCGACGAAACTGAACGGTGGCATAAATTCGATAAATCCCTGGTTCCTGTATCTGCTATTCTCCTAAACAGGCCACAGATTCCTTCAATTTTTTGCTCTGATCCCATAGCGGAGACGAGGACACGGAATTAAAGGATAACAGTGGCGACGAGATATAAGAATCCTTTTGCACGGATGGAGGATCCGCGGGCACGATGGGTCACGAGGTCTCCGAAGCACGCATGGTTGCACGTAATCAAACACAATGGCCCCAAGGATGCAGAGACGCATCCAGTGGCAAAGAGACAGTCGTAGAAACCATTTCGCGGCCGGTTGATGGCGACACAATGAACGAAAAATCCGGCGGAGCAGGCAGAATGGAAAGAAGCTTGTGGAAGAAGACGCCGCTAGACGAGGATGGATCTGTTTAACAGGATGATGCAGTCTGATGAAAAGGAAAGAAAAGAGCCTGGTGGAGTATTTCTGAGTCGATCGTTTTCCCCGTAGGCATTTCAGGCCTAATTTCCCGCGGACAAAGAACAAGAGCAAGGCCCTTCTCGCCGTCTCTGTTCCTGACCGATGCTTTTTGTCTAGGCCAACCAGTCTCTCGAGTCTTCCTGCTTCGAACCAGACGATCGGCTCCTATTTCTTTGATGTTTCATCAACGTCCTTCCATCGTTCTTTATCTTTCCAGTCGTTCGTCGTTTTGTTGCGAGATTCTTGTTCTTGTTCCTTTTCTTCATGCTACTCTTGCTTCGCTTTTTTCCCTTTCTTCTTCCTCTTCTCGGCAATGGTCTATCGGTTTGCTGGTTTTTGCCACTAACTACGCGTAGCCAGGATGATTATGGTGATGTCTGTCCCCGGGATCCAGCTTCTTTATGGCTGATTGCCTTCGCTGGAGACGTGTATCGCGCGAAGGCTTAGATCGTGTCGCGATGAAACCCTCGCAGGCCACCGTAGAGGAATGTGCATCGCAAGAGTTAGCCATCTCTGGCCGATTGGATGCCGCGCATCCACGATCCTTCGCTGTGATACTTTTTGTTCAAGTGGCAGTTAAATTATTACATGTTACATATATATACGTCACTTCAAATAACCATGAATAACCTTGGTAAATAATTCTTTGTCGAGATTCAAGATGAATTATTTGGTATTACGTGCTACGTTTAGGATAATGGGAAATTTAATAAGTCACTTTCTGCAATGTTTCCCGCAACGAATTAAGCGTAAATAGGTAGTTTCGTTGGAAGAAAGCAAAGGAAAAAATCGTGTTACTTTAATAAATCTATCTTAACAGGCGAAGGTTACTTGCAGATACATAGGACTTTCATCTACAATAGCAAGTTCTTTTCGCAACAAACAGCACCGCCTACCGCTTTCCATAAATACAGCCACTCATAAATCACGTGAAATCTCTTTCTCCAATTACGAATCCGCTTGCCACTCAAAATATCAAAACAGATTTGCAAAAGCCGCAAAGAAAGCGCACGCATGCTTCAGTATTTCCAAAATTCGATCAGCCTTTCGTTTTATCTGCTAGGTTTGGCCACAAAGAGAGTCCTCGAGTGCGCTCGGTTTCCGCGACAATGGTGCTCATAGTTGAAGCAAAGCGGTGTCGGTCTAGAAGGCCTAATTTTAAGCAAATTTAGGCCCCGTTCTACCATTTGGGCATCGGTTAAGCGTGTCGCCTGTCTACCTGGCCGAAAAGGAGAGGCCCGGCCCCGTCACGCTTATCCAATATTTCTCGACATTGTCACGCTCCCCGCCTCGAGTACTTGCCTCGTCATTGTCGAAGACCCAGGACTCTGAAGCACCGTGGCAATTGGATTAAACGTATCCATTACCATTGGACGTCGTCCTTTCCCCGGATCTTCTTTCGTTCTTCGAATTTTGCAAATCCGCACGGATACGTCCAAATAGATAAACAGAAAGAGAAAGAGGAATTAGAATTAGGAGGAAGCAAGGAAGAATGGGCTTTTCTTCGAGTTTGTGTTTTCCATCGTTTCCGGCTGGATAGATAGAACACGGTCCAAGAGTTTGGAATGGTTCCAGGCAAGCGTTCTTTGGGGTTTTAATGTTTCTCCAGATTTTTAGGACTCGAAACGTTGGATTGTTAATTTTGCAGACTGGGCTTTCAGAGGTATTTGCGTTTTATTTATTGCCTCTATTTCCAGCAACTTCCAATTGACGAAACTATGTGAAATTTCTTTGTTTGTATCATATTATATTCAAATAAAAACAAGGATATTTCAATCAGTCTTATTCTATGAACTAGTCAAACAATATCAGACTTCCAAAACTCGTACGTCACACGATACAGTAAGACGATCCAACAATATCAAACTTGTAAAATTCATACTTTCCATGTGGCGTACAGGTAAAGGAATAAGAAGAAATTCTCAAAACTTGCGTCTCGCGTATCACAGCCAAACAACATCGCAATAAGCGACAGACCAAGTGGATTTCCTATTCGGTTGCGAAATTCTTACTTGCCAAGTGTGAAACAAACGACAGGAGGCAAGGAAATTCCGAAAACTTCTGTCTCGCGTGTCACAAGCAAACAACGCACATCGTCACAAGCGACAGAACCACACCATGTGAATTTCTCCTATTCGGTTAAAAAATTCCTACTCGCCTTGTCACAAATAAATAAGAAAACGAAAGCAAATTCGCAAAACTCGCGTCTGCCATGTCACAACCGAACGATATCGTCGGTAGCAACGAAGCAAGTCGAATCGACCAGTTTGTCACGACTCGTGCTTTCCATGGTCGATCGAACAAGCAAACAACACGAAACTCGGAAAAGTCAGTTGTAGGATAACCAAGCGACATTAACCAGAAGCAAGAAAGCCAATGAGACCGAGTTCGAAAAGCTGGCGGACCAGGAGGAGGGCCGGTTCCCGATTACCGATCGCGACGATTTATTCCGTCAGAGCGACGAGCAGGCTGCCCTTTGTTCTCGGTGACTTACATCGATAATCCCGCTCGGTCCCGACACGGTGGCCCCTCCCGCGTCTCCCCTACGTGTCTCGTGGCGCAATATCTCGACGGCGAGGCTCGCACGCATAAAGGCAAACCAACGGCCCTGCTGGGTCCAGGCTGCGGTGAAACCGGCGCTTCAGCCTCCTCTCTTCTCTGTCCGATCCTCTGCCGTCTCTTTCCTTCTCTATCTTCCCTTTCGCTCGGCTTGTGTGTGTACGCTTGTTCAACGTTCACCGCCCCCTCGGCCTGGCCGTCCTCGTGGCTAACAAGAGGATTCACCATTCACCTGTCACCGGGTCCGAGGGCGGTTAGTTATAGTTTATTTATCGTTTCCACGTAGGCTGGTGTTTGAAATACGTTTACACCGCTCGTATGTTCACCCTTTCTTTCGGTGTGGGTATGGCGCCGGCGTGTGTGGTCCGGCGCATACCAGCGAACGCGGACGGACAACTATTGTCCGCGCGGCGTGCATCCGCGCGGACAGTTGCAAGCCGACCGCCTTGCACCCGGACCAGAGATGTCTTAAGCAGATTGCCCCGGACCGCGCATGCACCGGCCAACGAGCCGCCACGGAACGCCACTGTAACGCGGCAATTTCGACGACTCGCGATATTTTTTCACTTTCCATTTCACTGCCATACGCTGCTTGCGCGTGACAGCGTCGTTTCGCTTTGCTCTTGCAACTTCGTGCGAAGTTTTTCGGCGCTCTTCGCTCTTTCCATGTACGTAGGTACACGTGGTGATGCTGATTTCTGAAACGTCGCGTGGGAAGATTCTTTTTTTCTCATTTTATTTTCATTTTCATATTAGCATTCGCGTAGCTCGAACGTAGGATACGCGGCGAACTTTGGAGCTTCCAGTTCACGGGATTTGGAAAGATTTCCTTTATTTTTAGAATATATCGATTCTTCAGAGGGATTTTTCTAGCTTAATTATGTGCGTACGTGACGTTCTCTGGAGCTTCCGATTTCTGGGACGGAAATCTTCGTTCGATGCGAGAAGCGACTGGAAACCTTCCGACAGCCCTCCAATCTTTCCCTCTGTTATTACATCCTTCAAAAAGATAACTTTGTTGAAAGTTTCCCTGCGATGCCACAATCCTTTCCTTACCTTTTCCGTTTATCGCATAGGTTCAATATGAGAAGAGCTTCCTAAAAATATCGTTGGATCTGTACATGCGAAGCTTTTAGTAAATTAGGTATTTGTAAATAAAGATAGAAGAAGAATCGGTAACTTAGAACTACCTAGGATACTACCCCGTCTCCACGACCATAGTCCCATAAATCTCAAAAGAAAATTAACCTAACCAAAGCTATTAACCTAACGCCGCCTTCCCCCAAAATATACCTCATTTTCCATTTCCCTAAAATTTCATCGGAATACCTTCCGAGACGCGTAAGATTTCCCGATTTTAAAAACGTCGCCACGATGCACGAAACGCCGTCTCCTGACCACAAGAGCGGTAACTACTCCATCATCGTTTACCAAAGTAATTAACGTGGAGTAGAAAAAGAACGCAGACCTTTGGAAGTGTATTCAAAGTATTAACGGGGCGCAAAATTAACCTTATCCGATCGGCAGATCTCTCGACAAGGAAAAAGAAGAAGAACGACAGAGATGGAAAACAGACTCGATATTGCCGAAGACCCAAAACGTAAAGGGTAGTTCCTTGTTGGGTAAGGGAGGGGATAAAGAGCCTTCTTTTCTTTACCTGAATATCATAGGCGAACGTTTGACACGTGATGACAGCTCATGGCGCCACCAACCCCCTGGTGTTCCATGGCACAGCGGGGATTCCGCCTCGGGGCCCAGAGATTCTTTTGTTTCAGCCTCATTAACGTGTTGCCAAACCCTCGACGTTCCACCTCGGGGAGCGTCCTGGCTCCGTCAACGACCTACTCGAGAGCCATGAGCCACCACTGCGCTCCACTGCAACTTCCTAACGGTCGTACGAATCCTGCGGTATACGCGTCATCCTGTCTTCTAGACGTTGTGCAAAGACTTACAACGACTTCTTATTTCGTCGGAAAGTTTCGCGAAATTGCAACGCAACTTGCAGATTCTAATCTTATTCCTAAAATTGACAGACAACGGAGATCGATGGATGATGATTTCTGATTAAACGGGATGCATCGATTTGTGTACAATATTCTTTGTGGCTATAAGATTTTATTTATTGCGCGTTATGTAAATCTTAAACGTAGATGATGTAGAAGGGCTTTCCTCGGGTGAGAATTTTTATAAAATTGCAGTGGAAGGTCAGATTCTAATTTCATAGCATTAGAAGATGGGACAGGTCGACAGATGTTAATATCTTAGCTTGGGTGGGTCAATTTGTACAATATTTTTATTCTGTCAACATGAGGAATGTTTTTATCCATCGCCGATTGTATAAATTTTAAATGTACGTCGTGTGGAAAGATGATTATCCTCGTATTTAGGTAATTTTTATAAAATTGCAGTGGAAGGTCAGATTCTAATTTCCTAGGATTGGGAGATGAGACAGGTCTACAGATGTTGATATCTTAGGTAGTTTGGGTGGGTCGATTTGTACAATATATTTATTTATCAACATGAGGAATGTTTTTATCCATCGTAGATTGTGCACATTCTAAATGTACGTTATGTGGAAAGATGATTATCCTCGTATTTAGGTAATTTTTATAAAATTACAGTGGAAGGTCAGATTCTAATTTCCTAGGATTAGGAGATGGGACAAGTATACAGATGTTGATATCTTAGGTAGTTTGGGTGGGTCGATTTGTACAATATATTTATTTATCAACATGAGGAATGTTTTATCCATCGTGGATTGTGCACATTTTAAATGTACGTTATGTGGAAAGACGATTATCCTCGTATTTAGGTAATTTTTATAAAATTGCAGTGGAAGGTTAGATTCTAATTTCATAGGATTAGGAGATGGGACAAGTATACAGATGTTGATATCTTAGGTAGTTTGGGTGGGTCGATTTGTACAATATTTTTATTTATCAACATGAGGAATGTTTTTATCCATCGTGGATTGTGTAAATTCTAAATGTACATCGTGTGGAAAGATGATTATCCTCGTATTTAGGTAATTTTTATAAAATTACAGTGGAAGGTCAGATTCTAATTTCCTAGGATTGGGAGATGAGACAGGTCTACAGATGTTGATATCTTAAGTAGTTTGGGTGGGTCGATTTGTACAATATTTTTATTTATCAACATGAGGAATGTTTTTATCCATCGTGGATTGTATAAATTTTAAATGTACGTCGTGTGGAAAGATTATTATCCTCGTATTTAGGTAATTTTTATAAAATTGCAGTGGAAGGTTAGATTCTAATTTCATAGGATTAGGAGATGGGACAAGTATACAGATGTTGATATCTTAGGTAGTTTGGGTGGGTCGATTTGTACAATATTTTTATTTATCAACATGAGGAATGTTTTTATCCATCGTGGATTGTGTAAATTTTAGATGTAAATCGCGTGGAAGGGTTCTTTTTGATTGAGAATTTTTATAAAACCGTAACGCAACCTCTAGGTCTGTGTAAAAGGACCTTTTAGATTGCACGAGAGATAAGAAAGACCGATGATAAAATCTAAGCGATACAGCACGAGTTACTTAGTTTGAAGTCCGGGAATCTACGAAATAAGTTTCGACGTTGGAAATTGATGAACTAGAAGTCGTTAAGCGAAGAGATTGCTAGGCTAATGTCGGGCAAGGTTTCGTCAAGCGTTGTCCTAGGTTTCAGCAAATCTCGGTCAATTTGTAAAACTCTGACTTTCCCTTTCGGGGACAGATAACTCATTATTTACGAGATTCCTCCAGATCTTGACAAAGATAGCGCAATAACTCATTGTAACGCCTTTTGAACATCTCTGAGAATAGGTAAAGAGAATTCTCGTAACGTTTTTGGATTTTCAGTTTGAAATTTTTAAAAACTCCAAAAATGATCGTACATAGAACAGTACACGATATACGTGTGTGTCTAGAAAATTTTAATGTGAATACCCATGTCTTCGACATTCATGCAGAAATACACGAATTGCTCCATAAGAATTCAGTTTTCTCAAATTAAAAATACTCTTTTCTATAATGTCTAATTTAAATGTTTAAATTTTCTATAATGTCCTTTCCTTATACTTAACTCCGCCACGATCCTTGTATTTTGTATATTTCAAGCTTACCCTTTACTCTTTAGATTTAAGCATTATATTCAACTAGAACCAAATATACTATAAACTCTTATAATCCAAGGTACAATACCACGTCAAAATAACTTACTTATAATTCTCAATGAGTCTACCAAATTAAAAAATTAAAAAATTAAAAAAAAGTTTACTCTCGTTTCAAACATAAACAAAGAGACTGAATATCTTTAAAAAACATTCGACATAAAATTGTATCGAAAGATCACGTGCACCAACGATTAGACTGCTGACGCTTATGCAATTTTATATCTTTACTCACGTGGTTAAAAAAACGTTTATTAATCTACTCCAAATACTTTGCATTTTTTACATTTAATTTGCAAATTACATGCTGTCTGTGGACTTGCGGAATCTCAAATTTCCCAAAAGTGCGTTAACATCAGTTTATCGATAACAATTCTTTCGTGTAATATTTCGCTGAAGCTTAAGGTGCTTTCGAATATTACGAAAAATACGACTGAGCCGATAATAACCGAAAGAACGCAGCGGGGTTATTTTCACGCTCGCTTATTCCATGCTCGTTTCTTTGTCCTCGCGGGTTACAAGCGATCACGCGGAATTTTTTCGCGAAATCAGTCGTCAGCGATGCGTGGACGTATTGTTCGCGACCTAGGCACCGTGTTAATTCCTGTTTCGCGATGGTCGAAAGGATATACACGCGAAACTACTAACAAAACTAACAACGCTGGTCCTCTCGCGATGAAAAGACATCAAAAAATAAAAAAAGAAAAATATATATATATACGTATATTCAACGGCGTTGGTCGACTGTTTGTAATGCAAACAGTATCGATCGACGAGGGTGGCTGGGGGTTGAAAGTGGCGGAAGGTGTAACGGTTTGTGTTTCCTTACTGATTAAATTACAGCGAGCGTGAAAATGCTTGGCTGAAACCACTAATTTCTAACGGAAATAAAAATACAGAAGAGCAGGTAGTTCGATAGAAATATTCGCCAGCAATTTTCAGCCCAACTTTCGCGACTGTACAAATAAAAATAGGAGAACCGGAAGCTATCGAATCGCGTGTGCGTGCGTGGTGTAAAGAGTAAAGCGTTTCGGTTTGTAGATTTAACCGATTGTTTCACCTTCTGTGAACACAATGGCTCGCCAATTGTATCTATTCTTGTAGAAACTTTTCCTAAATCGTATTATACGTATTGTACTAAGCGTTCTGAAATTTTATTTATCGCAACGTTTATGATTTAAAAGCGTACGAGAAGAACCGTCCATGTTATTTAATTTCTCGATTTCGAACGATTCGTTGTTTGTCTCGCTCGAGAATGTATTTCCTGAAGATCTGTGAAAATTTACAACGAATCAAGTAAAGAAGCGTTTCTCGCGTGTTTCATGACACACGAACGCACGTGTTTAATTCCACGAATATTTAAAAAGACAGTTTGGTTAACACGGTGTTGATCGTCGAATTGACAAATTATTCGTCGTGTTTTGTGCCTGTGATCTTCCATCATATCAGTTACATTAGAGTTTGGAACGACTAAACGACCTGCTATGGTTCGCACACATTCTCAAACTTTACCAAAATTTCTGCAACCTCCGCATACGCATTTTCAAATTTTCCCAAGTTTTGCCAATACAATCGTAACAATGTCTCATCGCAGTGCTAATGAACGTTTGAAAGGTTTCATGGAATACCTACGTTAATATTGTTTGCGTTGGGTACATTTAAAACGATTAGGTTGAGGGCATTGTAAATCATGGGAAAGTTGAAAGGATTCGATCCTTTGAGCGATTACGATCCTAACACTGTTTGGTTTCGTGTACCTACGACCGATCATTTAGCCTAAAGTGGTTAGCTTCCTGTGGAACTGGAATTCTTTTACGTACAACAGTATTTCTCTTGTGGTTCCTTGTACAATGATTTTCTTCGCAATAATTGTGATATTGGAAGTTTTCCATATTAAAGATCATCCATCGTTGACAATTCTAACATTCAAAATCCAATTCGCCAAGCTGATACAACGAAACTCCTTTCTTTGGATATTTCACACGTATTTTTACATCTCAAAATTTGGCAATAAAATAAGCAACAGCTGAGCCTCGAAGAAAATTCTAAGAATCTACACGCCCTTGAAATCCCTTTAACACTGGAACTACCAGTCAAATTGGCTGGCTTTACAATTTTATTTTAAAATTCCTACTTCATGTTATATTTCTTTCCACAATGACGTAATGACTTTCGCAACGATAACTAAAAGAATTTATTTTGCTTTTTATATATTCAAGCTGAAAATAATTTTGTATCAAGGCTACTTATACCAATACCAGTCAAAATGTAAAAAGGTCCTGCAATTTGTTTATAGAACCCCAATCAACCAGTTTCCTCGTTTTGTACAACTTGCCACACATTTTTCAAATTTTTACCGCTTATCGTTCGATATGACGATATCAGTTATCAGGAAAATTCCCGATCGACTGCTAGATGCTAACGCTAGAAAATGACTGGTTCTATAATTTTATAAATGTGTCAAGCTTCGTTTAAGGAGCATGGTCTCAGATCCAGATACAAACGGAAAGAAAACTCGGAAAAGCTACACACTTTCTAAAGACGATTTAACCCAGTGAAAGCGCAGCATGCAAACTAAGAGCAATCCCGATACCGACCAAGACTAGCGAGCGCAAACGCTCGACACACGACCGATCGTGTCTCGAAACGATAGAATTCGGCGGGACGACGATTCCCGGTGGAAATAGCGAGGAGTAGATCGATGGGAGGCGGGTGCTCCGAGTCTGCACGGCACGACCGCAATTCCATCCTTTTCAGCGGCCGCTGGCCGCGACGATTCCCGGATGCCGGAGTCCCGCCGCCGAATACTGCGAATTCCACGGCGTCCCGGCGGCGGATTCGGTGATTTGCCGCCGCGACACGCCGGACACGAAGCGGCGCTTGTAACGCCGGCGTGTTCCGCCAGTGCCGATAAACACTTCAAACCCGCCTCGATGTCCCCGCTTGACAGTCCAAGTTACGCTGATGAGCCGCGAACCAGAATCACAGAAGAGAACACCAGCACCGACTTTCTTCTTCTTCTTCTTCTTCTTCTTCTCTGTTTGAGAAGGGAAAGAACGAAGGTAGAACGGCGCTGATTTCCGAACGTGGCCTGCAAATCGTTCTCAGCTGACGATTCGATCGTTTTGGAAATACGAAGTATTAGGTTGTCCGAGAAGTTTCCTTCGTTTTATGAGCAAATAATAAGGTTTTTTCTTTTATATTGTTTTGTCGAATTGCGTACGATCCATTTTGTTCTGTTGAGATGAACATCGAGACATTTCACAGACTTGGTTTGAAGCGTTTCTATGAAGCTGCACTGTTGTAAAAAACACGTTTGCGAAAGAAAGATACTTTTAGGACAACCTAATAGAAAAGCGTTTGACAGACGCTGTTTTACTTTTAAGTTAAGATTGGGGTTAGGTTAGTAGGGGTAGGTTAGGGTAGGTAGGTTTCGAGATCGTTTTCTCCGTGGCAAACAACTTTGCCGGAATTAAATGTTTACAGATCTTAATCCTATGTTTTTGATGCTGCGATAAACTCGTAGAAAATTACGAATTTTTCATTTATCACGCGTTACAACCTATTCCTTCAGGATATCGAAATAGAACCACGAAGAAGTTTGAAAGAAACGTAATATCAATTGCACCGAGTACAAAGAACACACGAGGATGCTGTCTCTATACTCTATACTCTCGGGTGAAGTCGAAACAAACTCTAACGAAATAAAGTGGAAATTTCAACTCGCAGCTTGTTGAAATCCATTTTGTAACCTGCGCGATGACGTCGATCGTTAAAATCGCCACTGACAAGGCGACCCGTCTCATCGCCTCGTTTGTCAAATGCCCTAACGAACCTCGAGAAACTCGACCAGAATCGACGGCTAAAATTTCAACTTACGATACAACGATTTCAATTGCAAATTCGATAGAGTCCAGATTCCGAGAGAAACGTTCAAGAAATACCAAGATCCTCTGAAACCCTTCCATCAGCTCGTAATATAAACAGAATCCCCTCGTCTAAAAAACGTGGTGAGGCTGCCGGAAGTCGCTCGATCAGCGCCAAGCAACACGAAATACTCGATTCCACCTTGTCTAACCAATCCGGCTTATCACTATGCATAAGACGAGAGAAGAGGTGGGTTGGTTCGATAGAAATCGGGCAGGACATAAAGACCCGGATCGGTATACCATTAATACTCCTCTCTCATCTAGCCAATCCTCTTACTCGCAAGAACAGTATCCTCGCGCCTTGAGTCCCCTTTAATTAGTCAGCCTTGAAGAGACGACAGACTGCCGCGTCTGTGCATAAGAATCGGACAGAGAATCGCGCCGATTCCCTCGCTTACTTAACCAGAAGAGGAATGCCTGGTCGCCTTCGTTAGACGGAGAAAGATTATTAATTTCTCTGTTGAACCGCGTGCCCGAGAGAATTCGATCGGCACGGCTGTAATATCGCAGCGAGACGAGGATGAAGAGATAGATACTTTCTCAGTGATTCGAAGATAATGGTACGCCACTGAATTTCAGTGGAAATTATTTTGTCAAATTTCGAAGCAGAGGGGCGAGATATTATTTCGTATTTTATAGCAACAAAGTATCTTCGAAGATCGGGAAATTTGCATTGAATTCGTCGATGTTTCCACTTGGCGATGTATTTGGATCACGCGACTGACGCTAAGTATGGAATTGACAAAATTTGCGAAATTTGAAGATAATTCACGATTAAGATAGCATAGTAGTCGTTCGAAAAGTTTCTCCCTCAGGTGCACGACATTATTCTGTTTTATATTATTTTATTGAATCGCGTACGGTGGATTTTGTTCCAATGGAACGAAATATGGACATTTTGCGTTTTATATTATTTTATTGAATTACGCACGCTCCGTTTTTCTTCCTATAGAGAAAAAAATATCGTGCATCTGTCGTTTACCTGTACAACGAGAGAAACTCCCGGGACAACCTAATGGTAAGAATTCTGGGAAATTGCGAAATTTCAAAGCCTACGTTTCCTGCCTCGAGCCATTAAGAAGATCCAATAAGGACCGCTATTTGATCTCTGAAAAATTTCCAAATTTCCAAATTTAGGCTCGCCAACGTAGATAAAGCTCTGGAAAGTTTCGGAATTTCCAACTTGGGGCTGTCTGTTACAAAGAAAATTCCAATGAATTACACAGTTCCGGGACTTCGACCTTCTAACGCAAATGAAATTATTACAAATTTCACTGATACACGTATATACATACGTATGTATACGTAGCTGTAGCTAATTACATAAATATAATGCAAATAAAATTGCCGAAAAATAGCAAAGAGAAATGTCTGGCTCGCCTCCGTCAGAGGGAAAGATTATTAATTTCCGTTGAACCGCGTGCCCGAGAGAATTGGATCGACACGGTTACGTATGTGTGTGCGTGTATGCGTTACGTACGTGAGAAAGAGATGCAGATAGTGGTCCTACGGTTGGAGGATAATGGCCCAGCACCGCGACCAACGCCGGACAAGGGAGCACGAAGGACGAGGAAAGACTTCTGGCGCCACTCCGGGCATACCACTCGCTTTCGTCCGGCATGGCCTCTCTTTTCCTTTGCTTTCTTTCTTCCTCCACTTCGTTCTTTCTTCTCTCTTCTTCGCCCTGTCTTCTGCAGTCCCTTCGCTTCGACTTGGCTCGGCTCGCTCGCGTACACGCTCGCGTCTTTCTCCGTTGTTCCAGCCTCGATCCCACACTGATATCAACCGGCACCGGAGCCTAACTTATTGTCTTATTATTGGACCACCTAGAGAAGCGGCCTGCTTTTCCATTCTCTGCGTTTGAGAATGGGGCGAGGAGATCGAGGAGAATCGTCGAGAGACTCGGCCAGAGTGTTGGAAGATCGCACGCGGAGCTTTCGGCGGCTGCGAGCGTTGGAAGAAGAGCGCGGGGTGACGAGGGTGGTGACGGAAGCGAGCTTCGGACGATTGCGACAAGTCGATCGATAGATCGCGCATTTTCTTCGTGCAAATTCTTCTATCTTCGTAAACGTAATTAAGCGAACGCAGTGCAAATAGGAATTCACTTTATTCGTCGTACTTTGTGTATTTTGTACACTGTGCTTTCGCATATCGCGGTTCTAGGCATTTTCGCGATCTTAAATTTCCTGTAGACGCATAGAAATCCGCAGTCTGCTAATTGGAAACGAGCCTGATGGTAAAGTTTAAGGAAGTTTGAAGCAGTTTACTGTTTATTGTATTTCGCAGATGGGTATTATGGTTGCCTTGGATTTCTCCTATGTAATGCGAATAGTATTTAATAATTATGCATATGTTATTAGGATAGAAGGAATGGCTTCTAACGGCAACTAATAATAATTATTAGATAGCGATATCTAACAGTAATATTTCTTTCTTATGTAATCATCATTTTATGTATTATTACGTATTGCCGTTTAATAATTAGACTGGGGATACTCTAAAATCGATACACTACGGACTTTAATAACTTTTCTCTATTAAAAATTGTTTACCATATCAGTAACTGTGTTCCATACTGTAGCAGCATACTGTAGTTGAAATCATTTATTGCTCTTATTAATATACAAATCCATTCTGTGAAATTATAACGTCTCTTCTTGTTCTCCTCTTAGAAACCTTCCATTGCTCGACGTTACGTTCAAACGAGTTACGAATAGCGTGAATACACGCACGTACGAACAATTCAATATTCGCTAGAAATCCTTAAACAGACATATATTACGGTAAGCGTCGATAATAACGATCGTAAAAGTAAAGCATTGCGAAACCACCTGACAGTATCTTACATTAATAGATGATCGACGGTTCTCTCTTTATAACTTTTATATTAAACGATGCTCGATCTGCAACGTTACCAATCGAAATTAATAGATCAATGGCGAATTTTTAATTCGAAGTTGTACCTTCGCTGGTACATTAAATGGTAATATTAAATTAAATGGAGAAATTGACCAGACGACTGAAGAATTTACGTGAAGTTAGACGAACGAGAGAAACAACAACGAAGATACAGAGTTTGAAATTAAATGTTGTGACAATACCTTATATAATAGATGATCCTTTCTTTGCAACTTTTATTTAAACGATGATCGACCTACAACAGTATCAATCGAAGTTAATAGATCAATGGCGAATTTTTAATTCGAAGTTGTACCTTCGCTGGTACATTAAATGGTAATATTAAATTAAATGGAGAAATTGACCAGACGACTGAAGAATTTACGTGAAGTTAGACGAACGAGAGAAACAACAACGAAGATACAGAGTTTGAAATTAAATGTTGTGACAATACCTTATATAATAGATGATCCTTTCTTTGCAACTTTTATTTAAACGATGATCGACCTACAACAGTATCAATCGAAGTTAATAGATCAATGGCGAATTTTTAATTCGAAGTTGTACCTTCGCTGGTACATTAAATGGTAATATTAAATTAAATGGAGAAATTGATCAGACGACTGAAGAATTTACGTGAAGTTAGACGAACGAGAGAAATAACAACGAAGGTACAGAGTTTGAAATTAAATGTTGTGACAGTATCCTACATAATAGATGATCCTTTCTTTGCAACTTATTTAAACGATGCTCGACCTGCAACATTACCAATCGAAGCCAAAATAGATCAATGGCGAATTATAAACTTTACCAGGCCCGGTCAAACGACCAGTTTCAAAATTCAATTTGAAGTTGTACTTTCGCTGATATTTTTTTTTTGTTCGTCTTTAACTTCACGTAAATTCTCATATTAAATTAAATCGAGAAATTGATCAGAAGACTGAAGAATTTACGTGAAATTAGACGAACGAGAGAAACAACAATGAAGATACAGAGTTTGAAATTAAATGTTGTGACAGTATCTTACATAATAGATGATCCTTTCTTTGCAACTTTTATTTAAACGATGCTCAACCTGCAACAGTATCAATCGAAGCCAATAGATCAATGACGAATTTTCAATTCTTCGCTGATATTTCTTCCGTTCTTCCCTAACTTCACGTAAATTCTCATATTAAATTAAATCGAGAAATTGATCGATCAGACGACTGAAGAATTTACGTGAAATTAGACGAACGAGAGAAATAACAAGGAAGGTAGAGAATTTGAAATGAAATGTTGAAACCGGTAGTTTGACCGAGCTTGGTAAGGTAAGCGTTAGTGCTAAAAGCACCGTAAGAAGTCGCAGCCCTCGTGCATACGCGAGAATGATAACGTTCGTTCTACTATGGTAGACAAAAAAGCGACAATGTCGCCAAATTGTCAATCGTACGCCGTATCGTCGTTCTCTGTGTGCATTAACATAATGGTAGAAGAAGTTCGAGTCGAAGAAGCGCCATTATCCGCAGTTACGAGTGAAATCGGTGCCATTACAGGGAATGCCTTATGAGCTCAGGCGGGCGCGTAAAAGTGCCACTAACTAACAGGTTCTATAGAACGCCATCGGAGGGTATAGTAAGCAATAAATTGCGCACAACAGCCGTCTAAGGACGGAAACCAAAGAGACACTTAAAATCCACTGTCTCTCTCGTGGAACTGCATAATTTAACTCGACTCCATTAAAACTTCGGATAAAACGGTAAAACGAAACCGTGGAATAATTACGATCGAGCAACTGCGTTCCCGTTGGACTGAAATTCCCAGCTGAAATTTGAAAACCCTACAATCTTTCCGTAATTTTCCCGATTAATGTACGAATGGCTGCCAGAAGTATTTATACTTCTCTATATATATTTACTTTGCGATGAAACGTTTCTCTTATCAGCTTCTTTATCTCGTCTCCATCATTTTCAATTTTTGTCGTCCTACGAAAGCAATTAGTACTTTTACGCTACTTGGACTTCGGCAATTACAACGAATGTATCTGTGTGCAAATAGCTTCTACAGTGTGTTTCAAATAAACGAACAAACAAAGATTAGGCCAAAGTACTTCAGCCTTAGAGTCCTAGCATTATTTTTCTATTACGTAATTCTTAATTGTCATAGGTTTAATTCAATTTTTGTCGTCGTACGAAGGCAATTAGTACTTTCACGCTACTTGGGCTTCGGCAATTACAACGAATGTATCTGTGTGCAAATGTCTTCTACAATGTGTTTGAACTAAACGAACAAACAAAGATTAGGCCAAAGTACTTCAGCCTTAGAGTCCTAGCATTATTTTTCTATTACGTAATTCTTAATTGTCATAGGTTTAATTCAATTTTTGTCGTCGTACGAAGGCAATTAGTACTTTTACGCTACTTGGGCTTCGGCAATTACAACGAATGTATCTGTGTGCAAATAGCTTCTACAGTGTGTTTGAACTAAACGAACAAACAAAGATTAGGCCAAAGTACTTCAGCCTTAGAGTCCTAGCATTATTTTTCTATTACGTAATTCTTAATTGTCATAGGTTTAATTCAATTTTTGTCGTCGTACAAAGACAATTAGTACTTTTACGCTACTTGGGCTTCGGCAATTACAACGAATGTATCTGTGTGCAAATGTCTTCTACAATGTGTTTGAACTAAACGAACAAACAAAGATTAGGTTTATTTTTCTATTACGTACTTCTTAATTGCCACGTTCATTCCTAGATTTAATTCAATCTGCGTCCCGGTCGAAGCAATGTAAATTCTAAAAGCCTCTCGAGCTACAATATTCTTCCACCGATCGTTCCACCACTATTCTAGCGATTCTAAATCTCGGCGTTGGTTCTCTAAATTTCATGCCAATTTCCAAATTCAATTCTATTTTCCTACTTCTCTCGATCGAAGCCGCGTAAATATGCAGAAGCTTCTCATCCCCAAAGCGCGGTATTTCTCTCAGATCAATTGTTCCACTATTTATCACTTCACAAATCCTAGATTTTCGCTTTTTCCAATCTCGTCCCGTTCGAATCGCGAGCCCAGGAAACTTGTCGAAGCCTGTAAGAAAAACCAAAGGAAAAAAAGGATCCGCGTGACGCACCCTCTTGGCCCTAAGTCGTGTCGCGTCGTAAAGCAATTAACAGTTATGGTAATAATCGCTAACGATCCCCTAAACAAGGCAGGCCTAAACAAGGACAGGTCGAACTGAGGGGAAAAAAACAGAGGAGAGAAGAAAAAAAAAGGGAGGAACGAGAGGCGCAGGGCAGTGGAAGGAGGCCGAAAAAGGAGTGGCCTGAGTGGCTTTGGTAGCAGGAGGCAGAAGAGGCGGCGGCCTAACGCGACGCAGAAGAAAGAAGAAGAGGATGACTATGACGATGAAGAAGAAAGGGAAGGTCGATCGAGCGAGGATTATACGACTGGACATTTCGGGCATTTTTACGAAAGGGACGCGCAGGAACGCGTGTTCTATTAGCTAAGACAAAAGAGCGGCGCCTAGGCGGGGGACGGGACCCCCGAAACTGTCCGACAGCGTTTATTTATGCGGCGAACCGCGGAAAAAGATGTAAGTCCCCAGGGTCCCTTCTACGGTGCATTCCGGCCCCGGCTCTACCACCGACCGACAGGGATATTATCTGCCGCAAGGATATAATCGACGTGTCCTCCGACTCGTGAGGACACATTTTTGCCGGCCACTCGTACGAGAACCAGCGTCGCTCGACACGCGTCCTTCACGCCGCTGTTTTTCGATGTTTCAGGAACCAAGCGGTAAAGAGCATCGTCGTTCTTGATCTGTGCTTCGCGAATGAAAAGCTTCCCGAGGGACGTTTCGCTTTTTGCGCTTTCGACGTTTCTGCGATGCCGATCGAACGATAATTGCAGGAAACGGTCGCTCGATACGCGAATCTTGCGTGCCGTTGTTTTTCCCTGTTTAGGAACCAAGCGATAGAAAATTAATATTTTTGAACTGTGCTTTGCAAATGAGACGTTTGCGAGGGATATGCGATTATTTGAGCTGCAACAATTTTTTAATGGCGCAACTGATCGATATGGAATTGCAAGAAATGATTATAAGGTTTTTGGTACCTGGTTCGAGAATGAGCAATTTCTTAGCTTTTCACTCCATAGAAACATACACAATTTACACTTGGCCTTATTTCTCGTATTTTCTAACGTTCGAGTAATTATAAATGTACTTGCAACTCGTATATGAATCACGATAAATATAAGACAACCTCGCAAATTTTTATTTCGTATAATAATCCCAAATTAAATTAAATTAATTTAATTTAACGAAGGAACTTGTCTCGATCCAAAGCCTCGCCACTCCGTGTAAAATTCCGACCGATATGAAATTCTTAAATAGAACAAGCCAACTCGTAGAGTACATTTATCTAATAGACGATACGTGTACGTGTATGAAATGTATGAAAAATTGTCCAAGTACTTACGAGTTTTGCTGGTGAACGAAGAACGAGCCATTTTTCACGACAGTCACACCTCGCAGATAGGATCGGACATTGTTGCAGCAACAATATCGGTGGACGCCTTTTTCGCTCGAGCAGGCTGGCGTTTCTTGTTGCGTTTTATTTTGCACAATGTCGCAAAGCAGAGAGAGAGTGGAGCCTGGCGCAATAAGCGATGCACTCTCGCGCAACTTTATCGTAATCGATGCAAATTTATTCCGCTCCTCTCAAAGGACTTTGTTCTGGCCTGATCCTCGATATTCCTCCTCCCTTCTGCCACCCCCTTACGACGTTCACTCCCTTGAAAGAAAGTAGATCTTGCAGTCGACTTTCGTTCTTTTTTCTTCCTTCTTCTCTTTAATTTTTTCCTCTCTCTTTTTTTCCTCTTTTTTAATGAATAAAACAAACTGCGACTCGTCGGTGCAAATTCGCTATTGCTTTTCGTTTTTCTGTCTTCCTTTTTGGTTCAAGTAGCGCAGTTCCATCGATAATCGTCGTCCACAGGACGGAATTATCGACGAAGTGCTTGGTAATCGAATTGCGTTTTAAACGGCGAATGGAGGATGTTACTTTCGGAATTGCAATGTTATCTCATTGCGAATAAGCGGAGGAATGAAGGTTCTCGAGCTTCGGGCTAATTTACGCGCGGATTATTTCGACAAATTTCGAAGGAGTAACAGAACTTTGCATTTCGTAGCGACAAAATCTTGAAGCCTGAGAGTCCGCGATATTTGCCAAAAATCACAAATATTGTGCGTTTCAAAATCTTGTATTTCTCGCACGAGTAAAAGTCCGGAAGCTTAGAATTGGAATGGAATGGAATTTCGAGATTTCGAACAAATCTGACTATCAGAGAACAAACGTGAAATTTACAAACATGCACGCGCTATAAATTTCTGTCAGTAACGTGAAAATATCCTGGTAAATAAATACGCGTACGTTTCGAGATTCTTCACGATATTTCCATATAGAAATTTTATTTCCCAGGCCTGGGACAATCTCGTGGAGCGGTTGTTGAGCGATTAATGAAGGCGTGCGCGGCGCACGAACTTCTACTGATATTCGCGTGCCGTCTGGTGAAAAGGACGATAATTATGGCTGGCGCGAAAGCACGTAACGTTCGTGTTACCGTAAATTGCCGGTCGAGCACGGCATTGTGCTCTTGAAATCGGTGATTAAAAAAAGAGAAAGCTGGGAACGGTTTCCTTTCTTCGACCGTTTCCACGAAATAAACAGACGTAGATGGTAGAAACGATGAAAATTCTTCAGAATCTAATCTTTCGCAGTTCAGTACTCTGTGTCCTTAACGACTATAGTCATATAGTCTGCAATCGTTTAATTTAATCCACAGCATGAACGAAGAATCTACGCGAATTGAACCCAATACACGTGCTATACATTCTAAATACTTTTCACTTTAGTAGAATAATTCAATTATTGGGTTATATGCTGCAGCCTCGACAACTCCCTGCTGCGACACGTTACGCGTTTCGTTTTCACCAAGTTTCACCGATCATATTCCAAGTTTTTTTTTTTTTTTAATTTTATTTTGGTTATTTTACAATTTGTCCTTGTGGACATTTGGTAAAGTGTTATATCTTGTTGGTGAAGAAAAAAAAATATAATAAAAAAATAAATATAGCATGTGGGCGGCTACCCCCAGCGGGGTGCCAGCTTCGTTTTTTCTAAGTTATATCTTTTATGAGTATTCCAAGTGAACGATGAATTTCGTCAACGCGGAACAATTTCAATGATCGACGTTTGCCAACTTTAAATACAGAAAAATGCAGACGTTTTGTCATAGAAACAGCGACGAATTTCATCGACGAGGAAGAATCACAAAAATTGATGTTTAGCATTTTTGAATAAAGAAGAACACATGGCTGCGACGATTTCTTGCCAAGGAAACTTTTTGTACAGAGATAAAGGAATTTTTTAACCCTCGACAGGTACAATTGTTTCTGTGCAAATTATAGGAAACATTTGAGAATGCAAAAATCCATGGAGCGCGCGTAATACACAAAACCGAAATGAAACATCCAAACGACAATACTTGTTACAATATTCGAGCGAACTAATCGCCCATCGCGGTTCCACTTTTCTAATTACATTCGCAGATACGAATTTGCACAAATATCTAATTGGGTTGGCAACTAAGTGATTGCGGATTTTGTCATTAGGTGGTATTGACAAAATCCGCGATAACTTAGTTGCCAACCCAATAATTGAATTATTCTACTAAACTGAAAAGTATTTAGAATAAGAAGAAAGGGAGGTTCGTTCAACGAACACGACCATAAAATGCGAATATATTCTTTGAAGGATTCTTGGCAAACAAATTTCTATCAGATGACATCTTGGACGAATTATTCCGATAAATGAAATTCGAATAACTTTGGCCTGCAATTCCCGCCACGAAATAAGACGTAAAGGAAACAAGAGGATATAAGAGAAAAAGGGGCACGATCGGTGATCTTAAAGAAAGGAACACGAAGGAACGACACGATCACAATCAGAATCACCTCGGGCCCCATTTAACAACGACAAGCATAGAACACGACCGCAGATCAGTGGTCACCCCATTTGACCAGGGCCCTATCGTTGATCAGCGCTGGTGCGAATGACAAATGTCTGTAGGGTCATCGTCCACTTGTACATCCAAAATACCAACGACAAAACGTCTTCTTCCCACGAATCAGATCCTCCTACTATATACAGTGGCTACTACAAAAGGTATTTGCAAATCATTGAATCTACTATATTTGCACTTATATACCAATTAATTAGATCCGACTATGATAAATTTCATTATCACAATAACGTCCCATAATGTGCCACGTAATAATTCCCATTACCATTTAGCAGTATTTTTATATTGGATCGGCGACTATGAGAATTTGATGCTATTAAAAAATGCTTATAGCGTTTATAGCAATACTATCTTTTTGGCTATCGTAATTCGAATAAGAATAAATCATTCGCGAAGGCTACCATATTTTAGGCGTTGAGCATGTGACGTTGGTCTATGGAGATGGTGCATTTGGTACCTGAGAAACACGGCTTATTGTTCCATGAGATTAATGACACTGTAAGTGGCAAGCGTCGAGTTTCTTAGAAGCGAGAAAAAACTACTCTGATTGATCTTAATCGAACAGTAATCGAAATGTATAAGAAAATGTTCTATTTTTCAGATTGATGTGATGAAAATTCGTCAGAGAAGGAATTGTATTTGTAAAAAATCCTGAACGTTAAAATTAACTTGCAAGCACAGCAAGCACCAATTCTGTTCGTCCTTAAATGACTTGTATAAAGCGAAGAATATGTTCTTTTTATATTTATCACAGACGTATATATTTTATAAGGTGAGACGATGTTGAACGTACCGGTGACATCAGCTTCTAACGCTGTTAATAACTATTAGAGCGCGGGTGTTCAAGCAATTTTATATCTTTATAAATACAATTCGAGAAATGTAATCTAAATAGAAATCTGTTTGGTCGAGATCGTAGCAAGCGCTCCATTTTTTAATATTTTATATATTTTCGCATATTATACGCATCCGGTAGATTCTTGAAACGTTAAAATTGCCGAAAATGCATAAACATCCGCGGTTTAGTAATTATTTACAAATGAAAATTGCTCTTAAATTCCGTACTACGGTGTTTCCACTGGCATATTGGACATTATTCGATAAACAGAAAGATAACATCTTTTAATTTTTCCACTCGCAGTGTCGTCTACCAGAACTCTTCGATTATTGAGCTGTCTACGGTGAAGCTCGTCGATATAGTTAAATCATTATGATAATCGTGCTGCCTTCTTGACAGCAGACCACTCGATAAACCAGAATCTAATAAAACGACGCTTCAGTGGAAAGTAAGAGTATAAATACTCTTATTAGTATATATTCGTATTGCTAAAGTACGACTCGTCAGTCGGGAATTTTCTGTATTATTTTTATTTCGCGTGTCTTCGATAGACATCGTGCGAAGAACAACGAGTTGGGCCGGTTTATCTTGTCCGTGATTGATAAATTAATCGGCATTAGAAGACATAACACCGACACTGTTCGTCAGATCGAAATCGAAACGAACGTGGTTCGGGTTCTGAAGATTCCAGGCCTCAGCTCGTTTCACGACAGATCATCCAACCACCCTGACATCATCAATAACGTATCTCCTGATGTATCTAGGCGTGTCTGAGGGTTGGCACAAGATTTGCTTGTATCGTCGTTTTGGATAAGATTTTGTGAAAAGCTCCCTGCAAATATAAAGAACGTTTTACGAAAGAGTACATCCTCCGAGAAAGCTAACATTCTTTGAAACTAAACTAAAAAAAAAAAAGACAAAATGGAACCGAACCACACTAAAGGCCCTATCTACAAAACTATCTATAAACGATAAATCCGCTAAAAAGCGAAGGTCCGCCATCTCGTAACAAGTATCCAACTAAGAGAACTAAATAGGAGAGTTAAAAGTCAACTGTCCCATAAACGAAAAGCTAAGTGAAACTAAGCAAGAAAGCCTACCTGCGAAACCGTATCCCATAGAAACGAAGAATAAGCCGTAAGCCTCACAGCAAAGCAAACTTCCACCACTTGGAGTAGCGAACTAAGAAAATTGCATACGTATAGAGGAGGGTGAAATTTTAACTGTCCCGTAAACGAAGCAAGGGAAGGTCCCGTGGGAGCCCATCGAAATACTTTTACGTCTCCATAACGCGACAGTCCTTCTCTCTCCCTCTTCTACTCGACTTTATAACGCAAAATTAATAGAGCTTATCCCTGGCAATTTATCATGGGATTACGGTGCAAATACGTCAACGGAGGGACCAGTCGTCCACCCCTTCTCACCCCCTTTCGACTTCTCGTCTCTTCGTGGCCTCTTCCCGTGGACCATGGCGCACCATAGGCGCAGCAATCGCTTCCTGTGTCAATAAACACGGCTCACCCCGGCACCCTAATTCAAACCAGCACCCAGGGGGTGATCAACGAACCGGTGCCATCCCTTCTCCCTAATGTTCCTTCCTGAATTTTACAGTCTTTCCTTTTTCGACTCCGATACCAGAGGACAGAGACTTCGTTACCACGTAATCGAGGGTGAGCTGTCTAGTCGAGGGTGAGCTGGTTCACGATTGGACCGTGTCTGTTGCGTGGGAGAGGGTGGAACAGGGTAGTTAAGTGAAAAAGTAGCTAATGGAATCTTGTTCGTGATTTTTGCCCGCTTCTTTTTTCATGGTGTTGATTGGGTTCGGTTAAGTGGAAGGTATGGTGCGTGTACGTCTGATAACGCTGGGAGGATGCACGTGAAATGACTTTTAATTAACAAGAGGCACAAGCGAAGGAGGCTGACTTTTCGTCTTTTTATTTGTACGTAAGTTACGATTAGACCGCGGATTTTTCTAAGTTTATTGGAAGTTTCAAGGCGCGAAAATGCAGTCCAGTTGCGATCAAACGCTGAGAGGAGAGTCAGATGTAAATACTTGGCCGGTTGTTCGTTTTAGATATTGTGAATTCAAATGAAGATATTTTATGGCAAAGAATATATCGTATTATCAGTATGTTAGTACTGTCATAATATTAGTTGGTTGAATTTAGAAACAGAATTAGGAAAAATCCAGTCATCTTCTGATGGTAAGTAGGAGAACAGTCGATATACTTAAGAAAAGGGCGAGTTTGATGATTTTGTATGAACCATCGCCGCGTTTTACTATTCTAAGAGGAAACTTATAAGATAATAAAATTATCCAGTGGAAAATAAAATATTGTACCATAAGCGACAAATTGTGCGCACAACACAGTTACTTAAAAGCGTCCAAAAGTTAACGATGTTGTTTCAGATTTGTTATCAAACTACAAGAGGATCTTCTATCATCCTTGCATATGACTATCCGTGCCAGATAATACAAAACGCTTGAGCAATTTCAAGCGAGAAACTTTGCAAGCTACTTATAATTCTTATCAGAGCAATACGATAGAAAAATTGACACAGAAAGATCACAGTTGTTAGTATTAGAAAATTAAGAGAAATTCCAAAGTATATTTCATGTATATGATAAAACATTCAAATAGAATTTACATAAAAGATCAACAAGAACGTGGAAAATTTACACACAAGATTTCACTTCCACGAATTCGTTTCGTCTTCGAGGGACACTGATTTTATCGGACTATAAGCGGACAGGATTTGTAAAAAAATATTCGTTAACATAGTCGTGGCGTTGATCGTCACGAGCAGCCGAGTAATTTTTTGTGAACTCTGGTCGAGGAAAGGGTGTCTCATGGGCGATTATGCGCGAAAGGATGAACACCGGCTCGATTTCGAGCATTGGGGTCGCAGACGAAGACACGACACCCCGTCGTATCGCTGTCTGCCCCCCGGTGGCTGCATTATTTGTTAGCAATTTTCCGAGCTGTCGGCCGGCCCCTTCTACCATCCGATCCGGCTCGATCGTTATTGCGGTCATTGTCATTGTAATCCGGCCGGGAATAATGCATAATACGAGAGAGTGTGCCGCGTGTGCGTAGCATCCAGTCACGCCGATGCAGCATCACGTCCGCGAATCGATCGGCTCACGGATCTCGACATATCGTTGGATTAATCATCTTTTACAAGAATACTAACATCGCCTTGCCTATTGTATTTGTTGAGGTTGACTGATAGAAGAACGAGTGGATGAATTTGTAATAGAAAAATATATTTAAATAAATGAAGGTATAAGTATAATGTGTAAGTTCATGCTGATCCAGATCCTCGCTCTCATAGTGTTGCGATATGTCGAAGTGGTTATCACTTCTAAGAAAACTCTGCATCTGGTCTTTTTACTTTTCTCAAGCACTAAAGCCATTGATGGTGTATAGACAAAAGACTGGGACGAAGGCAGACCATAAACAGTAGACAGGCGACGATGGTTGCAGAGCTTTCGGTCATAGGGTAACACTGCTAGCGTGCGGATCTGGACAAGCTCAAATTATATTCCTATTTGTATTTGTATATGCTTCTGTATTAAAATATATTTTCTACCTTGCAATTTATCCACGCGTCCCTTTGTTCACATACATCTAATCAACTCAACATGAATAAATAAAGGTATAAGTATAATGTATAGGTTTATGCTCATCCATCCTCACTCTCATAGCGTTACGATACAATAGAATCGATAGGGAGCATGTTCATATATTTATAGCAAAAGGGCATTACCAAAAAAATTAACTAGCTTTAGCTAAAGGCTACAAGGAACATAAATAGAAATTTATTTATTAGTTCCTTTGTTCCTAGACCTTGTGACCCAAAACATAATGCATATTCAAGGGCGATAATATGGATCTATTTATTTTCTATTTGGTCACGGATATACATAAATAAAGATGTAGAGATTTTCTTGAGGTAATTACTTCGACAGTATTCTAAATATATTTTCAGGTGACAGTAAATAAAATGCTTCTTATTTTTGTCGTTATCGTTGGATTAATCACCTCCTCGAAGGATACTTAAATACAAGTGCTTGCCTACCGTGTTCTAAATATATTTTCAGGTAGAATAGTGAAACAATTCTTCCTTATTCTTACTGTTATCGTTGGATCATTTTCTCTAAGAAAGCAAACATCGTCTTCTTATTGTATACTGAATATATTTGCAAATATACTTTCTAAAGTTCTAAATATATTTTCAGGCGATTGTTAAACGGATACTTCCTTATTTCTATAGGAAACATTTTCTGCGAATTTTCCGCATCCGATCGAGCAACGTGATTTACCACAACGTTATAAATATTAAATATATCAACTGTCCGCGAGGTATAGTTGAGGGAATATGAGGATACGAGGGAAATGGAGAAGGAAGAGCTAATTGTGTGTTGCGAATAAGAAAAAGGACGGAAAAGAAAGAAAAGAATCGAGCCAAAGTAGAAGACTGCAGTGTGTGATAAATCGGGTAGCACAATTAAATGTAAACGTAGTTTGTAGTTGCTTTGTTTAGGCAGAATTATCTTAAATAATACAATAAATAAATAAACGCACCAATTTCTCCAAATTTCATAAAATTATAAAATATAAACATAAAATTATTTCATAAAATACCGACCAAAAGAATACAATATAAATATACAAACTCTTGGAATTCTCCGTCACAGTCACAGTATTAAACCACAGAATTTGATAAGGTCGATCGATCGGAAAAATTGCGCAAAAGATTAGTTGCGTCAACGCAACGTTTTTCCTTTTAATAAATCGAATAACACGAGTGACAAACCCCGTACGTGCATTATATCGATATAGAATCATCAGCTCGTAAATAGACGATGATAAAGCCGGCCACCCTTCACAGATGTACGAGGTATTAATAAAGCAAAGGTAAAAGGGGTGGTTACCTAGTTACAGGTTCTTACTGTCCACGTGAACCGGTCGATGTCGAAATCCGATTACGCAATAAAGATTCGCGAGGGAGTAAATAGAAGACGGCGAGACTGAGGCGGGTTTTGCGGTCCGTTTATCCCGCCACGAATCGTAATTTGTAATATACCGACGTCCCCGGGATGAAAAATAACGCGCTCGAACGGCGAATAACGCGTCGACGTGGCCGACCTGTCGAACGGTACGCCTCGATGAGCCAGGAAGACGTATACCGGGTGAGACAGCCGATGTTCGTTCATGGAACCAGTCGACTGATTGATGAGACCTCTTAAGTAACCCTGGATTTGCGTAATTTTCAATTTGCGAAACCGAGAGGGCGATGTTTGATGTTTGCAGCGAGGTGTTGCAATTACGTTGCTTATAAGCGAGTTCCACGTGATTTCAATAATTTTCCAACGACATTTTTATGGAAAATTAGCGAAACGTTTAGGTGAACGTAGGTTTACGAGTACATAGAAATAATGCAATTCGAGCTTCAATTAAGAGACAGCTATCCATAAGTCAACCTATGGATCGACATCTTTGAGTTTGAGAAATTTAAAATCGAGATGGAGAAGACATCTAAATTCAAATCCATTTATAATCTTTTCCTCCGTACAGTGTCATCGATTAAATCGGCAACTAATTAAAATTTCATCCGAATAATTGATACAAATGGAGTGATAAGTAGCTGCTTTATTACCAATACGATGGAGTATAAATCTATCATAGGTTATAGATCATTTTTATCTTCCGCGCAATTTTGGTTACAAATTCTATTATTTAAAAAAGATTCACTCTTAAAATCTCGTCCGCTTCCAAACCGCATAACCATTTCACCTTCTATCCTTTTGCCCCGCTATCGGACTGGGGATATTTTTGTCAACATTAATAGAAAATTTCAGAATGCAAAAATACATAGAATTGGCGTAAACAGTGAAAAACGTAGAAAATACTCAATATGAACGACACATCGTAATAATTAGTCGACAGGATCAATCTCTAGCTGGCTTGCATCGTTTAAGTTACATTGACAAAAAATAGAAATTTACATAAACATTCGCAGACTACCCGCTATTAATCAATTCTCCATTGACCGGCAATTAATTTTCCGTTTCTAGTACCGCGTGACAGAATTCTATAACTGTGTCCAATTTACTGGATCATGCAGCTGACAGCGGCCACCCGGTAGATCGCGTGGATCGCAACGTAAAGCAGCGTGAAAAGAAACGAGTGCCGGCTGACACGTAGCCCTTTGAACCAGGACAGGTACATAAAGATATACAAGTGCAGGCGTCGCAATTCGGCCGGTTCCACGACGTGTAATCACGTATGCAAATGGCGACGGTACGCGCGCGCGCCAACGCCAGTGGAACGGGTCGCAAGTAATGCGTAACTGTCGATATCGCGGCCGTTTCGCACGCTGACAGGACAATGTGCACGCGCGACCGCCCGCGAGCTGGTAATTTGTACCAGGGGAACGTCCGGTTGCGCTCGCGCGAACCAGCCGCGGCTGTTTCGTCCCACCAGACGCGTTCTAACCACTCGTCTCTGTCATTCTAACGAAGCTTAGCGATTTAGAACGGTTCGACGATCGTTAACCTTTTGGTCTATGATTTTTAAGACACGATATCTAATTACCAAGTCGATTGGAATATTATACCCGGACTGCAGATTTTTATACAGTTCCATATTCTTACGGAAACAATTTGAAGAATCGTAACGCACGTAGAAAATTGCGAACATCGTCGAATTTCCATTCCAACGTCAAAGATGCCGTACGTGAAGCTGATAAAATTACTGCAAAAATCGGAGGGCTCTCACGTGTGCACGAAGAATCTATTTCCACCCCATAGGATCCATGGATGTTATGACAATGATCGCGATGAAACGACGAACGAGAAGCGATTCGACGCAATCACACGTGGACCTGACACGCGATCGTCGTCACTGGTTGCATCCGTGGAAAAATGCCACGTGAAGGGGAGGAAATGTCACCGAGCGGAACCCAAACTACAGCCGGAAGTCGGTGGTCACGTGGCCGGGGCGACGCGCGACATTGTGTACGGTATAATAAAGCGTAGCCTATGTCTGTCTTCGTGGAAACGTAATAGTTCTCTGTCTCTCTAGGACGCTGATTTATGGTAGGATACGTAGCGATCGCATTGGGACAGCCCCCTTTCTGTCCACGTTGGGGTTGCGTTAAGAGGTCGAGGGCATCGGGATCCGGCCAGAGCAATTGGGTTTACTGGTCCCGGGAATTGGTCGGGATTTGCTTTGGTTAGACTGGTAGTATCCGTGGCGATTAGTAGATTACGTTCGTTTATGCAAGATTATGTAAGAGCTTGACTCTTAAGAGTTGACTCCTAAACGATATTATAGTTGCATGTCAAATGGGCTATTTTTATGCAATTTCTGTATCTTCATTGATACGATCGAGGCACATGGAACCTCATATTTCACCAATTAAAGATCAGAGCAACTACGTGGAATATTCTTTCGGGTTAGGTTATCCCAAAAGTGTCTTTTGCTATCTGCACACAGCTGCTTTATTCGACAAGGTTTATATTTGCAAGCGTGAAATCTAATCTGTCAAGTATAGCGGTCTTTACGGCAATGGAACAGAATGGATGATTCGGTAAAATAATATAAAAGAAAAAATGTGGTGCATTATTATAAAGTGGAAGAAACCTTAGGGACAACCTAATACCTGGTATATTGCATGCATTTTATACATCTTTGTTCTTCCAGAGTTTCAATAAACGTATAAACATCCGCGGTCTACTCACAGAGGACTATGATAATTTACGTCGAATTACTAAGATTGGAGACATTTTATCTTGTTTCGTATTTTAAATTCTCCGTGGTTGGATAAAATGCATCTATCAATCGCGTACATTCTTAACTCTAATAATCGAAATCCTAACGAGAGAAGATACTTTCGTAATGCGTTTCGTCCCAACGTGATTTTTCGTAACCTCCCAGAATAGTTGCACTATCAGTCTACATTCGTAGGTAGAAATTAGTTACAAATAAAATTGTAAAAGCCGTTATCGACGATAACGTAATACGATTTTTCAACATTTTCACGCAATTCCATCGAGCTTGATAACCAAATACCCAGCCAAACCGAAAAGGAAAACGAGAATGTTCTTCATTCAACGAACGAGAAAATCTTCTACACCGAGACGACCACTAACCCAGCAAATCCACGCAAAACGTCCCTTCACTGACCCAACAAAAATCCATATCTCCCCGGCTGGACAAGCCAAAGAAGGGTTGTTAACGGAACATTAACTCCATCTCCTCGAAGCGTTTCACATAGAAAAGAAGCAATCTCTTAATTCTCCGACTCGGTGGGATCACAAATTTCCTAACTCATTCTCATTTCGAGCACGTACCCTCGGAAAAAAGAAGAGAAGGGAAAAAAAGGAGGGGAAAAAAACGGTCTGGATAGGTCGGCAGGGGTGGGGAAATCAGCGTAATAGAGAGATCGGAAGGGGAGAATGGTGAGTCGAAGCGATCGGTCACGGTGTTCTTATGTTAATACCGCGACGGTTCTGCTCTGCTCGTCTATTCGAGCGCGCCGCACCAGCGTGGCGAATCCTCGAGTTTATCGCGGGGGTGTGTAGCCACTGTAACCACTAAAACCATCGTCGAAACGCGGGGAAGGTGGCGACCAGGGGGTCGCGACGACGACGACGCCGCAGAAATTCAACGTTACGCCTAGGTGGAAACGGGAAAATCGATAGAATGGGAACGAGCCTGGCTTGTCTAAACAGATCCTAGTTGAATAAATATATCTGACGGGAAGATTACCAGATATACTTTCGATTTTATATCTTCTATTAACTTCTAATCGAATTAAAGACAAAGTTTGAAGTAAAGTAAGTGGAGCGACAGATTTTGACTGACGAACAATCTCACGGTCAATGAAACGAAAATTAAAGAGTCTTCTCGCAACTGGAAATTTCCTTCCAATTATCTTAATTATCTAAAATCTATAGTTTCATGGAAATTATTAGAAATCAGACCAAAGACCATTATGACTTCGGAGCAGCGAATGAAGAATGAAAAATCTTCTAACGAGCAAAAATTTCCTATCGACCGCTTAAATTACCTAAAATCCACGATTTCGTAAAAACTCGCAAGGAAATCGTATCGAAAGTCAATACGACGTCGAAATGTTAAAGATAAAAGATAAAGAGTCCTCTGAGAACCAAAAACTTCCTACCAGCTACTTCAATTCTACCTAGAATCTATAATTTCTCAACAACTCTCAAAGAGATCGCATCATCGTAATTTCAAAGTATCTCAACCAAAAATGGAAAATCCTCCAAACACAAAGAATGTTTCGCCTACTCGTGGAAAAGTCCTCATCAGAATACTCAACTTCGTAAAATCTGGCCAAAAAGAAGATCACGCGAAACAAGATAACCGCGTACATCAAACTACTCAATGAAAAGCGAACGATCTTTGTTGAAACGCGCGGTACCAAATTCATCGCGCGATTGATCAGAAGGAGCAGCCATTAACCTCACGTCGAAGAGTCAGTCGTGTTGATCGTGGAGCTTGCTGGCGAATTATTAATCGCGCGTTCAAGTCCGAATCAATCAGGCGAGTGACGCGACCGGCTGATAAGAGGTTCCAGGCGAGTAGATGGAGAGACCACCCTCGACGAAGTCGATCCGCAACAACCGAGAGACCGGGGGCCGATAGTTTCCGCGATTGTGAGAAACCATCGGTCCAGGGAAGCTGTGTGCCAGTGATGTAGGGGGCTCTCCTTGACCCGTAGGTAGAGGGAGGGCCTGGTGTTGTACCCCGCGGAGGTTGACTCCGGCACGGTGGTCCAGGTCAACAAATCATAATCGTGGCCGCGACCGGGTAACGAGAGGAGAGGCTGAATGCATCTTACCCGTGAGAGGTTCTTCTGTATACAGGGTGGCTTTCGTTTCAACGAAGACTCGGTCATGTTCGTATCGTCGAGTGATGGAAATATGGTTGTTGGATGGACGGAGTGGCGGTATAACGGTTTTGAGAGTGTTTCGGGGGATTGGAATGGTGTTGCGAATGGTAATTTTTGTTTTCGACGAAAATTGTTCTGAATCATCTTGTAGAGACGCTCTATCGTTATACGGATCTTTACGAGTAAAGTTGATGTAAATTCGATATGGATGATTTGGAGTGTTTTGAAAATGGATGATACGTGAATTGAGGATGTTGTAAATGGTAGTTTCTATTTAATTTTGCTAAAAATTGTTCTGAATCATCCTGTAGACTCGATCGTTATACGGATAATTTATGGGTAAAGTTGATACTGGCTGGTTAATGCAAGTACGAAGATTTCGAGAGTTTTGTAATTACATGATTTGCGAATTGCGGATTCATGTATGGTTGGGTTTGTTTTCGTTGTACACAGGATGTCTTTCGCTTCATGGGATTGATTCTGCTTTGCTTGTTGATGTTGAATGTACTACGAAGATTTTTTAAGCGTTTTGCTTCTAGATTATTTATTCGTTGCAATTTTATGAATGGTCTTTTCCTTCTTCTTGGTAAAATTAGTTTCCAATCTATGACTATTCCACTGGTATTTCCATCGGTATTAGTCATCGCTGTATTCCAAATCTTCATCATAAATTCACCAGTAGCTAGAGAACGTTTGACCGAGAGGAATTTAATTTCCACTGCTTGGTCCAGGATGACCTGGCAGCTAAGCCATGGACACGGGCGACTAGGATCATAGTATTTAATTCGTGGTTCATAAATCGGGGGCATTCGTGCGGGCCCCATGTCCGCGAGTCGAACCATTGGGCTCCGGGACCACCTTGTCGCGGCGCGGCCGAGCGTGGGCCCCAGACGCTCCGTGCGCCACGTTACGACCTACCTGCTTCTCTTGTTCTTGCTCTTGTTCTCGCTCATGACCAGCCCCCCTTCCTCCTGCGCCATACTTTCTCCCTACGCTGGTTCCTCCACCTTTTCCGCGTGTACACTGGGTGACTGTTTCTTTTTCACTTCACACGATACCATCTCTATGAGATAGCGACCATGAGCGAACACGAATACGAGCTGAGAATCATTGTGATGTAAATCAAGATTTGGAGAATTCGAATCTAGACACGCGTGTTTCGATTCTTACAGATATCGTCTCTTTGGTTTCTTTGGTAGAACCTCGAGGAGAAGTTCGAAGAGGTTGGAATGAGTTTGGAGAAACTCGAAGACAGATTGGCGATGTTTAGGAGGTTGGAAAGGGAGGATTGGGGTTAAGGTTAATATGGATGATGATTGTAGAGATCTCGGGGAAGAGTCTGTGGTAAGGACACCTGGGATGCGTCCGTTTTGAGAAGCACTTAGGGGAAATTGGCCTGAAAGTTGCTTGATCGGCGTAATTTTGGAGGTCTCTATTGGCCAGATGCTTCTGCTTCAAACAATAACAAATCAGCCTTTGCCTCTGGTAGATCGCTATACGTAGAACCTTTTGTATCTTTCTATCATCGGATTGCCCATTTGCTTCTAACCTAGTCGCTCCTAATCACCACAGAAGGTCTGCCAAAATCGAAGGAATCTGCTATTCGTCGCTATAAGCTTACGTGCAACGCCATCAAACCTAGTCAAACTCCCTCAAACGTAGAAAAAACCTCGTCAAACCTCGGAAATCAGGCAAGAATCCTGCGTCTTCAGTACAAAACGGGTGCATCCCGAACAATATCAGCGATCAATTAACAAAAACCAAAGCCAATGAGAACGAAGAACATGATGGATGATGGTTGAATCGCGGCATCGAGAGAAACGAAGCTCTCTGGCTGGCTCATTACCGATGCACGCTCCTAAAACCAATTCTATGGATGGGCCGGTGGTGCGCGACGGCTAACGAGACGTCTATATTATTATGCCTTGGGAAGAGTGGCGCGACGTGGGCCCCGAAACGGGCAGGCTTGCGTCGGATATTAGCCGCGGGGCCCCCCTCTCGTCAAAGGGGCCCACGGATAGAGACGAGGAGAGCCATTCGGAGCCGGGGACCACCGTGAAAGAAGGGAGTACACTCTGGACCTCAACAGCTCCTCCTCGTTCCTCCTTCTCCAATTCCATCTCTCGCTCTATCCCGCTACGCTACTCTCTCTTTCTTCATCATCTCGCTCGCACTCCCTCGATCAGCATCGTTTCTCTCTCTCCTTCTTTCAAGATCAGTCTTTTTTGCCGCTTTCGCCTCACGGCCGGCCGTCCACTCGATTCTCAGCCGACGAAAGCGAGTTTCCTCGGCTTTACAGCCCGGCCTGCCAATAACCGCGAACACGTAATTTCCTACAGCGCCTACCATACGCATTACCCGTCGATTTTTTGCCCCACGGCCCGCCTAACCAGGTGGAATTTATTGCGGGGAAATGTCAGTTCGGCCGCCACCCTGCGCGAGCCACGGCGATCGTTAGATCCAGGCCAGAGAAAATGGCCGATACCGGCCCCCCGCGCTGCCAACAGGAAGCTCCGGCAGTTTGAAGACGTTGGGCAACGTTTGGCCGAACAAGGATCATCGACGTTCGAGAACGATTCGTGTTAATGATCGCGATCCTGTTAACAGGTTAGAAGCTTCGACATGCCGGATTGTAACAGAAGGATTTTTGCAATAGTTTGTTGATGAGTGGGTGGACAGTGATATCGGATAAACGTGTTGTGCATTTGTTACGAAGACGTCTGGTAATTCTCTATAGAAATTTTAAAAGGTAGCTTCATTTTACAGACATCGACGAATCAATTTCTGTTGTTGCATCTTCTTATTGGAAACGAACATACTCTTCCAAGCGTTTGAAGGAAATTGTTGTATGATTCTCAAGTTCGCACTATTTTTGTGCTACCTCTGTAGGAGGAAGAAACTAAACGATTTAACGAGAAACCTTCCAACCTTCCATTAAGCTTCTTGTCCCGAAACGCAAATAATTATATGTATATTCGAATTAATATTCGTGATACACGTCATCTCGAGTTCATTTCAACAAGTTCTAGCGATTAAAACACCGATCGCTGATTAGACGTTTAATAATCCTCGCTTTCAGAGGCTGAATCAGTGGCGCACCTGCCAAGCAGGTGCAATCGCTATCCGACGCGTTCTATCAAACCAGTTTCTCTTCTGACAGAATCTTGATCGACCCAGGTTGAATCAAATTCACGGCTTTCAACCCTGGGTGAGCACACGACGTATCAAAGACGTTCATTTTACGTCCACTTTAAGTCTGAACCACCTAATCTCACCACTTAATATGCGTGTCCTAAAAATGTCCTGTACAAGACATTTCATTACTCTATAGGTTATTACTTTAGAATTTCTCAGCAGGCAATTATTTTCATAATATTGCAGTATAATTATCTCATCGATAAGCTGGGATAGGTAAGAATCTTTACAGTAAGGGAAAAGTTTGTTGCAAAGAATATTGAAACGACCTGTAGTAGGAGCAAAAAGCGAGGAAACGTAAATTCACTTCTCTTGGAATAGAGAGAATGACACAAAACCAGTTTAAAATTAATTTTCATAAACTACATGTGACAGTAACACCCACAGCGAAGACTTCCAAGTGTTAATTCTGCTACGCGTGTGTGCCACCATATACATGATGCTCTTTCCCCTATATCGTCACACTTTTTAGTGACATTCTTTTCGATCCTCCATTCGACTTCGCTTTTCTAGTGACACTGTCGCGACAGTTATTTCTTCTCGTGCAACCCGTATAGATTATTCGTACAGGTTTATTCAGATTATGCGCTATAAATTACAAAGAAAGGAAAAGAAAATACATCCCGACATACTTAATTTCTTGAACGAATATCGAAAACATCGTGACTATGGAACAAGGTAAACCCGCGTGTTAAAAAGTAACTAGATATCGTGGTATTAAATTGCGTGAACATAGCCGCACGAAAATGTGCAACCCTGCACTGTTATACAGTGTTGCGTGAGAAAGTACCTTAAATCCCTAGAACTTCTCCCAGAAATTGAAACGCCCTATATGAGGAACAAGAGCTCGGAGATGTCACGCAACGGACTAGGAAGTTTCATACTTTGCCACAGCGACACAAATACTGTGTGAAATTATATTTCGTAAGTTAGGATCAGAGAGAAGGATCAGGTCCACGAACTCAGGAAGTTCAACAACAGTCCAGATCCTCGAAAATATCTTCTCCGAGAATTGAAATAGCCTGTATGGAGCGCGATAAGCCGAACATCGTACGTCTCCTCCGGCGGAGAATAGGAAACTCAGCTTCCAGTACGTGATCCCAGGAAACGTTGACGAGTGGCGAATAGGCCGGAGGGTGGTAGCAAAAACCGCGAAAGGATCTTTATGTTCACGTGGAAGGACGTGTCGGACGTGGTGCGCAGCGGGCTCTGGGTAATTAAAAGACGCAATTGTCACGTCGTGGAATTAATGTCGGGCCTCGGTGACCGGCGACGTATTTATTAGCCAGCCTCGCGGATCGATGTGCCTCAGATGGCGCCACTGTGCCTTTCATCTAGGTAGTGGGGGAACGGCGGCGATTCGAAATGAAATTCCGCAGGGCTCGGTTGTGACAACAGTTCCACCGCCATCGGTGGATCTTCTCTCCCGTGTCTTATGTTTTAATTGTTCTCCGCCGCCGCGTAAATCCTAATTAAGACTGAATTATTTGGCTTGGCCGCACGCGAGCCACCGGCCGAGCGTAAGAAAGCGGAGCCGCTCCGATCGCGAGAATTCCGCTCGGTTCCAAGGACGATCCGTTCGATCGGTCCCCGTCCCTTCCTCTTAGCGTTCTCGTTACTCTGTTGCGGCCTGTTCCGCTTCCTTCTCGCAAGGAACAAGCGCGCTTTGTCCAACGATCGAACAACCGGGGATCAACGCTCTCGACCGATTTTCTTCCAACTTGGCGTGTAAAATACTGAGCGTTAGAGGAAAGAGAATTCGACAGACCGTTTTCGAGAACATCGAATTAGATGGACTTTCGAGAAGATTTAAACAAATTGTGTTTTAAATTACATAAAACAAATTGACAATTGTCACATTATCGATATTTAGTATCTACCTATTGTCCGAATTCCGTTAGTATTTGAGAAATATTTAAGGCGAGGACATTTGGCGAATATTCCGATAAAAGTATTGACAATTAGAAACTACTGAACTTCTATTTTACCAATTAATTTTAGCCTGGCCTAGATCTACGAAAGTAAAACCTATTGCAGCAAACTCTTGGATCTCCCAATTCTCCGCAAAATGATAAATATCAAGGACAAAATTAATTATCCACGACTTTACATCCTCGTGACCCCATTCGTTTCGCTTGCCACGAAGAAAGTCAACAAAAAGCGGTCCTCTAGTTTCGGCGCCAAAATAACCACCCTTACAACACTTGGAGTTTCTTGCGCGAGATGATGTATCATTGGAGGACACGAAGAAGGAAAGGAAAAAAGAGGAGGAAGAAGTAAAAGGGTTGGTAGACGTGGCGAGGGGGAAATTTCACGCTGCGCATACGCGGGACCATTTAACGGCGTCTGCCACTGAAATTTGGTCGCGCGACGCCGAACCCGCCAAGCGGAAATCAAGAAAGGCGGTTTAGGAAGAGTAACGGCCACTAAAAGTTCCGGAGAAATTACCTGCAGCCGCCTAGTACTAATTTGTCAAATGGACTTCTCCTTTTTCTTCTTTTCTCCTACTCTTTTTTCCGGCAGCTCCGGAAGATATGGCGAATATATTCCAAGTCGGAGAAACTGGGTTGATCTGCGAAAATTCCGTCCTTTTCAAAGTCTCTGTGCTCGTCTTTATTCACTTTCGTTGCTTTTGCTTGCTTGCAGTTGTAAATCGATCGATAGCACAACTGTAGTTGTACGTTCATCGATTCTTCCTCGTAGTTGTAGATCTTTGGTTCCAGAGAATCGTTGGATTTGCTATCACGACAGGGCAGGTATATTTTCGTTTAATCTTCTTCCACTTCCCGAGCGTAAATTTCCAGCATTTTGGAGTTTCAGAATGTTCGATATTCCCAAATAATTTCCTCTTCGACTCTTCCAACATAATTTTCCTAATATCCACGATTCTCACTATTTTCAAAAGTCACGTGTTTAACACTCTGACATCTCTCAAAATACACCAGTGCAATTGCAAAAGGCACTCGGTCACCGTCTCCATAATTAAACGTTCAACGAGACGGGCAAACGTTTAACGTTTAGACTACTATAGCAATCGATAATGAAATCGGATCGAACAAGAGAAGAGGAAGCTAGCAGATAGAGAGAGAGAGAGAAAGAGGTCTCGGGAGGCGCCTCCGACAAGGACGTCGCTTAAAGCCCGGGATCGGTGGATGACTGTGCATTATCGCTGATTCCTAGGCCAGCCACGGGATTTCCATGTCCGGGGCTGGCAGAGAGAGGAGCCACCGCATCGCCATCAGCATCGCCCGACCCCACGACTCGACTTAGCATAGATTAAAGTCGCGCACACGCCGGCAATCTGCCGGATGTTTGTGCGAGCTCCGCCACGAGAAATCCAGCCGACCTATTCGAGGTGGGGATCCTGGTTTAGATAAAAATCGGCACGATCGTTCCTCCACCTTTACGAGGTAAGCGGCCAACCCGTTGCCGACTTGCAGTCAAATCGAAAATTTTGCTGAGAACGTAGGACAAAATCGGCGGCGCGACTTGATTCGGGTCGAACGAATTCGGCACGTCCTCGCCACGAGTTATCGCGTCATGATCGCCTTACGAGGTTTCTTTTTTCGAAGCTTTCGGATATTTCAATTTCATTTTTCATCTTTCGAGCGAAGGTGTTGTTCCGATGTTTTATGCGTTAAGAAACAGCAATGTATATCGTTCGGTCGTAGAACAGATCTTCTAGAGTCCTTGGATATTTCAATTCGCTTGATAATTTGACCATTTGGTTCTCTTAATTCCGAACTTTCTCTGTTCAACAACGGTATACTGGAAGATTTGTAATCTTCTCTATTGAAAATTCCATTGCATGAGAAAGGAGAACAAAAGACACGCAGAAATCGACTTCGAAGAAATATCCGCAACATCATCTACCTGACAAATGTTGCGTTTATAGCCACAACGCTATAAACCGGCTAAGCTAAAAAGTTTCAACGACACCCATAGAAGTTGGGCGATCCTCGAATCGAATGAAATAAACGAATCACCTTGTAGATTTCGCGGAATGAGCCGGTAGGTCCTGGTAGGTGGTAAGTTTATTAAGACGGGTTTGAAGACTGTGTTTGAAAATTCACAGGCAATTCCCGAGCCCCTTTTACATTGTTCGCGGGTGGTGCGGCGTCGGCAATGATGTTACCGGTGAATTTTGGCCATGGGCCAGCGTGCTTCAGAGGATTTACGTCTGTTTAATTTTATGGTATTTCACGGTCCGGTTGGGGATGAAGCTGGACCAGTGTCTCTCAAAATCTCTCCAGCGAATTTCCTGGCAAAACCTAATTTCCGAATCTCACCGATGTTCGACCCATCGACTGCCCTCAACTCTGTAAACGCGCAGCAGCTTGCGAAATTTTCAATTCCACGTACGATGTTTCACGTATTTAAAATATCTCCTCCGCTATTTCCCCTTTTCGACGATAATTTCAAGAGGATTTTAAAGCACAGCATGCGACTTCATAACCGAAGTAAAGCCGTGTAAATAATATAGCAATATTTAGACTGCGGATGTTTCTACATTTTGTCTGAAAATTTAAGTCTGTGAAATACGTAATATACTGTGATATACGTAAAACATCCATTGCAGTCTGCTCGTTATAATAGTTAGCGGATGAAACAGGTCTCTATTTAAGCTGCTCTGTACAAAACGAGCGGCTAACTGGTAACGCGTACGGCGAAAAGACACTGGGAACCTGGCGTGGCGATAAGGCTGGTCGGAAGGCAAAAAGGGCAGAACAGAGGCGATCCGGGTGAGCGATGCCGCAATTAGCCAGGATGTCTCCGTGGAAGCAGCGGTGGCTTGGGAGCAGAGCGTTGGCGTAACACCTGGTCGCCGTGTCCGCGTCGTGCTGCGGTTATTGCCGCTGAAAATTTATGGAAAACGACCAGCCAGCGTTGATTAATGCGCGCGTATTACGCGCGAGCTCGCGCTGCCACCGGCATCGGTCCACGGGGTTAATTGCCGCCGGATTATTGCGTCATGGTGTTGCGGGTCCAGCTGAGTTTGCGCTCTACACGCGACCAATTTTTAACCGATCAACATGTTGACGCGTGTTCAACACGAGTGCGATCACTTACGAACAATCTTTATCTTATACAAATCATTTTGCAATTTTATTGCCGCTGTAGCGAGACGCAATGTTGGAATACAACGATATTTCACGCTTAGGGATAAGTACCCATACACAGGCGTTTGAACAGGACACTCACACAAGTCATACTCATTACTGTACAGAGAGTGGGGCTCAAAGTATTTAAGGAATCATGGGTCACTACCGAGTCTAGTCTGAAAGTAACTGGCCAACGATCAACAATTCTTGCACACGTTGTTATATCACTCGCTTGTATACATCAGGTTCTGTAGTTTCTGTTTAATAAACATCACTGAACATTATTTCAACATAAACATTGTGTCTTCCAAAGGTTGTTAACCTTAACTTACGTGGAAGCTACAACGTATCGGGTACAGGTACATACAGTGGCTACAAAATGTATCGATACACCGTTGTATTTATAGAATTTACATGCTTAATTGGATCTATTGGGTTGGGTTTTGTCATTAAGTGGTAATGAGAAAATCCGCAATCACTTAGTTGCCAATCCAATAGCTACATTAAATTTCGTATCGGTTACAAGTAACTTCGCGAGGCTACGAATTTTCATGTTACGAAACTGAAGCGTAGAAACTGATAAAAAGATCTGTTCATTGGAAAATATGTGGAAATACGTACATTTTGTAGCCAAAAAAAAGATCAGGAAAGTATTTAAGCGGTCGATCGTTCGTTCTATCAATGAGCCCCAATGGGGTCGTCCTTAAGGCTTATTATATATTTCAGATGATTATTCAAATTGTACGCTAATCTTTTACTGAGTGTACGTTTGTAAAAAAACGTGTTGCATCTTCTATGATACATTTTCGGAGTCGCTTGAAATTTCATCAACGTAGCTACGACAGTCGCGCCTCGTTACGATGCTAATGAAGTTTTGCATAACACACGCGATATATGTCTTTCAGTTAGTGAAAAGTGAGGGTAGTTTTTCTTACGCTGTAAGAGAGATACGACTTCTTTTAATATCGAAAGTAGAATGTATTTAAAAGTGGAATGGCTCGCGATTCGTTAACTCGACGTAAAAGCAAAAATAGTAAAATCAAAATAAAAAAACCCTGTACAAGTTTGCTAAATTACATTTCCACTTCCTACTTTTATATAACAATAATTTTTCTTAAATTGCTCGTCGACTAATTTCGCTCCAACTCGATCAACGTTTTGAAAAATGTTCTCGCCTAACTCGCTGAACATTCGCTTCCAGAAAGAAGTAATATTCGCTGGAACGAAGAAGACAGACTCGTCGACTAATCCACTCGTAGCCACCCCCTCTAACGTCGGTGTTGCACGAACAAACAAAACAGCGTTCTCAATCAGCCACCCTCTTTCGTCACGAGTTAACCATGCCGGATCCTGGCCCCAGGTTTGACCCGTTAAATCTCGAGTCGAATTGCACGGGGTAGGAGAGGGTGAAGAGAGGGCGAGTTTGGGAAAGGGTAAGGAAGTGGAAGAAGAAGGAGGCCACTAAATTTTGCCTGGTTCGTGCACACACCGAGGCATACGAGTAGGACGGAGCCAAGACGGATTTAAAATTTAAATTTTATTTGATTATATTTGAATTTAATTTCGTTACTTGTCCCCGGAGGGGTGGCTCCTCGATCTCGCCACTTTACGCTCGCGCGCACGCGTGTGCACGTCAAGAGTGTCGCTATTTTTGTGTCTGTGCGAGTGAATGTAACAGGGGTGCAGCTGGTATTAGAGAATGTTTAATGGTAATGACATAGGGTGGCTCTGTATGGGGGAGATATCGCGGTATTTCGTTAGCCGAGAAGTAAACAGAGGGAAGCGTAACAGGCTGGATGATTCCCTTGGAAACTTACACCGAATGTTCGTCTAACGACGTTATATTTGTCAAATTTTTCAATTTCATTATCATTATCGTTGGCGTTAGATTCTCCAAAAGCGGAACAACTACCCCATCTGCAATTAATTAATTTATTACAGCGGATAACGATTTTTAACTATCCCTTGGCGTCGTTTAACTTATCAAAACACGCGTTACATCTAACAAAATCTACTAAATTAAGACGATCCATTCGTCACGAAGAGCAGCTTAAGGAACCTAGCAAAGTATCGTAAGTAGTTTCCAATTTCAAAAGAAAGATGCGAGCAAAGCCTGTGATCTTCGCTATTCTACAAGCCCTACAAATCCCAAATACGATCTATTCGCGCAAGAAGTCTTGAAAAAATTCGAAAACGTTCCAAAAATTGCAAGAACCCAAAAGCGAGGAACACGAACGTGATCTCAAACCTCTTGAGTCTCTAAAATCTCAGGATCCATCAGCTTCCAAAAACCCCATCCCTTCTCCTTGCTCCTGCCTGCTTCTCCAAAAAAGAACCGCCCTTAGATTCGATCCAATCGATTTAGCCGCAAGAAGCCCTGAAAACACGCGCGACGCAACGTGCCAAAAAGAAGCCACTTTTATCCAAAAAGGAAAGTGTGAGGAGAGTCAGATTACCATCCGGAGGCAATGAAGGTTCGCGGTGGGGGAGTAGATTCCGGTACGATTTTCCGTACGTGTTCGGCCCTGGCGGTGACGAGTATCTCGGCGGCGGGGTTGTTCGGGGGTGGGTGTCATTCTGTGTCAACCACAGTGCCCTCTGACGATGACATCGTGGAACGCGAAAGGGGATGAAACTGGCTGCGGCGTTCAACTCTGGCCTGGCCTCGGCAACCAAGCTGTCTCTCTCTCTCTCTCTCTCTTTCTCTCTGGCTTTGCTTTCCAACCCCCACACCCTAAAACCTTCCCTCTATTCGTTCCTCTGCACACCCCTTTATGTAAGTACAGACCGCGCGCACACAACCAGCGTTTGGCGTGGAGTCGTCGCTTCACACGGACGCGTCCAACGGCCGCGGGGGCGGTTTGCTGGAACGGGGGTTGGGCGGCGGTGGCGACGTAAACGCGAACATAGGTAGAAGCCTCCAGGGCGGCAGTCGTCGGGTTTAAGCGAGGGGGTTGGACTCTGCCTCTTATTTGAAGACAAAGTGGATCGGATTAGAGATACAGATTTCAATTTGTTCGCTTCCACTCCCCCGGACTCTCGCATCCAACCCTCTCTCGTTTGCGAGCCGGTGAATATGCCCGAGTTCTTTCCCATTCTTCCATTTACCACGGTACATTCTTTGCGACTCGAACGCAACAACGTATGAATATTTTCCAAAATATGTTTTTTCTGTTTACTGCGACGTTTACGCCTCTGTACCTTCAACGTTGCAACTATTGGCTTGGCAACTAAGTGATTGGCGGATTTTGTCATTAGGTGATATAGTTGCCAAGCCAATATATACAGCGAACGTCTGTGAAGATTTCCTCTATGTAGGAAAAAGAGGAAAAAGGTTGCATTAGGTTAGGTTGAGTTGCTTCTTTACGATGGGCATTTAATTCGTAGAATTGCGCTATTCTGGAAAAGTATGGATCGTTGGCTATTTTGTCTTTCTTGTTGGATGCTTTTGTTCGAGAATAAATTTTGACGGGTCTGACTATGGTCGAATATTAACTGCGTGGACGTTACGTTGGGTTTGAATAAAAATTCTTCCATGGCTGTGTACTTTGTACGTATTTTTGAGAAAACGTAGCGATTAAAATTATTTTAATAATAATTTTAATCAACCATAGCCATAGATTTCGGTTAAGAGTTTACGCGGAAGAATGAAAATTCCTTAAAAAATGGTAGGTTTCGAGAAAACAGAACGATTCGAATTATTTTCAAGAATTCGATAGCAATGATAATTACACGTTATTATCTAAATGGAATAACAACCGGCCGTTAGTAACATGCACGAACATATTATTATCACATATTACGATCACTATCTTCGATTAAATGTTACTTGCAAATACTAATAGCGCTGCCATAAAAGTGTATACCATGAAATTATGTTCGTAAGAAAGTGGGGCGAAAAATTCCACCGAACTCCTTCCTCTATGAATAAATGTAATCGTGAAAAGGCCACGTTTGATAAAATAGTTGCAATTCCAGTTTCGAGAGCAGACAACGTGAAAGTGTGAGTTGGAAGGATGGTGGTGGAAAGCAGCTGTAAAGAACGCGGAATCGACGATCGCCGCAGGAAACGCAGAAACGTTTGCCGATCGTTGAACGTTTTTGTTATCAGTCGACGTTTAATCGAACGACGAAACACACTTGACCCGATCGCGAATTAGGAAACAGTCGTAGCGTTCTCCTTGCAACGGAAGCATCGACTCAACCTCGTCATTTTTCTCAAACGATCCTCCAGTCTGTTGAAAACATTTTTAAAAGCTAATTTATTCATCGATATTCGATTTTCGTTCGTTCGAATAATAACAATCGTTGCTGTTATTTGATATCGTAAACGAAAGTAGATATTTATTGAGTTCTACGTCGACCAATTTGCGATCGTGATAACGATAGAACCAAGTGCATCGTTTTATGTAAATAGTTACGTTTGTTTCGTATAAATATTGTGTTAACAAAATTGCTGGAATTATCGTAATATTTCGTGATAAAATAACGGCTATTCGATACGTGTTCTGCACCGTTTGTCGTCGATGACTTAATTAGTGCGGTCACGTTTGCGTTCATCGTGGTAATGAATTCGATGCAAGATAAGGTATCTTGCGTTATAAATTCTTCAGATTCCTAGTAAGTATGACACTAATTGTAAAAATATTTCTCCGCAGTCTGTTTAACTTAAACCTTCGCCTGTTCTAATTTATGACTCGATCGGGGCATCTGATTTTATGTAACACGCGAGACGCGATAGCATATTTCAATACCTTGCAAGAATCTTATTTTTCTTAGCAGCGAGATCATTTCTTGAAAGATCATTGTCATTTTAAAAAGTCAATTCGACGTCTCTCCAAAATCTTCAAAATCGAAAGAGAAGAAAGTGGCATTGTACTAAGAAAAATCGCAATCTTTTCCAAAAACCAACATCAATCTCTCCTTGAACCTACTAAACGAAAGAACAAGAAAAAAGAAAAAAGCAAATGCAACTGGTTTACAACGAGATCTTCAAAAAAAAAAAAAAAAAAAAGAAAGAAACGCAGAAAATGAAGAAAATCGGAAACTAGCAAAATCTGCAAAAGGAGACAGAAAACTAATGGAACATTGTACGAAGAAAAATCGCTTCGAAATTCCAATTCCACCATCTCTTCGAAACTTGCGAAAGAAGAAAGAAGCGAACACCGAACTTACAAAAATCATCACCTTCAAGAACCAACCTTGATATCTCTTCGAAATCTCTCAAATAAAAATGAAAAAAAAAAAAACAGTAAAAATAAGAAAAGAAACAAAAAACGAAGAAAACCTGAATCCAACAAATTCATCGCCATCTTCGAAATCCAAGCTATCTCTTCGCAACCTCCGGAGAAGAACGAAGAAAGAAAATGAACGTGAACGTCCAAGGGACGCCAGGAAACAGCTCGAAATACTTTCACCGGCGAACAAACGGTGCCCGTACCGTGACGAACAATGACCGAGACGAAGAAGAAGAGGGGGTGAGAGATCGCGTTCCGAGATCGCGTCGAAAGGGTTGAACTCGCGGCCTTACAAAGGAAACGCCGACGTTCTTCTCGCGATCGTGGCCAAGGATCTCGCCCATGGTTTCTCTCAACCGGTCGCACGTATATAGATCGAGTGACAGAGCGAAGAGGCAGAGGGGAGAGAAACAAGGGGGTAGGAACGAGGGGGTGTAGAAGAGATGGAAGGGGATTACACACACCGTCGACAGGTCGGAAGTCGGACCTCGGTAGTCTGCGCCACTTCCTTTGAACCCTCTCACTCTTTTTCTCTCCCGGTTTCTCTGTCCCTTTTTCTTCTTCCTACTCTTCTTTCTTTCCTTTCCTCTTCTTTTTTTTTTTTTTTGGAGGGAACGCAAAAGAGCTAATTAATTTCTCTCCTTCCTTCTTTCTCGCCCCCCACCCAGGGACCAACCCTCCGTAGACGCGTCTCCTCCGCCGTTTATTTTCGCTGGCGGCGAGAGCCTCCAACGGAGGGATGGAGATTCGAGAACGAGGGTGAAGAACAGGGGCAGCACACGAAGGAAACGGCCTCGTTTCCACCGAAACTCACAGGATTACGCCGCTGTTCTTACGAAGTTCACGGATTTTTCTTTTTTCCTTTTTTCTTCTTTCTTCTTCTTTTTTTCGGACGTTCTTCTTTACAGAATTTTACGACTTTGTTGTTCGGTTGGTGTTTAAGGAATCGAGAGATGGTCGAAGATTCGCGCACAGGGATTCGTGGTCAAGGTGATTTGTAATAGTCTTTTACGGATTAATTTCGAAGCTCGAGAATACTTTGCTAATTTTATACATCTTGTCTATTAGTCGAATACTCTTTTATTGTATTATGCTTTGTCTACGGATTACGACACTGCGATTCTACGTGACGGAGTAAATACAGCGCTCGAATTGTTAAGTGACAGGAGATGTTAGTTTCTAAAATGTCAGATAATCTCTTCCGCAGTCAGAAGTCGAATAAGAATATTCGCAATGAGTGAATTTTCTGATTTCAGTATTCAAAAGTATTCAAAAATTCGTAAATACTTAAAATATCAGTTGTTGCCTATGTACGTTCTTCTTCGAAGAATATTCGTAAAGATGAATTTTCTTCAAAATCGTCGACAGACCGCCGATATTTATGCAAATCCCTACCTTCGTAAACTGAACTAAAGAGATAGAAATTGAACAGAAATTTGCTTGGGCTGTTAAAAATTATAACGAGTACTCTACTTTGACGATTATCGATCTTGCGCGTTCACGATTTTCGTTATCCGTGTAATCTCGAGATAGAACGAACTTGGAACGGTAGGTTTGAATTGTACGGCGATGCAAGAAGGGAAAGGGACAAACACTGCGGCGAGAATGGAAAGATCGGCCGAAACGGGGCGAGGCTGGTGTCGGTAAATGGAAAAGCTACGACTCGTCTTTAATTAAGTCGCGAAACCCGGAGCTAATGAAGTCGCTCTATAATTACTAATTAATGTAGAAAAAATTGCGAGATAACGAGAGGCACGGGGACGAGTTTTTCAAGGAGTTTGAAGCTGTTCGCGGCCCGCCGGCTGACACTGCCGCGTTGCCACGCTCGCATATTCAACGCGCTTTCAGAGCGCGCGCGCGTCGTTTTTCTTCTTACAAAAAAAAAAGACAGAAAATGTGACTCATCGTATCTTTTGCTATAACCTTCGCACGTTATCGTCTTTACGATTAGAAAACCTCGTTCTAATTCTTTATTTGCCACGCGATGAGAATCGTGAAGTTGCAATGTAAATTGTATTTGTTATTCTACATCGTCGTGTGTTGGTCGTCTAAAACGATATTTACGTCCAAATCATTTTCAAGAAAGCCACAATGTTCGTAAACGTGAAGCAACATGGTGAAATTTATTTTTGACAGAGAAAGAGAAAGTGCGACTCGTTGTATAATCTTTACGCGTTATCAGTTTCTCCATTGCAACAATTGCAATTTTTTATCTGCAACGCGAACGTAATGAGAATCATAAAATTGCAATCTAGATTGTTATTCTATCCTGTTTTACGTTGATTGTCTAAAACGACACGTTTATAAGTGAATCTCCGAGATGCTCGCGATGTACTTCAACACCATCAAACTATACAACTAAAACATGTATAACACAAAGAAACGTACAATGAAACCAAGCAACCGGATGTTCGTTTTTTCCAAACTTATAACTTAAATGAATATCCTTTCGCTGTCTCGATATTATTGGGTTGGCAACTAAGTGACTGCGGATTTTGTCAATACCACCTAATGAAAAAATCCGCAACCACTTAGTTGCCAGCCCAATACGTTAAAAATAAAGAAGTTACATTAGATGAAACAAAGAAGTACACTAAATAAAAAATAAGCCATTTTTCCTTTCGTCCATACTGTACAAGTAGCAAAGCAAGTACATAGCCATTTCTAAGAATAACAAGTAGCAACAGCTGAGAGTTCCAGACGTAAGCGATTGTTTTAATTCGAAAGTAGAAATTTTGATCAACGACCCGGCAAACTCGCGTTAGACCGAATTGACGACGACCAAACCGCAGCACCTGTACTTGAATATCATCCACATCGCGACACATTGTCGAATAAATCCACGAACAAGAAGCACGACACATGCAAACATCGCCTTTGGATTTCACGTAAGAAACGCTACCAACAGCAATTTCAACCTGACACACGGTCGTTCGATCGAAACGCAGCTTAACGCGCAGGTTACCGCCTGAAATCGTTGCTGGGAATACGAGAAGCATGTCCAAGTGCACGTCGAAGGAGGTAATCGCAGCTGAGAAGCATTCTACGCGGTAATTCCACGGCGAAGACCAAAGAGGGCTCGTTAACGAGCTGACTGACGACAAAGGCGAGGACGCTAAATAGCCAGCCGCTTATTAGTTTCCCCCCATTGTGGCGGTGCAGGGCGAGAAACGGGCGCGCGTGTTTCATCCGCGCAATCGCGGAGCGGCTCGCAATTATCGGCGCGAAACGCGAGCCGGATAATTGGGACGTTCGCTAATTAGAATATTGCGCGACCACCTGCACGCGTGCCCTTTGACGCGGAACGTCGTTCCGCCGAACAACCGACAAACCGGCTTTTAATCGGCCGACTCTCAGACCTGGAAAATCACGTCGCGAGGCTGCAGTTGAGAAACCGAACCATCTTTTACGCTTCTTCAGAGATCCCATGTGTTTCAAGTTAAAAGTTGCTTTACGCGACAAATTCTCTGGTTTTTCACATATCTGCGCGGGTTTACGATATTTAGTCGGTTAAGAAACTACGGAGCTTTGAAAATTTTAACCAAAAATGCTTTAGGTGGAAGCAACTTTTGAGTATTTTTGCCAACACGCCAGGTTTTTGGCAGATTTCTGGTAGAATCGGAGAGAATGTCGAAGATCGAGGGAAATTTCTACGTTGCAACAAGATCAAAATAGACTTGAGAATATTTTCATGAATTTTATGGGTACGAAGGATGCAGATCTTTTTCGAGTACTGTCGGTGTACAACGTATAAATATTTTCAAAGCAGTGGCAAGTGTCTTTTTTTCGTTGTGAAACGTGAAACGTATTTCCGACGTGCAGGGCACATCGTTCCTCACCAAACGCTTCAAAACTGAATCTACGATAATATTCTTGTTACGAGTTATTTTAGCTTTACGAGGTAGTTTGGTCTCCACGTTCTTTATTTCACGTCTTTTTCTTTTTGTTTCATTTGTCCGATAGTTTATTAGATATTGGATCTAGATTCGTATATACTTATAGCGATTGCACTATATCCAGTTATCATTTTCAAATACCGTTGTTGATAATAATCGTGAAGATGATAATTTATGAGAATTCAACTCGGTTATCATAGTTTCGTAACGGAGATACCAGCAGTTAAGATCTCTAAGTTTCTACAATGTGCTTGGAATTAAATCGATCGAACGACTTCGATGAATGATTGCATTTAACGGATCTGTTGAATTACAAATTTCTAAACTGTTCGTAGCTAAGCAGAGCATGAAGAACACGTGCATCTGGTTTCTATAAACAACATAGTCCATCGAATACTATTTACAAAGCTATTATACGATTTACGTATGAAATATGAAAATTCAACTTCGAATCAGCACAAATCAACGTCTACTTGTTCAAAATATCAGCTTTTCTACGACTAAGATTAAACAACTACGTTTCTAGATAATCTCCAGGAAGCTCCAAACCCCAAATGATAGCTTTCAAACCAACACAAATCAAGGTTCATCGGTTGTACACAACAAGCAACGTCGGGAAGCTTCCCAAAACGCTTCAAACCTCAAAAATCGCCTTCAAACCTACATAAATCAACCTCCGTCGCATCTTGTTCGCGAGCAACGTGGAGAAACACCCCGAACAGCTTCAAACCGCCAAAAATCGTCCTCAAACCTACACGAATCACCGTCTATCGTTTCCGCTCAACAAGCAACGTCGGGAAGCTGGTCAAACATCTTCAAACGCGCAGAAGTCATCCTCGAACCTGTACAAATCGACGTCTCTCGCCTCTATTTACCAAACAACGTGGAAAAACGTGTCAACGATGTTCGGATCTCGACTAATCGGTCTGGAATCAACACGAACCAACTTCTGTACCGCTTCAGCTCCAAGATCACCGTCGAAAAACTGGCAAACAACTTCAAACGGCGGAAAATCGACGCGAATCAACGTCTGCTTGTGGCAAAACATCAGCTACTGCGTAACCAAGATCTCGAAAAGCGACGTTTCCGGAGCTGAATCGGCGGGAGATCGAGGGAGAGCCAGGGAGAGAGCGGTCGATCGACGACTGGTCGCGCCGCCAGAGGGCTCCAGCTCTCGCCGTCGGGGCACGAAAAAAATGCGAAAGGGGGCCGGGAACAGGGCTACACAAGGGGGATGGCGGAGAGAAGGCGAGAGGGAGAGAAGAGGAAGAAACGGAGGCAGCTCGCAGAGGTGTGGCTAGCCGAGTGTTCCAGAGTGGTTCTTCTGGTTTCTGGTTGGCTCTACGGCCGACGGGAGGCTTAACCAGCGAGAACCGGACCCGGGCTTCCCTTCTTTCGCCGGTTTTTGCCCGCGTCCGTGTCTCATGGCCAGTCGTAGGTGTCAGAATGCGCTTCGCTCGGTCTGGCCCAGCCGATGCGATGCGGCGCGCGGCGTCGAGAGGCGAGGGACGGCCGCGCGCCGGAATTACTCGGCTATTGAGATCGGCAGATAGCCCCGAAGAAATCATAGTGGCCACCCACGAGACGGGGCATGCTCGACCGTGCCCCTTCGAAGACCACTCGCTCCGTTTGTCCGCGCGCTGGTCGACTCCGACCCACACAGATCGTACCAGCCCGTCACCCCGGCCAAGCTGACGCTGCGAGACCGCCGATTTTTCTTCCCATTACGATTTTTCTTCCCTTCCACTCTGACCTTCTTTCTTCCTTATCTTTCTTCGACTCTTTCATCTTTTAGAAGTATCGATATTTTCATGAGTTTTGCAGGGATCGAGCTGCAGTTTCGGTTAAGGTCGATCGATGGGCCGATCGATGATTTTTGGAAATACGCTTAAACGTTTCGAGATCATACTGGGATCTCAAAGGAAACGATTACTTGCTTATGGAATATGCTACCTTTACAACTAGCAACTTCGACATGTATTTAGTTATGATATATTTATTTGTGCTATATACAATATGTTTTGTGGTATCGAAGATGTGGTTAATTATATTTAGATACGACATTTCTAATTATAATATGCTTGCTTCTCGGACAATCATAAGGGGACATTTGTTTCAACTGAGAAGCAAGGATTGTTTCAAATCTTTGAAGTTCGTACGTGTAGGGCTGTTGGATGAGTTACAAGTGTAGCACTTTATCACGATCTTTCATGTTTCCTAAAATCCTCTTTCTTTGGCTTCCAGATCCTTGCAAGTTGAATTTTCAACTGCTCTCAAATTTTCGCACGGAAATTGAAAACTTCGTCAGATTCGAGAAGATTGAAACATTTTGGAGATCAGATCAAGATGTAGAACTCTTGTGCATTGTCACCCCAATTTTTCTCGTAGTCTTTTTCTTTCCTCTTTCCACTCCAAGACATTGAACTTTCAAATCGTTCGAAGCTTTTCCACTATAAAAGATTAGTATATCTTCGGTCCTTAGAACCCTCGAAACATTCAATCTTTCCTTTATATTCATCTTCATCGCTATATCACGAGATTCTCGTTACGCGAGTGCGTGTAAACGATTCCGCAAATCAAATTCAGATTCGAAACAGCTTCTTATCCGATTCATTGTAACTATATTTTTAAAAACGCGTTTTACGTCAATAAACTGTCGAGACCACCGATCGACGATATATTTCAGCGCGTCGAAGCCACAACGAATGAAACAAATTTGGCTGTCGGGATAAGGCGACCGTGCCGATAATTCCGCGAATCATCGCAAGAATCGCGCAGCGCGTTTAATAAGCGGTTAAAGAGCGGAAGCGTTGCCACGCTTATATTATACTCATCTTGCATCGCCAGGATGTGGAGTGCCCTCAGCACCGTCCCCGTGGAATGAGAGTTATTTATTATCCAACGGTGCCGACAGCGAATAACACCGTACACCTATGTTGTAAAACTGTCAAAACACGTTTGTCCACGCTGTTGGCGATTCAACGATTAAGACGAGCGAATCGTTGCCGTGTCGAAACGTTTCGCTTTCCTGGAAACGCTGTCCAAACGATTTGCATTTAAATTACGAGCGTATATCACTGGCACGTTGTTCAGGCGCTTTTAGCGCGGGGAAAAAAGCAGGAATTATAAGCGGAGCTTCGAAAGGTACGATGCAGTTTAAATAAAGAAATTGCCATGAGAATGGAGGTGTGAATATTTCTTTGGATCTTCGGAAGATCCCGGCTCGTCTACGCGGTAATTTGCGTGGTATTACTTGGCATTGTATTTTCTTCTATTGCTGCAATATGAATTAGACGTAATTCGATAAAAAATGTCGCGCATCCTATTGTTTCCTTATGAAACGAAAGAACCTTGCTGCGTTGATCTTTGTACGTTTACGGGAAATTTGAAATTGCAAAAATACACAAAATTCACGTGATACGCGGAGGCGTAGAAAATATCGCAAATGTAGCTACTTGTTATACTATTATTTAATTTATACTTTTTTAAATATAAATACTTATTATAAAAGTACGAAATTCCTTAGAAATACGCAGTCTATTTAACGATTAACGATATTAATAAACTGACAAGTTACAGGTCGTAAATCGTAGAGGTTTCTTTTTCCACAATTTTATAATCGTGCAATAAGATAGGTAATTTGTCGGTTGTATTTACTTGCGAAATTTTACTCCTTTCACTGCCAGACCTTTTGACATATTAATTTTGTGTATGTATATTAATACTGGAATCTTCTAACTTGCACACTTTCGCTGATAATATTCGTACAATTGCGCAAGACAGCCTAAAGATGGTTGAGATTTGAGGATACAACGCTGCCATTTTATTAATCCTCGAGTAGTATCGTCGTAGGTAAATGTGGTTTAGGGTAGCTTTAAATTATATTAAGTGACTTTCAGCAACTTAATATGGTATAATCAATGTAATTATCGTAATCCAATTGTACAATAATTACGAGTTTGTTCGTAATACAACATACAACAACGTGACGACACACAAGAAAGCGATCTCTGCACGCACATTCCGATAGCTTCGATGAAACGATATCGCCAATTAGACTCCTTGAAACTTCCTTCAAATACATTTGAGAATTCGGTGAGATCTTTGCGGAAGACACCACGCAATTGACAAAAAGTATTTTCAACGAAGATATATCGACTTGGCAACTAAGTGGCTGCGGATCTTGCGAATGCCACCTAATGACAAAATCCGCAATCACTTAGTTGCCAACCCAATAGAAGATAATTAATTTTAACTTATCGTAAAATAAAGAACCTGAAAAAGGAACGCGATACGAGTGGCAAAGAAAAGTCGATGTTATACGATCGAGAAGGAAGCTGTCGGTGAGACATGATGAAAATTTGAAGAGGACGTGAATCGCGTCGCGGGACGAAGGAATTTCGAGAAGGAACGCGACGGAAGGATTCGCGTGGAAATAATAATCTGCCGGAGGTGATTACCTGCTTCGACGGGCTTGGGCTAAATCGTAAATTTCCGTGGGATCACTGTAATCTAGCTTATTGTTACATTCTCGACTACGTGGGTGTGCTACCGCCGTCAGGCTACTCCGGCTCGCTTCGTATTTTCCTCCGAGCGATAGTGTTTTCTTTCAATTTATAGAAAAATATCGACGGCACGGTCGATCGTAATGAAAGGAACGTTCTTCCCTTTATAAAGCATACTTCGAAGAAAGCCTTGGTTTTTTTACAAATATGTATATACACGTCGAGTTAGCATTGGGGTTGGGGGCATTTACGAACCTTCGTTTGGATTAGCCATTTTTTAGTATACAATATAGATGATAGTTAATGGTACAAATATGATTACTATGGAATAAAGTTGACTAACATTAAGCAATTTCACTATACAGTAATAAGTTCTCACTAAAGACTTATATTATAATAACAATGATCAGTTAGACACTAAATGAATATAATAATAAATTCACAAAGTGATTGTATGGCTATTACAGAATTTGACATTTAATCGTGACGATTAGATACTCGAGATGCTAATGACAATAATCTTAGGTTCGATAACGAATACACGATCAACAGGATAGCAAATGCGCTTACTTCTCAAAAATCCAAGTGGAACTCAACTTATATACTTTACTCTGCACCTCTTTGTACCCCTTGGGTCAACTATATTTTTAAGGAGAGCTATACAACTACGTCATACCTCTTTTAGGTAAAACGTCCATCCCATGACCGTGGCTACGTTTAGCGACCAGACGTGTCACTTCGAGCCCAAGCCTGCTGTCATAAATCTCGGGCAAACATAATTGCATTAAATCATAAACAACTACTTCTAAGTTTTACTATTTAAGTACAGCTATAATAAGAAGCCTAGACTAAAGTGACGGGGATTTTCCCAAAAATTCCAAAGGGAAGGCCCCGATGTTCTTTCATCTCTGACATATATACTTTTTGTGTATATATTTATGGAAATCTACATTCGATAGAAATTAACTAGTTTCCACGTTTTATCCTAAATAGGACGATCTTTTCGGTTCGAGAGAAGCTTCTTTTAAATAAAAAGTTATGGTTTCTGTTATTACTAAGTAAGTAGATTAATCGTAGAGACTGTGATTAAATCCTATGTTCTATCCTAATTTAGACGACTTTGTACAAGTGTAACGATCGCATCACTGCAGCTTCTATTAAAAGAGATGTACCTTTTCGATGAACTTGGGACGAGCCATAGAAAAATCATGAGCTGTGCTATTAATCCGAATAAATAGAAATGTACGCTTCTTTTCGAATGAGACGAATATCGAGATAGTTGGACAAACTTCCAACGATTCGAGAAGCAGGCAATGTAAAAATCACGAGACGCCATTTATTAATATTCATAGATATTCCTCGACGATTTAATTCGAATTTTCTTGGTAACAGTTGCACTGAGAGAAGCATTCGGTAGACCAATTTTTAGTAAGCAGAAGACAGAATATTTCGCAGGTTCGGTGCATTAATTGAAACGTCCACGGTGCTCCAAGAGACGCCAAGATACGCGAGATGTGGGCGATTAACCCGCGAGGCAAACAGAGAAACTCGGTCCGAAATATTTCGAGAATTCGGTCGGATCTCGTGTGCGAATAAATATCGACGACCAGACGTAGGTAGAAATATGCTAATTCCACGCATTATGCTAATATTAGTCCGCGTAGACGTTCGCGTGGCCACGCTCTCAGCGAATTCGCTGGCCGACTTGCCGCCTATCTGTCGTAATCGGCGATGAAATAACGCGTACGTGTTCCATCAATTAATTTCTCGCGCTCTTCGCTCGCGCCTCTGCAAATAAATTGATCGAACCTATGGGAATCATCGGTGAACCCGATCGTGTGTACGTAGCCGACGTTCTTTCCACGCTCGAGGAATTCTAATCAGAGGAATCGATATTCCTCCAGCTGTTATTATCGCCGCTATTTACACGAGTTTGAATTTTTACTGCTCTGGTCTTTTGGACGCGTAGTATTTTATTTTATTATTTATATTTTGTCTGCTTCAGTACAGATCATTCTGAAGAGAATTGTCTTCACAGTGATTCCAAATCATACTAATTTATGGATTGTAGTTTAGGAATCATCTCGTACTATTATAACTTCTCTTTTTTTTTTTTTTTTTTTTTTTTCTTTAAACTGTTCATAAATTTCATTGATAAATAGCGGCAGAGACTATGAGAGTGACTCAAGTCAAATGTTTCTCACGCAAATATTCTTGTATATTACTGTGACGTAGATTAGTATAGCAGAAAATAAATTCGAAATTCGGTTTCTTTAAGTTTATGCTTTTTTTATTTTTAGACACCATCTTCACGATCATCGGCACGATTAATCTGTAAAATCATGATTCTTCTCTTAAACTTCTATTTATAAATCTGCTTGTATAATCGGGATTTTTCGAGTGAATTCTTGCCCATAAATCAACTTATATAATCGTGTCTATTCTTCGACATTTACTCGTGAGTCACTTTATAGCGATAATTATATTATGGATATTTATACAACTTTATATATCTATAAACAATATAATTAAAAAAACAGAAAATAGGTAGACAGTGGTCTACTACATTTACTATAGCGAGCACTCTATTCTGGACATTTTATATATTTTTGCAGATCGCATTCACGTTTTGTAAATTTCTCAAAATTCTCACAAACACAAGAAAAATCCACGTTCCATATATATAATTTTCCAAATTATTTACTTAATGCTCATATCAATTATAATAAAATTCCAATTTCCAGTTGAAATTCCTTCCTGCGAAACTCTCCACAAAAACACGGTTCAGCAGGCAAAAAATCGTCAAAACCAACGAAATCAAACGTCATTATGGTTTACGCGCGTTATATCGAACGAATGGCGAACTCGAAAAATCTCGCAGTTTTGCGAGAAGCGGCGAGGAAAATCACAGGCAGAGCGCGAGGACGCGGTGGCCAGTCGCACGGCCGCGCAGCCCCGTGACAAGCGGTCACGCGAGTTCCTTTAGGCGCGCGGGTCTCGCGCTGCTGCCCCCAAATTGCCCGAAATTATTGGCTTCTTTTGTTTTCCCGTCATACGCCGCATGCTTCGTCGTTCCATGTCATTTCTACCTGTCCCCGTAACGCGCCACGCTCCCACCGCCCTCGCGCCTGCCTTCCACTCCTCCGCCTCCTCTTCCATCGGCCTCAACGCTTGGTTCCCGCGCGGTTTTCCTCGTTCGCGCTTCGAGGATAACCAGAGTTCGATGAACCTGCTCTACTGAAAGTGCGAGCTCTGACAGCAGTGGACAACGAAGATTCGAATATTCGGGTGGGAAAATTTGTACCGAGATGTTTGAAGGAATGGTTTGACCAGGTTTGCAAATGTTTCAGGGCTCAACGATTAGCCCCATGTTTTGTTTTTCATATTTTTTCGTAGTTGGACAGTGGACGAACGCAGCGGATAGTGAAAATTCCTATTAAAATGTTTGCGAGTGTGGTTGCATTAGGTTTGAGAATGTTTAAGGGCTTAACGATTAACGCCATGTTTCATTTTTGATATTTTTTCGTAGTTGGTCAGTGGACGAATGCAGCGGATAGTGAAAATTCCTATTAAAATGTTTGCGAGTGTGGTTGCATTAGGTTTGAGAATGTTTAAGGGCTTAACGATTAACGCCATGTTTCATTTTTGATATTTTTTCGTAGTTGGACAGTGGACGAATGCAGCGGATAGTGGAGAATTCCTATTAAAATGTTTGCTAGTGTGGTTGTATTGGGTTTGAGAATGTTTAAAGATTGGACAAACTTCTAACGATTCGAGAAGCAAGCAATGTAAAAATCACGAGACGCCATCTATTAATATTCGTAAATATTCTTCGATAGTTTAACGAATTCAAATTTTCTTGGTAACAGTTGCATTGAGAGAAGCATTTGGTAGACCAATTTTTAGTAAACAGAAGACAGAATATTTCGCAGGTTCGGTGCAGTTTGATCACTTTCCATAGCTGGACGAAGGTTCTTCGTGAGAGCAACTGACCGAGTATGAAGATGGTTAGATGAAACGTTCCATGTTCGGAACCTTTCGCTAATCGAACTTCTCCTTCATTTTGATTGCTCTAATAACTAATTAGTAAAATTCTGCGACCCTCCAAAAGATACATTACATTTGATTGGAGACAAGGTATTCACAGCTATCGTTGTTTCGGTTGTTGTCAACGTTTCATTTGCTCGTCTAAGGGAAAAGAGGTGAATGCTCCTGACTAAATAGTCAGCTGTCGCACGTGTAAAAAATCCTCTCTACACACAGTGTAACGAGATAAAATTCAGTTTTTTGGATTAAATTCCACGTAAATCCTACTTCAAACTGCGTAGACTCCACGAAACAACATCTTCCCATTCATAAACCTGTCTTAGTTGGCGTAACTGTTCCCGGTTTTGCAACCTCGTTTCAAAATCGATTGGAAAATTAGGCAAAGCATGCGATACTCTTAATCATCGATGAATTCGAAGCGAAATGGCCGGAGTTCAAACGATCGGCCGGAAATTCGCCAACGAACATTATATGCTTCCTGATACACGGATTCACGAGTGGCGATCCGCAGGTCTGTAGGAACGAAAGGAACTGCGGAGGCGCAGGTAGGAGTTTCTTGGCCGGAGCCGCTCATTATTGCGTCCATTGTCGTCGTTAACGTGGCGGCATTGTGCCGCAAATGGCCTGTGAATATTACCGCGGTGCCCTTTACGAAACCGGCCCGACTCCATCGCCCCACTGACTTTACGAGGATCGCCGAAAATTCCGCGCGGCCGTCGCGAGCTTCCCGCGATTTACGCGTTTCCGACTTCCGGCGAACGCGACGGATTTACGGGCCAGCCGGCTCGCGGCCAATCCAACCGCTTTGCATTCGCCCATTTTATACGCGCCACCGGAAAGATTCCGTGGATAAAGTGTAAATTTCTACGACAGAAGTTCACCACGTTCCATCTTTTAATGGGAATTTTAAGGATGAGTTAAAGGGTGTCGGAATTACTTTGCACATGGGATTTAAGTCAATCCTTAATTAGACATCGGTATGCAAGCTTCTGAAAGAGGTCTGAATTTTTATTTCTCGCATACTATTACCATTTGAGGGAGAATTTTTAGAAGCTTTCAGTAAATTTTAGTATCTGCCTATCGTCAATTGTAAGAAACATATACATGTTTATATTATATCATTTAACATAATAGTCTTATTGGATTTATGCGCTGCATGTTAGCTAAATTGCATTACAATGATACTGCAGGAATAATGGGGAATTTTAAAAGCTCCAGAATTTTAGTGCCTAGCTGTGATTAATCGTAAGCTTGTCCCAAAAGTTTCTTTCGTTTTATAAGGAAACAATAGACAACTTCTTTTGTTTTATACTATTTTATTGAATTACGCACGACCGATTTTATTCCATTACTACTAAATGGATCGTACATAATTCAATGAAACGATATAAAACAAAGAATGCCACAAATACATCAACCTCCTCAAATTTCAGAAAATCCTACACTCTGGATAAAAGAAATAACGAGAAGCTTATTAAACACTCATCCACAGCAACCACGTTGGAAAATAAAATTGGATACTGTAAAATGAGCGCAGAAAACAAGTGTAAACGAGAGGTTGCATTAACGTAACTTGGAAGCATGACAAACCGGCGAGTTTCACTTCTGCGTGACTCGAGTGGATTCGCACAAGCACCAGGTTATCGAGGCGAGGCCCGACGTATATCTACGACGCGGACACCTTTCTCCCGCCATTACACCGGTCGTTCGGAAGCCATTACACGAATAAAATTAGGCGACGGTCCGCGAGCGAGGCGGCCCAGAGAAAAAAGCGACTCTCGGGATAAATCTTAACCAACGTAAGAAGCGGCCACGGCGAGTACGTTCCTCATTCTACGCGGGCCTCGATCAACAGCTGATTCGAGAACCGACTCGAGAGCCTGCGTCCGCCTGGGCAAAAAAATTGATTTCTCGATTCCGAGTACCGGATCCGAGGCATTGCATCCCCGTTTCCGATCGCGTCGGGTTCGCGGAACGTCGAGGCAATCGAGCGAATTTACGATCAACCCTCGAGCCAACGAACAACAAAAGTCCGAGCACCGTGTTACCGTCTCTTTCTCGTTCGGGGATTCGTATTCGTAGCCACCCTTATGCCTAATACATCGCGAGCACTCGCGGCGAGCCGACGTTTTTACAAGAGCCGAGGCCGAGACCGCAGGAGATTTCGTCTCCTGGAAAGGTGATGCGGTCGATCGAGGCCCGATATCTCGATCGGCCGGCAATTAATAACGTTGATACGAGAGCCGCGCAGTGACGCAAGTCCTACGGCGACTCTGCGCCGAGAGAACCATCCACCGATCACTCGCAAGATGAGAAGCGTTCGTGTAATACAGGATGACTTATAACCGACGTTGCCACGGTTCGAAGAGGGTGATTCCGCGGGGAATAAGAAGTCCGGCACGTAGAACGGAATCATTCTCAATGGAAGCTTCGTTTCCGAGAGACTTCGCTTTTGATGTTCGGTTTGCAGCCTGTGTGCTTCGTTAGTCGACTGCTACAAACGACAGATAAGATAGGAGACCAGTGTGAGAGAAATAAAATGACAACTTTGGTGATGCTTTTTGTAACGATGTTTAGGTCGCTTGAGATTTAGGTCGAGTCCGGAGAAGATTAGACAAACTTACACCGGACGAGGTACATTGTCCATAGTTTGGCAGAGAGACGCTTACTCTGTTCGCTATTTGCGTGGAGATCGAGAAAGGTAACTGACGAAGAAAGCGGGCGAGATTATCACGTGACAGGCAGCGTGACCAATTTTCAGTAACACGGTATGCGTTGTAAATTATTTAGGAATCTTAGACGAGCAACGATTGATAGGAAATATACAAAATTTTGAACAAAGGATTAACTTACCCTATCCAAAAATCGTACCACGCGTTCCTGACGTATTTTCCACGTAAAATCATCCCTAGTTACGCTACCAATGGAAACCATCCTAGTTATAGTACCAATGCCAATTACGGTGCACCCTGAGCACAACGCAGAATCTGACGTGAGCTAAACGGAGAAGAAACGCTGAAAGAGCGGACGAAGGTGAAACAGAGACCACCGTAGGAGAAGTGGAAGAGAGAGCAGTGGATTACGTTGGAGTAGAGGCGGCAAAACGTCCGAACGAAGGAAGATTGACTCGGTGCGTGTGGGCCGCTCTCCCAGCATCAATTAGACGGCGCATGGAGGAGTGTGCACGCGTGCACGGGCACACGGATGGTTGCGTGAGTGTGCTGTATGCACCGGTGCACCGGCGTTGGATCGTCCATTGTGTTCCATCGGACCGGTGGGCTCGCAAAGATGGCCGTCTCCGCGGAGCGGAGCGGCGTGGCGCGGCGCGGCGAGCCGAGCCTGGAAAACGGCAAAAACCGAGGCCGGCCGAGACCCGCCAAGTGTTTCGGGGCCGCGACAATTAACGACCGCCGGGCGAAAATCGTTTTATGTTTTCATCTTGGCCAGACCGCGCGATCCTTTCTTTCGGACCTGCGAGCTGATCGACGCCGAAATACGCCCGCCCATTCGTCGCCTCGTTGCGAGAGGATAAATTGCGATTGATTTGTGCGGCTGGTGGATTCGTCGGATGGACGTCGACGATCTTCGCGGCGTTGCTTGCCTTTCTTACGAAACGTGTATCGAGTTTTTTTTTTAGACTGAACGGCGAATTTAAGAAGAACAAATATATCGACGATGTGATTCATTTCAGATGCTGTTAACGTTGTCCGGGGCGAAGATTTAATTTGTTACGGTAGGTTGAGTTTTGGGGGTGAAAAGATTGCTTGGAAGATGTTGAGGTTATTAGATGTGTGAACAAAGGAACGCGTAGATAAATTGCAAGGTAGAAAATATATTTTAATACAGAAGCGCAAATACAAATAGGAATATAATTTGAGCTGGTCCAGATCCACACGCTAGCAGGGTTACCCTATGACCGAAAGCCCTGAAGGCATCGTCGCCTGTCTACTGTTCATGATCTGCCTTCGTCCCAGTCTTTTGTTTATACATTGTCGATGGCTTCAGTGCTCGAGAAAACTAAAAGACCAAATGTAGAGTTTTCTTAGAAGTGATGACCACTTCAACAGAAGATACACGCGGAAAGGGGTTAATGATCGTAAAGTGTGAATCGCCGAAGATACGATGTCAGGTGCTGTTAACGTTTCTCGAGGCTGCAGTGAATTTTTTATCGAGTTTAATCGAGTTTTATCGAGAGGAACATGAAAACGGGTGAATAAATATATCCGAAGATATGATCATTGTTAGGAGGTGGTAACAACTGTTCTGATAAAACGTTTGCTTTGCATGCTGGAAGAGTTGGTTGAAAGAAGTTGAAGAAGAGATGCGAACGAGTATACCGAAGATAAGATTGATTTTAAGAGACACTAGAATTTTTGGAGCGCGAATTAAGTTTCTTGTGGAATGTTAACCTTCGAGGGTGAAAAATTGGTTACAATCCAAGGAGGGAATATATCGATGATGTAATTAATTTAGGAGATTAAGTTTCTCACGAAATGATGAGTTTTGATAATGGGACAGGTGATTAGTAAAATCTAAAGAGGAATGTGAATGAATATACTCAAGATACGATTGGTTTCAAAAGACATTAACGATTTTAGCGTGTAAATTAGGCTTCACTTTAATTAATATTAGTTACGAAAAAATACAAAAATTAGCACATCGAAGACGTAAGTCCTTCTTAGAAGCTATTAACATTTTTGTTAAGCATAGATCAAGTTTCTTACGGAACGCTAAGTCCTGGAGGAGGAACCGTTTGTTAAAAGAAATTCCAAAAGGGATGTGAATGGGTATATCGAACGTATAATCGTTCTTAATAGCTGTTTGACACTTTTAGAATGTAGACTACGTCTTTAATGTAATGTCAGGTTTTAACGGAGGTAGAGTTTGTTGGAAGAAATTCACAGAAGGATGCGAGTGAATATATCGAACATCTATAATGTACATTACGTTTCTTATGGAATATTAAATTCCGAAGGTAGAAAAGTTGATTGAAACACAGCTTGCGTTCATTGGATCGAGACAGTAATTCGATATTACGAGTGTGATTCTACTATTAAAAATAAGTTAAAATTCCAACGTAAACGTTACTTAAAGATGATCGAGATGATATTCTCGTGTGGAACGTTGCGAGGAAGATTGCCGAGCGCAAAATGTGATTCCCGATCGTCGAAGAGAAAGAAGACAAGTAATTAACGCCGTGGCGGACGGGCCAAGATGAAAACATAAAGCGACTTCCGTCCGGCAGCCATTAATTGTCGCTCGCATCGCGGCTGATACCCCGCGGAACCGATCAGTTCGCTTTTTATCGATTTCTCGTGCCGGGAATTTTTAATAGTGACACCACGCTTCACGTACTTATGAGACCTGGACGATTCGCTCCTAATTAAGCAGCACGCTCGATCGATCCTTAAAATCAAACTTCTCCATCGTTATTCATGATTCGGGGAATTTATTGCTTTGTATTTTCTGCTTTCGACTCGCTACATTTTAATTACCGCCGGCATTTCCAAGCGATATCAGGTTATCGGTTACAGGCATCGAGAAATCGGAATAGGGCGAGGAAATAATTTGTCCGTAATCTGTCTCGCGTAATGCGTACTGCAAAATAATCTCTTGGATAGAGAAGCAAGTAATCCATGGGCTTTCATACCATTTTAAATTAGATAATTTCTAAGCATCTCGGATTCATGTCTTTTGCTTAGAATTCCACATAGGGGAAGTAATATGACGCGAGACAAATTGGAATGAAAAGACGACACGAATCGAATGAATTTAGTTACGTTCTACCACGTATCAACGTGTCGCAATCTTTTAATAGATACAAATACACCTAGGAAATATTCATTCGCGATAAGCAGATGAAAAACCATCAAATATCAAAGTTCAAATGCTTCTAATACCTAGGAATCTGATTGCGAAGAAAATTGCAAGGACCACGTCCGCGGTTCTATATAGCCTTAACTCTTTCTGCCACGATCGGATGGAAACTTAAAGAAATCCTTCGCAAGATCCTCGGCCACGATGTTACCGTACAAACAGATCTCATAAGACCAAGGATAAGTATGTATATTAAAAAGCAGGATTTACCTGCTTTATCAAGTCGGTCGATTTCCCCGAGAGGGATTCATCGCAACAACTTACGGAGGGTTGCGTGAAAAGGTCATTATGCGATTAATAATCTCACTCCTTGCTTTTGTCACGTTTCCATCTTAGTTATAAACGAAACGGACTCACCGCGCAATGGAATAACGTTTTCATTTAGAGCGAGTTTCTTCAACCCGCCAACCCCTTTCTCACCACCGCCGCCGCTGCCGCCGCCCTCCCCCATTTTTCCTCCGAAACACCCCCGGTCTTCGTTGAATTTTCATTCGCGGGTAAACCCGGCGCAGCCACCAGCCACGGGCAAAACGAATAAAGTAAAACAAGCGGACGACGTCGCGGAAGGAACTCGAGCAACCCTCTTGATATATGTATTTGCATTCATCTAGTACGAAAACGTGCACAGCCGCGATATGTACGTAGAGCGCGCCGGTGAAACCGCTTTTCTCCTCTTATTTTCATGGATTTACGCTCAACGAGAGGCACCCTGCATTATTATACCACGCTGGACGATATACGAGACACGTCGCTAAATATCGTTCCTTGTTTTTGTTCCGCTAATTTCGCAACGGTTCCTTTGTTTTTCAAAGGAAACGAAATGTTGTTCATATGACTTCTCGATTGATTTTCTCGTGTCTGGAAATCTCCATACGATCGAACCTTTGGACGATGAAACGTGCTCCGAAGGATGCGTATCGTTAAATATCCTTGCGAACTGTTGCTCCGTTAATTTCGCCTGCCCCTCTTCGTTGAACGATCGTTCTTCGGTTTTTCAATTTTCTCCCACTTCGCGAATCTTCTCCATCTCGACGAACAAAATATGTTGCAATACATAGAGAATCGTTAAACGTTGCTGCCAATTTTGCTCGGTCTTCTTTAGGACGGTTGTTTATCGTCTACGTAAATCGAAGCATTTGTACGTTAAGAAACGAGGGACGAATGAAGTGAGTCTATCTTGGAAAATACTTAAATCGAAGAAAAGCTAAACCTACGAAATCCGAATATAAATCAAGTTTTAAAATGCAATATTGTAATTGTACAATATACGTGTATACTAGAAACTATATATTCTAACTATATCTGACTGTACAAACAACATATCGTAAGGTAAGAGTACGCATCCTAGAAACCATAGGATACACCGTACATTAACATTGCAAACTTAGCAGCGGAACGTCTTTCTACTTGAAACCCCGCGCCAATCCAACCAAGCTATGCAACCCCACCGAACACCCGAGTAATCCAGCCAAGAAACCGCAAATCCTCCCGCAACGAAACCGAAGCTAACGCCGCGCCGCGCCGCGCCACGCCGCCAACAAGAACAAAACGACGGGAAAAGAAAAAGAAAAAAAGGGAAGTTCTACAAATCTCAGAGGGTTGACATTCGTCGTAGTCCGCGTTCCGTAGAACCGTCAGGCATCGTGGACAAAGAAAGAGCGCCGCGGTTCCCCCTGTCGAAATTATCCATCGCGGATGAATAATCCTTCATCGACGAGCCTTCAAAGGCAACGACAGCCGGCTCTCTGTCGGAAGCAATCAAAAAGATCCAACACTTGGCCTCGGCCGGGGCCCTGTGACTCTTCGTTCCTCTTCGTCGTATCGTCGTTCTCGTCCCCTCTGTCGCCGATAAATCTCGTCGTTTTGGATTTCGCCGTATTAAGAGGAGCAAAGAGGAGAGGCGGAGAGGGTCTTTTCTCTCACGGCCGAAAATAATACCGGGAACGGGGCCTTTGGCGGTGTTGGCCTCCGCATAGCGCCGGCGCCTACGTTTTTGCGACGCGTCCCGTCGCCCAAACGCCTGGCACATGCACCGGGCAGAATAAATCCCCGGGCATGCGAGGATTACTTGGTTCGTGGTGGCGAGAGGCCGCAGCGACGACGAGGGTTGAAGACCCCGTTTCCAGTAAATTCGCGCTCCGCTTCTCTTCGCCTCGCACGAACACGCGGATGCTCGGTTTTCTCGTTTGCGAAAGAGGGCGGACCGCTTCCGACGAGGTTTCTCCGGAATACGAGCGTATTTCTGCTTTCGGCAGACGCTCGGTGGTTGATTCGGATACCTTCGAGCACCGTCCATGGTTTTCGAACCCAAGTTCGAGGATGGTAGACGAACGGACGTTAGTCGAAGTTTCTCTGACTGCGATAGGATGTCTATGGAAATTTTTAGAGGCTACAGGCACCAGGTTTTCGAGAGGATGATCGGTGGTTGATGTTGTCGCTTTGGAGTATTGTTAGTAGTTGGCGAATTGAAATTCCAGGGTGGTAGGTACACAGACGTTAGTTGGAAGGTTTCCTCAGAAAGTATAGTGCTTTTATATTTTGGAAGAATTATTTTCCATACGTTTAAGTTATCTTCTTCGAATTATCGACTGTCAACTGGTATCGTCCAGTCACTAACGAGCACGACAGCTTCGATCGAACTATTAAATCATCCATCTATTTCTACTTCGTATTTTATACGTTCTATATATCGCATTTTGCATGATAATGACGCTCGATCGATGAAAAATACCAATTAAAATTAATAAGTCCGAAGTTAATAGACTGCGAATCGAGAGTGTTTGAACGAGAACAAAAGATATCGTTTTTTAATATAATAGACGCACAGATGAGACTTCAAAGGATCATCGACGAAGCGACGCATCTCTCTCGACGAGTGGTGGTTCGATGAAATCCGTAAGAGTCGAAGTCCGCTCGGTCGGAATGGCCACGGAAAGAGAAACGGAATGAAGAATTAATATCCCCGAGCCCCCGTATAATCTGGCCTGTGACGGCTTGGCTTTCCCCGGATGCCGGAAAACGCGGACCTGTGAAATTAAAAATTCATCTGGCTCTGGTACCGGATGGGGGTGGTTGGGGGCGGCGGTAGAAGGCGTGGAGCTGTCTCTGGTGAAAAATTGGCAGGCATTTATTTCCTCGTTAACGGGACACTGCAACGTGTCCTGCTCGTGTCCCCGTGACCCGATACTATTAATTTCCTTCTGTTTCCCTTTCGAAAATCAGCGGAACCCAGTGAAAAATTCTAGGGGCGGGACTTTTTTCCACAGTCAATTACAGGACCCTTTCTTCCGCAAATTCTTCGGCATCTTTCAGGATACTTTTCTTTTCTTCCGAAATTCCGTACTTCAGAAATTCTCTTGCCAGTAGAATTCTCCTCTCTCTTAAAATCTTTGAATATTCTGTCGCCATCTTTCAGAAAATTTTTCTTTCGGAATTCCTCGGTGCCTCTAGGAATCAGCATCCTTTCATTCTGAGATTCTTTAACATCCTTTTACCATCTTTTAGAATTTCTCTCTTGAACTCTTTCTTCTGAAACTATTGAATACTCTTCGTACGATAAAAAGCTCTCTTTCTTAAATCGCAGAAATTTTCTTTACGTCTCTTATTTTTGTAATAAACGCCACCTGTAATCCGGAAATTTTTATTCGTCCCTGAATATAATATCGTCTCGTTGCAGCTACAACTAACGTTCGACAACAAGTAGATGCGTAGATTGTCTTCCGCCTTCTAACAAGCAGCCACTTTCACCGAGAATGAGGAACGACAGGGTGAAACGTTAAAATATTTACGAAAGCAGAACGACACGGAGAAGACCCACTTTCACGGCGATGGACTTGCCAAAGACGTTTGTCCGTTCGGAGAAACTGACCTCCGCCTAATGAAACGGCCAAGCTGCACAGGGATACAATGAAACGCTCGAAGGTGTCTCTCAGAGGAAGTTTAGCAGTTATGATAATCGGCAGTTGGCCAGAGCGAAAAAAGCAGTCCTCGCGACAGAAGAAGGACCAACGTAAATTACAGGGTAGACCGTCTCTTAAAAATCTACGCGACCCATAACAGGTGCCTGGAGAATCGACTGAAAAGCTAACCTGAACCGACGTCAGTCGAACGTTTCAACTCGGCTGCTGCTGGCCATTAATCGATTAGACCTCTTTTGGTTAACTGAAACGATTAAACACACTCCTCTGATTCGCCACGTCCAATTACTTTGGCCAACTTCTGTCTAATTAATTTTTATAGGACACCCTGTATAAGGCTAACGAACGATTTCAGCTTCCGCTGGAATATAACCCTCATATATGACACAATGTTTCCACGTACGTGGTCTGGCCATAACGTTTAATTATGTACCCTGCTGTTATAAAGGGTTGCCATCAAAGTAACAGACTAATTAGCATTTTGCGTATGGTGATAAATATATTTTCATTATTATATTATATTATATTATATATATATTTCAGAGGTAAATTGGGTCGATTCTATTTGAGTTAATTTTTTATACCATTCTGTGTTCCCACGAAATTTGACAAAATTCTGGGATGCTTGTCAATGCGTTTACAATTTTCTTCAAAGGCCGACAAACACCAAGAACATCTCGCTGAAAATAATTTCTAATAATTTTGCAAACTTCCGCCTACAGTAAGTTTGAAAGAATAGTCTCTACGATATTTAACAAACTAATTAAAAAGTACAAAAATCCTATTTAAAAAACATATATATGTACAACAAGGTAAAGAAAAAAACGCAGTCGGAGAACACGAAAGTTAAATTTCAGTGGAAATAACTCGATAAACGTTCGTCTACGATTAAAACTAATTGGCCAGGATTTCGCTATTCAGCGAAATATTCTTGACGAACGTTGACAGAAAATTCCACGGAGAAGTTTATTCGGCGTCGTTGCATCATAGCGTTTCTCGCTTCGATCAATTCGAAGCGAACCGTTCAATTCGAAAACCGCAGAGGCAAGTCAGCTCCTTTGAGGCTCACCTGCTGCCACTTCCTCCATTCGACCGCAAGTCGTGGGCGAGTTCGCCGTCGAATATCTGCAAATGTTTCGCGACTACACGCGCGGAACGCGCGATACACGTACCGGAAATCCATCTGGGTTCGCAGAAGCGTGCGTGCACGAGTCGTGGATTCTACGCGAGGAAGAAACACACCGCAGTATCCTTCCGGCTCCGGAAGACTGGCTTTCATCGTCCACTGAGAACTCGAGCGGCGGCGTTGAACACCGGAAATACGCGCGCTTCCGAGTATAATGTCTGAATTACATGTTTATTGAAGCATGATTTTTCGTTCGTAGATCAAGGTAACACCAGTTTCTGAAATTTGGGGAATTTTAGTGCCGAAGTACTTGACCCGTGCGTGTTCGATGTAATTTCATCGACTTCGATCAAAAAACAAAAATTGTATAAACGTGGATTCGATGACAAGTTGAAGATTCAAGTTTCTTGATAGTGCGATAAATATCGATGGATGTTAATTATATTTCCTCAACGTAGGTGCTGGATGTTGTATTTAATTGGATGTGATCTACGCGCAAAACTTGGCGAATACAGTGTGTTCATCGTGCAAAAAGTATTGTTCTATAGAATTTTTCCAGGTTACAAGGAATACGTGTTAATTACATTTTCTCAGTGAATGTTACGTTACGTCAACGATGTTGTGTTTAATTACATGTAATTTGTATGGAAAAAAATCTGTGTTCATTTTGTGAGAACTGTTTTATGGAATTCCTAGACGAGTTCAGGAAAAATAATGTTCAACGGTGAAATAAATACGCGAGTTTTTTTTAATTCACCTTACGAATATTCCGTCTAATTGCATATGAACTTGCGTGTACGAAACATTTCGCGAATAGATGTTGACCTCGTGCAAAGAGCTTCTTAAAATACTTCCGAAATACTTTCTATCTCAAAAAAGCTTATCACAAGCTTAATGTTTCAAACAGCGGAAGAATACTACTCGAAATACTTGGATTTATTTACATTTAAATTTAGATTCATTAAGATAGGTACCCGCTGATAATTAAGCGAATTCAAGAAATCTATACGTAGTTACACTTTTCTGGGAAATAAATGGAAACGCTCATTAATTTTCTGAAAAGTGAACCTGTCGTTCAGGTTCATAAATCCACGGATGGGAATGTTTCGCGAACGTTCATCATCGAGTGTCGTTATCTAAACAGCGGCAGTAAATCTCACGGGGGAGCGCGTAATCGGAGATTCTAATTAAAAAGAGGGCCGATGTTGCTGCTATTGTCGAGCTCTTCCACGTTGAGGAACGCCTCGAACCGTGACTATCTGAAATCGCGGCGGTCGCGTGGTGCCATTTAGAGAATGACGCACGATGTAACCGCGGCATTAGAGCAATGTAAACGTTCAATTAACGCCCGTGCTATATCATTACGCTGTCCCGTTTTAAACAGACTTACTACGTCTCTTTTTTCAGTCACTCCGTTACACATATTAATTTGTCGCTAAATTGCTCCATTTTCTTATCAAACGAACGCGTCAAGTTTGGATTTGAACGATTTCGTTCAAATGTAATTTGTAGCTCGAATAACTTTAGATAAAATAAAATAATATACTAGACAACCAAGGAATTACAGATTCGTATTTAATTGCCGATCTCTATTGCGATCAAGACTGATATAATCGAACGATTTATGAGCGCACTAAATCATTTTCAAGAGAAATTCGTTAAGATCGTAAACTGATATATAATTGTTCCTGATTTTTCAAGTCTCAGTTGTAGTTCATTGTATTTGTGAAACGTATACGTAGATATACGAGGTAAGTTGAACTGGAACTGAACTCGAGTTAAGAAAATGGTAAACACTCGTTTGAATTTTTTATTTCCACGTAACTTTAATCGGAGAAGGATGGAGACGATTGTAAAAAATACAAAGATACTGTGTATCTATAGGCAAACGCATACACTCCGGCTGTAAAGTTTGCTTTCAGATGCGATAAATCTTTCTCATTTTCTTTTTTTTTTCTGACAAGAAAGAATATCATAAGTGCCATATCCCTGAATCTAGTTAATTACAGTTTTAACGGCTATAAAAAATATGTTACATATACAGTGTTGTATGTGTTACAGTGTTATACTTTATATATATTAAATAAAAGTCAATTTTCTCGTAAACCGAGCCTTGAAAGAATCTTATTCCATATTTTCTCCTCATTCTTTCATAAAGGATCACCTCGTGCCCGCCTGTACGTGTCATTCGACCGCACCCTGTATATATAATACGTGAATATAACACGGTAAAGTGCCATATCATAAATAAAATATTTCTTTACCAAAGGAACTCGTTGTTTCTTTCAAAATTCTCGCATACTCTAAACGTTCGAGCTGCGTATTTTTAACACTGTAATTAACCGTGTACATTTACCATTTCTTCGATCCGAACGTGCAGATACGCATCGAGAAGTATCTATCATATGAAAAGATTAAAACAGAAGCTTCTTACTGGAACCGAAGCCCAAAAGCTAAAGTAAAGATCCTCGAGCAATTTAGTAAATGGCACAAGGCAAAAGAGAGAAGTTGACCGGATACGCACGCAATTCGGTGCCATCTGCACTTCCTCGTTGATAGGAATGGCCACCGCAGCGCTTTGCTCGCGTGACGTAATATAGTAATAATGGTCCTAGTTTTTTTGTCGGGTAGACGACAGACGTTGGTACGGACAAAGGACCGGCATGACGGTTTCTGCGGTTTTGCGGACGAACGTTTTGCGGGCCCCCGAATTTTCAAACCTCACTGAACCCTTGTTTCCCTCGGGGACCTGGCCTTTCACACCGTTCCCGACTGACGGAAGCGACGGAAGGGACAATTGGACGCGTCCGCGGGGAAACTACTTCCTCCCACTTACGCTAATTGCGGGAGCAACCGATGCCTCGCTCGAGGACAACCGGTTGTCCAAGAATTCTTCGGAAAAAGTATAAAATTGATGTGCCTTTCAGGAAGAAGGAAAAAGGGTATTTCTATTTTCTTTCTTTTTTTCTTTTTAAGGGAAAGTTTCGAATAGCACTTCTTTGAAAACAGATAGTAGAAGGACCGAGGAGTAATCGTTGGAATATATTCTTCGCAAGTTTGAGGGCTGCAGAAATCGCAGAAAGTTACCGAGGACTTGGAATACGTTGGGAATAGGGTCCCGAAGAATTGCGGAATTATTGAGAATTTTAGGGAACTCTGCGAATATTCGCAAGTCCGATGCAAAGGCTGGACGAGGATGAAAATTAACGTGGAATTTTAATGTCACGAGATTTTATAGGAAGTTCGAGAATTGTTTTAAGAAATCTGAGAAAACGTACCAGTCGCTGCAAAGTATGCAAACTAACGGATCGAACTTGAGAAAATCTTTTTCGAGTCAAAGAATCGTAGAACACACTGTACACGACTAATCAGAAAATCTTGCGAAATAAGAAATGGAATTCTGGGAAATTCGATACAGAACGCAACGGCGAAAATAAAATTCTGAAGTCGTTGATTGTCAGACACGTATTTCTAACTTTATTCGGAGCAGTGTGTAGTCAACGTCGACTTTATTTTTGTCGAAACGAATGGAACCAATGCTAAAACGTCATAACGCACGGTATAACTGCTACGGCTTGTTTAATCCGATATTCAACGGGGGTGGAGTTGAGAAAAAAAGACAGCGCCAACGGTAGAGAACTTTTTTCTCGGTGTCCGCTAATGAATCGACAATTTACGAGAGTTTCACGGGTCGCTGCAGCCCCGTACATTTTGGCATGCTCGTAGCTGCTTCTCATTCATCCCTCTTTTTCTCCTCCAACCGGCCAGCGATTTTTTCTCCACACCCCTCCTCAAGAAAACAGCCGAGGATCTTGGAGGAAGATCGTGAACAGGCTGTGTCAGTGATCGATGACTCCAACATCGGAAGGGGTGGCTCTTCGTATGGAAAACGAGGGGAAAAAGCGGACCTGAGTCAGGGAAAAGCAAATTTCGCAAGCAACTATATACTTCTTCCCCATTTTTCCTTTTTCTTTTTCTCTTTTTTCTTTTTTTTTTTTTTTTTTGAGAACGATAGATTAACCAGAAGCTTTACAGTAATTACTTATTTCACGTTGAAATTGTTTACATAAATACAAATTAACAGCTGCTGCGACAGCGAAATTTATCTTCAACCAAAAAGTCGAACTAAAAATCAAGTATTTTTCTTTCATAATAAATTTAAATACTAGAACTGCCTTGTTACTGCTGTCCAAGTGACCGTTCATGATAATCATTCCCTAACCTTTACCAATGACTTTGGACAGTGTACCTTCGAACGAACAAACGAAGGAGAAAAGTGAACGAACGAAATTCAGGTTCTAAAGCGTTCGTCTTTAGTCTCTGAATTGAACTGGATAGAAACAAGGACTTAACAGAGTGAAACTGCAATTTAAAGTTCTCGTCTATGGTAACCGCAGCAAGAAAAATCTTCCTGTCTATTATAAGCTCGTTTGTGGACACGCTAACGTGACCGTCACGCCTCCGTTTCCTGCGTTCCACTTGTAATCCATTCCATCACGGCACTCTGCCGTCGATAATTTCCAATAATAACAAGAAAACAAGACGAATCGCCTAACCTGACGTTTCTCCTTCAAAGTAGCTGAACCAACTTATGCACGCAGTTTATTCTGTTTGAAAATCCATCGCATAATACGTAGCATAATCAGGTGTCCGTTATAGC